>NC_073387.1:25590770-26202653 GCF_028641065.1 Leucoraja erinaceus
CGCAAACAAACCAATCTGCACCTAAAATGAGACAATTCATATTCTTCCACCAATTGAAATGAGGTCCCATACCGTGAAATGGCCTAACAGTTGATAATTTACTGTTGATTAAATTATCTGAATTTATTTTTACGCACCTCACACTTTTCCTGATATTAACCTAAATTTGCAGTACAGTACAGAATAATTAAATGTTTCTGTACAAATAATGACAGACACAAAATGCTGGAGTAACTCAGCGGGACAGCAGCATCTCTGGACGGAAGGAATGGGTGACGTTTCAGGTCGAGACCCTTCTTCAGACTGAGAGTCAGGGGAGAAGGAGATATAAAGATATGGAACCTTCCATATCTTCATGTCACCTTACCCTCCCCTATCTCTATGTCAACTTACCCTTCCATATCTCTACGTCTTCCTCTCCCTTAACTCTCAGAATTACAACCTGGCAATGTCTTTTAACTGTGCAGTTCAGAATACTCATTGCAGGTAAACACAACATGTACGTGCTTATAGGCACAACAAGTTGGAGTAATTCTGTGGGCCAGATAGCATCTCTGGAGAAAAGGAATAGATGAGACCCTTTTTCATTTTGAGAGCAGTGATGGAAATGGGGAGGGGGGGGATGCAGGGGTACGGCGTACGGTCGAGCAGTTTCTCACTTTATTCAACTCAGACGAAAACGAATTGTTAACTGCCGCTGTTAGCACTTGTTAACAGCCAGTAGTTAACAGTAGTTATACAATGTGTCATCAATACATTGATCCACATTCCTCAGTAAATGTGTTTTAACACCGCGTTCCTCTGAATAAAATTAAGGGAGAATTTCTTAAACTGATTGTCAGGGCTACAGGACCGCGAGCACGGGCTCAGGTAAAGTCACGTCATTTTATTATTCAACGTTATTTTATTTGCGTCTGTGCCTCGTTGTGCCTCCCTGCCTCTCTGCCTCCATGCCTCTCTGTGCCTCTATGCCTCTCTGTGCCTCCGTGCCTCTCTGTGCCTCCATGCCTCTCTGTGCCTCTATGCGCCTCCGTGCCTCTCTGTGCCTCCATGCCTCTCTGTGCCTCTATGCCTCTCTGTGTCTCCGTGCCTCTCTCTGCCTCCGTGCCTCTCTCTGTCTCCGTGCCTCTCTGTGCCTCTATGCCTCTCTCTGCCTCCGTGCCTCTCTGCCTCTGTGCCTCTCTCTGCCTCTGTGCCTCTTTCTGCCTCCGTGCCTATCTCTGCCTCTCTCTGCCTCCATGCCTCTCTACGCTCTCCCCGCTCTCGAAAACTCGATGATGTATTTTGGGAGATATTTTGGAGAAAGGAGATGCAT
Organism: Leucoraja erinaceus; assembly: GCF_028641065.1. Classification (NCBI taxonomy): domain Eukaryota; kingdom Metazoa; phylum Chordata; class Chondrichthyes; order Rajiformes; family Rajidae; genus Leucoraja; species Leucoraja erinaceus. The sequence continues at coordinate 25,592,086 of NC_073387.1, forward strand.
AAAATGTGCACATTTTAAAAATCTGCGTTCAGATATACAAACCTTCAATAGCAAATGATATGCTACATTTTCAAATGAAAAATAATGCTTAAGAAGCTAATAGAAAACTTTTATAAATCATTGGTTGTGCCATAGTTAGAATATTGTGTTCAATTTTTCTGGAACGATATGTCCTTCAGCCAACAAAAATAATGAATAATTAGTCTGTGTTAGTCAATTAGTTAATGGTGCAGTAACGCTTGGCTAGCAGTTCCCCGTTGAATGGTATTCAATATACCAGTTAAAAGGGAGCAGGATGAGTCAGAAAACAAGGCTCTAAATTTAAGTGAACTTTGGGAAAGTGAGTCAGAAGAGTAGACTATGCAGAGCATTGACAAACAATGTGAAATGTTCCAAGATCTTCTTGGTAATAGACCTGTACATTTTGAATTGAATTGAAATTATTTGTCATTCAAAAATGAATGAAAAGAAATGAATGTTATCCCTAACAACTAAGTTCAGGTAGAAGTAACATGGATAAGGGAGAGCCAGTGGATGTAGTGTACCTGGACTTTCAGAAAGCCATTGATCAGGTCCCACACAGGAGACTAGTGGGCAAAATCAGAGCACATGGTATTGGGGATAGGGTATTGACATGGATAGAAAATTGGTTGGCAGACAGGAAAGAAAGAGTAGGAATTAACGGTTCCCTTTCAGAATGGCAGGTAGTGACTAGTGGGGTGCATCAAGGCTCGGTGCTTGGACCGCAGCTATTCACAATATAGAAACATAAACATAGAAACATAGAAATTAGGTGCAGGAGTAGGCCATTCGGCCCTTCGAGACTGCACCGCCATTCAATATGATCATGGCTGATCATCCAACTCAGTATCCTGTACCTGCCTTCTCTCCATACCCCCTGATCCCTTTAGCCACAAGTTCCACATCTAACTCCCTCTTAAATATAGCCAATGAACTGGCCTCAACTACCTTCTGTGGCAGAGAATTCCAGAGATTCACCACTCTCTGTGTGAAATTTTTTTTTTCTCATCTCGGTCCTAAAAGATTTCCCCCTTATCCTTAAACTGCGACCCCTTGTTCTATATATTAATGATTTAGATGAAGGAATTATTAGTAACATTAGCAAATTTGCAGGTGACACAAAGCTGGATAGCAGTGTGAACTGTGAAGAGGATGCTATGAGAATGCAGGGTAACTTGGATAGGTTGGATGAGTGGGAAGATGCATGGCAGATGCAGTATAATGTGGATAAATGTGAGGTTATCCACTTCAGTGGCAAGAACAAGAGGCAGGTTATCATCTGAATGGCAGATAGATACAAAATGCTGGAGTAACTCAGCGGGTCAGGCAGCATCTCTGGAGCAAAGGAATGGGTGATGTTTCGGGTCGTGACCCTTCTTCTGTATGGTGTCAGATTAGGAAAAGGAGAAGTGCAACGAGACCTGGGTGTACTTGTACATCAGTTACTGAAAGTAAGCATGCAAGAAACAGCAGGCAGTGAAGAAAACTAATGGCATGTAGACCTTCATAATGATAGGATTTGAGTATAGGAGCAAAAAAAGGGTTGCAGAAATGTCATATGATGAAAGAATGGAATGACTGGGCTTTTATCCACTGGAATTTAGAAGGATGAGAGGATATCTTATAGAAATATAAAATTATTAAGGGATTGAACACGCTAGATGCAGGAAACATGTTCCCGATGTTGGAGGAGTCCAGAACCAAGGGCCACAGTTTAAGAATACGGGGTAGGCCATTTAGAACTGAGATGAGGTAAAATCTTTTCACCCAGATTGTTGTGAATTTGTGGAATTATCTGCCTCAGAAGGCAGTGGAGGCCAATTCACTGGATGTTTTCAAGATTTAGATTTAGCTGTTTGGGCTAATGGAATCAAAGGATATGGGGGGAAAGCAGGAACCTAGTACAGATGTTGGATGATCAGCCATTATCATATTGAATGGTGTGCTGTCTCGATGGGCCGAATGGCCTACTCCTGCACATATTTTCTATGTATCTATGTAAAATGCTGGAATAACTCAACGGAACAGGCAGCATCTCTGGAGAGAAGCAATGGGTGACATTTCGGGTTGAGACCCTTTTTCATACTGATGTCGGGGATGAGTGGGACAGAGATAGAATGCAGTCGGGGACAGTAAGACTGGTGGGAGAACTGGGAAAGGAGAAGGGATGGAGAGAGAGGGAAAGTAAGGGCTTTTTGAAGTTAGAGAAGTCAATGTTCATACCGCTGGGGTGTAAGCTACCCAAGCGAAATATGAGGTGCTGTTCCTCCAATTTTCGCTGGGCCTCACTCTGACAATGGAGGAGGCCCCGGACAGAAAGGTCAGATTGGGAATGGGAGAGGAATGGCATGAATTCACAGCTTTATCCTGCGCTACTTAATCCAAGGGCGAGCGAACGAGCGTACAGACATTTCGGGTCGAGACCCTTCTTCAGACTGAATCGGGGAAAGAGGAACAAGAGATATAGATGGTACTAAGGCCAACTGAATGGAAGATATGCCTATATCTCCCATTTCCCTTTCCCTTGACTGTCAGTCTGAAGATGGGTCTCGACCCGAAATGTCATCTATTCCACTCTACGATCATTGCTTTCGTCCTCCTGAGAGAGAGAGAGAGAGATGCAAGAAAGCAGCTATGACATATAATACACAATAAACTATATTATAAATACACAATAAACAAGTTATGCATTCTTGTACTCTTTAATGGGTATGATCGCACATAACCCCTCCCCCCCTTCCTTCCCAACCTCAGCTTCACGGACCTTAGAGTACCCTTATTTCCTAAAACCCATTTCCATCACTGACTGAGAGTCACCTATTCATTTAATTCAGGAATGCTGTCTGACCCACTGAGTTACTCCAGCTTTGTGTGTCTATCTTCGATTTAAACCAGCATCTGGAGTTCTTTACTACATACATGCTTATGGGATTGGTCTCATTGGTTAGATGATTATTTCCAATACATGTTGTTTGTAACTTGTGTAGTTCTGAACATGGACTAAGAATCTTTCTGCCCTTCAAAGAGTCATGTCATTCAGTAAGAGAGAGAGGGACAACCAACAAAGAAAGATTAGCAAGGAATGGAAGGACATCACTGATATAGAAGATAGACACAACATTCTGGAGTAACTCAGCGGGACATGCAGCATCTCTGACGAGAAGGAATGGGTGACATTTCGGGTCGAGACCTTTCTTCAGACTGAAATATAAAGCTGGAGGGAGGGATATGGAAGAGGACAGGGGGGAGGGGAAAGAGGGGGATAAAAAGGAAATGGGAGACTCAGTGGTTCATGTGGCACAGTTCATGTGGACAGACTGCCCAGTTTATCTGGCGAAATGCCAGAACTCACCAACATGCACCAAAATCTCGCTTGGATGGCGATGAGAGAGGTCCTCCCAGTCAAATTCATCCTGTACGACTGGAGTTTTACTACAGATGCACATTGCCCTTGGGGCAGCTGTTATGCAGAAGAGATGGTTGCCCACTTCTTTGCATGGTGTGGATTTGCATAGAGGGTCTAGAGAATAATGCAATGGGTCTTGTCACGATTCATCCTGAGCAGCTCTGTAACAGAGGACTCTCTAGTTTATGGACTGTCCCTGGGAGACATTTGGAGATGGACATAAAGTGCTGCTGGAAGATCATCAACTTGGTGAAGGACACTCTTTGTCTGCCCAAAATCCGTTAGTCTTCAATCACGGCACGATGTCTGTTAGGGAATGTTGCCAACTGACTCTTCCTTGTGTGTGCTGAGGAATGCACTTAAACTTGGTGCAGTCAACACCCAGCTCTGTGGGGGTTACGACAGTGTAGGGTCCTTCCGATGCTGGACATTGAGGGATAGAGTCTGGTGGGGCCACCTCTCAGACAAGAGAAAGGATATCACCCCAGGGGAACACATGCGTGGCAAGGGTGTTTTGTTTAAAGATAGGTGTGAACACTGTTTAGTATGACATTATTGAATGCATAGAAACTCAGAATGTATGAAGATTTTTTACACAGTTTTCATTTTGGAGATTTTATATTCTGAATAAAGTTTATTTTTGATGAAAGAATGACTATTCAAAGCAGCTTTCTCATAGTTGATGGGAATATTAACTCTTTTAACTTTGTGAATACTTACAAAGAAAGTAATAGTGTCCCATTAAAATAGTCCCTGTGTCCATCTGGTCAAAGCTATAGCAAACTATAATTTCCATAAAACTATCACAGGACCTCTGCTTTCTTAATGTACTCAGGCAGTTGGGAGTATTGGTTGGCCCTCGACTCTGGACAAGTACCAGTTTCAGAGATGATGGACCTTTGGTACTATGATTCACAGCCCTGATGTAAAATCTTGTCAGCTGACTTCTAATTAGTTCTGGCTGGAATGTCAGTGAAAGTGGAAGTGGAAAATTGAAGCACAAGTAAATGGGGTGATAAAGATAGCATATGGTATGCATGCATGCATTGCCAGTGGTGGCATTGAATACAAGAGCCAGGGAATCATGATGCAGCTCTAGAGGACTTTGGTTAGGTCGCATTTGGATTATTGCATGCAGTTCTGCTCGCCTTCTTAACAGGAAAGATGTGGAGGCTATGGAGAGTGCATTGGAGGTTACCAGAAAGCTACTTGGATTAGAGGCTTCAGCTACTGGGAGAGGTTGGATAGACTTGGATTGTTTTGCCTGGAACAATGGAGGTTGAGGGGAGACTTGATAGTGTATACAATTATAAGAAGCATAGTTAGGGTAGACAGTCAGAACCTTTTCCCAGGATGGAAATGTTCAACACAAGAGCTCAGGTGAGAGGGGGTAAAGTTTTTAATGGAGATGTGATGGGCAATTTTTTTACAGAGAGTAGTGTGGGCCTGGAATGCACTGCCAGGGGTGATGGTGGAGGCAGATACAATAGTGTATGTGTAGAAGTAACTCACTCAGGTGATTTTAACTGCTGACCCATTCCTTTTCGGGTGACTGGATAATGTTACATTTTTTTAAACAATATTGTAATTGAAAAGAACGATGCCCCGGTGAATAAATACAACATGGAATATGGTTATATTAACTTTACAAATTAGGAACATTCTGGATCTGCATAAACTTAGCTAAGAGGTGCATGTCGGCCTCTGTCTCACCAGGAAGTGCTTCTAGGCTGCATGGATGGAAGTGAGAGAGGAGGCGTAGGGGCAGGTATTACATCTGCTGCCTGGAGAGGGGGCAGGTTGGGTGGAGACGGATGAGCAAACAAAGAGGTTGCAGAGGGAGTGGTCTCTATGAATATACTTTTGCCCCGATTTGGTTGAAATATTTAGGTTAAGCACGAATGAATGATTGCTCTTCATATATATTTAATTACACTAACTTTTGTGGTTTGCAAATCTCTCTGGCAGACTCCTTCGTAAAATTCTATTTCAGTGTCAAGGTGATTTCTCTGAGGCCTCAGAAACATCAGAAGTGAAGGTTGGTTGAACACTGCTTCCTGGGCCTCCTGCCAGTAGTTAAAGGGCCCTCAGTATCCAGGTGCCTAGGGCCAGGATAGGGTGTGTTTGGCTCCTTGACCCAGCCTTGCTTTGTATAGAATACATTACATTTGTCTTGCTTCAGTGTTCCGGCTTGGGCTGAATGGCAGCTTTTACCATTGTCTGCACACAGTGTTTTCACTGTTGTCAGTGTATGCTCTTATGGGCTTGGTGCAGCACGGGTATTGAGATGGAGATAGTGGGGTGGGACCGGTTACTGTGTCCATGGGGAACAAAGGGAGTTATTTCAAGGGAGTTGGCTGGCTGGCTGATGTCTCCATTAGACTCCAGCACCGGCTTCAAAAAAAAACAGAGACAAAAGGGATTGAGAATCCAAAGGAACAAAGACAGTATTTGAATGCCTGGAGTGAGATGTCCAGCCAGCATCATGCTTACTGCATTCCTGAGTGATCAATGCGGAATATGTTAAATGTTTTCTTGTGAATTTTAGAGGAGAAATGTAAGGCAGAGACTGAAATGGGTGGAAGTAAAGTTTGATAGTGCTCACCAAAGTCAGGAATCTAAAGGTTTTGCAGCATTATAAAGTTAATTAAATTTTTACCTCCAGCAGCACTTGGCTCACATTTTTTTTCTTGGATTATGTGCATGGATGTCAGAGGCATGGAAAACCAATTTCTTTTTCTAAACGCCTTCCAACAGAGCCAGGGACATGGGCCATAAAAATCACTGAGCAACACTCAATCACAGATTGCATTTGAAACCTGTCTCTTAAAGTCTGAGCAATATTTTTTATATGTTGTTGAAATTGAGCAAATCAGATTACAAATCCAATGATGTGGTTTGATTTGTTGCATAACCATTCATAACCCAGAAGTCACCGGCACAGACACTGTACTATAATTGATAATGATCCTTGTGCTTATCTAAAACCTAAAATAAATTAGGTGGCGCAGCGATAGAGTTGCTGCCTTACAGCACCAGAGACCCGGTTCAATCCTAACTACGGGTGCTGTCTGTACAGAGTTTGTACATTCTGCCCGTGACCTGCGTGGGGTTTCTCCGGGATCTCCGGTTTCCTCCCATACTCCAAAGACGTACAGGTTTTTAGGTTAATTGGCCTGGTAAAATTGTAAATTGTCAGTGTGCGGGGGTCACTGGTCAGCCCAGGCTTGGTGGGCCGAAGAGCTTGTTTCCGTGCTATATCTCTAACTAAACTAAACTATAATTTGCGAAGAATGCTTAGTAAAAGTGAAAACAGCTCAAACTGTTGAATCTGGAACATAAAACTACTGGAGGAAATCAGCAGGTCAGGCATCATCTGTGGAGTGAAATAGACAGCGTTTCATGTCAGGATCTTTGTCTATATTGGCTTAGGTTTTGGAAATTCATACATATCTTTTACTGATCATCTTGCTGCTTTGAATGTCACCAGCTTCCCATTGGAATATGGTACGGTGATCATGGAGGTGAATCTGAAATGATACATGTAATGAAAAATATTTTGTCCCAAAGTTAAAACTGCAATGCGTCAACTTAATCCGGAACACACTTTTGCCTTCAAAGCCATAAATTAACAAAGTGCTCGGAGAGTTAGAGTATGCAAAACACAAAGTGCTGGAGTAACTCAGCAGGCCTGGTAGCATCTATGGAGGAAATGGATAAGCGATGTTTTGAGTCAGGATCTAAATGTGTCCTTTGAGTGCGTGCATATCCCGCACTGAATTTCCTCATGTTCCTCATCACCGTACGGCTTAAAATGTTGCAAAAAGACAGATTTCATTCCAACTGTAAACCGTTTCTGCAACTGTTGTTCGCCAGTGCCCGGATATCAATGGCGGAAAATCAACTCTCCAAAACATTATTGCTCCAGTAAATTGAAGGAACAATACATAATTTGAGTCCAAAGAAGGTTCCCAACCCAAAAGGTGGTAGCTGCCAAGCCAGTCCCCTGCACATAGGCCTGGAAGGAGGAGCCCGCCAAGCCGGCCCCTGTTCATGTGGCCTGTGGCCTGGAAGGGGGGGCCCACTGAGCTGACCCCTGCTCATCCCCCGTTGACCAGACACAGCGATGATAGAACCGGTGACGACGGACACAACCGGCGGGGAACGAGGCTGGTAGGAGAGGAGAAGGAACTAGTCTGGCCTACCGTGCCCTCAAGGTTCGGTGTGGGAGGCACACCCAGGGAACAAAGGTAGACAGGCAAGCAGAGGTACATTGGTTTGCAGGTCGATGCAGACGTCCAAGGAATGCGATGGCTGGAGGCCCGCAACAGTCTGGGGCTTGCCTGGAATGGGAAACACTCATAACTAGAGCATAGACTGGACTTTTAAATGGATCCAAAACATGGCGCCTCTTGCCAGAGGGAAGAGCGGATTATTTCTGTACATTTGATAATCGGAGAAGTGCGTGGATATGGCAATACTCTACTGGACTGTTTGTAAAAAAATAATTCCACTGTGCATTTGCACTTCGCACATGTGACAATAAATTGAACCATTGAATCATTCTTCAGGCTGATTGCCATAGGGAGAGAAAGCCAAAAAAGATTTGCAGCGGAAAAAAGCCTGGCAAGAGATAGGTGGATACAGGGAAGGGAGGGGATCGGCAGATGAGCAGAGTGCTTGACAAAGGCTAGAGATGAAAAGGAGACAAAAGGGTGTCAGATAAAGGAGAAATTGGCGACCAATGTAACTCCCCGATAGTCAGCATGGTTTTGTACGTGGGAGTTCGTATATCATGAATCTGATTGAGTTTTTTGAAGTTGTGACTAAAAAGGGTGATGATGGCAGAGCTGTAGATGGCAGAGCTGTACATTTGGATTTCAGTAAGGCATTTGACAAGGCTCTGTATGGGTAAGGTGCTCTGGAAGGTTAGATCCGATGGCATCCAAGAAGAAATAGCTGACTATCGACCATTGGCTTCATGAAAGGAAGAAGAGATTGATGGTGGGTTTTTTTTGGATTGGAGGCCTGTGACTAGTGGGTGTGCATCAGGGCTCAGTGCTGGGCCTATTGCTATTTTTCATCTACATCATTGATTTGGATGAGAATGTACATGGCATGATTAGCAAGTTTGAAATGATACATGTTGGTGATAGTGAAAATGGTTGTCGAAGATTACGGGAGGATCTTGATCAGTTGGGCAGGTGGGCTGAGGAATGGGTCATGGAATTTAATACAGAGAAACGTGAGGTGTTGCACTTTGGGAAGTCTAACATATGCAGGGCCTACACAGTGAATGGTAGGGCTCTAGGGAGTGTTGTGGAGCATAGGGATCTAGGAAAGCAGGTACATAATTCCTTGAAAGTGGTGTCACAGGTGAATAGGGTAGTCAAGAAGGCTTTCGGCACATTGGCCTTCATCAGTCAGAATATTGAGTATATAAGTTGGGAGGTCATGATACAGTTATATACAGTTACATTTTAGGGTATGAAGAACAATGTGGATATCAGAGTGAAATGTTAATGAGGTAGTAGATCAGTCAATATCACTTTAAAGGACAGAGATGGCTGAATGAGCACATTGTCAACACCTTCTCCTATTCCTTTAGAACAACGCTGGATCCATGTGCCAATAAAAATTGGGGAAAATCAGAGTTGCAGCACTCTAATATTTTTCCATGAACCATTAAAATACATTAGGAAGATTATTAATCATTTGTTATGTACCTTAGTTAGGTATGTTACAAAACCTACCTGAATCGTGGCTGAGCATCTGCCCTACCCCGTGTGCACGATTTTGCCGCTGTTTAGAGGGGGCGGGTTTAAAACGCGATTTTTACTAGGCTGTTGCAATCGAAAATGTTCAGCCTAGTAAATCATTAACGGAAAATCGCTGAAAGACCCCGTCGCAAAAGGTATTATTAGTTTTTATGGCCTTGTATAATAGTTATAGTAGTTTAAAAATCACTCTCCCAACCCGCAACCTCTCACAGCCCCAGGGTTTTATAAAGCAAACAATTAAAGGTATGTACCTTATTTTTACATTAAATGGGGCTTGTATATAACCCTGTTTATAAAGTTTTCTATAGCGAGTAGCTCATTTTGGGCTCTTTATATCCCGCAGTATTTTTCTGGGCACAAATCCAGCACAATGTGAACGTTCTAAACCAGTGCGTTCACAGGAACCCACTAGAAAGCTGATTTAAATTGACTTTAATTTACAGCAATTGAACACTAAATTCCTTCCATTTGGCCTATAAATTGATGTAAATGAGATTTAAAAATCATGTTTTATTGTGAATTATTTGTGAATATTATTTGGACACTTGGGCTATTTAAAAATGTTAATCATTTATTAAGAAATGGATAGATGTTTAGATCTAGTAATTGAAGTTTGAAATTAGCTACAATTGGGTAACTAACTAATTATATGCTTTAATTTCAGGTCATCCAAGTAAGATTATTTTATATTTGTTTCAGAATGCTTCAATCTATGATAACTGAAAAGTTCATTCAGTTCTCTTAATTTTTAAAAAGGTTATGGGCTTTTGACTGTCCACGATCACAGCTTTTTTGTTATGTCCATAGAAAATCAATAGGGAACAAGATGCTAATTTCCGAGTATGAAAATGGCCATAACTTTTTTATTACTTGAGATATGGAAGTGAATTAGGTGTCAAATTAAACTTATTGTTATGCTTTATCTGATGGGATAAATTGCAGACTTGATTTTTTAAATCTCAAAATTTTGTAACATTGCTACCTTAGTGCTTTAATTCCTTTGTTTGTTCATTGCAGTATAAAAAACTACTTCATGGAACTTTTTTTCATTAGAATATGTAATTGAAGTTAAATCTTACATATTAATCTTCTATTTTAAAATACCTGAAAGACATCTGAATATCAATGCACCAGAGATAGTGCAGAGGACATTCCTCAGGATATTACCTGGAATGGAGGACTTTGGTAAGGGAGAGATTAGATAAAATGGGCTTGTTATCCCTGGTGCAAAGAGAATGAGGAGGTGGCCTAATGCAGGCATATAAGACTATAAGTGGCATAGATAGGGTATATAGTCAAAAGCTTATTTACTGTGGGTATCAAAAACAAGAATGCACGTGTTTAAGGTGAGAGGAAGGAGTTTTAAAGGAAATCTGAGGGGGACGTCATTTGATTGATATCTGGAACACACTGCCAGAGGAGGTAATGGAATCAAATCCAATTACTACATTTGTGAAGCATTTAGACAGACATTTGAAAATGCAAGGCATAGATGGATATGGTCCTAATGTAAGCAAATGCGATCAGTGTCAATAGTCAAAAAGCTTGGCGTGGATTTGGTGGGCTGAAAGGTCCGTTTCTTGTGAAAGTCTATAATTTACTGTACAGATTTAATGAAATCGTATGGAGAATGTTGATTTCTCTTGTTATGGAATCCTTTAGGACGCAGGGCGATTTGTGGAAATTAAAACCTTTTGGTGTACGAAGTAAAGTATTGGCACGGATAGGAATATTGGCAAATAGGAAATAAAAAGGAGGCATAAATGTGTTTTTTGTTTAGTTGGGGAGAGCCAGTGAATGATGTGCCACATGGGTCGGTGTTGGGATCTTAACTTCTCCAATTTATATAAATAACATGAATGAGAGCACCAATGATATGTGTTGCTGTTGTAAATCTGCTGCCGGCATAAAGATAGGAAAGTCAGTTGCAAGAAGGGCGTAAGGAGGCTACAATAGAATATGATTCAGTAAGTGGGCAAAAATCTGGCAAATTAAATGTTAAGTGTGCAAAAAAGTGAAATTGTTCATTTTCCCCCAAACAAATTATAAAAAATAGGCATCTTATTTAAACAGTGAGAGATTAAAGATCTGAAATGCAGGGAGATCTCTCTGACCTGCCGTGTGATTCACCAAAGGCTAATATCCAAAGTGCAATGATTAATTAGGAAAGCTAATAAAATATCAAAAATAATTAAATACAAAAGTAGGGAGGTCTTCCCTTTGTAGGGCTTTGGGACTACATATCCGGAGTGCTGTGTACAGTACTGGTCTTCTTATTTAAGGAAGGATGTCAGTGCTTTGGAAAACGTTGAGAGGTAATCTTAGGTAAAGATTAATACTTGAAATGTATTGGTTTATGTTGTGAGGGAATGCTGGACAGTTTGGGCTGATACCTGCTGAAGTTTAGTAGTGTGAGAAGGGAATTGACTGAAACTTTTAAGATCCCGAGAAATCTTGACAGGTTTGATGCGGAGAAGATGCTTCCTCCTGTGGGAGAATCTAAAATTGGGATAATTGTTTCAAATTAAGTGTCCTATTTAGAAATTTAAAAAAACTGTTCAATTCATATACCAGAATGAAATTATGATGATGAATGGGCCTTATTAGTAATAATCTTTCAAAACTCTTTAGATTCTGGAGTAGTTCCAGAGGATTGGCGGGTAGCAAACGTAACCCCACTTTTTAAGAAGGGAGGAGGGAGAGAGAAAACGGGGAATTACAGACCAGTTAGTCTAACATCGGTAGTGGGGAAACTGCTAGAGTCAGTTATTAAAGATGGGATAGCAGCACATTTGGAAAGTGGTGAAATCATTGGACAAATGGATTTACGAAAGGTAAATCATGTCTGACGAATCTTATAGAATTTTTCGAGGATGTAACTAGTAGCGTGGATAGGGGAGAACCAGTGGATGTGGTGTATCTGGACTTCCAGAAGGCTTTCGACAAGGTCCCACATAAGAGATTAGTATACAAACTTAAAGCACATTACATTGGGGGTTCAGTATTAATGTGGATAGAGAACTGGCTGGCAAACAGGAAGCAAAGAGTAGGAGTAAACGGGTCCTTTTCACAATGGCAGGCAGTGACTAGTGGGGTACCGCAAGGCTCAGTACTGGGACCCCAGCTATTTACAATATATATTAATGATCTGGATGAGGGAATTGAAGGCAATATCTCCAAGTTTGCGGATGACACTAAGCTGGGGGGCAGTGTTAGGTGTGAGGAGGATGCTAGGAGACTGCAAGATGACTTGGATAGGCTGGGTGAGTGGGCAAATGTTTGGCAGATGCAGTATAATGTGGATAAATGTGAGGTTATCCATTTTGGTGGCAAAAACGGGAAAGCAGACTATTATCTAAATGGTGGCCGATTGGGAAAGGGGGAGATACAGCGAGACCTGGGTGTCATGGTACACCAGTCATTGAAGGTAGGCATGCAGGTGCAGCAGGCAGTAAAGAAAGCGAATGGTATGTTAGCTTTCATTGCAAAAGGATTTGAGTATAGGAGCAGAGAGGTTCTACTGCAGTTGTACAGGGTCTTGGTGAGACCACACCTGGAGTATTGCGTACAGTTTTGGTCTCCAAATCTGAGGAAGGACATTATTGCCATAGAGGGAGTGCAGAGACGTTTCACCAGACTGATTCCTGGGATGTCAGGACTGTCTTATGAAGAAAGACTGGATAGACTTGGTTTATACTCTCTAGAATTTAGAAGATTGAGAGGGGATCTTATAGAAACTTACAAAATTCTTAAGGGGTTGGACAGGCTAGATGCAGGGAGATTGTTCCCGATGTTAGGGAAGTCCAGGACAAGGGGTCACAGCTTAAGGATAAAGGGGAAATCCTTTAAAACCGAGATGAGAAGAACTTTTTTCACGCAGAGAGTGGTGAATCTCTGGAACTCTCTGCCACAGAGGGTAGTTGAGGCCACTTCATTGGCTATATTTAAGAGGGAGTTAGATGTGGCCCTTGTGGCTAAGGGGATCAGGGGGTATGGAGAGAAGGCAGGTACGGGATACTGAGTTGGATGATCAGCCATGATCATATTGAATGGCGGTGCAGGCTCGAAGGGCCGAATGGGCTACTCCTGCACCTAATTTCTATGTTTCTATGTTTCTAAAGGGATATGAGCCAAAACCAGGCAATGGGACTAGCTCAGAATGCCAAGTTGGTCAGCATTGACAAGTTGGGCCCCAGGGCCTATTTCCATACCGTACAGCTATACATCTATGTGACAGGGCTGCTGCATCCACAACTCTCTGCAATTTGTTGTGGCCTTAGTCAAGACTGTTGTCATACTGTTATGCATCCTGAAGAAGGGTTTCGACCTGAAACGTTGTCTATTTCCTTCGAGTCTGAAGAAGGGTTTCGTTCCGAAACATTGCCTATTTCCTTCGCTCCATAGATGCTGCCTCACCCGCTGAGTTTCTCCAGCATTTTTGTCTACCTTTGATTTTCCAGCATCTGCAGTTCCTTCTTAAACATGCATCCTGATTAGTTGCTTTCTGTGGTTCATCTTTACAAAATTGAGATAATTTGAGAAATTGATCCAATTGCCTCTGGAGACATGCCGAATTATACACCTAATTTCTATGTTTCTATGTTTCTATGTTAGGCCTAATGAAGTACAGCACCTTCACTAAACAGGTCACAAAAGCATAAGTAATATCTGGCACAGGAGCATTGTGGATTAAAAAAAAAGCCTTAATCCCAAATGTAATCAGATTTACACATTGTTTTTTTGTTGTTCTGTTTATCCATCCATTCACATGTATCGTACTTTGCTTGATACGTATTGTAATTTGTACTGCTGTCATTTGGTGCACTTCCCTCCTTTTCATTCCTCAACTGTTTGTGTTTACAAAACCAGCCTTTTATATTGGTTTATAAACTGCTGGCAAAGTATTTTATTTTACAGGGGGTATTTTGGAGTGAGTTTGAATTTTAGTTGGTTTTCATTGATAATCTGTGTTCTGCTGTTTATTGCTGTCTGACTTGTCTGGATTTGTGCTCTGCTGATTGTGATGATGTTTGGAATTGATTATAGACCAGTACCAAGTCAACAATGAAACAATAAAGTGTTTAAGCACAAGTTATTCATTAACCAGCGGCACTGGAGTATGTTGGGAAAGTATTGTTTCTGTAAGTTTATTTTTGGATGACAGTACATTCTGATCAATGTACTGGTTAGTTTTTCAGGGCATGTTTAGTTAATTAGGCCAGTGTTAAAATTGTTATTACAATCTTCAGGCATTATGACTGAAAACCCCCTGTTACATTGGTTGTAATAAGTTAATAGTTCAAGACATCAACTTGAAAACTACCAGCCCGTATTTCTGCTCCAAGGGTCAATGCTGCGGAGCTTAGCTTATCTCACGCTTGCATTCAGGTGATATTTATAGTGTTTGTTCTCTGATATCATGGTTTATGATGTTACCTTGATAAATTAGTTTTGCAATCATGTCATCCACAACTCTCTACATATTTAACTTCTGAAGTGCAATCATGGCCCGTGTATTTCCCTCGGTGTCTATGCTGTGCTTGGTACCAGTACAAAACAGGAAACATATTCAAGCATTTACAAAACATACCCCACCCTTTGACCAATTGTAGTTGTGATGGCCTCATGCTGCAGAGAGACACAGTGGCGCAGCAGTTAGTGCTGCTGTCCGATAGTTCCATGTACACTGGTTCGATCTTAATCTTGGCTGCAGATTGGTGGAGATTGCACGTCTCCCTGCTGAGACTGTCAATTTCCACTGTGCCCTGGTTTCCTCCCACAATCCAAAGGTGTTGGCATGTTAATAAAGAGGGTTATTGGTAGGTTTTGAAATTAAAGAAGGAGGCCAATGAGGATGATATTCAAGTGAGAGGAAAGTTAAAGATTAAGGAATAACAAAACTATTTGTGTAATGACGAGTAGGGTGCATGGGTTTAAACAGTTTACATTTAAAAACATAGGCGAACAAAGTCAAATGAAGGAAATTGATAAGATTGGAATTAAAGGCACTGTTGTTACTGTATGAGTCATTTGTTAAATGATAGATTAATTAGATCCCAAAATAAATATACATTCGATGTAATAACTATGTTTGGGATGTGGCTGCATGGTGACCATGGCTGTTAGTTTAATATTCCAGAATACTGGATAAAGTATGGAAATGGATGGGATCTGGCACTAATAACGGGAAATGACATAGGGGCAGTGGTGAGGAGAAATCTTTAGAAAAACACGAGTCAGAATCAGTATAAGTCTCTAAGTTCAATTTTTAAACGTGGTATCGAAAGGAACCGGCTCTGATTTGTTCTGTACCTTTTTATGCCTCTAGTTTCCCTCTCCCCTGACTCTCAGTCTGAGGAACCGTTCCGACCGAAAATGTCACCTACTCCTTTTCTCCTCTAACCCGCTGAGTTACTCCAGCTTTTTGTGTCTATCAGAAATAAACTTTATTGGTTTACCCGAGTATTTCTCAGCTAGAAAATGTAATACAAATAAAGTTCTGTTTAATCCATGTTATACGCACTGCAGCCTAACTTTCCAGAAGGATTCTACTATTCCCTGTATTATCAGACCATTGATTGGGCCAAATGTTGAATTCACTGTATCTTAGCAATCGTTCTGTAGCATTCAGTTTCACTGCATTACTTGCTGGAGCAGCAGCGTAGTAGCACAATCTGACTAGATCAAGCACATTGTTGATACATATGGAAAAATCCGTTACACAGGACAGCTGCTGCATAGGTCCTTGCATTTATAATGATCTGTTATTTTACATCCCAGAGAGATCACTGGAATCACGTTTGTGTTTGGAGCAGAGAGGGAAAGGTGAAAGAGATACCCTTGTGTTGTGTTTGTGTTAGTTGATAAGATGAGCCAGAATTCTGTATTACCGGGCAGTTGTTTGCATGTTGCCTATTTTTTCAGCAGGCTTTGCGAGGTTGTTATGTTACAGTCAGAGTACTTACAGACAGGGATCCTGCCCCTTTCACTGATAAGCAAGACTTTGATATATGTCTGTAGTATGGGTGTGGGTGTGGGGGGTAAGATATGGAGTCGAGAGCCTGTGAGAGAGTGAATGTGATTGAAGCACTTGATGGATGTGGGAAACTGAAATAGAAAAATAATCCAGCCGATAAAGACATCATGCAGCTGTGTTTTACAGGGGAACTGTGGGAACTGAATAATGAAAACTTGTAGTCATGAAAGAAACCTCCAGAAATTGTCCAAGTATTGAGCTGTCATCCATGGCGAACATTCTGTGAGATTATTCTGATCCAGGTCCAGAAATCTTCGCATTTTATTGATATTTTCTGTTCGAGTTTGATTCTTGTGCTACTTTAACATAGAAACATAGAAAATAGGTGCAGGAGTAGGCCATTCGGCCCTTCGAGCCTGCACCGCCATTCAATATGATCATGGCTAATCATCCAACTCAGTATCCTGTACCTGCCTTCTCTCCATACCCCCTGATCCCTTTAGCCAAAAGGGCCACATCTAACTCCCTCTTAAATATAGCCAATGAACTGGCCTCAACTACCTTATGTGGCAGAGAGTTCCAGAGATTCACCACTCTCTGTGTGAAAAATGTTTTTCTCATCTCGGTCTTAAAGGATTTCCTCTTTATCCTGAAACTGTGACCCCTTGTCCTGGACTTCCCCAACATCGGGAACAATCTTCCTGCATCTAGCCTGTCCAACCCCTTAAGAATTTTGTAAGTTTCTATAAGATCCCCCCTCAATCTTCTAAATTCTAGCGAGTTTAATCCATGTCCTTTTGGAATTGTGCCACCCCAGCCACTCAGCTTTCTCCCTGAAGTAGCTGCAGCCCTGCCTGGGCATGTTTCAATCGTCCATCACAGCAAACATCTCTGCCCCTATATGTAATGCAGAAGATGGGGTCGAACACTTTGTTTGAAAAGCTAAATATCATGCCCAAGCTCCCAAATGTACATTAATAATAATAATAATAATATCTTTTTTTTTTTTTTAATTTTTCTTTTTTATTGTCATTGCACGTCAGTGTAATTAGCCAGGTTTTTAAAGTTCTAGTGCTCCCCAACCTGTCATTTTCTGCCCATTTGTTTTGCCAGGCAAACATTTTGTATTAGAGAGCTTGTTAGAAAAAGTGAATAAACCTTGATCACAAGAGGTGTTTTCTCCCAGAGTAAGGAGTCTAAAACAAGAAGGCAGAAGTTTGAAATGAGAGGTGAAAGGTTTATAAAGGACCCGAGGGGGCATCTTTTTCACGCAAGGGGTGGTGGGTGTATAGATGTATTCAAGAGAGAGTTAAATATAGCTCTTTGGGCAAACGGAATCAAGGGATATGGGGATAAAGCGGGAACAAGGTACTGATTCTGGATGATCAGCCATGATCATATTGAATGGTGGTGCTGGTTCGACAGGCCGAATGGCCTATTCCTGCACCTATTTTCTGTTTCTATGGTTCTACAAGTTGCCAGGGGTAGTGGTGGTAAAGACAGGTACAATTACAATGTTTAAAACATATTTGGACAGGTCATAGAGTCATGCAGCATGAAATAGGCCCTTCGGCCCAACTTGTCCATGTGATTAAGATGTCCCATCTAAGCTGGTGGAGTTCACCTATGTGTGAATCATACCCTTCTGAACCTATCATATCCATGTAGCTGCCCAAATGTCTTTGTTATTATATCTGCCTCAACTACTTCCTCTAACAGCTTGTTTCATATACCCACACCCAGTGTGTGAAAACTTGTCCCTCTGGTTCCTATTTCCCCTCTCACCTTAAACCTATGCCCTGTATTTCGTTTTCCTGGGAAAAAGACTACGGTGTGTGCATTCACCCTCATGGTTTTATGCACCTGTATGAAATCACTTCTCGTCCTCCTGCGCTCCAAAGAATAAAGGCCTATCCTGCCCATTTCTCCCTCTAGTTCAGCTCCCCGAATGTAGGCAATAGCCTCATAAATCTTCTCTGCACCCTTTCCAATTTAATTCCTATAGTAGGTGACTATAACCGAATCCTCGAAGAGTGGCTTCACCAACATCTTGTTCAAATGTAACATAACATCCCAACTTCTATGCTCAATTTCCTGACTGATGAAGGCCAATGTGCCAAAAGGTATATGGATAGAAAGTGGCTCAATGGGACATCAGCCAAATAGGACTAGCTTGGAAAGACATCTTGGTCAGCGTGGACGAGTTGGACTGAGGAGCCTGTTTCCCAGTTGGATAATACTATGACTCTGACCTTTAGTACTGGAGCCAAGAGTAAGTTGAGTCTCTGATGCTGTCAGAAGAGTGGAATTCACTTTGCTTATGGAATAGTGTGAGAATCGGCACCAGGAAAACCACACTCTGCTGCTCATGGCACACTGTCAACATAAAAGTGTCTCTAAAAACACTCTTTCAATTCCATTCACTTCTTTTCAATGTTATTTTCATGTTGAAGTTTGAGCTGGCTCTTCCTCGGTTGAAGCAGGCCTCACAAATCCTCCAATAAAGTGTTATGCAGTGTTCCCAGTGATGAAGCAGAATGGGAGATTTCAGCCACCCGGACTGATTGTGGAGGATAGGATGGTGAGAGGGGCGCATTTATCTCGTTTAAAAATCTTAAAAACTTTTGTTTTTGTTTTAATCTCTTAAAACAGATAATTCAAATGTGTAACATCTCCTTTTCAACTGATTTCTGATCTTCACATCCATACCACAGCCTTTTAACCCTCCTTTAAAAATTCTGATTTGCCTATTAAATGCCCAGTGTATCTACCTAAATCCCCAACATATTTTTGTTCATTCATGTCCTTCTACATGGTGTTGCTCTCGCGATCAACACAGCTGGTGTTTCATGTTCCTCCACCAGCTTACTCCTTCCCATCTCAGTAACCACTTCCATTCCCGCAACCCGCAAGAATAGCTGCTCATCTCCAGTTCTAGTCTCTTGATTATCCTCTACCTTTAATTGCTCCAACCATTCCTTCAGCTGCCAAAGCCGTAAGATCTGGAATTCTGACCATTAGCCCACTATTTTTTTTTTCTCCTCCTTAAAACCTATTTCCAACTTTCTCATAATTTGACACCATTGTCCAGCTGGCCCATAGCCAAATATTCGCAACAGACACAATCCCCATGCAGACTGAGCTTGAGCAAAGACTGTCAGTGCACAGATCTTCTTATCACCCTTTTTTACTTCAGTGCTTTACTTCCTATCCAACCAGCTCTCTGCTGGAATTAATCTACATGATGACCAAGAAATCCACCATTGCCTCCAATGTGTTGGTATAATCTTTGGTCACCATTGCAAAAGGTTCCAAAGACCAAGGCCTCAAAGCAGTCATCAGGGTCATGGTCGACCAAGCCGCAGTAATCCCGGCCCTCCTGCAGCATCCAAAACATAGGCAGTTTATAGTAAACCCCAAGACACTGGAGATGTACCACTAAATCAGCCTCTGTAAAACTCTGTACAATAGACAATAGACAATAGGTGCAGGAGAAGGCCATTCGGCCCTTCAAGCCAGCAGCATCATTCAATGTGATCAAGGCTGATCATCCACAATCAGTATCCCGTTCCTGCCTACTCTCCATATCCCTTAACTACGCTATCCGTAACTCTATCCTGAAAGCATCCAGAGGACCTGCCTCCACTGCCCTCAGGCAGAGAATTCCACACACTCACAAATCTCTGCGTTAAACTCTCTACTTTTACTGACATGGTAGTTGAACCAATGCCAATATTGTCTCCTAATGTACCACCCCCTGCACTGACACTGTAACCACACTCAACCAGATTGGATAGGTCAAATGTTTACACTTGGCCTCCATACTTTGTTGTGGGGGAGACTCAAACTTCTCCCTTCGTACTGAAGAAGGGACTCAACCTAAAACATCACCCATTCCTTTTTGTGTCTAGCATTGGCTTAAACCAGCATCTGCAGTTCCATCCTGCATCCTTCCTTTTCCAGATGCTTCCAGTTTAAGTAGCCATGGGTCACAGTTCCCATGAGATGGTTGATGTTGTTGCATTTTTTTTAAGGATGCCCTCAGGATGTCTTAGAAGCTATTTCGCTGACCTCCTGGAAATCTCTTTGTGTGACCAAGCTCAGGGTAGTTTGCTTGCTAAGGGTTAGGCATGTGGATGATGAGTTTTTACGAACATTTTCAACCTCTCACTTCTGAGGTCTGAGGTGACCCACCTGCTTTAAAAGGGCATCAATAATACGGGTTATTGTGTTGGCACCATTTGGTCAAACAGTCGATCTCCCTTCTATACTCTGATGGAGTTCGCAATATGAACGGCTATGCAGTCATGAGTATAGAGTGAGTACAGCAGGGGGCTGAGCACACAACCTCGAGGTGTTCCCGTGCTGATTGTTATTGAGGCTGACACATTTCCACCAATACAGACAGACTGTGATCTGTGAATGACTTACTCACTCTATATTCATGACTCATGCCCAAGATGAGCAAGGTGACGTGCCTCAATGACTATTGACCAGTGGCACTAACGTCGGTGGTGATGAAGTGCTTTGAGAGGTTGATCATGGCGCAAATCAACTCCTACCTCGATAAAAACCTGGACCCACTGCAGTTCGCTTACCATCACAACAGATCAACGGTGGATGCGATCTCGCTGGCACTCCACTCCACTCTGGACCACTTGGACAACAAAAACTCATATGTCAGGCTGTTATTCATTTACTATAGCTTGGCATTTACTACAATCATCCCCTCCAAGCTGGTTACCAAACTCTCAGAACTGGGTCTCTGCACATCCCTCTGCAATTGGATCCTCGACTTCCTCATTCACAGATCACAGTCTGTCCGTATTGGTGGAAATGTGTCAGCCTCGATAACAATCAGTACGGGAACACCTTGAGGCTGTGTGCTCAGCCCCCTGCTGTACTCACTCTATACTCATGACTGCGTAGCCGTTCATAGTGCGAACTCCATCATCAAGTTCGCCGACGACACCACTGTTGTGGGACGTATCACTGATGGAGATGAGTCAGAGTATAGAAGGGAGATCGACCGTTTGACCAAATGGTGCCAGCACAATAACTTGGCTCTCAACATCAGCAAAACCAAGGAATTGATTGTGAACTTTGGAAGGGGTAGGATGCGGACCCACAGTCCCGTTTATATAAATGGGTCGATGGTGGAGAGGGTCAAGAGCTTCAAATTCCTGGGCATGCATATCTCTGAAGATCTCTCCTGGTCCGAGAACACTGAGTCAATTATAAAGAAAGCACATCAGCGCCTCTACTTCCTGAGAAGATTACGGAGAGTCGGTATGACAAGGAGGACTCTCTCGAACTTCTACAGGAGTTCAATAGAGAGCATGCTGACCAGTTGCATCGTGACCAGTTGCATCGGCAACTTGAGCGCACAGAAGTGGAAAAGACTGCAAAAAGTTGTAAACACTGCCCAGTCCATCATCGATTCTGACCTCCCTACCATCAAGGGGATCTATCGCAATCGCTGCCTCAAAAAGGCTGCCAGCATCCACACCATCCTGGCCACTCACTCATCTCCCCGCTGCCTTCAGGTAGAAGGTACAGGAGCCTGAAATCGGTAACATCCAGGCTCAGGAATAGCTACTTCCCCACAGCCATCAGGCTATTAAACTCAACTCAATCAAAACTCCGAACATTAATAGCCTATTGCACTTTATCTGATTATTTATATGTGTGTATATATATAATCAATAGTATATGGTCACACTGATCTGTTCTGTATTTATGTATGCCTACTATATTCTGTTGTGCTGAAACAAAGCAAGAATTTCATTGTCCTATCTGGGGCACATGACAATAAACTCACTTGAATCTTGAATCTTGATGTGGCCTGCCTACATTACTGGCGTTGAAGTGAACTACATCTGCACTTGGTACCTCAGGTCCCAGCACCCCAGACTTCCCTGCATATATGACAAAAAATTAAACACAATGAAAGTCAGATACCTGGCTAGTTAATAAAATTAACTTCATCCAACTGGATCTAGTGGCTATATCAGAAAGCTCACAATCAGTTTGATTTCCAATCCTTCCTCACATATCATTTACACACAATGACAATCACACCAGCCAGAATTCACCTCCTCTCCACGGTGTGTTGGCTATTACTGTACCTTCTTAACTGTCATCAAAAGAAGCAGTTGTTATTTCATTAGTTGAATGCAGGCATGAAAGATTTTAAGTACAAGTTCTATATCATAATAATTGTCTCCAGTGAAGTTAATATTAGCTCCATGAAAATATTGGCTACCACAGCTGAAGTGATTAAATGGGCTATGTTAGGAATAATGCCAAAGTATCATGAATTGTGAATGAATTCAAGTAGGCCAGAAACTGCAACCGGCTGTACAAGTCAACACATCTACACTATCAATCACGTCTCTTGACAGACCAAAACACTGGATGTTGCAAACTATAAAAATACATCTTGTGGGAAAGCTATAGGCATGAGAGAGTTAAAGTTTGTACCATGAAGCTCTTCAGTAGAGAGGTTCTTTCAGTGATCCCGGCATAGTTTTCTGCTGGATTAACCTTTAAAGTCCCCCAAACTGAGTACTTGGCTCTTCCCCTCCCCCAATCCTTTGGAACTGTGTGCGCTGATCAAACTTAAAGGGGAAGGACCTTCAGTCACAAAGGTTACAGAGATAGGGAGAACCATAAAGTTAAATCTTGCCAACAATCTCTGTTTTGAACACAGTAAATGGTGCCAGACTGAATCAGAATTGTAGTATTCATGACATAGCAAGTCAACAACAGAGAGATCCATGAAAGGTAAACCATATTGAGTGAGCATCATTTGTCCCTCATTGAGTCAGAATACTTTTACTGAGGCAACATTTTTAGATAGAAATTCGGAACAATGATACTACAAGATGAGTGTTCTATAATCGCCACGGACAAGTTTACTGCAGGCCCGATTTCTGAGCTGTCCCACTCAATGATTCCATGTATCTATTGTAGACGATATAAAGGTGTCAGACACAGTGGAGCAGCTGGCAGAGCTGCTGCCTCATCGCCAAAGTTGTGGGTTTGATCCTGACCTCGGGTGCTGTCTGTGTGGAGACACTAGGTTTCCTCCGGATGTTCTAGTTTCCTCCCACATCCTATAAATGTGCAGGTTGGTAGGTTATCTGTAAATTGCCCCCTGGTATGTAGGGAGTGGTTGCGAAAGTCGGATAACATAGAACTAGTGTGAACAGGTGATTGATGGTCAGTGTGGACTTAGTGGGCTGAGGGGCCTGTTTCCATGATGTATCTTTCAATCAATTAGCCAACATCAGCTATTGATAATTATGTGTTGTTATTGGCCCTTTCTCTAACCATACTGCACTCAATATTACATGCTCCCTGGTATGTACAATACCACATCCAACAATAAATATTCATGGTGAGACAAAGCATTTTGCACATTCGGGAACTGGCTCTTGGCAAAGATAGTAGTGAGATCCACCTTCACCTTCAATCCACCAGAGCTGCCTTTATCCAACTGAGGAAAGGGGCATTTGAAGATCAAGATCGTAAACCAAGTGCAAAGCTCATGGAATTCAGAAAATAAATATAATTGTAGATACTGGAATCTGAAACAGCTGATCAAGAAGAATTAACTCAGCTGATCAAGAAGCATTAATAGAGAAACCAGTTTACGTTCCAGATCAGTGACCCTTCTTTGGAATGTTAATTGGTTGCCCACAGGTGCTGTTTGACTGGCCGAGTTCTTTCAGTATTTCCTGTTTGCGTTTCTGACTCCTGGGATTCACTCAGCAATCATGAGCACTCAAATTGGAGAAGGGGCACTGAAGATGGCTTTGAGAACCTCAAGTCCATGAACACATAGAAGCCCAGTGTAAACAGTGGAAAGATTGCACCACCTCACAAACTACTCATCCAGTCAGACCCTGCTGCCCCCTCTGTGGCAAGGTCTGAGATTCCTCGACTGGCTTCATCAGATCCAACAGAACTCAAGCAAAGCAAATTATCCTCAATCCCGAGAGACTGCCTTTAAAAAAAAAGTAAGAAATGCTATAGACAGATCATCATGACGTTTGTGGTCCAGGGAAGTGACATCTTGTTTCCACCAGGATAACAATGATCTCGGTTTCTCAGAGACAGAAAAGCGGAAAATTAGACAGTGTCAGATTTGATACTAAATCTGTCACTGTTAAACGTTTCTTTGTCTATATATTTGTTCTTTGGAGTAACTGACTGCAGGATTGAATTCATCATAGCAGCTCCATTGTTGAAAAGAATCTGCCAACACTTCACACTTTATCTTGGAAAGCTTTTAAAGTAATCCCATATCATCTGTGCATAAGTATAATTCACCACATGAAGAACCAAAGGTGAAAGTAACATAACACTTTCTGTAACTTTGATATAGTTCACTCTCTCTGTGACATAGTCCTCCGGATAGCAATTTTACTAAGACTCCCTGTTCCCTGTTCCTGTAACACTCTCACTAATTCAGCCCATTATAACCGGCCCACAACATTTACATATCACACTGTCTATAACAGTAAATGCTCAGTAATGCCTACAATAATGCACTCATCATAAGCCAGCAATCTCTACAATGCTGAGGAAGGAATTGCAGATGCTGGTTTAATCCGAAGATTGACACAAAAAGCTGGAATAACTCAGAGGGTTACCCATTACTTCTCTCCAGAGATGCCGCCTGTCCCGCTGAGTTACTCCAGCTTTTTGTGTCAATCTCCATAACGCTCTCACTTAAAAATTACTTCCTGAATAAAATTCATACTGCACTATTCTCCATCACTTCTGTTATAGATTCACAAAAATGATATATTCCTTCTTCTAATACTCTTGCTAAAACGATGTATAACAGTTACATTGTCTTCATAAATTTTCACGAGAACTGCTCACTTTCAGAAATATCGTTCTTCCTTCCCAAATGCAGAAATTATGTGCACATTCTCTATGATGCTGCAGTAATTTATAGATCCCCCCCTTTAACATTTGTCACTGTACGACCTTCCCCTGGGCACACTTACAGAAAATGGTGGAGCATAAATCTAACTAGTGGTGGCAGGGTGTGCATCGTGCTGACAAAAGGAGGAGTTAGTCTGTTCTTACTGTAGGCTTTGCAGCTCAGCAGTTTAGAGCTGGGGCCCTGCCACTGAATCTGAAGGCTCTGCTATAGAAAAACATGGTGCAGAAGCAACAGGAGTGGCAGGAAGTGCAACTTTCAGCAGCAACCAATATTTATGCTGAACCTAAGAGTTATACAGTCACACGGTACAGAAACGGGCCCTTTGGCCCAACTCGTCCATGCTGGCGAAGATGCCCCATCTAAGCTAGTTACCTTTATCTGGCATTTGGTCCATATCCCTGCAAACCTTTCTTATCCATGTATGAGCCCAAATGTCTTTAAAATGTTATTATTTTACTTGCCTCGACAATTTCAGCTTTATTACAGCTTGTTCTAAATACCCACCAGGTTCCTAGTATATCACTCTCATTTCATTTTAAACCTATGCTGTTTATTATCATGAGCTCTATCCCTGCTGCTACAATTCCCTCACCCACTCCACCTCAACTTGCCAACCCCTTCCCCACATCCTGATTACAATTCCTTAGTCTTCATTTGGCCAAATAGTAAAGTTCCAACAGGTATAGGTCCCAACCAGGCTTAGAGCCATTTTCAACTCCATTCCTCCAGTCTGAAGAAGGGTCTCGACCCGAAACGTCACCCATTCCTTCTCTCCAGAGATGCTCCCTGTCCTGCTTGAAGAAAGGTCCTTGAAAACGTTCACCGAGGGCGACCCGCAGAGGTGACAGCGGAACCTCCGGTCAGTCCTCGAAGAAAGGGGAACTAAATCCCCATTCATAAAAGAGGTGAGGGTATATTGCGCGGGAGGGTTAATAATTGACAATCTGCTGCTGCCTGCCCGCTGAGTTAAAAAGTTCCCACGGTAGACACGATACACAGTGTATCGTGAGTCTTGCGTGGGAACTTTTTAACTCAGCGTGCAGGCAGCAGCAAATTGTCGCTCCCTTCAGTTTCACCCCACCTACACCCCTCTGCTTTCCGGCCATGTGTGTGACCCCTTCCCTCCCCTCTCCAGCTCCCCGCTCATTGCACCGGCGCGGGGGCTTTGCACTGTCTTCACGTCGGCAATTCTAGCAGCGCAGTGCAGTCACGGGAGACGTCAGGACCAACCGGACACCGACCCCCAGGCCCACCGCAAGCACGGAGATCCCAGAGACCCACAGCCAGCAGCAGCCCAGCCCCGTTCCAACTCCAGAGGAAAACTGCAAACTGGCCGGAGACGTCAGGACCACCAGAAGCCGCTCCCCGATGGGCCGCTACAGCGACAAGTGGCAGTTCGCCCACAGCCCGAGCTGCGCCCTCTCATCGGGACCAATTGGACGTCGACCACCAGGCCCACCGCAAGCACAGAGATCCCAGAGACCCACAGCCAGCAGCAGCCCAGCCCAGCCCCGCTCCAACTTCTTCTGCCGGGATCAAGGCGCAAACTCGCGACCTTGCGGATATGAGCCGAGCACTCTACCACTGAGCCAGCCATTAAAATCAACGCAAAAAAATTTCCATTCCGAAGACCGACAAATTCTGAATTACGAAAGGTGTCTGGTCCCAAGGCTTTCGGATAAAAGGTTGTGCACCTGTATTAGAATGTCTAGTCATCTGAGTCTGAATTTAACTCCAAAAAATGTTTGTATAGAGATTCAAAAGTGAGTCATAACTATTAGTGAACTCAGTGACACTCATTTTAATTGGAGCAAAACAGAGATCACTGCCCACATCCGTTTTTAGTTTGATATTCCAAACTAAAGGCCCTCAATCCATTTTTCCAATCGGAATGTTCAGGGTGGTCAGTCCCTAACAGCTACGAATGCTGACTATGGTTATTTTTCATCTGAAACTCCGTGCCCCTATCATAACTCTCACTGAATTCAGTTCACTCATCACCTCTCTATCTGTTGGTCTACAGTGTGTCATGCTCTGGCAACACCTCGATTTTAAAATTCCATTCTCTGTGATCTGAAGCCTTCTCATAACCTGGCTCCTGCCTAGCCCCGTGCTTTCTGCAACCCTACAACCCTCGGCAAAATGTAAAAGTCTCCAATGTTACTTTCTTGTGCAACTTTTTATTCTATTCACAGGATACAGGTGTCGCCAAAATACATTTATTGCTGATTCCTTTGCTGCTTGGTCATTTCAAAGGGCACATTCTTGTAGATCTGTAATCACATATAGACCAGGCCTGTTAAGGGTGGCAGATTTCTCTTCAGAGAGTCAAATAGGGTTCTGTAGCCGTACCGTGATTATATGGTTACTATTACTGAGAAATAGGGCCATGGAACACAGGAACAGGCCATTCATCCCACCATATCCACGCCAACCACCATGTACATATCTAGTTTTGTAATACCAAATACCAGCACTTGGTCTATGGTCAACAGCTTTCCATTCCAAAGTTTTACTTTGTGGCCCTGAATTTAAATTTGCCAGCTGCTGTGGTGGCACCATGACAGTGCACCTATAGCTGAAGACAACGCATGCCCGAAGCATTGCTACAAATAATTAACGTTTTACTTTACCTTGGGTTTTCTTAGGTCTTTAATGGTGCCCAGATACCAGGGCATCCGTGTGACAGAGACAATAAAAATTGGAAGACCAGCACACCAATCTTTTGTCAACAGCACTCAAGCATAAAATAGCACCTGCCCTGGAGAGTATAAGAGGTGCATAAAATGATAGCAGTGCTTCAGATTACTTATTAGTGATAAATAAAAATGTATTCTGAGTAAATCCTTGAAGCTGGTGTAAAACTTGCTTTTGCTCTATTGCTATAAGGATATCATCTCTCAGTGCATACTAAGGCTGTTGATAGATTTGGGTGAAGGTAATTTCGGGATAACAAAGGACAGAACTGAATGTGCTTCAACACCACATTGATATGGAAGCAGGGTAACAAGAAGAGGCTGTGATTTTTTTTCTTGCTGGAAGTGTAAGCATTCTGTGGGTAGAACAGCCCACTGTTGTGATTCATAGTTCCCACCTGAAATGCAGGGTTTGGAGATTATTGCTTCTTTAAATAAACATGTTCTTAGAGAACTCAATCAGGGGTTTAGCAGTTGAATGCTAATATCTGTGACCAATCAATGCCCCCTCCAGCCAAAAGGCAGGATCCTTAAATCTGCTGCACTACAAGCAAAATGACCAATGGTGTTCTCCTTTGTTTTTATGTAAACATTGGGTTTTCCATTTAGTTCCCTCATTAAGTAGAATTTGTAAAAATAATAGCAGGAAACTACTGAGAGCACCGTCCTCTGTAAACTGAATTCTGGCATGGAGTTGAAAGATATTGACATCTAATAAGTAGGAGTTGGGAATCACAGCAGAATGGGAATAGACAATCGTTGGTGCCATGGATTATAACTAGACCATTTGAATCCTATCAGTTTGTACTATGAAGGTTCCTTGTCATTTACAAACTCCTGAGTCAGGCAGAGCATAATTAAAAGCAAAGGCATGTTCGACTTTGTCCTCCCAAAAATACCGAGAGTGGTGAGTGCCTAGAATCGATGTCAAGAGTGGTGGTGGAAGCAGGTATTTATCGAGGTGGTATTTATGAGGCTCTGAAATTGGCACAATGCAGGAATGGTGGAATATGGGTCACATGCAGGCAGAGATTGGTTTAAATTCTCATTGTATTCACCACAGACATTGTGGGCCAAAGGGCCAGTACTGTTCTATGTACTCTGTTCTATTTGTTTTGACTGTATTAACCATCAGTCTATTTGAGTGTGATACTAGTTGGGAATTACTGGATGCAGTAAACGCAAGCCCATTGAGGAACAGAAGTAAGGCCACCCAAGTTAATTTTATGTCTAGGAAGGAATTGCAGATGCTGGTTTACACCGAAGAGAGACACAAAATGCTGGAACAACTCACCAGAATATGCAGCATCTCTGGATAGAAGGAATGGGTGACGATTCAGGTCGAGATCCTTATTCAATATCAACCTGAAACGTCACCCATTCCTTCTATCCAGAGATGCTGCCTGTCCGCTGAGTTACTCCAGCGTTTTGTATCTATCCAAGTTAATTTTAAATTGAGTTCTCATTCTCTACTAGAGAGTTGTTAACTGGAATTCAACTAATTTCCCACAGGAAGTGAGAAATCAGTGAAGGGTAACCAATGTGGTTCATGTTCCTGCCGGTTGAGATACAGCATTGCCATGACTGGAGAGGGTAAAAGAAGAAAAAATGGTTTAAAAATACGTAGAAAGTGCTAAATCTGTCCTCATAACTGCCTTGATCAAGGAATGGGGTCAAGGAAAGAGCGTTCACGTCACGGCCCTGTTTCCACCAATCTTTCCACCACCACGCACAAGAAGTACAAGAAGCGACAAGACAGACACCATTGTATGCAGATGCGGAGAAGTGTGTTCATCTCTGGCTGAACAACTTCTAATCTTGTATGTGGACTCGATAAGAAGAAGAAAATCAGGGAATTATTTCAGTTTTAGTCCTCTTGTGAAGCACATTGGAATGTTCAGGGTACTGTATAAATGCACATTTTTGTTGTTATACCATTGTACAGTTTGACAAACTACTTTGAATGTTCATTCAGTGAAGATACAAGCCACTAAGGAACACCAGATTACCATTTTGATTCACCAAAATTCTATCAAAGATCCCAGTGAGGCGACAGATCAGCAGAAGGCGGAAAGTTGATCCCCTTCTTTCAGTATCAGCCCAAAGTAAAGATGAACATCATTGGGAAATCATAATATTATGAGTTACAGCCTTCATAAAATCCATGTTCTGCTTTTCCATTGATTGTAATGCCTTGACATACATTGTGATGCAGACGTTTTACATTGAAAGGGTTCCCACCAGGTGATAATCGTCCATCTTTAAAATAATTCCACGTCTCTTATCTTATTATTCACAGTGAGTCAAATATCACTCTAGGGCAATTGTTATGGGGGCGTAGAAATGGGTAGAGCTGTATGTTTGGACTGTAGGAATTCAGAAAGAAGTTTGTAAAAGATTTCCTCAGATGTTGCAGTAAATGAATTTTGATTAGCTGTGACAAACTGGTCTCAATCTCAGCACTGAGTCAGAAAGTAGAGACATTAAGCAAATATTTTGCATTTGTTTTCACATTAGAAGGCATAATAAATGTAGCAGAAATAGAAGGGAACCAAGGTCTTAAACAAACTCAGGAACTTAAGTCAATTACTCTCGGGAAAGCACTGGAGATATTAAGGAGACCAGAATCAAATAAATCCTCTGGACCCAATAGTCTGCATTAAAGAGTTGTAACTAACAATAAAGGTAAAGACTATTCTAAAATTCCTGAGACTCTGGAATAGTTCCAGCAGACTGGTAGGTAGCAAATGTAGCACCACTATTTAGGAAGGTAAGAAAGAGAGAAAAAATAGTGAACTGGACAGGTTACCTTACCATTAGTTCTGAAAATGATGGAATCCATTAGTACGCTGTGTTAACAGAATCGTTCAAAAATAGCTGTTTTCAATTTTTGGACCAGGGTCAAAATAGTTTGTGAAGAAAACATCATGTTTGATGATATAACCAGAATAGATAAGAGGGAGCCAGCGAAAACCTGCATTTGTATATGTTATGATACCTAACAATAAGTCAATATAAAATATAAGGATTCTCTGGATTGGTGGCAATGTATAAAGCTGAATGGACAAGGGACAAGTGAGTTCTTTTCAGATTGCCAGACTTTCACAAGTGGGTTGATATATTGTACTTAATATTGATATATTGGCCTCAATGCCATGTACAACTTATAATAGACTTTAATGAATAGAGTGTAATGTCTAAATGTTTGCAGCTGATGGACCTGTAAGTGGTAAAGTGAACAGTGAGAGGGGTGCAGAAAGTTTTCAAAGTATACAGAAGTGAGGAAACAAACGAATGACAATTGGCAGATTAGAAATGAGAAGCTATTCACTTTAGTAGAAAGAAAGGAAAGGCAGAATAATTTTTAACTGGCAATAAATGGTAAATGTTGCTGTTCAAAGTGATCTTGGTACATCAATTCATGAACCACAAATAATAATCATACAGGTATAGCTACCAGTAAGGAGGCATATGGTATCTGCAAGGAAATTGGAATACAAGAGTAAGAAAGTTTGCCAGAGCATGTTCAAAATTTGTTGAAGTCACATTTAGCATAAAGTAGGCCAATTTAGTTTTATACCCAGAAAAAAATTTGCCTTGCATTCCATGCAGTGTATGTTCACAAGATTGATCTTGGGATAAGGGATTCGTCCTCTCATGGAGTGGAGTTTAGAAGAATGAGAGATGACTTTGTTGAGACAATTCCTTTTATCCCTTTAATCTATGTGATAACACAAAAACCAATGGGAATTATGGAAATGCTGGGCACCATTAAGCAACACAGGAATGTAAGTAAATAGCACAGAATAGGCTATTGTCAGATGTTCAATGCTGGTTACTTTTCTTGAAGCTTACTGTCCTTATCAAACCTAAAATACACACAGTAAAGATATCTCTGACACCTCTCTCCCCTTTTTTGTTGTATGTCTCCATCACAGGGTACAGACTATAACCTGACATCAACTATAAACCTACCTACTCCCACGGTTATCGTCTCTTCTGTGTACCATAGTTCTGCTCTTGTTCCCCCTCCTCCTAGATGGAGCAAGGATAGAGTTCCCCTAGTCCTCACCTTTCACCCCAACAGCCTCCGCAACCGACGTGAACCTGTCTCACCTATAAAGACTACTAGGTGTACCTGGATGGAGGCAAGGGGGGAGATATAGGGACAAATGTTACATCTGACATTTCTGTCACCTCCAACATCATCCACCACCAGTCACATCCTCATATCTCCACCCTTTTCTGCTTTCCACTGAGTTTGTTCCCTCCGCAACCTCTTGGTTTGTTCATCCTTTCCCACACGAACCACTTGCTCCCCAGGTACTTTCCTCTGCAAACGCAGAAGATGTAGCACATGTCCCTATTCCTCCACCCAGTGATACCAGCAGTTTTTCCAGGTGAGTTAGAGTTTCACAAGCACTTCCTTTAACCTCATCTACTGCAAATAGTGCTCCTGATGTGACCTCCTGTACATTGGCGAGACAAAGCATAGACTCTGCAACCCTTTCACTGAACACTTGTGCTCGATCCACCACGGCCTACTAGATCTCTCAGTTGCTAACCATTTTAACTCCCCCTCCCATTCCCACACTGACCTATCTGTCCTGGGCCTCCTCCATAGCCAGAGTGATGCCACTAACAAACTGGAGGAACGGCACCTTATATCCCACTCGGTTGGCTTACAACCTAATAGTATGAACATTGAATTCCCTAATTTTATATACCCCCCCCCCCCCCCTCTTCTGCACCTATATCCCCCCCTCTTCCCCCCACCACCCTCCCCTGTGCCCCATCTGGACTCCCATCTATTTCTCCCATCCACCCCCACCACTTTAACACTTGCTGAAATGTCAAAATTAATCAATTCCCCGTTTCCATGCCTATGCTCACAACAGTTTAAAAAAGCAATCCGTCTGACATTACAGAGATCACTAATGCTTACCTGAATTATGTTTGTCCCACAAAATCAGACTATGCCAATGATGATGATAAGCTAACTGATCAAAGAGAGGTGGGTAGATGATTGTGACTTGAGACATTGGCGCTATAAATAACAAAGTACCCGATGACTTATTTGGTAAAATGTACACTTCTTGCACACATCTCAGTAAATCCTCCTACTATATGTGTTGTTTTCAGATTCCATGTAAGTGAGGTGATATTCAATGAGATCCATCCTCTTTGGATGCGCTACAATTCTAATTCCATCCGCTTATCCTCTTCCATGATAATGGCCCGTAAGAAATTGCCCATTGTACTCCGAAGAAGACTTCACTATTTATGAGATGGGGCAGGAGGGAGAAATCTCTCATCAGTATCTACAGTAATTGTCAGCAGCAAGTTGAAGGAAGTCTATGCCTTGTTGGCTGTAATCAATTGAACTTTGATGCAGAACTCGGTATGGCTGCAGAATCCACATGTATTTCAAAAGACTTTCATTGTATTACTAGACCAAGAGCTCCCCAACGCAATATTGCATCACTCACCTGTTCCCCCAATGCAACCCGTTCCCCCAACAATCACCCCATGTGTGGGTTGGGGTCCGGGGGCCGGTGGGGTGGGGTGAATCACCCCGGTGTGGGGGTCATGGTCCGGTGCTGGTGCAGTGTGGTCAGTGACTGTGGGTGGGCAGAGGGACCAGACTGTCCCGAACACTGCTGCAGCTGACTGGGATGTTGCCGGGTTTTGTGTCCCTGTGTGTCCGGTGGCCGGACAGCACTGACCCCAGGGGGAGAGTGAGGGCTGTCCCGAGGGATCCGCTCCTTCCGCTGCTTACACCGGGTGTCCCTTGGTGCTCATTCACCCTCCAGCCCCGGGCAGTCGTGGGCAGGGACTTGCCCTCAATCCACTGGCACGCCGCTCAGTCACGAAAAACATTTGTAACTTCTCACTGTCTGTGAGGGGCAGTGATGATGGCGGTTTTTACCAGGTAATAACGTATGTATTGCATGTGTGGTACTGCAGAAGGCTTAAGTGACTCCGTGCATCACCTGCCTTGCGAGTACATTGTGACTCATTCGGATTTGCTGTTGGAGCGCTGGAGTGTCCCTCTCTCCCGGAGTGGGCCGGCCTGCCTTGTGAGTGCACTGTGACTTCATTAGGATTTTTTTTTCCAAAATTGTTGAGCTTTCGGGCTGTTTTTAAAATGTCAACGATTAATAACCGGAAATTTAGGTGGAAATGCGATGGGAGATGTTTATCGCCACCACAGGAAAAATGTGAATAGGGTGTGTGAGAATGGGAAGGCTGTGGTCTAGCGTTTGGAAGAAGATAGCAGTTAACCATTGACACAGAGACACAAACAATACGAAGACTTTTAGTTATATAGAGATTATATATCATATGTCCCAAAACGGAACAATTACATTTTTACCCGCAGCAGCACAACAGATATGTAAACCGTACTCAGTAAATACCAGAATAAACAACAAAAAAATCAATATTTCTAAAACTAACAAACAAACAATAAAAGTGCAACGATAAAAACAATGCCCCCAAGTCTATGTAGTTCGGACCTCATTTGGAGGTTGTAGTGTTTAATAGCCTGATAGTTATTTAGAAGAACCTGCTGCTGAACCTAGACATTACAGTTTTCAGGCTCCCCTACCTTCTTCCTGATGGCAGGGGTGAAATGAGAACATGGCCAGAATAGTGTGGGTCTCTGTTGAAAATGGTGGCATTTTTTAGGCATTTCTGATGCAAAGACCAGTTATCCTCTAGCGGCCTACAACAGGAAGAAGCCGGGGACTCTGGTGCTACAACTCACCGTCGCCGTCGCGGGGCTGGCCGAGTCCGGAACGGATGGAGCGGTGGAGGAGCGCTGCTGCTGCTGCTGCTGCTGCTGCTGCGGACCGACCGGAGAGTCGGAGGCTCCAACGACAGGTCTGTGGACGGCGGCACCGGGAGCCCGCGGCTCCCTGGAGGGAGACCGCTTTTCAGGGCTCTCGCAACGACGACTTCCCCCGCCCGAGTTGCGGGGTCGAAGAGCTCCTGGAGCGGGGCCTGACACCACTGCCCCGTGCGGCTTGGAATGGCCGCGGGACTCTGCGAGCACACGCCGGGGGCTCTAACACCAAGACCCGGTGTGCGACCTCGCACCACCCGGCGTGGCTTTAATGGCCGCGGGACAATCGCCATCGCCAACCGGGGGCTTTGACTTTGACTCTGACATCGGGGGGGGGGGGGGAGAGTGCAGTGGAGAAATAAGTTTATTTGGCCTTCCATCACAGCGATGTGATGGATGTTTAAGTAAATTATGTTGTCTTGGGTCTATGTGTTTGTATGTATGGCTGCAGAAACGGCATTTCGTTTGGACCTCAAGGGGTCCAAATGACAATAAATGTATCTTATCTTATCTTATCTTATCTTATCTTATCCTCTCCTGATTTGGTACATGGCTAGGTCAGGATTGGAGGGATATGGGTCAAATGCAGGCAGGTAGGACTAGTGTAGCTAGGACATGTTGGCCAGGTGTGAGCATGTAGGGCTGAAGGGCCTGTTTCCACGCTGCATCATTCTGATCACTCTAATCCTGACAGCCAATCATAATTAGGAATCTAGCCTATGCCAGAATGTTTTGCAAATGTAAAAGCAGGAAACATGAAACTGCAGCGAGGATAAATGAGCTCAGTTGATTTTCTATGGATGGACTACAGAATGAGCCAAAAAGGACGGCTGGAATTCAGGGAGACAATTTTGTGGCGGCAAACCAATATCCATTTTGCTGCCAAAAATGATTTTCACCCTGGTCGGTCATGGAATCCATGCCAAAACACAAACAATCCCAGCCAACTTGCTCCCTATGTTATCATGAAGAGAATTGAATCACTGTTCCCTCGACAGATATGAGTTAGTCCATGCTGGAAGTGAGGTAGGAGGAGTAAATACAGGTATTACATCTCCAACACATCATTCTCAGACATTATCGCCAACTCTAACATGATCCCACCCTTCGTCATATTTTGGAGCCACAGGGAATTGCAGATGCTGGAATCTCGAGTAAAACACTGAGTACTGGACTAACTCAATGGGCCAGGAGGCATCTTTGGAGTGATGCTTCTTTAGACTGATTGTAGCAAGGGAGAGAAATCTGGAAAAGAGGTGGGGGTAGGACAAAGCTGGCGAGTGAAAGGTGGATAAGGGTGAGGGGGGGTTGATTATTGCTAGATAGCTGGAGTAAGTGACAAATGCTAGAGATGAAACAGCTGCAAGGGGTGTCAGATAAGGAGATAAGAGGAGTGAAATATAAAGTCAGAGGGAGGGATATAGGTGGAAGGGAACAGAAGGGAAGGGACAGGACAGTGGGGAAAATGATTAGGCACCAGAGGGTGGAAGTGCGGCATAGGAAACAGACAGGGGGAAGGAGGGATGGTACTTAAGATTGGAGAATTCAACGCTCATACCATAAGCTACTCGAGTGGAATATGAGTATGAGGCACCGTTCCTGCAGTATGCATGTGGCCACCCTCTGATAATAGCGGAGAACCAACACAGAAGGGTCTGTATGGGGATGAGAAGGGCGGTTAAAATAATTAACAACTGAGAAATCCAGCAGGCCTTGGAGGATTGAGCCAAATGTTGGGTGAAATGGCTGCCTTGTCTATTCTTGGTCTCATTAATTCAAGATTCAAGATTCAAGATTCAATTTAATTGGCACATGTGCCAATTAAGGTACAGTGAAATTTGAGTTACCATACAGCCATACTAAGTAAAAAGCAAAAATACCCACAGCACATAAAATAAAGTTTAACATAAACATCCACCACAATGGAAGCAGCATTCCTCACTGTGATGGAAGGCAATAAAGTTCAGTCGTCTTCCTCGTTTGTTCATCCGTGGTCGGGGCCTTTGAACGGGGCCATTGCCGACAGACCGAGGTTCAAACCCTCTCGTTGGGATGATCGAAACTCCAGCATTGGAACAGATTGGAACATGGAGCTTCCAAGTCGGCTGCATCTTACTGGGGATCGCGGCTTCACGGTGTTGAAGTCCAGTGGGGGTAGGATCGTCAGTGTCGGAGCTCCAACACTGATGATCCTCAACAAAAGATCCCGGGCTCCGCGATGGTAAGTCTGTGCCGCACCCACAGCTTGAAGCTCCGGGCCGGTCTCCAAGAAAGGCCGCACCACTCCATGTTGCAGGCTGGAGGTGGGGTGGACGGAGATGCAACACGGAAAAAAATCACATCTCCGTCGAGGTAAATGACTGGAAAAAGTTTCCCCCGATACCCCCAGCACTCCCCACATAAACCATACCAAGAGACATTAAAACCAAACAGAGAAGCGACAAGACAGACAGCTGGTGAGGCAGCCATTACGGGCGCCGCACGGTGGTTCTACAGGCGCTAGCCGGTGGTCCTAATGTAAGGGAGACCACATTGGAAAGATCAAATGCAGTGGACAAGGCTTGAAGAGGTGCGTGTGAACCTCTTTCACATCTGTCCCAGCACCTGCTCCCTCATCCACATCCAGGGACCCCTCCAGGTGAGTTGGAGGTTCCCATGCACCTTCATCCGCCAAACAATTTCCCTCACCTGTAACCACCTATCACTCCCGCATTGATGCAATTTGATCTCCGTTCCATAACAGATACAGCCTGCACTATCCCTCTTGATAGTTATCACCCAACCTCGGATCCCGAGTGTCTGACAGACACTGCTCGAACAGATACAATGTATAACAAAGATGCATGGATGGATAGCAGCACTGGGAAAGTATAGGGAACAAACTTTCTCACCAACACAGATGTTGAAAGAAGGAAGACAGGGTGTCACTATAATACAATAAAAGCTTCATATATCCCTTTTGCTTGGTTATAATTGCAAATGACCTTTTATGGTCGGTGTTCCGGTGGCGGCGACCTGAATTCGGGGCTCGCCCGCGGGCCCTCTGGACGACATCGTCGGGAGCTCGCAAGTCACAGGTTGGTGACCTGTTTTTCCGGGGCTCCTGCAACTACAGCTGCATCCGCTGGACTGGAGGGCGGCAGCTTCGGCAGCTTCGACCACCCCGGGCCACGGAGCTTGAACCTGCCCGTTCGCGGACCTCGGTTGAGCCGCGGGACTGACTTACCATCACCCGGCGGGGTCACAACAACGGAAGCCTGGATCGCCTCAACGCAGAGGGAGAAAGGAGGGAAGAGACAGAGGCTTTAAGAGTTTTGCCTCCATCACAGTGAGGAGGTGCCTGGTGAACTCACTGTGGTGGATGTTAGTTTGTGTTTATTGTGTGTTTTTGTTATTTATTATCATATGTATGACTGCAGGCACGAAATTTCGTTCAGACCAAAAGCTCTGAATGACAATAAAGGAATTCAGATTCAGATTCAGAAGTTTTTTTAATTATAGAGGAAAGGTAATAATGTGTTATAAATTAGGGATGAATAGTACAGTGGGTTGTTTGATAATACATGATAAATCTGTGTTTGAAACATTTGTGCCTAAATTGTGCCCTATTTCAATCGCAGTCAAGTCTATCATGGAACGTTAAATGGAATAAATGGGTTGGCAATGACTGGTAACACTGATCTGCCATAGATATTTCACAAGGACAGTGACTAGAATGTCAGCACATTCATTCAATATGATGAGATCCAGCAAAAAATGGTGGAAAAGGTGGGTCACCGATGCTTCATCTGCCAACCCGTATCTCTACTCCATCCCCCCACTGGCCTCCACCAGCGACTATGCTTCTCCACCGCCCACCAGTGGGCCAGGGTTCCCTCACCTGAGTTCCAGACTCTGCAACAGGCCCACAACCTCCACGATGCAGACTCCGACAGCACGTAGTCTGACTCTGCTGGGTCCTACTGCTCCCGCCTCCTACAGGGAACCTCAGTAGTGATGGGTCTTCCACTTCCCCCTCATTTAACCAGGTTACCCCCCGACCACACCCCTCCCATACAATAGTCCTCTCGCCCCCTCTCCACTCTGAACACCCATCATCTCCCCAGCAGATCACGCCTCGGCCCTTGTCCACTCCCCGGCCCTCCTCTGACCCCAACCCCTACCCTTGTCGTGTCTTCACCATCCCTCCTAACCTCCCAGTTTCTGATATGGAACGACCTGTCCTCAAGAGAAGCCTCACCTTCATTCCCCTTTGCCCCCACCTCAACGGGTTCCGGGTCCGCCACCTTCTTCCATCGCCTCCATCATCATGCCTTTTTCTATGGGAAGGAGTCCTCACCACCCAGTGATGACCCCTTCTCCCGTCTCCACTGGTCCCCTCCTCTTGGACTCCCCAGAACGGCCTTCAACCCTCTCTAGACCTCTAACTGCCAATGTGACATCAACCGTCTCAACTTTGCCACTACCCTTACCTACTCCAACCTCACCCCCTCTGAACGTACAGCCCTCCGCACACTCTGCAGCAACGCTGACATTACTATCAAACCTTCGGACAAGGGAGGTGCCGTGGTAGTCTGGCACGCTGACCTTTAACGGGCTGAGGCCAGGCGACAACGCTCAGACACCTCCTACTTATCCTTGGACCATGATCCCACAGATTGGCACCAAGCCATAATATCACACACCATTACTGATTTCATCACTTCGGGCTGTCTGGCTTCCACAGCCTCCAAACTTATCGTTTCCCAGCCCCGCACAGCCCGTTTTTACCTTCTCCCCAAAATCCACAAACACAACTGCCCTGGCAGACCCATTGGTCCTGCCTGCTCCTGTCCCACGGAAATGATTTCCACGTTCCTCGACCTCATCCTATCCCCCCTGGTCCAATCTCTCCTGACCTATGGCCAAGATACTTCACATGCCCTTCATCTCTTTAATGACATCCGCTTTCTGAGCCCCCACTCCCTCATCTTTACAATAGACATTCAGTCACTCTACACCTCCATCCCCCACCAGGAAGGCCTTAAAGTCTTCCGTTTCTTCCTTCACCGCAGAACCATCCAATTTTCCTCTACTAACGCTCTACTCCGCCTAGCGGAGCTGGTCCTCACCCTCAACAACTTCTCCTTTGACTCCTCCCACTTCCTCCAAGTCCAAGGCGCAGCTATGGACACCCGCATGGGCCCCAACTATGCCTGCCTCTTTGTAGGGTATGTTGAACAATCCCTGTTCCAGGAGTACACGGGCCCAGAACTCTATCTCCATTACATTGATGACTGCATTGGTGCTACCTCCTGCACCCATGGACTTTATCAATGACACCACCAATTCTTACCCTGCACTCAAATTTACTTGGACCATCTCCGACACCTCCCTCCCCTTTCTTGATCTCACAGTCTCCATTCAAGGAAATAAACTATTGACTGACGTATATTACAAATCCACGGGCTCTCACAACTATCTCGACTACACTTCTTCCCGACTCCATCCCCTACTCCCAATTCCTCAGTCTACGCCACATCTGCGCCCAAGCTGAGGTGTTTCATACTAAAACATCCCTCTCCCATCATAGATGAGGCCCTCACTCGTGTTTCCTCGGTACCCCGCAACTCCGCCCTTGCTCCCCCTCCCCCTAGTCGCAACAGAGACAGAGACCCCCCCTCGTCCTTACCTTCCACCCCATCAGCCATTGCATACAACACAGAATCCTCCAAAATTTCCTCCACCTCCAACGGGACCCCACCACTAGCCACAGTTTCCCTTCTCCACCCCTTACAATTCCCTCCGCCACTCCCTGGTTAACTCATCCCTTCCCACCCAAACCACCCCCTCCCTGGGTACCTTCCCCAGCAACTGCAGAAGATGCAACACCTGTCGCTATACCTCCTCCCTCGACTCTGTATCGGGACCATGACATTCCTTTCAGGTTAGGCAGAGGTTCACTTGCACCTCTTCCAACCTCATCTACTGTATCCATTGTTCAAGATGTGGACTCTTGTACATCGGCAAGACCAAACACACACTGTGTGATTGTTTCATGGAACATCTTTGCTCAGCCCGTCTGAACAGACGCAAATTGGAGGAACAGCATCTCGTCTTTTGCTTGGGCAGTGGTATGAATATTGATTTCTCTCGCTTCAGGTAGCCCTGGCGTTACCTCTGTCTCTAGCTCTCCACCACCCAAGTCGCACAGCTTCCTTTATTATTGTAACTTTTTTGCACATCTTTCATTCATTGTTATTTATCTCTCCACATCACTGTCTGTATCCCTCGTTTCCCTTATCCCTAACCAGTGTGAAGACG
This sequence comes from Leucoraja erinaceus, assembly GCF_028641065.1. Classification (NCBI taxonomy): domain Eukaryota; kingdom Metazoa; phylum Chordata; class Chondrichthyes; order Rajiformes; family Rajidae; genus Leucoraja; species Leucoraja erinaceus. The sequence goes on from NC_073387.1 coordinate 25,633,077, forward strand.
GGTCTCGACACGAAACATCACCCATTCCTTTTCTCCAGAGATGCTGCTTGTCCCGCTGAGTTATTCTAGGTTTTTGTGCCTATCTTCGGTGGGAAAGTTCTGTTTTGCTTGAGGGTTATCTCAAATTAAAGAGCGTTCCTTGCAAGTTCCTGTCCATTTGCAGAACGTGTAAACAAATACAAATGAATCGTAAGGAGCTCAAAACAAGGTGTGTCTTTATTCAATGGCTCCTCACAGACTGCACTTCAGAACTTTTATAAACATTATGGCTTCCCAGAGAACATTTAGTCACGTGATGCAAACCTTAAAGCAAAATTATTGTTTACAGCCGATATTTCATACACTACATTCCTTTAGCATTTTTAAAGAAGAAATAGAATAGAAGCACATCATCAGCCACCCTCTACTCTTCCGGCAATGATTCATATATCTCAACGAGGATTCCTGCCATTTCATCTGTAGCTTCCCACAGTGTACTTGGAGATATCTGATCATGTCCGATAGATTTATCTACCTTCATATATTTTAAGACACCCAGAACCTCTTCAACACTAATAGGGATTGTGCTCAGGACATTGCTATTAACTTTCTCAAATTGCCTAGTCTTCATATTTATGTTTAGTTTAGTTCAGTTTAAACTTTAAAGATATAGTGTGGAAACAAAGCCCCTAGAGATGGGGATATAATTATGACTTTCAAAAGACATGTGGACAGATATATGGATAGGAAGGGTTTAAAGGGATATGAGCCAAAACCAGGCAATGGGACTAGCTCAGAATGCCAAGTTGGTCAACATTGACAAGTTGGGCCCCAGGGCCTATTTCCATACCGTACAGCTATACATCTATGTGACAGGGCTGCTGCATCCACAACTCTCTGCAATTTGTTGTGGCCTTAGTCAAGACTGTTGTCATACTGTTATGCATCCTGAAGAAGGGTTTCGACCCAAAACGTTGTCTATTTCCTTCGAGTCTGAAGAAGGGTTTCGTCCCGAAACGATGCCTATTTCCTTCGCTCCATAGATGTTGCCTCACCCGCTGAGTTTCTCCAGCATTTTTGTCTACCTTTGATTTTCCAGCATCTGCACTTCCTTCTTAAACATGCATCCTGATTAGTTGCTTTCTGTGATTCATCTTTACAAAATTGAGATAATTTGAGAAATTGATCCATTTGTCTCTGGAGACATGCCGAATTATTGCACTGGTCTCACGATATACCAAGGGCAAGGATTATTTGATAGCACTCTCATGATGCACCTTGCAATACCTCAGTACACTAAAGATAGCATTCTCCTGCCACTTATAATTAGTGTTGCCCTTCAAACTCTGTACAACTTAGAGTTATATCCCTGAATAAAACACATTTGGTTTGACCAATGTGGACTGCGCCATGCAGACAAGGATAATTTCCTGTTGATATTAGATGATCTCAACTGGGGTGGCCTGGGAATGATTGGGCAATCAATCAGAACGGTTCTATCCCAGATAAAAACCGGATCAGGCATGGGACCAGCAATTAGAAACTTGTTGGTGCTTGCTGTCTTGGCTCCGGGAAGAGGAATTAGCACTTCGAGGAGATATCTTGAGGCAACCAGTTCAGTCAAACAGTAACTTAATTGAACATCTCCCTTCTGGGAGGTACTGGAGTGCAGCCAACACATCAACTAGCACCCACTACAGGAGAGGAGAGACACTTGGAATAAAAGAAAACTGAAAGTTAACACACAAATTACCCAATCAATACGTGATCAAACGTCCAGGTTGTCTGCAACAGTGAGCAGGTCTTAAGGAGTAGTGGGGGGTGGGAAATGTTTTCAAACCAACGTTTTGCAGTGACATTACAGAGAGAAAACTGAGACGTTTATGTATTTTTCAAGTGTAACCATCCTCTCACAACTCTCCTAAAGTCTTAGAGATATGCAAAGAATTCTCTCTTTGTCAGTTTCTCGAAGGGTCACTGTGTTTTATAAATGACTGTGTACTGTAGCAGAAAGCAAGTTGTCATTGTTGCAGCCAGGAGCCTGTATTGAAAAGGGTTAATCCTATTCTCCACAGATAGGACAAACGCTACCTTTTCTCCTTCTCGTGTGTGAAAGGATTGTACTGCGGAGCTGGGGGGTAAGAGGAGGTGCCGGGAGATTGGAGCCACCCCTCTCTTTCAGTTCCCTTTAAGAGCTATTGTTAACTAGGAGTGAGTGAGAGATGGAACCTTCCAGCAAACAGTGGGTGTAACGCGAGAGCTGCTAATTGAGATTTCTAATGCTGCTGACCCCTTAAGGGCACAAGCTCTGGCAACCAATGCTCCAGTATCTTTGCTGGCAACTCTGACTCTGTCAGACAGCGTGCCCAGAGAGAGAGAGAGAGACTGACTGACTGGGGTGCTTGCTGTGCGCTCTCCATTCCCTCTGGTGTAGAGTGTGAGTGCACACTACACTGAAACTGGACAGTGTTACCAGGACCAGCACGGCTTTAGACTGAAATACCTTCTCTTATGCGTTCCAAGTGTGTTTGCGCAGTAATCACCCAGAAACATCCCTCCACCCGCCGAGATCTTTGTGTTGTTTACTTTTGGATTTAACTGTGCAGTGCAGCACATTTGTGACGGTCAAGGTATGCAGTCTGGAGGCTCGGGTAGGTTGTTATCAGGTACTGGCGACTCCTAACCCCACCAACGGTTTACAAATCGCTTAAGATTTGTGTTTCTTTGCTGCAGTGGTAATATTTCACAGAGATCGCTGCCACCAGCGGAGCAGTGAATATTTCTGGGATTCAGCGGCCAGCATTAAGCGAGTTAGGGACAGAGATTGGAAACTTGGAGCACAGACTCTACTCGGTGTCGTTGTGCTGTGCCCATGCTGTTCCCCTCTCCCTGTGCATCCGTGCCACCCGCCGCACACTCGCACAGGTGACTCTTCAGATGTGCTTGAAACTGACTCGTCCCGCCCGATGCAAAGGTACTTGAAGAATTTCTGGAAGCCTTTATCCTGGCACGGTGTCCCGAGGGGGACGGCAATTGGCGGGGTTTAATCGTGCATCGTCACACGAGTACCTTGATGGAGTGAGCCACTGTGGAGCAACTATTGTAGCCCAGCACCGAGCCGTCACATTGTGTCATTGTCCAGGGACCGCTCACAAGACGCTTGTAGAGGTAGGCTTAATACAATGAGCAAGCTGGGTTGAAGTTCTCGTTTGTGTGTGATTATATGTCAGTGTTTATGTACTTGATTGTCGAGGTTGTAAATGGAGATACATATGTGCAGACTGAAACCTCCTGGTCGCTGTATTATAAACTCGGAATAGACGACGATCTATATAGCAGAGTGTGACTAGCTGGCTGTGTTGTGCGCGCATGATTATCAAGGGCGGATTGACCATAAAGATTTCCCTCCGAGTGCTTCTATACCATAACCCAGTCTTTTCTCGTCCGCCGATATTATTGCAAAACAAAAAAAATAACTAGGGGACTATCTCCGCCTGGTGAAGTTTCAATTTGTCAGTGTTCAGTTAACAGTCATGTAGTGCCGTGTGGCTGGCAACATATAGATAATGTCATACTTTAGTGATTTGGTTTTGGGATCGAAGTGCAATGGGAAAGAAAGAACAAATCAACAGAATCTTCATATTTAGGCACATAAAAGATATGTCATACAGCACGACAGCACAGCAGGGATCATTACATAATTTATTGAAAGAGCGTGTAATCCAGTTCTCAAACCATTGCGATGTGCATACCCGAGCAGTCAATTTGACAGATTTTGATTGAAGAACAGTTCTTTTTTTTAATATATTTTCTAATTACACAATCCAGTCATAAAATAGTAACGTTTCCATCATCTGGTAACTTGATGTAATTTAAAACAGGGTTGCCATAAGAAATCTAAAACGTGAGACAGCATTAAATTGGGAAGTCTGAAGCAGGGTCTACAGGACCTAACCCGCGGAGTTACTCCAGCAGTCTGTGTTTTTTTTTTGTAAACCAGCGTCAGCAGTTCCTTGTGTCTTTAAAGTGGAAAGGTGAGCGTTTGGTTCAAATAAAATATTTTTGACATGGTTGACTCCTCCTTTGATTCATAGATTAATTCCACAACTCAATGATAGTTTTAAGGAACTTGCAGAATCAAATGAGTTTCAGCTAATAACCACAAAGCTATTTTTTTTTCTGATTACAGTTAATTATTTTTAAAAGCTCCCAACTTCACATCATTATAATATCTAATTATTTCCAGGATTTTATGTCACCACTGTTTTATTTAAAAAAAAACTTCATATGTTGGACATTAGTTGAATTTCCTGCTGTCAGTCTTATATACACAATATATTTGTTGCATCATCTGCATTTACTTTGGTTACACAGAAATATTACTTCTTGGCTGAACTTCCGTGGCCATGATCTAAATCATAAAAATGTGTCTATCATGATTTCACAGTAATAATACTTTCTGGCTGTACTTTCACCCCAAAAGCTGTGAGCTAGTAATTTGAATACCACTCTGTGAATAGGTCTCATTGCAACATTGATTATGTAGTGCTGATTCATTCCCTGCACAAATCTGCCCCCAAAATCTCATAACTTGTTTGTATATATATTTATGGCCTTCCTTTTCTCGCTTTAGTTCAAGAGGTCTCAAATCTTCCTCTGTTCTATCAGAGAGTTCTAAGTCAATTCTCAGGAAAATTATTTCAATGAAGGAACAATAATGTAGTTTTACAATAATCGCTGCCTTGCATTGAGAAGTTAACTGAGACCGAACTTAATAAGATAGGATCATTTGGAATTTAATGAGACGATGGGTATAAATCAAGAGTCTCTGCTTCTTCAAGGTACTCACAGAAAATCAACTTCCTTAGAGGAAGTGGATAGACCCCATCAGAGGCCAGGGGTGGAATGACGCTTCTTTCAGTGCAATTTACTTGCTTTCTAAAAGTACCTCCAGTGGGGAAGTAAATATAGCATGTGTTCTCGTATCAATGTGGATGTTAGCAGTTGTAGTGAGAGAGTCTGTTCCAGGTACTGATAGCACCTGCTGTTCAAAAATAAAATGAATGCATTAAATAACCAAATAGGGATATAATGCATTCATGGCTTTAGAAGAATATCTAAAGAGACCACTGGTTGCCCTGAGATGTGACTGAAATATTTTGTTAGACCTTTTTTTAGGTAGCTGGATGGTTTAAAGAAAATCCTCACAAAATTGGTTAGTAAGTTGGGGAGCATTATTGTTTAGTGGTTTACCCAGGGGTGGGAAATGTACTGGTGTTTGACACTTGATTTCAATTCACCTGACTCCACAAAGGATTATTTGTGGATGTTGGGAAAATGACAATGTGCCATTGTTTATAAGGTTAGCTGTGGAAATGCATTTAATGTAGACAAAAGTGCTGGGCCTGAAACGTTGCCTATTTCCTTCGCTCCATAGATGCTGCTGCACCCGCTGAGTTTCTCCAGCACTTTTGTCTACCTTCGATTTTCCAGCATCTGCAGTTCCTTCTTAAAGAACTGCATTTAATGTTGTTTTGAAATTTAAGCTAATGTTTGACAAAATTCTGCTGACTGTGGAGTCATGATGCTCTTGCCAATTTGTTTTATTGGAACAACGTTGCAAGCATCTTGGATTATCACCATTTAAGTTTGATTCCATGAACCGGAATGCTAAGCAAACTGACTATTATATCTGTGTAGATAGACACAAAATGTTGGAGTGACTCAGCGGGACAGGCAGCATCTCTGGATAGAAAGCAGGGGTCGAAACCACTCTTCAGACTTTCATCTGCAGTTCCCTCCTACGCATTTTTTTTAAATCTGGGTAACTGATTTAATATTCTTCACATTTAATTTATCTGAAAGACAGTGCAATCCTAGTGGATTGTTATACTTGGTGTACATTTCCCTTTCATTAGATAAACAGATCACGATATAAAGAGAGAGAGCAACTTGTAACACTGTGGTGGGCAGTGCAAGTGAATCTCCATGGCTGTTCTCTAAAGGATGGCTGCAGGACTGCTTGCTGTAAATTACCTGGCACAATGAACCAGCTCGTAATTAGCATGTCTGGTGATTTAAATGTGGGGTCAAAGGTCCTAAAATAATAACTGGTGATGAAAGCATTTTTTATTGACCATACTGAAGAAACAAAGAACTACAGATGCAGGTTAATTCAGAAAAGAACACAAAGTGCTGGAGTAACTCAGCAGGTCAGGCGGCATCCTTGGAGATCATAAAATAGATGATGTTTCAGGTTGAGACCCTTCTTCACACTGATTGATTGGGGGTGGGGGGGGGGGGGGAAAAAGCTGGAAAAGGGGAGAGCAGGACAAAACGTGACAGGTAATTAGGTTGACATAGTGGGGGGGGGGGGGGAGGGGGGGTGAAAGGCAGGTGGTTGGAATATACTGCCAATCGGAAAGATGTTAACAGCACCTCACTATAATAGCCATTTCATTCCTGAGTGACTCCAAAGTTTCGACATGGAAATTTACTACAGATTTTGGTCATTATCTGTATGAAAGATTTCCTGATAACAGGTGAAAATCACAATGCTTTCGAAGCTATGCAGGGTAGTTTCAATGCTTATCTTCGTTTTGGGTGTTTTGTTCATGGTAGGCCATTTGTCTATATTTATTCAATGTGATTACTGAGTTTTGAGTCAGAATTTTACCATTACATCTCGCCCTTCCTGTATAAACAATTCTATTGTCTGCACAGCTTTTCTGTATGTTAATCTGAGTCCCATCCATCTTTCACACAGTGTATCTGCCTGAGTCTCTTCATTACACTGTTATCTGTGCCTCACTGGAGCCTGGCTGTCCCAGCCACTCTCTGTGTTAATCTGAGTCTGCCTGTCCTATTCACTTGCTGCACCTCTTGGGGGGGGCTTTTCTGCTAATACGTGGCTTATCTGACTTTATCACCTTGTATCTTGTGGTCTGCTTGTCTTGCTGTGTGTGTGCCAGTCAGCCTCCCTGTCTACCACTGGGGACACGGGGAACTGCAGATGCCGGAATCTTGAACAACACATAGTACTGGAAGAACTCAGTTGGCCAGGCAGCATCTGTGGAGGTAATGAACAGGTGACATTTTGGGTCGGAGCCCTTCTTCAGTCTGAATGCCTATCCATGTTCTCCTGAGATGCTATGCCTGATGATTTAGTTGATGCTGCCTGACCTGCTGAGCTACTCCAGATCTCTGTCTTCGTCTGTAAACCAGCAGTTCATTGTTTCCACTTCTCGCATTCTTTTATTTTGCAATTCCCATCAGTTTTCTCCTACCTAATTCTAAGGGTTTGAATCCTATTCTGCATACTATCCATAGTCATTAAAACCTGTTCTACATACAATGCACAGTAGTCATTAATTTGTATCTTAGTTTAGTTTAAGGTGCAGCACAGAAACGGGCTCTTCGGCCCACTTACTTCGTGCTGCCCGGCGATACCCACACACTTACCCTATCCTATACACTAGGGACAATTGTCAACTATATCAAGCTAATATACCGAAAAACCTGTACGTCTTTGGCATGTGGGAGGAAAGTGGAACTTTCAAGAGAAAACCTGCGCAGATCGTGGGGAGAATGTACAAACTCTGTACAGACACACGCTCGTGGTCAGGATCGAACCCAGGTCTCTTGCACTGTAAGGCAGCAACTCTACCGCTGCACCACCATGCTGCACTGAGCCTTTATGTTAGAACTAACAAGCCATCTGATTGTGGGAGGCATCACATTCAAACACAAATCTGCCTTCATCTGATAGATTATCATAGTTGATTGAAAATGCCTATTATTCATTTAAAAGTCTGGAGGCCAATTACAGCATCCTTGCTTGAGTGAGAATTAAAGCTAAGTATGTTCTGATCTCTGTAATTGACTGGATAAATACTAAACCATCAAGTGTGGCTACAGGCTGACTCCACTTCACGATGGCACATCTTTCAACAGAATAAAGCAGTTCAACAGTGTTGGCCACAGCAAGGGACCAAATCAGAATGCCCAAATTAGAATATTTAATTATTCAGCTGACAAGAAAGGGCTCTGTCTTATTCCACTTGACACTTGACAAATGCTAGGCAAGTGACAAACATAAGAGATAAACAAGGAATGCTGAGATATAGGAGCCAGAGGCAATGGGATTCAGGAGGGGGGTTGAAGTAGTAAGTGGAGGGGTGAGGGGAAGGCAAGTGGAGGGATTGCGCTCTGAGCTTTGGTTGGAAAGTAAGAGGCTTCTTTGTCAACACTGTGATAACAGCAGTATGAACAGATGGCCCTTGATGGCCCAGACAAGTGAGAGCGGACGAAAGAAGAATCGCTCCCCTGTCTTGAGCAAAGCTCTTTCGGATCCCGAGTTTAAAACAACAGGAAGATAGAGTGAGTGAAAAACGGACACGCTTTTTTTCAGTGAACAGAGAGCCCGCTGTTCGTCAAGATTGGCTGCTTTCACAACTGTTTGCTGTTGTACTCTCAAGTTAAAGAAACTAATCAACCATACAGCATCTTTTCCTGTGATCTTAAGTTTGGAGGGGGGAGGGCAGGGGGGAGGTGAGGGGTGGGGAAGGAGAGGCAGGCATGTTTTCCCTTTCAAAATCAGAGCTGATTCTCTGAAACCACTACAATGTCCGAGTGAGCATTCATTGTATATAATATGAGGGTCTTTTAATAGGGGGAGGTGTCATCCATTTACCAAGCTGCAAAAGTCTGGCAGACGGTTCTGTCTCTGCATTTGGGAGGTGTCTGCTTTAACCAGTTTCCCCCTGCACATTATTGTGGGATCTATGTGCACTCAGCATTTTATAACAAGAGACAGCAAGTTATTCCAACCAGAGGCATGTCATAGTGGAAGCAAAATCTTTCCTCTTTCATTAATAAGCTGAATACATTCCTGGAAACTGTTTTGGATACTGGGCAGATGATTGATATTTCCTTTCTGCATCCAAGTTTGCTGTTGATCATATTTGCAGTTCAGGTAGGATTAATTAATTAAGTACAAATCAGATAAATGAACCTGTTCTTCCTAATGTGTGCAGTTGAGTGAGTACCACACAGAACAATGTATTTGCCTACTAAACAAAAGTATGTTAAAGTGCTTTGTTAATGATATTACATGCATTTTAAAAAGGCCATTTACAGCATCAATACACAGAATTCTTTGCAATTCAAGTACGAGGGGTTTTGCCATTCTCATCGAGAAAACTGCTGAATGCGACAGTATGCATTGGTCAAGATTTTCTAAAGAAATTAATTCTATGCCAACTTGAAAGTGATGGAGGCAATAAGCAGCACAGTACTTTAGTTTAGGGATACAGCGCGGAAACAGGCCCTTCGGTCCGCCAAGTACGCGCCGACCAGCAATCCCCACACATTAACACTATCCTACACACAGTAGGGACAATTTTTACATTTTATGCCAAGCCAATTAACCTACAAACCTGTGTATCTTTGGAAGATCTCGGAGAAAACCCATGCAGGTCGTGGGGAGAACGTACAAACTCGATACAGGCAGCACCCGTAGCCAGGATTGAACCCGTGCCTCTGGCGCTGTAAAGCAGCAGCTTAAACACAACGTGCACACATCTTGGGATCACCTGCATGTTTGTTTCATTTGACTTTTCCAGGTTCTTATCAATGCTTGGGTTTATAGTTGAATTAGCAAATATAGATATATATGTTCAAAGGACACTGAGCGGCATGTTCTGACCTTGTTAAACAGTAAACAATCCAAATTTCCACTTGTACAGTCTTATTTTGATTCAATTTGATCTTTTTTTTAAAACTGGAGCAGTGATAAAGTAGGCAGCTCTTATTATGAGTGCATGGGAATTTAACAACTAGCGTACTCATGAAAGAATACAGTAGGTTACTAGAGATATAGTGATTAGAATTGTGAGAAACAGCTTGGTGATTGAATGGAACGGAAATACACACTTCCTGGATGGACGGTCAAAAACACTTCTTCACACTATGAATTATTCTAAGGCAGGCCACAATAATACCAGGAGTCCGTAATTGTGAGCTATGAGTATTTTAAACAAAAATCGTCAGATGAATAAAGCAGAGCTGAGAGAAATCGAATAAAAATTGAATTTCAAAATTCAGCACACGTGCATGCATATCCCCCCCGCACCTCCCCCACCCCTCAGTTGCCCTACAGCCTCCAATTTACACCCTATTTGTTTCATCAGAATAGAAATCATGTGAAATTTGTAAAAGACAAAGTGTCTCTGCCAGTCACTTATCACCTAGGCCAGAGGATGGAAATATGTCCTTGAGGGTCTGTTTACTTTAGCTTTTTACATTCTGCAGCTAAGATACATGGAGTATTCGCTGACATTCACCGGGCAAACAACAGTTTGTGGGCAAGGTCCTCAATGAATATTTCACCTGTTTTTACTGCCGAGAAAAACATATGAAGACTAGGGAAATTGGGAAAGTTAATGGAGATGTCTTGAGACCAGTCCATATCAGAGTTGAGGAAATGCTGGATGCCCTAAGATGTATGAAGGTAGATACATCTTGTGGGCTGTTTGGATTTATCTAAGGATACTGTAGGAAGCCGGGGAGGAAATTGCAGGAGTCCTGACTGAGATATATGAATCATCATTGGACAGTGGTGAGGTGCTGGTGGACTGGAGGGTGGCTAACATTATTGGCACTATGTAAGAAGGGTTGGAAAGAGAAATGCGGGAACTATAGACTAGTAAGCCTAACATTTATGGTAGGAAAGTTACCGGCGAGGATTCCGAGGGATAAGATATCCATGCATTTGGAAAGTAAGGGGTTTAGTTTAGAGATGCAGTCTGAAAACAGCCCTTTCAGTCCACTAAATGCACACCGACCAAAAATCACCCATACACTAGTTCTATCCTACACACTAGGGACTATTTACAGAAGCCAATTCACCTACAAGCCTGCACGTCTTTGGAATGTGATAGGAAACCAGAGCATCTGGAGAAATCGCACACAGTCACAGAGATTGTACAAACTCTGTCCTGATAGCAACCGAGGTCAGGATTGAACCTAGGTCTCTGACGCTGTAGGGCAACAACTACTGCTGTGCCGCCCTAATGATTGATTAGGGATGGGGATAGTCAACATGGTTTTGTGACTGGGAGATTGAGTCTCACAAATTTGATTGAGTTTTTTGAAGAAGTAATCAAGAAGATTGATGAGGGAAAGGCCATAGATATAATCTACATGGGCTTCAGCAAGGCCTTTGATAAAGTTGTGTATGGTAGACTGCTCTGGATGCCAAGATTGCATGGGATCCAGGGGGATGTAACTAACCAGATAAACAATTATCTTCATAGTAGGAAGCAGAGGGTTTATCTTTTGTAACTAATGATGTGCCTCAAGAATTGGTGCTGGGCCCATTGTTGTTTGTCACCTATATCAATGATTTGGAGGTTTGCAAATGGCATTAAAATAGGTGGTATTCAGGGCCAGATTTACATATAAGCTTCACAAGCTTAGAGCCTCGAGATCTTGGGGGGCCTTGGCAGGACTGGATTTACCTATAGGCTTCATAGGCTGAAGCCTAGGGCCTCAAAATCTAGGGGGCCTCTGGCCAAGGTGTTTTTTTCCCCAGAGTAAAAGAAATCTAGAGGAAAAAAAATTGGAGCACTATCAGCGTTTCCACTTTGACGGTAATTACCCGAAATTCTGGCTCCAGCCCGCTGGAAGTTTTGGGGGCAGAAATTGCGCCCATCCTCGCCTGCGCAGTAGCTGGTGATGTAGTAGCGGCGCAAAGTGACGCTGTTTCTCGCGCGTGTGCAGTGGGCCCAGGCGGGTTCAGATCTCGATTTGCACTCTACACAATCATTTCTACTCCAGGGGGGAATATTGCATTGTGGGAGTGGTTTCTCCGGGCCGGGGGGGGGGGGGGGGGGGGCTGCGGTGTCTGCGGCGAGGAGTCGGAGCCTCGCTGGGAGGGGGGAGAGAGAGGGGGGGGAGTGAGGAGAACGGGGGGGTTGAGACAGGGAGAGAGAGAGATGGGGAAGGGGGAGAGAGAGAGGGAGGGGAGAGGGGAGGGAGAGATGGGGAAGGAGGGAGGAGGGAGGGGGGGAGGAGGAGGGGGAGAGGGGGGAATTATCTTTAGTGAGATTGCAAAATTAAGGTAGGTTTTAGAACAATTATATTTTCTACTCCTTATGAATATTATCAAACAATTGGAACTGCTTTCTTTTCCTTCATAACAATACTGAAAAATATGTATTCCATAGTTTGCGACTTTCATTCTGCATCATATTTTTAATGTGCACACACTAACACAGTCGAACAGTAACTGGCAATCAAATCAACACAGAAACCATTTTCTAAAATAGGTTTTATTTACTGCAAAAACTTACAGTATTTTATTTGCAGTGTTTGCATGCTCCTTTATAACATTTTACAGTACAACTTAATTATTAAAACAAGGACGGCTTCAATTCTTGATTTAAAAAAATGTATACAACAATGTGCCCAATCATCCCATGCCAACCACTCATTACTCTTGACTCAACCAAAATTATTTATGAAATATTGGTCTTAAATTTGGTGCTCCAAAATAAGGCTCAGAATGCACCAAAGAGCATCTAAAACCCCAGAGCTTCCAGGGCCCTTTAGCGGGCCCTGGACCCCGGCCGCAAGGGTCTTTGAGCGTCGCACTTAAGATATGTGCTGCGTGCACCTATTTCGCATTGTAATCCTGCCATGCCAACCCCCTTTTTGAAAAGCTTCGTACGGGCCTGATGTATAATATTTTTGACACTGTCATAGGCCTTTCTTACATATGCTGTCACAATGCACTGTAGTCCGTAAACAACACTTCAGTAATTTTCCTTGCCCTCCATTTCAGAATAATAGTGTTTTAAGCCGATAACTCGACACTAGCACTGGCAATAAATAAAAAACGCAGCTTTCCAGCCCTTATCTCATTGGCCACGCTCGGCTGCGCACCTTGTCAATCTGGTGGACTCGTCCATCTTCCTCTCGTCGTGGGGTTGGGGGATTGGGAGGGGCCTCACAAGTGGAATAGCCTAGGGCCTCTCTTCATCTAACTCTGGCCCTGGTGGTATTGTAGACAGTGAAGGTGGTTATCAAGAATTACAGTGGTTTTCTGATCGGCTGAGCAAGTGGGACGATGAATGGCAAATGGAATTGAATTCAAATAAGTGTATGGTGTTTCATTTTGGGAAGTCTCACTAGGTCAGAGTTTCCCAGTGAACAGCAGAGTCCTGGGTGTGTTGTAGACCAGAGATATCCAGTACAGATACTGGGGCAGCACAATGGCGCATTGGTATAGTTGCTGCCCCAGAGATCTGGGTTAAATTCTGACTATGGGTGCTGTCTGTGTGGAGTTGTTACATTCCCCCCGTGACCGCGTGGGTTTTTTCTGGGTGCTCCGGTGCTCATGGTTGGCGCAGCGATAGAGTTGCTGCCCTACAGCGAATGCAGCGCCGGAAACCCAAGTTCGAACCTGGCTACGGGCGCACTCTGTTCTGAGTTTGTACGTTCTCCCCGTGACCTGCATGGGTTTTCTCCGAGTTCTTCGGTTTCCTCCGAGTTTGTCGGCACGGACCAAGTGGACCGAAGGGCCTGTTTCCCCGCTGTATCTCTAAACTAAACTAAACGCACTGCAAAGACGTACAGGTTTGTAGGTTAATTGGCTTTGGTACAATTGTAAATTGTCTGTTTTGTGTAGGATAATGCTAGTGCTATCCTACTCAGTGCTAGTGCTATCCTATAGACTGCGAGCCGAAGGGCCTGTTTCCACTCTGTATCTCTAAAGTCTGAAGTCTAAAAGGAACATAGTTCCTTGAAAGTGACGTTGCAGATTGATAGTGGTGAAGAAAACTTGTGACATGCTGGGCTGCATCAGTCAGGAAATTATGTATACAAGTTGCGATATATTGTAAAGACAGACTGAAGTAACTCAGCGGGTCAGGTAACATCTCTGGCGAAAATGGACAGGTGACGTTTCAGGTCTGATTGTTGGCTAAGGATGGTGTGATCCTAAGAGGAATGCATTGTTGCAAACTGTGGAACTGATCGACTGACTTTTAGTGGAGGTACGGGGAAAAGAGGGAGGAGAGGGGAGAGTTTGCAGAAGTTGCCCCAAATTAGAGAATTCAACATCCATACCGCTGGGTTGTAAACTATCCAAGCAGAATATAAGGGCTGCTCCTCCAATTTGTGTGTGGCCTCACTCTGACTACAGAGGAGGCCCAGGACAGAAAGCTCAGTATGGGAATGGGAAGGGGAGTTCTCCTGGTTAGCAACCAGGAGATCCAGTAGGCCTTGGGGGGCGGAGCATAAATGTTCAGCAAAATGGTCGCCAAGTCTATGTTTATATATACAGGAGTCCACATCGGGAACACGCAAGCTGTAGATGAGGTTAGAAGAGGTACATGTGAACCTCTGTCTCACCTGTCAGGGGTCCCTGGATGGAGTCAAGGGGGAGCGATTGCAGAGAAAAATACCTGGGGAGGAGGTGGTTTGGGTAAGATGAATGGATGAACAGATGAACCAAGGAGTTGCAGAGGGAGCAGTTTATGTGGAAGGCAGAAAGGAGTGGAGATGGGAAGATGTGATTAGAGGTGGGATCACATTGGAGCTGATGGAAATGTTGGAGGTGATGTGTTGGATACGGAGGCTGGTGGGGTGAAAGCTGAGGACCAAGAAATAGTCTGTCCTTGTTGCATCTGGAGGGAGGGAAAGTGGGAGCAGAACCACATGACAGAGAGGAGACACGCATATGGATAGGAAAGGTTCAAATGGATATGAGTCAAACGCAAGCAAGTGGGACTAGCTTATATGGGGCCTATTTGCCAGTATGGATGGGCTGAAGGGCTTGTTGCCTTGCTGTATGACTTTATGACTTAACAGTTGGTGACAACATTTTCGGTAATGCAAGATGACTTTCTGATGACTTCCACTATTGATGCCAGTCAACAGTGGTCTCACAGAGACACCAACATTGTGGACGATTGGCTCTGAGCTGGGATGCTTTGATACCTTCTGATATTCAGTGTCCAGTGCCAGTAAGGTAAACATCTGAGAAATACTATCAATTATTTTCTTTTTTCTGTGGCATCCTCCCACAACTTATCTAGATAACGAGACATCATGATTATAGACCTACCAGCAACAGTTGGACAGATCTATCACTCGTACATGCTGGCAGGAGACACCATTACTTCAGTTGCGTGATATATAATGTTGCTTTCAACTTGATGTGCATGCTGGAAAACCCATATACACAGGGAGCTATTATTTTGATCTGATTATTTTGTGTTCTCTTCCAGGAGATCACCAGCAATTCAAGAGTCAAGATTGTCCAATTGAAGAATTCAAAGTCGTATGCAGATCCCTGCCAATGACTGCGCAGAACAACTAAAGTGCAAAAGAAAATCAGGCTGAGGGTGCCTTCATTGTCCCAATGAATGCCCAGAACAATTGAGCTACCAAGTTTTGGAAAATTTATATCTTTGAATTTTAACCAAAGGAAGAGGTATGAGCCACGTGCCATGCCATCTGTGTCTCTGCTTGTTCACCCTCCTTACACCCACTACGTCAAGGCCCACTGTATCACAGTTGGAAGAAAATAATTCGCAACTAGGTAAGGCCAATAGAATGGAATTAAGTTGATATTTTATTAGAATGTTGGTGGAGCTGATTCTTCTGGTAAAGCTCTCCCAATGGGTCAAATGGTAAATAAAGTGATATTATGCTAAATGTTATGGACTAAGAAGGATCAATACAGTATTAAGTCTAGATTGATTGGTTCTAGATCCAATAATGCTCATATGCAGGCCAGTGAACTGGATTTCAGTCCTTATATATTTGGGCAGTTGAAAGGGGCCATCAACATTAATTTTAGGGCTCATTATTAAATGCCTCAAAACGTGAAGGCATCGGCTAATACTACAGTCGCTCCATTGATGAAGGTATGGCTGTGTTCACTACTTCCCTTCCTTGGGTCAACAGCCAACTCTATTGACTTGCTGATCTTAAAGGTGTTAATTTCACTTCATGACCAATGAGTCGATTGTAGCATTACCATTTCCAGTCTGACTTTAAACAAACTAGCACATATCAAGGATGATATTCAGGAATTATCCTGCTGGTGCGAATTAGGATTTCAACTTTAATCTGCTGTTTTTTGGTCAGGCACCAAAGAGCTTTGACAATGTTTCGGAAGAATCTTCCTAAATTATTGTAAAAGTATGATTCAATCTTTATAATAATTCAATCTACAGTATTATTGGTTAAAATACCAAAGTACAAAAGCACTAGCAATCTGAAAATGGAATCTTATTTAAATATTTCTCCGTGTTTCAAGGGTTAAAGGAGGTATCTAGGCTGTGGTGTGGTTACGGAGGGGTTTTTTCTGCGTGAGATCTCATTAGGCTGGCTCACACACTGCCCCCAAAGTCTCATCCCAGAGAGAAGCCTTTGTCCAGATAAATATGCACTGTAATCTAGCCTGTCTTTGAGTGGTGGCCTATTTATTGTCCCTGGGAACTGTGTACATTTGTGTATAAAGAGCACCCGCTCAGGCTCAATTCTGTGTGTCACTCTCTCCTTCAATATTCTGGGCTCTAATGTGAGGATGGTGGCCCCAGGCCAAATCCTATGAAGGAAAGGGGTGACGGAGGGGGAGGGGGAGGCGGAGGGAACAGAAGCGAGCCTGCCACTCTGGAAAGGACAATCCAACTCCCCTCCCCACTGTTGTCTGTGGCACCAGAAACAGAAGCTGTCAGTTTATTATGAATGGAGTGAGCGTCTCACACATAGCAGCCTAGACGAGGCGTGTAGTTCACACGGCCTGCAAGCAACTCTTCTCTGCTCCTCTTGAATGGAGGGCGAAGGAGCTTGGCTAATTTTCAGGAATATTTAATTGTTACAGACATGGAGGCAATTAAGGAATGCTTGTTTAATGAATAGCAGGCTTTTGGTTGCAGAAGGAGTATCTGTCCATCTCTTCATCCTTCCTCACTCTTAGGTGCACTGTGTGGTTTGTTTTTAGTATTGTATAAAACTCTAAAGTTCAATTCTTTATTAGTGTAAGCTTTCACTGTACACTTTCCAGCTAGTTTCATTTCAAAAATGTTTTTGCAATAGGTGTCACTAGGCAGTCTAGCCATTTTGTTATGCAGATTTCATTGGATTAAGCTAATTTATATTACTTGCTTCAATTGTACATTGTACTCTAATTGGTAAAAGTACTACCAAACTACATTTAATGATCAAATGTGCATGAAAGACATTTATGTTCTTTGTAGACAATATAGAATTTGTCTATAAAATGTGCAATTTATCATTCTTGCACATCTCACCAACGACATTGCTGTTTGCAAGTTCAATGAACCGCTTGCCTATTGAATGTGTTTGAATGACCAGCTGAGTAGTTGGGCCCTTAATTATTGTTAGTAATCCACAAATTGTTCCCCCAATAGAAAAAAAGTCCAGTTATAAACCCAGTTGGTCAAGATTCACTGAATAACAAACTTGCAGCAATAGGGGGAGCAATGTACTGCTCTGATACAGGGCTTGAACCAATGCTCTTTGTAACTGGTATTGGAACTATGCTGGTGTCAATTTTGGCAGCTTTTACGAAACGGATGCCATGTACAAGACTGTCAACCTGAAAAAGTTGTAATTAACTGATCGTAACTGTCTACATGTGTCAGCGTGCAGGGTACACTTCTGATTGAAACCCATATTGGTATGGGAGTGATGTATTTGAAAGGGAGGGTCATTTACATTTATTTAACATCTTTTGTGATCTGAGGACAGTTCAGATGGGGGGGGGGGGGGGGGGGGGGGGGGGGGGGGGGGGGGGGGGGGAAAGACACTTTAAAACACACACCCACCAGGAATTATGCAGAACCTTGAATGTCACGGTATATCACAGGTGCATTACCACGGATAAAATGATTGGTGACTAGGGAGCAAAGGGTAGGGCGAAAACTCCTGAGAGTGGGCTGATGACTTGGTCATCTGTGGTAGGGCAATTAACCCCGAGGAATTTACAGAGATCGGAGATCAAGAGAACAATGTTGTGGGTAACTGAGTGAAGATAAGGTTTGAGCAACAGATAAGATAGGGCAGGGCAGGGCAGAAGTGGCCGATGTTGATGGTGAAATAGTGTAAGCAAGTACTTGCAATAATCAAGTAATCTGGCAATAGTGTTTTCTGTTGTAGGAAAACACAGCATTACAAAGAAAGAATAGCAAGAGGCCACAATAGCAATATGAGAATTATCAAATGTAGGACAGATAAACCTCTCTTTGAAAGAATTAATGTTACTGTAAACAATTCAAATTCTAATTTTATAAAAAGATTATATTAGCATGAAAAAAGTGGAACCAAAACCAGAAGATTGATCAGAACAAGCTGCCAGTGGGCAAAGGTCATTGGAAGGCCTTGTCTACCCAGGTGGTGTGTGAAGATTAAAATATGTTTATAGAGTGCAGTGGGAGGATAAGAGAAGGGGCTATTTAATAATGCAACCTTATTCAGCCAGGCAGAGAGTAGGATTGCAAGGAAAAAAGCAGATTAAATTCCTCCTTTTAACAAGTGAAAGATCGTCGTGGATTTAGTAGCATTTTAGATTGTCATTCTGTGTCCTCTAAAAGAGTCCATCTGATGAACCAGGGTAAACACTCTGGCACCTCCTCACTCTGCCTGATGTCCAAGAGAATGGTAGACATGGTATTTTCCGATGTTGTGAAGTTTTCTTGTGCTGTTTACTCGGTTAGCACTCATTTTTAAGCTATTCTATCTCCATTCTTATTAGAATATGGTACATAGCGACACTAGTCCGCAGATTTGACTGTGAACTGTGTGACAATTTGAACAGCTTATTCCTGTGTGCAATCAAAATCTATACTAGCCTGCATTTTGATTGTCTGGACAATTGAAATAATTGAAAAAAATATATACATTTTCCTTAAAAAATATATTGGGGTTTTCATCTGGTCTGCATCCCTTAATGCTGTCAGCAAGTCACTCTATTGACCCAGCTGACATTTAACCATGATCCTCCTGCTCTAAGTTGCTTAATCAGGCAAAGGAACATTAAGTAGATGCCGGCTGAATATTGTTAAAGGAACATGCAAGAACTTAGAAGGATGGAGCCAAGAAAATCAAACGCCCACTTCATTGTGACTGAATGGTATAACACTATATGATAAAATGCTATTGTGTGTAAAATCCATCCCTCTCTGTCTTTCCCTCTCTGTCTGTCCTCCGCTCTCTGTCTCCTTTGCCTTCCTTCCTCCCGATTGAGAAATGTACATTACAATAGAGATTTTCAGTTCATCAAACCCAGCATTTCAGACCAAAGTCGATCACTGTTGGGCAAATTAAAAGGCATGACGAGCAGGTTGCATTTTATTCATAATTTTAAATAGCGGGCTGCATCTCTTTAACACAGCTGGAGATAAATGACATCTTAATAAGTTTCTTCATCTGTCATGGTTGGAAGATGAAATAGCTTTGTTTGCTTCCCAGTGTGGGACTCGATCTCTCTGTGAAGGAATAAGAGAGTTCCAGGCCAGCGCCTGTGGAGAAAGGCGGGCTTGCTTTGAGTCTTGTGTTTGTTGTTGCTATGCACCCAGAGAGCAAGGATTAACACTTTGTGACCTGGGATTGGCCTGTGTTTGCTGCCACCTGGGTCAGCAAGCATGGTAAATCCAACCACGCCTGACAGAGAATTGGAGACCAGCTGGAACTTTTAATTTAAAATAAGGTCCATGCACTAGGCAAGGGCAAGGGCAAGGCTGCAGCTTCTAATAGAAAACTGGAAAAACAGTGCATTATAAAAAAAATTCAGGAGGGAAACCGTCTATGAATCCATTTAATTTAGTTTGGAGATACAGGGTGGAAACGAGCCCTTCGGCCCACTGAACCTGCACCCACCAGCAATCCACTGTTTTAAACAAAGAAAACACACTCTGCTGGATATTAAAGATCCCATGATGCCATATACATTTTTTTTTCTTTCACAGAACAACGACAAAATTATAATTCAAAATTGTAAAGCCTTGCAATGGCATAACTTCGTTGTAGGTAAAGGGGATTCTTATCCCTTCAATCGTTAATTTATACAAGCAAACGCATTGGTCGAGATAAGGCCATTTGTCAGAGGTTACCCAAATTGAAGAATTCGATGTTCATACTGTTGAGCTGTAGACTGCCCACACAGAATATGAGGTACTATTCATCGAGTTGGTGTGTGGCCTCATTCTGTCGATGGAGGAGGCCCAGGACTGAAAGGTCACTGTGTGGATTGGAAGGAGATTTGAAATGGTTAGCAATCGAGGGAACCCAGTAGCCTTGGCAGACCGAGCGCAAGTATACAACAAAACAGTCGCTGAGTGTACGTTTGGTCTCCCCAATATACAAGAGTCCACATCGGGAACACCAGATGCAGTCAATGAGATTAAAGGAGGTGCAAATAAACCTCTTATCTCACCTGGAAGGACCTCTGGGGTCCCTGAATGGAGGCAAGGTGAGAGATAAAGGGACAGTTCTGTGGTTGCAGGGGAAAGTATCTGGGGAGAGAGTGGTTTGGGTGTGGAGGGATGAGTGAACCAATGAGGGTGTGGTCGCTGCTGAAGTTGGAAAGGGGTGGAGATGGGAAGGTGCTATTGGTGGTGGGATGATATTGGTGGTGGCGCAAATGTCGGAGGATGATGTGTTGGATGCGAGGGCTGATGGGGTGAAATGTGAGGACCAGGGGATGTCTATCCTTGTGCAACTTGGGGGAAGGGAAGCGAGTGCAAAACTATGGGACACGGAGGAAACCTGGGTGAGGAATCCATCTGTCAACAAATTGTCTCTAAATTTAAACAAAACAAAGATTATGCTATTTGGGAAACTTAAAACAAACCCTCAAGTACAATTGAAAATAGATAACATAAGTATAGAAAGAGTATATGAAAATAAATTTCTTGGTGTGATCTTAGACCACAAAATCTGCTGGAAGCCACATAAAAAACCACATCAAAGCAAAACTGGCAATGTCTATAGCAATATTGGGAAAATCAAGACACATTCTGGACCACAAATCATTACATACTCTGTATAATACACTCATATTGCCATATCTGAGTTACTGTGTGGAGATATGGGGTAACACCTACAAAACCAACCTACAGCCGTTATGCACATTACAAAAAAGAGCAATAAGAATTATCAATAACGTTGGAGATCTTGAACATACCAATTTATTATTCTTAGTCACATACACTGAAGTTCACCGATCTGGTTAAATTTAAGACTGCGCAAAGCAAGAAATAATTTACTTCCAAGAAATATACAAAAACTGTTTATGGAAAGACAGGGTGAGTATAATTTGAGAGGGGAACATAATTTTAACAACTCTTAAAGGTATGTGCATAGCAATCTGTGGTGTGAATTTGTGGAATGGTCTGGAACAGGAGATAAAACTTAACCCAAACATAATTAAGTTTAAAAAGATGTACAAAAACACTTTTTTTTAAAGGATATTGGGATGAGGATAGGTGATTGTGTGGGATATTTGTTATACTGATTGTATTGGGAAGGGTGATTATAGGGTGATGGGTTGTATATATGACTAAGATACTGTATAGTATATGAGGGTTTTTTCTTTTCTTTTTTATTTATTTTTCTCTCTTTTTTTGTATGGCTTTGTAAATATTTGATTAGTGTATACATGTAAATAATTTGGTGTACATATGGTGTACATATAGCTGCTAAATTTGTATAAGATAATTATAAGCAGTTGAATAAGGGGTGGAAATTAATAAGCTTTAGCTTCTTCCTGCTCCTTTTCGGACACATACAATTTCATTTATTTATAGATATTGTTTATGACACTTTATAAATATTCTTGTTTTGTTTTTTGTTTGCTATTTCACACTTGCTTTTTATTCTTTTTTTTCTGTTCGAAATAAAGAAATAAATAAATAAATATGTCGGGAGAAGAAAAACTACAGATAGACACAAAAAGCTGGAGTAACTCGGCAGGTCAGACAGCATCTCTGGAGAAAAGGAATAGGTGAAGTTTCGGGTCAAGACCCTTCTTGTAGTTCTTTCCTACACCGAAGTGATCTATGTTTACTAAAGAAAGAAGACATCTCTGATGTCCTAGAACCAAAATCCTCATCTTGGGAGCAGATACGGCAGAGACAGAGACATTGAGAGTAGGAGATAGAATCATTGCAAGAGGCAGGGTGGGAGGAAGTGTAGTCCAGATGACTCTGGGAGCCGGTTGGTTTGTACTAGACATCAGTCCCCTGTGATGGAGACAGAGATCAAGAAAGGGGAGAGAGGTGTCAGAGATTGAAAAATGAGATAATCTCTAGATAAGAGATGGTCTTGGCACCATGTGTGCAGCGGACATTATGGGCCAAAGGGCCTGTTTTTTGGGCTGGACTGTTCTATATTCAATGATTAAGAATGTGACAGAGAAATTATACTTCCCTGTGTAGGAAGGAACAGCAAATGGTGGTTTAAAATGAAGATAGACACACAAAACTAGAGTAACTCAATGGGTTAGACAGCACTCTGGAGAAAAGGAATAGGTGAATTTTCTACACTCACCTATTCGTTTTCTCCAAAGATGCTATCTGACCCATTACGTTATTTCAGCTTTTTGTGTCTTATCTCATTACAACGGTCAGGGACAGAGGGGAATCAAATATTAGATTGCATAATTCAAAGGGTAAAAGGAAAATGTTTAAAATGTTAGCTTTGTACTTTAAAATCTGGCAACAATTTTCAATATGGCAGAATGAAGTTGAACACAATTCAATTAAGAGACTAAATTAAATCTTGCTGAGCCGGAGAGGATGGATTGGTTTTGCGATTACAATTACCATGGTAATAGTAGATAATTAAGATGTAAATTTCAGCCCTAAATTACCATACCTAGTTTAATGGGTAATTAATGTTTAATATTCTCAATGATAACTGGGAAGCTAAAGATGCTATACCATATTCAGGAAACAAGAAGTGAGGGAAAAGAAATGACCAGCGTAATCTGTAAACCTGTAATTACTAAAATCTTCTTAATCCCTGAATTTGCTGGTTGATTTGCTCGATAATATGCTTTACTCCTACCAGTTATTTCTCCCAACAATTTCTCAGAGTGAAGACGAAAGCGCTGAACACCAAGAGAAAAGAAAGTAAAGACCCTACTTTCATGTTTAACACCTTTTTAAAAACCCATTGTGTGGTATTCCCACAGCCTCACCTGAAATTTAATTTGCTAATAATCAGATTAAGTGTAAAATCTGTTATTAGTCTAGTGCCTAATCTCCATGTTGCACCATGAACTACCATGTTGCCTAATTTAAGCCAAACCAATAAAACACCAAAGATTACACTCAGCAGTTATTAAACCCTTTTTAAAAATTGTTTAACTCTGAGTGAAGAGACTGGTTGTTAACAATTTTTGGGCTTTAATGAGTCCATCTTAATGAATCTGTTTCCTCCTCTCTTTTTCCAACACGTGCACAGTCCTTACCATTTCAGCTATCTGCTATTTTTTACAGAATGTAACTGAGATGTGACTTTTGGTCACTTTGAAGCCACGCCCTTAAGTATTCCACCCAAAGGCATTGACTTTAAGATCTGTCAGTGGTTGAAATGTTTGTCAATGGAGTTGTCAGGTTTCCTGGTGAGTGACCTCAACCCTCAACCCTCCCCCCCCCCCCCCCCCCCCCCCCTCCCTCCAAGACACCTGCAGTGCTCCAGCCTCTCGCTGCACCCTATCCTATAGAGCATTGTACTTTTGTCCTTGTCACCGTTGGGCTGTTGGCTAAGGTTGAAAGGTCATGCCTCAGCAAGCAGCAAATCATTCCTCCTTGTCTTCCCATGTCAGGTATTGGGTCATGACCCTAGTGGAACCCAGTGGGGGGGGCAGCTTGATGATGACAAAGACATTGATTTTTTTTGACAAAAAATCACTGCTGTACACATTTGACGGGATTGAGCTTTATATAGAATTTGCAGCTGTATATAGAGTTGTGCCAGGAAGAATATCATCATCCTTTAAAAAAAAAAACTAAACCATAACCAATGCAGGATAAGATCATCTTGCATGTAAATATTTCACTCGCTATGGAATATGCACATAAGTAGGTGTGGGCATTGAAATCTGGGTGTCATACATTCACTATTTGGTAAAGTCAATTGGAAATCTATTCATTTAAATGAATGTCTGTGCTGGCAGTTGAAGGAAGACATATTTTGCCCACTTCCTCTCCTAAAATAAGAAGAGAATTGTTAATAGTACTAAAGCTTCCATAGTATGTTACAAAACATGAACGGGCCATTCACACCTAATATGTTTGTAAATATCACCCCCACCTATGAATATTTGGGATGTACTGCTATTCTCCTCACTGTTTGTTACAATTAAAAGTTTTGTATCATTTGTAGGTTTTGAAATGGTACCTTGTACTTCGAAGTTCAAGTCATGGATATAAATCCTGGCCAGCAGTGATCCCATTACTGATCCGGACGGAATAACACTGCATATCTTTTTCTAGGCTCAAAAACAATAATTTGCAATAATACTTGTCTGCTTTTCCCAAAGCAGTTTCCCTGCCATTGGGCGCTGTGGCCATTTCCCAATTATTTAATAGGCTTTAATTTTGTTGACTGGTTTCTAGTTAATTTTATCAAATACATTTTATAAATCCAAATTCACCAACGTAAGGCCTCTCTGCTACTTCACCAAAAAGTTAAATCTTTTACTCAACGATTCTCCTTTACCAAAAGTACATCCTAGCTTTTCTTTATTGATCAATATTTATCTAAATTATTATTAATTTTGTCCTCAATTATCATTAAACATAGCCTCCACAACACAGAAATTAAGCAGTCTGGCTAATCTGTACTTGCTGGCTTTATCTTTACAACAATATTTTGATCAAGGATTTATTATCTGCAATTCTCCAGTCCCCCAGCAGCACACTAGTTATGCCCACTACTCCCACAACTTTGTTCTGCTTCCCTAAGTGTGCATCCCATCTGAACCTTGTGACTTGCTCACACATATTAATCACTTGTAGGAAGGAAATGAATGTAAAGCAGCCAGATTTATGGATGACAAAAGTAAATGTGAAGGCATATCATGAAGAGAATACAAAGTTGTTTACGCATAGGTTGAGAGAGGCCAGGTGAGTAAGTAAATTGTTGACAAATAAGGAAAAATGTGAAGTTGTTCATTTTGGAAGGAGGAACAAAACACCAGGATATTATGTAAATAGGGATAAATTATAAGGTAGGGATTTGTGTATCCTTGTGCATGAAACACAGCAAGCTCGCACACAACTTGTCCATGCAGATCAAGATGCCCCATCTAAAGTAATGAAATGCTCGCCCTAATTTAATTGGGGGTCAGACTTTGCCAGAAAGAAAGTCTTACTGTGAGTGCGCAAGCCATCAGTTAGATCACATCCAGAGTACTGTGAATAACTTTAGTTTCCCTATTTAAAGAATGTGGGCCGGCCCAGGTGCTCTGTGTCCGGGGCAAGGGGGGATAAGGGTCATGATCCCGGAGTGGGCTGCCAACATTGGGTGAGAGTTCCCCCACTCAGTGTGAAATTGCGAGGGACAGAGCGTAGCACACAGAGCCGCCGGAGGTGAGGGTGGGAGGTATGAGTGGTGCCTCAGGGGAGGGGGGGGAGGTGTCGGTGCTGGGACCACCGCCGTGTCTCACCTATCACACCATCTGCACGGGAATGTGAATGCGGGTGAGGCAGCATCTATAGAGCGGTAGACAAAAATGCTGGAGAGATGCTGGAGTCTGAAGAAGGGTCAAACTCAGATATAGATGTTGCCTCACCCACTGAGTTTCTCCAGCATTTTTGTCTACATTGCCATTTTAAATAGTGTACGATGGGCTTAAGCCAATTGCTTGTTCTTTATAGGGAACCCGCCGACAGAAAACTATTCTCATTGATGAGTGGGAAGGAGTGTGACTTTATTTATTTATTTATATGCTTAAAAAAAAATCTTTTTGAGCCTGAAAACTTCTGTCATCAGCATGAGAGCGTGAGAATTTCGTCAAATGCGTGAGTCTCACACTCAATGCGTGAGAGTTGGCAGCCCTGTGATCCCTAGTATGAAGAAAATGTTCTTTCTCACAGGTTTGTGAGTCTCTCAACAAAAGTACATCCCAACTTTTCTATATCGATTCATATTTATTCAAATGATTAATCATTTTATCCTCAATTATCATTTTGAGCATCCACTGTGCCACAGATATTAAGCAGTCTGGCCGACTGATCTGCAGTTGCTGGCTTTATTTTGTCATCCTTTAGATGGAGAGTTTTGTTCTCAATAAGTATAATGGGAAAGGATCAGATAAATGGACTTGGGGATTGTCAGTTCAGCCATGATCCAATTGAATCACTTGTTTTATAATCTAAAGTAGCGCCAATCTTTCTGATACATAAGTTATATTTAATCAATTTTTAGGGTACATAGTATCTCAAATGCCTTCACATTACAGTTGCAAAATACTAAATTTAGTGCCTCTACGGTGAACTGTGTACAGGTTCGGAAATTCATTTTTTATGTCCTATTCTTCCTCACACTTATTTTGTAGATTCATATCAGTAGGACACTTTAAAATTTCTCATTTAGTCATTGCTCAACTCTCATTATCTTTTGTTGTCCTTAATTCAAATGTTACATCCCCCATTGCTGTCCACACTGATTCTCACTTCCATATAAGATCTGATTTCTGCCCTAACCCATTCCCACAGATTCATCTCTCTAAATTATTTCATTACCCTTTCAAAGATCTTCATCTTTGATCATTTGTCATTTCCTCTCAGGACATTAAAAGACAATTTTTGTGAATGAAAAAATGTTTAATCTACCAAGCAATTGTCTACTGCTCGACAATGAAGTAAAGGGCCTGTCCCACGAGCATGCGACCTGCTTGCGGCACACTTAACCAAACCAGAAGGGGGGGGCTGCGCGGAGGTCGAGTGATCCCCGTACAGGGCCGGTCCCACCAGCATGAGCCTGCATGCGGCGAGCACAACCAAACCGGAAGCGGGGGCCGCGCAGAGGTCAAGTGAATGACGTGAAGTTCGAGCGAAGTCCGGGGGAAGTTCGCGTGTGATGTATGGCATCAAGACGCTGCGTACGGCGTCAAGACGCTGCGTATGGCGTCGAGACGCTGTGCACGCCCGTTGAGGCGGCTGCGGGCCGGCAGGCCGTTGCCGCGCGGAATTTTTGGGCACGGTCAGTTTTTCGGAGCCCCACACGATGTCGGGATCAGCTCCGCACAACTCCATACAGTTACGGCAATCGAAGTGGGACCGACCCCACGAGGCCGGTCTGTTCAAGCGATCACGTTAGGTCGCGCTTGCCGCATGGAGTCGCATGCTTGTGGGACAGGCCCTTTAGTAAATGGTTCCGTGCAGCTTTGAAAATGACAGGAAAGTCTTTGTTGTGTGATTAAAACCCTTTTCTCCTAAACTAATTAAACTGCAACAAGTTACCATACTCTTATAAGTATTAATTTAACGAAAAAAGCAATTATATTCTACACTGTTGCCTGATTGTATGGCCTGTGGAGTAGGTTAAGTTCATGATTATGCAGATATATTTTAATGGATAATTGAAACAACCAAACTTCAAAAACCAGGCTCAGTTTGTTTGTATATGCATGGTCATACGATTTTGGTCATACGATTTCAACATGTTGCAATGTTTTGAAATAAGTGACCATTGCTGCAATACTGTGACAAAAATTGAATCAGGCCAATGTTATCCTACAATTTTCCAACCAATTCCTGTTGAGAAAAGTCGAACCATCAGAGTAAAGCCATGAACAAAGTTTAGTGCACTCTGTGAAGTGTTTGTAGTGAGATGGTCATTGTTATCTCGTGACTGCTGCGCAGGAATGATAAGGGGGTTGCTTGTGTTCCAGGCCGGCTATACTCACATTCAAATGACTCTTGAGGTTTCCTGAATTTTAATTTTTGGCAACAGCAAAGGTCATTCAACCCTGTCTACGTTGTTTGCGCTCGGCCTGCCAAGGTCTACTGGATCTGTCGATCGCTAACCATTTTAATTCCCCTTCATTCCCACACTGACCTTTCTGTCCAAAGAAGGGTCTTTTTTTTTCTTTTTTTTTATTTTATTTTTATTAGCAGTACAGTAAATCACATTAATACATCGCATATATCTTATTACATTATGTTGTACCACTTCATTTTTTGAGCTTTAAAAAAGATAGAAATAAAAGAAGTAAGGAAAGTAAGCAAGAATCGTGAAGGTGCAGGAAAGTGTTGGGAGAAGAGAACCCCTTAGGGAAGGAATTAGAGAAGGAAGCAAAGAAAAGAAATAAGACCCTAGAAAGAAAAGAAAAAAAAAGAAGAAAGGAAAATCAATCGCTCTATTGTAACACAAAACTCCGCAAAAAAGGATATACCAACCGTGTTTTTATTAAAAATTTATTTTATACCCCCCGTTTCCAGGTCTTGGTAGCCTTTATGTTATAACTTATTATTGCACCTTATGCTTGTAATAGTTCCATAAATGCAGACCATGTCTTTTGGAAGTGATCTGCTTTGCCTGCTAGGAGGAGTCTCATCTCTTCCAAGTGTAATGTTTCGAACATGTTTGAAATCCACATTTTTGTTGTTGGTATTGGAGCATTTTTCCAAAATTTAAGTATAAGCTTTTTTCCGATTATTAGCCCATAATTAAGTAAATTCTTTTGAAACATATTTAATTCTGGGTTACCTTCCGATATTCCAAAAATGATCCATTCTACTTTGGGTAGTAGTTTTGTTTTAAATAATTTTGTGAAGATTTCAAATATTTCGTTCCAGAATTTTTGGATTTTTATACAGAAAACAAAAGAGTGCGCTATGTTAGCTTCTTGTAACTGACATTTATCACAAATGGGTGAGACATTGGGGAAAAGTTTATTTATTTTAGTTTTTGAATAATATAGTCTATGTAATGTTTTATATTGGATTAGAGTATGTCGTACGTTGATCGAGCATTTATGCACATATAATAAGTGTTTATCCCAGCTCTCTTTTGAAATTTTTATAGCTAATTCTTGTTCCCAGTCTCTTCTAATATTATCTGTTGTAGGTATTTCTATATTCAATATAATATTATATAAATATGATATTAGATTTGCTGATTCAGCCTTTATCTTCATGGCTTCATCTAATAAGTCTGGGGGCATATTATAATAGTCTTTTGTATATTTTTTCAGATAATCACGGATTTGAAGATATTTAAAATATTGATTATTTTTCAAGTTATATTTCAGTTGTAATTGTTGAAATGGTAATAATTTCCCTAATTCATACAGGTCTCCGAGCGTTTTGATTCCCGTTCTTTCCCATTGTGTAAATGATTTATCTATAATTGAGGGTTTAAACGAAGGGTTATTGGCTATTGGCATTAGCAGAGATAGATTTCTTAATTTTAAGTTCTGTTTTATTTGTTTCCACAATTTGGAATGATAAGGGGGTTGACCCAAATGTTGACCCAAAGGGTCTTGACCCAAAATGTCGCCCATTTCCTCTCTCCAGAGATGCTGCCTGTCCCACTGAGTTACTCCAGCATTTTGTGATTCTTTTCGAAGTGTTCTTTAACCACTTCCGTAACAAAGGATTCCCCACAACTGATGCCAGTGGTCAGAAACAAGAAAGACTGCCTCATATTCTCTCTTTCACATGCTGTCACCTTTTTAAAGTGTCCTTGTTCTGCCTCCAACAGAATTGTTCAACAATGAAGCAGCAGAATCCCAGGACCATATCCTCCTGGACCTCCATGATGGGCTCAAGCTGACATGTGGCACCAATCAATCTGAGAATGTCAACTGGTACAAAGAAGATAAGCAGATCCTGCCCAGTGAAAGAATGCATATAGCACGGAAGGTTCTAGAAATTGTCGAGACTACATACAATGACTCTGGCCTATACCTATGCGTGGTGCGTGGAACAGGCAAGATTCTAAAAAACTTCACCGTAACTGTAGCAGGTATGAGTTCATTCCTTCATGCTTCAGATTCAGATTCAATCTTTATTGTCATTGTGCAGTGTACAGTACAGAGACAACAAAATGCAGTTAGCATCTCACCCAGAAGAGCGAACATAGAATAATGAACAGTAAAATATATATATGTACAAACAGTAGCAGTAGTGCAATTTTTCTGGGGGAAGGAGTGGCCGGTGGGGGTGACTGGCAATCACCAAGGTGCAGAGTTAAGTAGTGTAACAGCCGCAGGGAAGAAGCTGTTCCTGAACCTGCTGGTCTGGCAACGGAGACCTGTAGCGCCTCCCGGATGGGAGGAGGGTAAACAGTCTGTGGCTGGGGTGAGAGCAGTCCTTGACGCTTTGGACAGACTCAATGGAGGGGAGTGAGGATCCGGTGATGCGTTGGGCAGTTTTCACCACCCTTTGCAGTGCTTTCCGGTCAGAGACAGAGCAGTTGCCATACCATACTGTGATACATAAGGATGCTAACAGGGCCAAAGAGTAATAAATACACTTACTTTCATGTGACAAATGTATTCCATTTGTACAGAACATCATGTTAATATAATATTTTGATCACTACAATTTATCATTACTACTTGTTTTATATATACTGGTCTTTCATTCTGCGAAGATTCTTTGTTCTTCCAATTTTCTCAACAGCAAGAAAACAATGAAGTGTGAGGCCAATAAGATTTAGTAATTTTGTTGACAAAGTAAAGAATGCAGATTAACTTCACTACATTGTGAATGGCTGGGATTTTCATGCCCTGAATCATGGAGATAGACATAGGTCCTCTTTGAGTGGACAGCAACATTAAAGAAATTACAGAAAATATAATTAAAATTCATGTCATCGATTTTATCTGAGACATGATTGTTGTTTTCCTTTCCATCCAGTACTCTGGCAAATTTCAGCCATTAAGGGCGGCACAGTGGCACAGCGGTAGAATTGCTGCCTTACAGGACTAGAGACCCGGGTTTGATCCTGACTACAATTTATCATTCTGAATATCATTTATCAGTCTGAAGAAGGGTTTCGGCCAGAAATGTTACCTATCTCCTTCGCTCCATAGATGCTGCTGCACCCGCTGAGTTTCTCCAGCATTTTTGTGTACCTACAATTTATCATTACTACTTTATCATTGCTTTCTGTATGGGATTTGTACGTTCTCCCCGTAACCATGTGGGTTTTCTTCGGGTGCTCGGGTTTCCTCCCACATTCCAAAGATGTACAGGTTTATAGGTTAATCGACTTTGGTAAAATTGTAAAATTGTCCCCAGTGTGATTGCTAACACTAAACTAAACACTAAAAATAAAAACCGTATAGCACCATATTAGAATGGTTTGATTGTATAATCAATCCAACTGAGTGGAAGCCGCCAGAAACTGATGAGGTTCTCCCATCTAAACAACAATGATGCAATATAGAAAAATTGGTATGATGCACAAATTCAGACTGTTCAAATCAAGTTTGCACAATAGACTCCCTTGACTTTTGCCAGAATTTTGTAAAAATCTAATGATGGATTTGGATATACCTAGCATATCTCCTATAACCTCTTCTATAAAGTGCATCTGTGTATCAATGAGAGGATGGGATTGTAAAATGAGATATGCGGTTCATCAAACAGCTGCTAGATTCTTGTTTCCTACCTCTGTACATAAGGAATGGACACTTAAGGATTTTCTAACAATATTCATACAGCATCTTTACTTCATAGATTTTTGTTACCAGAAGTGTGCAATGTAATCCTCTCCAGTAACAAACTCCTTCGAAGACCTACTGTATATTATCATATAACATAAAGAAACAGCTCCATCTTTTTGCATTGTTTTCTGTAAATTCTAGACAGGAACAATAGACAGGAACAAGTTTCAGTTCTTTGCTGTGGGCTAAAGGCTAGCAGGCCATGTGAGATTTGAAGTTGTCCTCAACCGTGTGTGTACATCCATAGTAATGGCAGTCTGCCTGTGAGGTTCGATGCAGTCCTGTGGCATGCTGTTGATAATATAGTGCTCAATGCTCTACAGTGATCAGGTCACTCATTTGTTCAAACAGTGTGACCAAGGAAACTCAGTCTCCTGACTCTGATCAGTGCAGTTGCTGCCAGGCAGGCTGACTATCGGACCTCAGCTTTGGTGATGCATTCACTGAAGTGGACAGGGAGCAATCAATGTAGGGGCCATTGCCTTATTTTTCCTGCATGGAAATCTCTGTTGATGGCTACTTCTCCAGGCCTGTGCAGCAGAATGTCATCAATATTTGTGTTGAACTGTAACTTGCACGTGTGCCCTTGAAATTCACATTTAATTTAAAAGATAATTGATTTTTTTTTAATCACCACAGCATTGCTGAAAGTTATTTGTGGCTGATCTTTGAAAGACTTCATTTTGGTTTTTGCCCAGTTTATTTCCAGACAAAATGAGAAGGCTTCATTTTGCATAATCTCCATTGCAATGAATCATATGTTATAATGTACTAAAATATATATGAGATTCCGGTTTTTCAGGTTCAGTGCCTTATGCTTTGATTGTTACAGATTCTTTGTCTTCTGGAGATGACGATGAAGATGATGGATCTGATGACTCGGCTCTAGAAGCGAGTGATGGCCGTTCATTTCCTAAGAAAGGTCTACACTTTTGGCTAACCCTTTCTCTTTCTCTCTCACGCATTCATATATCTAGAAAAGTTGTATATATTTTGTTAGGTATTATGTGGTCCAGGTGTTTAAGGAAGCTGGTATGGATATGATGACTGTTACAATGTACATGGGTGTGCTACATACAATGTGTCCTGAACATAAAACATGGCATTGAGGATAAAACAATGTGGGTAGTGTTTGCACAAAATGTGAATGCTATATATCCAAAAGTATGAATCATTACATACTTGATGAAATTTCCGTTAGTGATTATTTTTGCTCTCTCCTTTGCTGGATCTGTAAATCTATCATGGCTGTGATGGAGTTTGGTGCTAAGTAGTTCTGGCAGAACCCAAGTGGAGCTTCAGGAAATAGATCAGTAATGATGGGTAATTAGTGTTCAAGAAGGAACTGCAGGTGCTGGAAGATCGAAGGTACACAAAATTGCTGGAGAAACTCAGCGGGTGCAGCAACATCTATGGAGCGAAGGAAATAGGCGAAATAACGTTGCCTATTTCCTTCGCTCCATAGAAGCTGCTGCACCCGCTGAGTTTCTCCAGCAATTTTGTGTACCTATGATGGGTAATAATGCTTGATGATGTCTTTCACCACTGTGCCAATCATTGGCAGGTGGCAGTTTGGGCGTTAAATGACTGAGTCGATAACAACCAAAATGATGCCTTGTAGCCGAAACGCACCGTGGCAATGCTGCACTTTGTTGCGTGATG
The DNA here is from genome assembly GCF_028641065.1 of Leucoraja erinaceus. Lineage (NCBI taxonomy): Eukaryota > Metazoa > Chordata > Chondrichthyes > Rajiformes > Rajidae > Leucoraja > Leucoraja erinaceus. Next base: position 25,666,444 of record NC_073387.1, read on the forward strand.
GAGGAGTCAAAGTGCTCTGAACCCGAATGTTTCAATTTGGTGCATACATTGGTAAATAGTTAGGTGTGGGATAGAGTACAGCATTATCAGCATCTCAGATCAAAAAAACAATGTGGTTTTAACCAACGTTCAACTTAGCCATGTTTGCCACATTAGTATGTATGAATGGAAGACATGTTTTTGCAGTGCTGCACTCTAAGAAATATTGGAAATGTGTGTCTTGTTTGCAGAGGCAAGTCTATTGCTGTTCATTTGAACTGCTATGTATATTTTTGGGCACCACTTTGCCTTTGCTCTAATTATTTAAGCTCTGCAGATTCGGTCTACTGTTAAATGCGTGGCCTAATTGCCACTGGAGCTCCCAGATCAGCTAATTAGCTCAATTACCACAGAGCTGATTAGGCAAGAATGCAGAGGAATGTGTAACTTCTTGGAGGAGAATTACAAAATGATTGATGTTTGATATGTTACTGTTTAGTTTTTTTTACACTGGGTTCATAAACTCAGGGTAGAACTATTGACTCTGGTTGGCCAGTATTTAATTTTTTTATGATTCCAGAGTTAATTCAAATGTTTAGGGACCATCCCTCCTGATCTAAGGTAGACAAAAATGCTGGAGAAACTCAGCGGGTGAGGCAGCATCTATAGAGCGAAGGAAATAGGCAACATTTCGGGCCGAAACGTTGCCTATTTCCTTCGCTCCATAGATGCTGCCTCACCCACTGGGTTTCTCCAGCATTTTTGTCTACCGTCGATTTTCCAGCATCTGGAATTCCTTCTTAAACCTCCTGATCTAAGGATTTTTTAATGCTCACTGCCAACTGTCCTCAGATAGTTTCAATGTAAAGTCAATGTGGAAACTATTGTGAATCCCAAGCTAGAATTTGAATTGTCATACAGTTTGGAAACAAGCCCTTTGACCTAACTCTTCCATGCCAAGCAGGTTGCCCACATACACATGTCCCATGTGCCTGTGTTTGACCCATATCCTTCTCAACCTTTCCTATCCATGTACCTGTCCGAATGACTTTTAAATGTCGAAGGGCCGAATGGCCTCCTCCTGCACCTATTTTCTATGTTTCTATGTTTAGTATGGGATAATTTTGTGATATGTACCTGCAGTATAGAACCTTGTTCCAAGTATGGACTCACAAGAGGCTGGAGATGCTGGAATCTTGAGCAAAAACAAAGTGCTGGAAGAATTCTGTAGGTCAGGCAGCATCTGTAGAGAATGATGGACAGACGAGGATTTGAGTTGCAACTTTTCTTCAAACAAATCGGTCTGAAAGAGGGTCCTGACCTGTTCATATCCCTTCACTGATACAGCCTGGTCTATTGTGCAACTCCAGCACTTTGTTCCAAGTATGCCCAATTCATAGATTCAATCACAGCACCCTATGCCAATTCAGAGTTGAGATTTTGTTGAAGAACCCTCTGCCTGCAACATTCACCCCTTTTTTATGGATACTCCCTAATCTGGTATGTTTACAGCAATATTTTGTTTCTATTTCACATTTCCTGTCTCTTCCATGTGTTTTGCATTTTCACCTTTAGCCAACTATCTAGACTTTGTTTCTCTTAATTAAACCTCTCATCAGTCAATTTTCTTGGTTTCGCCACAATTTATACCACGGTTCATCTCAAGTAAAGGGTCATACTAAACTGTTGTGGTGTTACACATAATTACACCAAAAGCTATGGGATGCTGCTCATGGGCAGGGTAAAGCAGTTAATTACTGATTGTTAACTAAAGTGCTTTGCTTCTGCACACAGGGACTCCCTACTGGACCCACTTTGAGCGAATGGAGAAACGGCTGCATGTGGTTCCAGCAGCTAATACCGTGAAATTTCGCTGCCCAGCAGCTGGAAATCCTCTTCCCATCATACGCTGGCTGAAGAATGGCAGAGAATTCCGGGGAGAGCAGCGGATCGGAGGAATTAAGGTAGACTCCCTTTCACCCCATATGCGGGATTGCTGAGAATTAAGTTCCTATGTATTCAGAGGAATCGCAACATGAAGAGTGAATTTTAAATAAAAAAGGTTGATCTATATTTTCTCTACTGTACCAGGAACCTAGACGGCAGTTGGCAGCAGTGTACTGGGAATCTTGACATACACACAACGCGCCAAGAGATCAGAAATACTTACTTTCTTCACTTGGATCACTGACCCTTTCGCAACGTGAAATCGCACATCCACATGGGATTGAATATACTTAGTTTAGTGATACAGCTTGGAAACAGGTCCTTCGGCCAACAAAGTCCACGCCAACCATCAATCATCCATACTCTATTTCTATCTTACACACTAGGGACAATTTACAGAAGCCAATTAACCTACAAACCTGCACGTCTTTGAAGTATGGAATAAAACCGGAGCACACAGAGGAAACCCATGTGGTCACAGGGAGAACATACAAACTGCATTCAGACAGCACCTGTAGTCAGGATTGAACCCGTGTCTCTAGCACTGTAATAAGCCAGGCAGTCTACTGCTGCACCACTGTGCCACCCTATATAGTATCAAACTCCAAGTGTCTAGTATTAGGGGCATAACCCTTCGCCAATAGTTCTTGAAGGAAGTGGTTGTGAAGGCCAATAGAGCCATGCAACTCTACTGCTTCTTACATTGTCTGCTTTGTGGAAAATGGAACACAATCACGGTAATTAATATTGTATTTCAAGCCAGCTGATTGTTCCTGTGTTACTACAACACAGAAAGTGGCATGACAAATGAAGCATGTAGCTCACTAATCTTTGGTGTAAAAGGTTTTACAACAGAGAGACAAGCCTGGGATATTGTCAGCAGCCATATGAATTATCTGTTAAAGAAACTGGCTTACATGAATATAAATTATCAAAAAGGCAGGGGTGTACGAGTGAAACATGATGCTTTCTTAACATATAGGAGGCTGTTAGCTGAGAGAAGCCATAAACAACAAAGAGTGAGAGCTCAGCAATTTCCTTAACTTTTCAGATTTTTTTCATGGGAATTGAAGAATTATTCCTTCAATTGTGTTACTGGTGAGATTGATTGATATGTCTGATAAAAGAGGCAGTGCTTCTTTCAGTGAATTCCAGGGTCATTGTAATCTGCCTCGATATGCATATCTATAGGTTTAATTTATAAATATGAAACGTATTTAATGTCCTCCTGCTCAATTGAAAATATGCTTGCTAGTGAGTATCACCAAGGCCTGAGTGCACTATATTGACACCTGAGCAAAGTATTGAAGAATTGCCTGTTCAGGCAGAGTGAAATACCTAATAAGGTTTTGTATTTATATTCTCATCGGTTGTGGATGTTGCTGATTCTACTGGATTTATGTCTAACTGGTCTAGAAATGAGACAGTTAGAGTGAACTACATTAGTGACTATATGGAGTCACAGGTAGACCAGAGTGATCAAGGAAGGTAGATTTATTTCACTAATAAATAGCAGTGAGCCAGATATTTTTAGCAGCAATCCAGAATTTCATGGCCATTGATACTGAGTTTGATATTGATACTTTTTAGTTTAATTGCAGATTTACTTAAATATAAATTCTCCAGTTGCCAAGTGATTTGAACTCTCATCTTTGCTTTAACAGTCTAGACCTCTGTTAGCTAGTTCAGTAAACTAACAAGTACATTTTGAAGAACAACAACTTGTTCTTTCTGTCAAGATCAGCAAAACAAATTACTGATCTGGTTTATCCAATTCACTATTTGTGAACATTTCAGACACTACTTTCTTAGATATAGGACAATCTTTTGATGGATGAACAAGAACAAATTAGAAACGTTATTGTAACCCTAATGGTAGGAACTATATTGATGTAGGAGGCAGCTGAGGTGAATCTAAACTATCCTGTTGTCAGTCTATGCTGTGTGAAGCCAGGGAGGTTACAACGGCTTTCTTTTGTCCGCTATCTGAATTGGTAATGACCATGATACCTTCAGTGATTAAAAGAACATCAAATATTGTTTGGCAAACCTTGTTTTCTATGTATCACCTAATGTGGTAAACACTTCCCCCCAAAACATTGACAAATGAAATATATCAAGGATCCCATTATTAAAAGTTCTCAGCACTGTCCAATAGCCTCTTGTTAGTTAACATTTGCAGAATGACCCTTCTTCCACGTCCTTACAACGTACTAGGAGGCCATTCATCCAATTGAGTCTATGCCATCTCTTAAAGCTATCTCATTACCTCAATAATGTTTGCTCTAACTTGATCTCATCAACGTGCCCCCAGATTCTACCATCCATCACACTAAAGGCTCTTCTAATGTACAAACCTGCAATCTTTTTTGGATATAGGATTTTACCAGCACCAGAGAAATTTGTGTTCATATCCTAACTCGGATCGCAAGATGTTCCCATGGCTTAGATAGTAAAATGAAAATATTATAAAAGACGCAATCTGAAAATCCTTCTTTGACTGTTTGTATTTAGTTCACTGGTTAGTGCCTTCAGTAGGCTTGTTTTCCTCTCTTCTGATGCGTTTTAATCTCACATCCTTCAGTTACGTCATCATCGCTGGAGCCTCGTGATGGAGAGTGTTGTACCTTCTGACCGTGGGAACTATACCTGTGTGGTCGAGAACAAGTATGGCAGCATTAACCACAGTTACCAATTGGAAGTTCTGGGTAAGAATTCAACAAATCAGAGAGTTGCAAGTTGGTTTAAGAATTAGAGGTACTGGAAATGGGGTGGGGGGGGGGGATAAAAATGGCTGGGTTGAAATTATGTTTATTCAACTATACCTTTATACATTTTATGAGCCTCAATGGCTCATTTAATAGTACATTGCCCTAAAATATATACTTCATTCTCTATTAAAATGTGCATGTCATTTGAACAGAATGAGCATAAAATCCACTTTCATTGGCAACATAAATCTGTATGCTCCAGTTTAATGGAGCATACAGATATATTAGCTGTGCATATATTTTGGCTACACTGATCTTGGAATCAATAGGAGTACGAGTTGGTTGCTTTCGCACTCCCAGTTCATCATTATTGTGAACACTGAAATTGTAGTCTGTAGATCCAAAGCAATATACATTGTTGAGCCCGATTAAGGGCAGTTTGTTTCACTCAGTACTTTCAAGCTATGCACTGTGCCACAAAAATGGGATAAATATAATTACATTAAAAAAAAACCTTTGAATAAAAATAAGATAATTATAGGGAAATGGGAGCCAATTGATGTCATTTTGATAATATAAGATTAGTGCTTTTGGAATACAGGTTCAATTATGTCTAAATTCCAAATAATTGATAACAATCAAAAAGAAGTAAAAGTCTACAAATGATTAAAAAATCTCCTTGAAAACCAGGTGTTTATTTTGGACTTAGTAGTGGTTGACTTTGGATGTGAGTCGACTTGATGTTTCTGGTTGACCTGAGATGTTGTTATGGTGCAATTAGTCAGCGTAGGGTTGAAGTGGGACTTCAAAGAAACATCAAAGTCCCCAGCATTGTTAACTGATATAGTGAAAACTATTAAGAGAGTTCTGATTTTCTATCTCGCATTGCTTGCTTATCTGTAAGCCATATCTATCCACCATTGGGAATTGGGAAACAATGTTAAACAATTTCTGCTGGAAATTACTTAAAGAATGGAAGGAGTAAATGTGTATTGTTGCAATTAGCAAATTGGATATACTGAAAGCAAGAAGTAGTGAGTTCTGCCACTTTCTCCCTATTATATGTTATGGGTGACTGCGAATTATCAACATAAGAAATGCCGAGGTTAAAATAAATAGGAGCTCAAGTATTAGTATCCCCCCCCAAAGTAATTATTTATTCATTCATTTTCAAAATTGCATGGTGCACTCACTATTTTGAATGTTCATGTTTTTTACCTTTCTTGACGCACAGAGAGGTCTCCTCATCGGCCTATCCTGCAGGTTGGCCTGCCAGCCAACAAATCTGCAGTTGTGGGCAGCAATGTGGAGTTTCACTGCAGGGTTTTCAGTGATGCCCAGCCTCACATCCAATGGCTGAAGCATGTGGAGGTGAATGGCAGCAGATATGGACCCGATGAGGCCCCATATGTCCAGGTTTTAAAGGTACGTATGTGGTTCCAAAAAAAAAGTTGCATTAAGTTCTATAAAACCCTAAAGTCAATAGAGCGCTTAGAGTACACTAAGTGGACACGCTGCTTCTCAAATAACCTTTACAGTAGGGTCCCATTGTTATTATTTTGGCACAAAGCTATGCTCCTAGAGCTTTGAATAACCCAGTTATTTCCTATTTCATCTCTGTGTAATCTAATACTATGCACCTGCAGAGCACAGTTTATACACATGTCCTCTGCAGAACATTATTCCTTAATCAGTTTATATTTTTTTCTCTCTCTCTCTCTTCACAGACTGCTGATATTAACAGCACTGAAATTGAAGTTCTTTACTTGCATAATATCACATTTGAAGATTCAGGGAAGTACACCTGTTTGGCAGGCAATTCTATTGGGATCTCGTACCACTCAGCCTGGCTGACAGTTTTACCAGGTGCGTTGTATAATGACTGAGACAGGGGCTAAACATTTTATTGTATCCATACCAGCATGCAAACAAGAGAGAGGCTGACTTGGATCCCGTGACCTGGGCTACATTCCTTTCTGGACCTCACTTAAACATTGATATACAGCTCCAAAAGTGGACAAGGATGGGGCTAGATATTGGAACAGCAAGCCAAGAATACCATGAACACAACAGAATGGCCTATTTTAGTTCTAACAAGGAGTGCCAAAACAATCCTGGCACTGGGTGAAAGGGGCAGGACTGGGAATGGTGAGATGCGAGTTTTTATTGTAAGATTGTGAGGAGCAGCAACCAGCGTCAGCAGTATAAAACCACGTAGATACTCAATGTGGCCACGTCATTGACTGTCACCATATCCATTTGTCAGGTTTGGCCCTGTACAACGTCCCCAATTTTAATTATATTCTGCTGCGACTTTTGAATGTGAATGAGATCCTCACCAATGCGGGCGGCACAATGGCGCAGCGGTAGAGGTGCTGCCTCCCAGCACCACAGACCCGGATTCGATCATGACCTTGGGTGCTGTCTGTGTGGAGTTTGCACGTTCTCCCTGAGACTGCATGAGTTTTCTGTGGGTTCTCTTGCTTACTCCCACATGCCAGAGATGTGCAGGTTGATTCGCTCCAGTAAATTTTCCCCAGTGTGTAGGAAAGAACTGGTGTACGTGTGATCGTTGGTTGGCACGGACTCAGTATATGGACCTGTTTCCATGGTGTATCACTAAACTAAACTCATCTGCTGGGGTGGCCATGTCTGTTGTGAGATGAGGTAACATGCGATACTGCCAGTCACCACAGCATTCTGCCTCTACCAATCTTACTGGCACTAAAGGGGAAAATAGACCCTTGGCTGGAGATTTTATAAAGGAGAAGAGCCAATTATCAGTCTGTACAACATCTTCGTTGCCGTTTAGGAACGGACTCGGAGTTATGTGCCGAAGACGCTGAGTCTTTGCATGTCATTTCACATACTTTTCTCAGTGACTTCAATAATATCTGTAGCTTGGTGATGACTATTCATGGAAATTGTTCTTTCCATTATTTCACAGAGGAAGAGGCCCCGAAAATAATTGACACCTCTGGGACTAAATATACGGACATCTTGATTTATGCTGCTACATCTTTGGCCATCATCTTGTCAGTGGTCATCGTCATACTGTGCAGGATGCAGGCAAATTCCACCAAAAGGGCATTTGACCCACTTCCTGTGCAGAAACTCTCCAAGTTCCCTTTTAAAAGACAGGTAAAACCCTGATCATCATTCAATAGGGCAGAATAATGCTTACAAAATAAATTACTAAAATGCAACAGCAATTCAATTGAACGTTGAAATGGGTGTGTTTTACAACTTGTTGCTCCTGCTTTTGTTCTTGTTCAGCTCTGGATCTGTCAATTCCTGTTAGTATCGGGTTACATGGGCACCACAGACCATTCACACCTTGCTCAAATGCTTAGAATTGATGATTTGGCAGGCTGTTCTGCCATCGTGGTGGTGGAAGACATCTTGTCAGAGCCTGCCCACCACCCTGAATTAAGGGCTTGTCCCACTTGGGCGTCATTTGCGCCTCATTTACGCGTCACGATGCATGACGTGCGCGTCGTAACGCACGCATGACGCGCGCATGCCGTGCATTACGCGTGCATGGCGCGTGGTGACGTAGGCAGTGACGCGCGGTAGCGTGCGTCGTCCCAGGATTTGGGGATTCTCAAAACGTGCAAATGACGCCCAAGTGTGACAGGCCCTGTACTATATACCAGTTTAGAGTCGGAATATGCAGGTTGAGACTTTACTGAGGTCCAAGATTGCTGATCATGTCGTCTCCAACCCACAGCTAATGATGTATTAATTTCAACAGTTTATTGCTGAGATATAGATACCTGAAAAAGTAATCAACACATAAGAAAAATCACCAATAGTAACTTGTAATGTTGAATGACATAACTGCTTTTTTAAAATTTGACTGTACCATGGTAGGATTTACCCTCCAACATATCACAATAAAGGGAATCAAACAGCATGTCTATGCAGTAAATTGCACTAACAATATAATAGTGCAACCATAGTGCATCAGCCATAGAAAATAAAACTTCACCAAATTACACCAACAATTTTATACAACTAAAATGTTATTTCAGTGCAACCAGAGCAGGCCAGCACAATTACATTACAGCCAAAGTGTACCTACCTACAGCACCCAGTTAGGTCAAAATGCACCCTCATTAACATCGCAAAGCTAAACTGTCCAATCACTCTTGCAGTGTAGCCAAAGGGCCGATCATAGATATGCTAAAATCAGACTAAGGTCTAAAGAAGGGTCTCAACCTGAAATGTCACCTATCCATGTTCTCTCGAGATGCTGTTTGTCCAGTACTTTGTATCCCTTGGTTAAAATGTACTGATATCATCATAACAAGACCAATCTTCACAAACGTGTGGAGATTTGTGAATCTGAAGAAATGTTTTACTTCACACAGCCTAATAATTTATTTCATTGCATTTTTTTAGTTTTCACGAGAATCCAATTCTTCAATGAAGTCAAATGCCTCACTGGTCAGGGTAGCACGTCTATCCTCCAGTGGCACACCCATGCTGGCAGGTGTTGTGGAGTTTGAGTTACCAATGGATCCAAAATGGGAATTCCATCGTGATAAGTAAGTGTAACATTGATATGATGACGTTGCTTCTGGAATATCACACTTCTCATCTCGTAGTAAACTGGACTGATGGCTTACCTAAATGTGTTTAAACAGAACATGAATCAAACTATCCTCCCATGTTGTCAATTACTGTAAGAGCAGTTCAGAGCACTGTGACATCTTCTGTAAATGGTTAGTATTGTGGATCTGTTCTCGTGTATATTTTCCTAAAGATATTCATCAAAGAGAAAAATTGAAAATAAAGAATTCAAACAGCCCGGGAATATGCATGAGCAGGTATTGTGTATATGTTTACAACTTGGTGTTCATTTTCCTTTCCAGACTGGTAATGGGGAAACCCCTCGGAGAGGGCTGTTTTGGACAGGTAGTCAAAGCAGAGGCATATGGGTTAAATAAGGACAACCCAGACAAACCAATTACTGTGGCTGTGAAATCACTCAAAGGTGAGCAAAATATGAAACTTTGTAATCAAGTTTGTTACTGGGTTCAGAAAGAAACGTGTAGTCCAGGGACACAAGACACTGCATATGCTGGAATTGTGAGCAAAACAACTGTGCTGCAGGAACTAAGCAGGCCGGGCAGCTTCTGTGGATGGAATGCTGGTGGTTGAATCTATTATCTAAGTTATCCTAGTAAAATAATTAAGTAAACATTTATATGATCAGGTTGTATTATCCAAGTAATTCTATGCAACTGCTTCCTGTTTGTTCTAAATTGGTGATGGTAATAATGTTATTTGCTTAGTCATTTAATGAAATCAATGCAAAGAAAGCTGTTAAATATAACTTTTTTAAACTCTCATTTCCAGACGATGCTACAGAGAAAGACCTGGCAGATCTTATCTCAGAAATGGAGATGATGAAGATGATGGATAAGCATAAAAATATTATTAACTTGCTTGGTGCCTGCACGCAGGATGGTGAGTATATGGAGAATTTCTGTAGAATAGAAATTCTGTGGAATAGGATCATGTAATGATACATGATTCAATAGTACACAATGTATGTTGTGAGGACCACACCGGTGATAACATTGAATAATTTTGTACATGCATAACTAGAATGCACAAGGTAGCATGTAGGTGTAGGAATGTATACAAAAAAGCTGGATAAACTCAGCGGGTGCAGCAGCATCTATGGAGCGAAGGAAATAGGCAACGTTTCGGGCCGAAACCCTTCTACCCTTCTATAGGTGTAGGAATGTTCAGTGCGTCATTACACAGATATAAAATAGAACAACTGATACCCCATCATTAGACATTGTAAGATTGCATGGACAATGGAATACAGATGAAACTTTTGCTCCAATATATTATCATGTGCACTGATATGTTAATGTAGCCAATAGTGCTATAGTGTCACTGAATTGATGAATGCAGTGACACTATGGCCTGATGGTCTGCATCCCAGGGTACTTAAGGAAGTGTCTCTAGAAATCGTGGATGCATTGGTGATAATTTTCCAATGTTCTATACTCAGGATCAGTTCCTGTGGATTAGAGGGTAACTAATGATATCCCACATTTTAAGACAGGTGGGAGAGAGAAAACGGGGAATTATAGACCAGTTAGCCTGACATCGGTGGTGGGGAAGATGTTGGAGTCAATTATAAAAGATTAGATAGCCGCACAGAATCGGTCCGAGTCAGCATGGATTTACGAAGGGGAAATCATGCCTGACTAATCTTCTGGAATTTTTTGACGATGTAACTAGGAAAATGGACAAGGACAAGAAGAGTGTACCTGGACTTTCAGAAAGCATTTGATAAGGTCCCACATAAGAGATTAGTGGGTAAAATTAGGGCACATGGTATTGGGGGTAGAGTGCTGACATGGACAGAGAAGTGGTTGGCAGACAGGAAACAAAGAGTAAGGATTAACGGGTCCCTTTCAGAATGGCATGCAGTGACTAGTGGGGTACCGCAAGGCTCGGTGCTGGGACCGCAGCTATTTACTATATACATCAATGATTTGGATGACGTGATTCAAAGTAACATTAGCAAATTTGCAGAAGACAAAAAGCTGGGTGGCAGTGTGAACTGTGAGGAGGATGCTATGAGAATGCAGGGTGACTTGGTTATATGGACTTGTACAGGTTGGGGGAGTGGGCAGATGCATGGCAGATGAAGTTTAATGCAGAATAATGTGAGGTTATCCACTTTGGTAGCAAAAACAGGCAGATTACAATCTAATTGGTGCCAAGTTGGGAAAAGGGGAAGTACAACGGGATCTGGAGGGTCCTTGTACATCAGTCTATGAAAGTAAGCATGAGAGAAGATTGTGTATGTTCCACTTCTAGTGTGTTATATTCCTATTTTAGCACGGAATGGGATGTTTTCTTCCAACATTTAAAGCATATTAATCGGTACTTAAGAGATTTTTGGAGTTTCCTTTATGTTTGAAATCTCATTCTATGATGTCCACTGAAAAGCACTGACATTTTGACAAAGATGAGCTTTGATAGTTTTCATGATTGGATACAATGCTATAATATAACATATGAAGTATGGCCACACTGATTAGCTGCTGGCAACACCAATACCCTTAGAAGCAAATGCTTTGGAAAAGCAGGAAGCTGAAAAGTTTCAAACTGTAATGAAGTACGGGTATAAACTTTGCATAATGGCATTTTGACTGTACCGTGCCACGTATACTGTAATCTGGCGAAATAAGCAAATTTATCGTGTAAATGGCATAAAAAGTACTACTTTTATTTGCTCAGTGTGCCGTTGTGAAAGTTGTTTCTTGGTGACCCAGGTCTGCTATATGTAATTGTGGAGTACGCAGCGAAAGGCAACTTGCGGGAATACCTCAGGGCTCGGCGGCCCCCTGGCATGGATTACAACTTTCAAATCACCAAAGTGCCAGACGAACAATTAACATTTAAAGATCTGATATCCAGTGCTTACCAAGTGGCACGGGGCATGGAATATTTGGCATCTAAAAAGGTATGTCATCAACTAATCTAGCTTTCTACATGACAGAGGTCTTGTCGGTCGCATGTCTGGTTGAAGCCCAGGTGGATTGTTCATTTAATGTAGGGGGAGTTTGGGTATGTGCATTGGTCCCTTGGGATGGGTGAAAGGTCGTGTGAACAGAGCAATGTGGGAAGGGCAGTGTCTCACTTTCCCATGTTCGACGAGTAATAAGATGGTTCAAAAACAACATCCCTTGTTCACAAGCAAAGAGGAATGAGGCTCACATTACTGTCACTTCGAGGGATTAGATTTTTTAGGCTTATGAATTAGCCATCCTTTGCGGGATTTTCATCTGTTCACAGAAGGCTTGTTGCTGGGCTCGCATCTTAAGCACTCAGCTTGCAAATGAGCCACCATTAAAAGTATCCTTTTGGGTAACTAGTTGAGCAGCAATGCACTGTTGTAAACAGTACTGTCCAAGGCTGCCATATTACTGTCTGTCTCTGTGATACCTCACTCTTAACTGCTTGTTTACTAGTTGTGATGAAAGCTACTGCTGTGACACAGATGTAAATGTGCTAAGTACATTTTTTTAATTCTCTCCGCAGTGTATCCATCGTGACTTGGCAGCCAGGAATGTGCTTGTAACTGAAGACAATGTCATGAAAATTGCAGACTTCGGCCTGGCACGAGGTGTGAACAACATTGACTATTACAAGAAAACCACAAATGTAAGTAGCTGTACACACTGGCTACTACAATCAGAGGCCGACTTTATTGAGTTATAAATATAAATAATATCACCGCTAGGCCTTCTTCTGACTATTTTAATTTATTCTTCAGAGTGGGAGTTGGGGAGAAACATACCGAGAACTGAGAAGAGGCAAATGTTTGGTGATTTCTCCAGACAATATATGAGATTGAAAAGACACTTGAATTTCTGAGGTCTATAGGAATTGGACAATAAACATTTTTTAAGATATAATCATATTCACAATTTTGAATTAAAAAAAAAACAACCTCTGTTGGAAGACAGAACAAAAAAGGCACTCCTGCTAAATAGAAATATGGAAGTGAAAGGCAGCACAGTGGTAGAGTAGTTAGTACTGCTTCCTTATTTCTCTATGGCCTGAGTTTGATTCTGACCTTGGGTGGAGATAGCAACTCCTTCCTGTGACCATATGGGGTTATATTGGGTGCTCTGGTTTCCTGCCACATTATAAAGATGTACTAGTAGGTTAATTAGCCATGGTAAATCATTCTAGGCAAAAGAGCCAAGAGAATCAAAAGTTCACATCAAAAGAATCAAAAGGACACATGGGAGAAGATAAGTTGCAGGGATGCAAGGGGCAAAAAAAGGAGGAGAAACCTGTTTGGTACATAGATACATAGACAATAGGTGCAGGAGTAGGCCATTCGGCCCTTTGCGCCAGCACCGCCATTCAATGTGATCATGGCTGATCATCCACAATCAGTACCCCGTTCCTGCCTTCTCCCCATACCCCTTGATTCCGCTAGCCCTAAGAGCTCTATCTAACTCGCTTTTGAATGCATCCAGTGAATCAGCCTCCACTGCCTTCTGAGGCAGAGAATGCACAACTCTGTGTGAAAACGTTTTTCCTCATCTCAGTTCTAAACGGCCTACCCCTTATTCTTAAACTGTGGCCCCTGGTTCTGGACTTCCCCAACATCGGGAACATGTTTCCTGCATCTAACGTGTCGAATCCCCTCATCTTTCTAAATTTGGTGGCCTCCTTCTGTGTAGCAATGAGTAAACTAAGTCAAATTTAGCTAAGGAATTAGTTATGTGGGAGACACTGTTCTGAAAGTTAGGCAGCATTGTTTTGTGATGCTTCTCAAGCACTGCCATGTTCCATGCCAACCCAGACATCATATCATAACCCTAAAGCCCACGAGAGGTTAACCATTTCCAGGCTCTCCATACGGTGTAACCATGATTTCATTTCAATTATTTCATTTCAATTATTAATTTCAAATATCTCCCATTTGCTTAGGAAATATGCTGGAGCACTTTGTGCCCCGATTAAAAATGCATCCAAATTTTGTGAAAGAAGACAAGTCCTCAGAACAAAATCTAGTGTTGTAGCCCTCTCTAAGTAATCAACTCTGAGTAATTCCTACTCGCATCGTTCATTGTGCTGTTTGAAACCCCAACACTTGGCTGCAGTTGACAATTTGTCATGGAGTTAATGTGAAAGTACATTGAACTTGTCAAAAGGGAACATTAGGCTCACTGACAATGGCTTTTATGTTTCATTCCAGGGTCGCTTGCCAGTAAAGTGGATGGCGCCAGAGGCCTTATTTGATAGAGTGTACACACACCAGAGTGACGTGTAAGTACTGATCATGTTTAAGTACTCTTAAGTATTAGATTCCCTTTCTCAATCTCTGTACACTGTAGAAGAAAGCTACAATGTAGATGAATGACAGAAGCCCGCCAGTCCTGTGTTACTACACTCTGCAAGTAATGGATTGACAAAGTTGGACACACTGTCAACATATTATCTTGTGTTCCTGACAGAAACCATTATCAGACCTTGGATATAATTTATTTATATAGTTTAAGAAATGTTATGAAATCCACTCCCAATTGAAGGGACTGTTTTGGGAAACTGTGTCATATGGATGTAATTTGTCAACCATTTAGCTTATTATGCTGCATAGGGAGGAACTGCAGATGCTGGTTTAAACCCGGAGACAGACACAAAAAGCTGGAATTATTCAGTTCGGGATTGAAATCATCCTTATTTCTACCAAAATGAATTATGTAACCTGGTCATAATGAATAACCTGTAGACTCATGGAGAGTACCATACTATGGTCAAGGTAGCGATTACCAAGGGGATGTGGGATTCTGGTCTATATGCAGTTGCTGAAATCAAGTAATGCACACCGATGCTGGTGTTCAAAAAAATTCCCAGAAATACGATCTTGGCTTTTTCAGGCTGTGTTGTCGCCAGGATTAAGAATCTGATGCCGAGGTTTGCAAGGACCACCTCCTGCATGAATATAATCCACCAATTTTAGTTTGGGCAACATGCTAACATTATTCAGCACTGGACTGCCATAGGTGGCATTGTCAAATAATGATCAAAAACAGAGTAGTACTAAGCAAATCACCCTGACTCAGTTAAAATCTGGTCACAACGTTGCTGTCTGACCCACCCAATCCTTAGACATCATCACATCCTGCCAGGCTCATGTTGGGCAGCCAGGCTCCAATTCTTATCTGGAAATTTTTTTTAGCGCTATAAATAGAGCGGCACAGTGACTCAGTGGTCGAGCTGCTGCCTTACAGTGCCAGAGACCTGGGTTCGATCCTGACTATGGGTGCTATCTGTACGGTGTTTGCACATTCACCCTGTGACCACATGGGTTTTCTGCGGGTGCTCCAGTTTCTTCCAACATTCTGAAGACATGCAAGTTTGTAGGTTAATTGGCTTCTGTAAATTGTCCTTAATGTGTTGGATAGGTATGGTGTATGGGTGAGTGCGGACTTGGAGGACTGAAGGACCTGTTTCCATGCTGTATCTGTAAACTAAACTAAACAGAAATACTTTCTTCACACAGCAAATGATCAAGATGTGGAGTAGATTTCACGATTAAATAGTGAAAGCAAAAATTTGACAGTTGTAATGGAGTGAATCCAGTTTGAACAAATGACTGTCTTCATCCTGCATAATTACCATGAGTTCTCATAAAATTAACGATGTTCATTTCAATTTGCATTGATTAATGAAAATGGTACTAAATCAGATGCCATCAGCACTTTAATGAATACCTAATGAAATTATTTTTGCCACTCCACAATATTCATACAATATTCCCATGGGTCTGCCTGGGTCAATAGACAGTAGAGTGATTGATCTAATATTTTGCTGTTTGTTCCTACTTCCATACAGATGGTCATTTGGAGTCTTGATGTGGGAAATCTTCACACTAGGCGGCTCACCCTATCCAGGAATCCCTGTGGAGGAACTCTTCAAACTTCTCAAAGAAGGCCATCGGATGGACAAGCCATCAAATTGTACACACGAGCTGTAAGTTACACATCAGCATCACATTGATTTATATGTATATAACATGTGTAGATTTGTGAATCTACACTTTACTATTTTGAGCTATAATTATTTTATAAAATGGCATATCCCCTGTGTGTGTTTTTCCCCTTTGAGCATGCAAAATTTACTGAAGAGCAGGAAAAGAAGTTTTGATGATCTTAGCTATGAATGTTTAATATTATATCCTGGCAACATCACTAAAGAACCAGGGCATTCATATTCCTGAAATATCCTCCAGTGGTGTGCATGTAATGCTGAATAAAAGGGTAAATGTAGTTGGTAATTACAGACAGATTCAGTGATAACATGTTGCTAGCATTCTTTCAACATGATCTGTGTAAAACCTGTTATTGAATCTCACAAGTTACATGTTTCTGCTTCAGGTACTTGCTGATGAGGGAGTGCTGGCATGCAGTGTCTTCCCAAAGACCAATGTTCAAGCAATTGGTCGCAGAACTTGACAAGATCTTGAGTTCTATATCGGACGAGGTCTGTACACCTGCGATATGTTGAGATTTCTTCATTGCACAGTTCCACCCACAACCTTTGGACACCCTATCCAGAAAGGAACCAAAATACCTTGATAAACTGTTTCACTTTTTTTTCCTGAAAATTGGAGAAGGGGAGCCCAATATCTTTCTCAAACTCTTCTTCTAGTTAAGAACTGCCGTAGTTAAAATCCAAACCTCCTGCTACCTTAATTCTACGTCTTTATGTTTCCTCGTTAGCATTTTCTGCGTAATACCTTCATAGCATTATAGACCTTAGCCTTTCATCTTCATTTCAGTACTAACACCAGAATTAAGACATTAAAATTTCTTGAGCATTATAAATCTGATCATTGCCTGGTGCAAGAAACCTCTCAAAGAATGTCTTGTATCTCATTCTCCTCGAGAAATATAATGATGCTGTATGTTCAATATAAGATTATTGGTACAATCTAAATGAAAACAATTTGAAGCTGAAAGGTTCTTATCACTCATGATTTTACATGCACAACACAATCAAGATAGTCATGATTGTAAATGTGATCATTCCTTGGTGAGGCTCATAATGTTTTATTATAATGCATCACCGTTGTACTTTGGTCCCTAACCCTAGCCACATTTCTGGTACAGGTGAATGTTTCCTTTCACCGCACCACTGCTTTACAACTTCCAAATGGGATTGCCAATTTAATGTAAACTTAGCTTAATCATAGGAATTTTGTTGAGGATCGGCACACATTCAAAATCAGTACAAATCCAATCTTGTTAAATCATCAGAAGGAGGTGTCCTTCATTCCATCCTTCTACATGAGAAAAAATTTTAAAGCCAAGATATTAAAATTTAGTGTATCAACCATCTGCTTCTGGCCATTCCCCTACTACAGAGGAATCTTTCATCTCGGCTGTTTTCTTAAAAGTAAAATGATAATTTTATTCTATGATAAATGTTATTTCTTTGATGCTTTTCCAATGAAGTAAGCATATCTGTATTTTTCCTCAACAGTATTTGGACCTCTCAACTCCCTTTGAGCAATATTCTCCTTCGTGTGAGGACAGCAACAGTACGTGTTCCTCTAACGACTCTGTCTTTGCCCATGAGCCCTTGTCCGATGACCCGTGCTTACTCGGCTATCGTGATTGCAACACTCGAAGCAGGACTTGAGAGAAATGTAATCCTGGAACTGTCGTCTCAATACGCTTAATTTTCTTGTAATTCACCAAAGCAGTATATTGGGGCTGGTCCAAAAATGGATTGAGACTGATTTCCCCCAAAAACTGCCTCTTCCTGAAAGCTATGAAATATTCTTCCATGGCAAAGTGCTGTAGACCCATTATGGTGTTCACTGGCTCAGACGTATCATGATTCACGCCTTTCGAGACTGATGACTATGACAATAAAAAGCCATATTTGAATAAGGAGAAGCCTAAGTATTCAGGCACAGGGTCACATCAGAGCTCACTGTTACAGGAGCACTGTGCTTTACCTCTTGATTGTATACATTACCATGTGACACTATCAAGGGGGCTGCTGCTTCACAGCTTGATGACAAATGGCAGTGAAGGAGCATTAATTCAGCCACAACAGACACCATTAAAGAAGTTACCTGGAACAGAATCCATGTGGTCATTAAGAAGCAACCAATAAAACAAGGTATTCACCAAACAGAAATCATATCACTTCCCTCAATCTTTAATGTACCCTTCCGTGATCGAAACATGAAGTGAAAGACTGCCACCATGAAAATCTTGTCAATGGATCAAATCTATCATCCGAAAATAAAATTGTTAGCAGCATTATAGACTGTACCCATTACCTTGTGAAATTATCTCATTCAATGTCAGGAAGTTTTTATTTGTATTGATTTTGCTCAATATAGGACAAAGTCATTGCGAAGGCGAGGTTTTCCAGGTAACTATTAACTGCTCGTAAAATATTTCCACCAGCCATATACACCAATCACAGAGTTATGTACCTTCAAATGATGCAATGATCTGGTATCTCGTTTTTAAAAGAAAATATCTTTACATCTAGACATACAAATAGCCATCAAATTAACGTGTTATAATTCTATTTTTCAACCAGTCTTGCAAAGCTGGTGCAGATGCTCAGGGAACAGCCTGTTCTGAATATCCAGTGGCCAACCTCACTGAAAATAATTTGTATGTATAGTGCAAACATATTGCTTTTTTTGTGTTAAGAAAAAATGGATCTGAAGTACCAGACACAATTGGCAATATAACAGCAAGGAATCATCCAGCTGGGTAACCAGATCCACTTTCACCTATAAACACGGCAATTAGTCTCACAAGCGCAATTACCACAGCAACTGCTCTTTGTAGAACATTGAATACATTTTACTGTGTGAATGAACAACTTCGAGAACAGCTGGTCCAGTTCTTTGTATCAACAGTTATCCAGACGATCATTGGTTTGCTGTTTAATATTCTGCAAAAAACTGTAACATAAAGAAAGATTTGTGTCTGAAACTTTCTTTAAGTAGCCTATCCAAAACCTTTTGGCATTCATACTTCCTTTGCTGGTTATCAGTGTCAATATTTCTGTGGCTTAAAATATTTGCAGTCTTTATTGGAGACATCTGCAGAAAAATTCTTTGAGTTATTTTCTGAATAATTGCAATTATTTTCTTTAGTTATTTGCTTATTTTCTGGTCTTCTACACTGTGAGGAAGGAGAACAAGCAGCCGGAAAGAATAGTTAACTTTTACTCTAGTTTTACCTTTTTACCACTGTGGGGGTTCTCAGACCTTTGCTCTATACAGTGAAGAGATCCAGTTAGTGATTTATGGGAAATGGGGTGAAGGGTGAAATTGGAGTAACAAATCAATGTCCCGACGTTCCAGGAACCAGGGAGCCAGGGTCAAGGCGCCAAAAGACTTCAGCAATTTTTTTTCCTTCTTGGCATTCTACAGATAGTGGGAGCAGGAATCTTCATAGCTGGCTTGTATCCTGAAAACTGGCTCCCCTGTGAACATCAAAATCATGTTAGGGCAGTGGCTGGGCAATCAAAAACGCGGTTTCTCTTTGGATGCTAAGCTGCTGTTATTTGTCAAGTTCATGTATTATTTTAAAATCTGCCACCATGGTTCTAAAATGTGGTGCACGATGAGAAGTTAGCTTTTCTGCAGTATTTGTGAATATGGTGCTGTAGAACTAGGTGGAGAAGGAGATTTTCATGTTATGATCTCAGGACCTTGCCTGAATTGTCCTCTCCTGTTAATCACATGTCTTGTAAATATGATTGAATTGAATGTAACCGGACAGAGTATCTTACATTGGCATGTTTATTGCATACAAATTGTTGCTTTTTATAACTTATTTTTCTTTCTGAAACTACAATGAGATGCCTTTTCCATCGTGGTCTTGGAATTTAGTTTATGAAGACTATGAAGAGGTTTATAGTATTTGTGTACAATAAAATGTGTGATTTTAATCGAAGGGCAAAATGGTTGGTAGCTTCAGACTGAAAGCTTATTGCCTGTCTTCATTAAGTTGCTGATGGTTAATCAATTCACGGGTGACTGGCTTTCTGTATGCTGGTTCTTTTTTTATTCTTTATTTACGTTCACCTTGGAGCTTCACCTTTTAAGGTCAGGATTGAAATAAAACAAAATCCAGACATATGTAACATGATTCAACCCAGACAAGCAGTAGGAAACAGAACTGAGGTAGAGCTCTTCATCATCCTGGTGGAGATAGGACGCTGATTAAGAATTGAACCAAAAGATGCTGTAATCGTACAGCTTCAGATTTGTTATTATCACATCACATCTCATCGTTCATTTACCAGTAAGCCACCACCATTGTCACTGGTGGTACAAAGAATGACTGTATAATATTTGTCACCATTTATGGAAACCTAACTTTTAAATTGCCAAATATAAAATCAGGAGGTGCTGGAATACTCTAGTGGCCAAGTAGTGGCTCTCTATTTCCCTCTCTATTTTTCTTTGTTGCACTCTCCCTTCTGCGTTCTCTTCCCCCTTCTGCATCCTCTCTCCCATTTGCTTGCCCTCATTTTTGCGGCCTCTGTTTTTGCACCCTCTCTTTTTGCCCTCTTTGTTTGCTCTCTTACTCTCATCTGCACCCACTCCCTTTCTCTCTTTTGCACCCTCTCTCTTACACTTTCATGCTCTCTCTCCCTATTTTTCTCTCTCTCTCCTTTTCAGCAGCATGAAAGGTGGATTGTTTCTCTCTCCATTGATTCTGCTTGGCCTGCACAGTATTTATAGCAATTCCTGTTTTGAATTCAGATTCCTTGCAATAACCTGTTGGGTTTTTTTTGCTTCTTGATTTAAATTGCTTGTATATCAATTCAAAAAGGGGAAACCGCCTTTTTACCTCATCCATTCTCCTGAAATTAGTTCAGATTAAGAACACAAAGATGATCAGATATAGCAGCTTGAGCATGATTCACAAATTTAGTAGGGTCTTGACTAAACTTTTAATACATCTCCTTGCCTGATCCCCTTGTGCAAACCAGTGATCAAATCAGCATAATTTCAACCTCTTCAATATATGGTTCAGAGTTTGCTATCATAAATTATTGTTTATATTCATTCCTTTGGGACGTAGCAGTGGCAAAACACTATGTCCATTGTGGCAATCTGTGGACTTCATTTGCTCGTTGTGATACCTCTATGCTCCCTTAAATCAGCTTTTTTTGCCTAGTTCCAATGTGAAACCCCCAAGGCATGTTTTGAGGATCTTGGAAGAATATTTACTTGGACTATTAGTTGGGCCTTCAATCTAGAAGGATGATCAGATTTCCCAAGCATCGTGCTAAAATTCGGAACCAAATTTGTTATGCTGCTATATACTGGTCTTACCAAGACAAATGGAAACTAATTATTCTAGATTGCTCTGACTAGAGTGGTGCTTGCCAGTTACTGTACTCTTGTCTTACCAAAGCTAGTGCTACACCAACAGTTAAATATTTACAGTAACAGTGCCGAGAAGGTTTCAGAAATCTTAACAAAGTGGGAAAGAAACAGAATTTTTTTTTTAAATGTCATCAATGAACGTATGTTATGCTACTTTGAATGGAATCTTTCATTGCAGGATGATTATTGCATTAATAGAGTAGTTCTTTATATTAGATCAATAATTTTATCAATAATATTGTTTAAATATTAATCAATTATATTGTAAGTGATATACACAGGAATACATGCAGTTTTATTAGAGGGAACATTTTTAATAACTGAACAGCAGGATTTTCCTAACTGGCCTCGTGTGTAATTGGCCTATTGAACTGGGCAGAGAATTATTAAGAATCAATTTTCACAATATATATTCTGAATTGTGAATGAACATAACACGTAATGTATGTGTCACGTAAACAATCAACCTCTTTCCTATAAATTGATCGCATAATTCTAATTCAGTGATGCATACACATATCAACAAAATGTTCCGTGTTTCTCACAAATATCAACATCAATGCAAATACTGAATCTCGCATGTCTGTGGTAACACCGTCTTTTCTTGTACACTTCTATTCCCTTGTCATGCATATATGCCATCATTTTCACAAATTCAAATATAAATTTCCTTTTGTATTCGTGTCTATGCATTCTGCATTACGTAGATAAATGTGGCCTGTTCATCTTGCTCCCTGCTTGCATGTCAGCCTAACATCACCACTGCTATTGCCTGGATCAGTTCTTAAGACGGTCATACCACAACAAGAATATTGCATACTTCCAGAAAGGTATTCTATTGAGCCAAAACAATGATCACCAAAATATAATTTTGATTGGAAAGAAAACAGGTGGAATTTCTCCCCAACTGGCACATTTTAGCTCAATGCCATTGTGTTAACGCATTGATGAGAACATTCCAGAAAATAACTCAATATTTTATAAGTGTGTGTAAAAAAAAAATGTATTTTTACAATTCACAGAATTACATTTAATTTATTGTGTTTTATGAAAAAATATATATATTCTAGGTTGAAGTTCTTGAGGGTCTCATCTTCCTTGAAACTCTATTTGAAGATGTTTGAAGTCAACCCAATAATGTGTTACTTCTCCATTTTTGGACGTAGAAGGATAATTAAAAATCAACCAGAGCAAATATGATAATTCTTCCCTTTTAATATTTGAATTAATCTGTGGAAGTTTCCTCGTCTATATCCTGTACTATGTAAAAGATTATTGAAAGAGACTGATCTACTGAACCTTATCTACGTACCTCATGTATTCAGTTAATAAACATCAGTTTTAGGGCGACATAAATAAAATTTAAGATTAAATCAGGTTATGATGTCTGTCTCTGTTTGTTAAAAATCCCAGTTTAATAGAAAGAGAAATTGGTGTAAAGCAATAACAGCAATCAACTCAACCTCCTGTACATCTAAGAATTAAATAGCTATCAAACAAACGAGCATGCTAATGGGAATGTATTATCAAAGGCAAAATGGTGAAACAACTTAGCACAGGAACTTGAGAGCAAATATCTTAGAGCAGAGCAAGATAGGCTACTCCTACGAAATATAATGGGCTGACGTGTAGTACACTATGGAGGGGATCCTGGGCATTTTTCCCCGCCCATTTTAGTAACCGGAGCCTACCTGACCCGGCTCGACTCGCAGTGTAATCAATGTTGCGGGGCAACAGTTTGTGTGTGTGATTATAGGGTTAGATTCATAATTCTGTCAGTTCATACTTCTTGTCAAGAATAAAATTTGACTCTGATAATTGTCTTTTTTAATGTTTTTTAAATCATTTCTTTTTAAATAGCTCACAAGCAGTGTTTGAGTTGATTTTGTAGTAACCGGAACCGACCCGACTTGCAGGGTAATTGACATTGCGGGGGAAGTTTTTGTGCGTGATATAGGGTTAGATTCATAATTCTGTTAGTTCATAATTCTGTTAATTCTTGTTAAAGAATAAAATGTTTATAAACACACATACATGAATGTGATATAAATGTATATAATCATATAACACACACAATTATATTTCTTCTGATCCAATGATGAACTTTATTTCAGACTAGGCAAGGGACATTAAATAAGAAACATTGTAAACCTCCCCGCAACTTCACACACACTATGCCTTATCCATCCCCCCGGCACTCCCTCGCCTGCCCCCACGCTACAATGTCTCCCCCACTTCTATGCCCCTCTCCCGCTGCCCCGGGCCGCTCACTCCCTCTCCCAGGGCAGCGCACTCCCTCTCCCCACTGCCCCGGGCCGCACACTCCCTCTCCCTCTCCCCGGGCCCCACACTCCCTCTCCCCACTGCGGAAACAAAGATCCAATCTTTGGCCGGAAGCAAGATGGCGGGGACTGGTTGCTAAAATGAGTCCTATAATCACCCATGAATCCGCCCATGAGCGTACTACACGTTTGCGTGAGATTAACCCATCTTGCTCTGCTATAAGATCTTTGCTTGAGAGTGTGAAGCTGGAAGGCAGGTCCCTCAAAGGGTAATGTTCACAAGTGTAAAATTATTTTTTAGTGAAGAATAATTCAAGGCCCTTTTACTTTAATAACAACATCATTAGGAATATAAGAGGCAAAGGATCTCAAACAAATTCTTATGGAAGATGTATCTCGCAATTGCCAGCAATGCTGTCACTAATGCTGTATCTCACACTTGGGTTCAAGGACTATGAAGAGATTGCAGAAGCAGAAGGGGTTGTTAGCTATCAAAGTGGGAGTTGAGGTCAGTATTTTTAGGATGAGATGAATGATTGTGAATGGGGTTGAGAAGTTTAGAGTATGTGTTGAATTATGTTCAGTTTTTTGGTAACCCTGTTATAGGAAAGATGCGACTCACCTTTAAAGACTGCTGGGGTCCCGAGATGGAGGTTCGGAAGGACAGGTGTTACATTTCCTGCCATTGCAGCAAACGTACCTGGGGAGGGGGAGGTTTAGGTGGGAAGGGATGAGTGAACCGAGGAGCTGTGGAGGGATCGGTACCTGTGGATTGCGGAAAGGTACCTGGGAAGTTGTGACTGGTGGTCACATGTCGCAGGATGATGTGTTGGATGCAGAGGCTGGTGGGGTGAATGGTGAGGATCAGGGAAAGTCTATCCTTATTCCGTCTTCGGGAGGGAGCTATGGGACAGAGGAGAAACGAGTGAGGGATCCATCTATGAAAGGATGGAGAAAAAGAATGCCTACTAAAGAACAAGAAAATCTTGGAAACCTCATCTTGGGAGATGCGGTGGAGATGGAGAAATTGAGAGTAGGTGATAGCATCTTTACAAGAGGCAAGGTGGGAGGAAGTGTAGCCCAGATAACTGGGGAAGTCGGTTGATTTATCTTAGTAGTTAGCCGATAGTCTGTCTCCTGCGATGGAGACAGAGAGATTAAGAAAGTGATGAGATGTATCAGGGATAGTCCAAGTGAATTTGAGGCTAAAGTGGAACTTAATGGTAAAGTTAATGAAAACGAGTTCTTCATGAGTTCAGGAGGCAGCCCCCGATGCAGTCGTCAACGTGGCAGAAAAATATTTGGGGGATGATACGAGTGTACATTCGGAACAAAGACTGTTCGACCATTATGTCCTGGGCCTCCTCCATTGCCAAAGTGAGGCCACACCTCATATTGGGTGGCTTACAAACCAATGGTATGAACATTGAATTCCCTAATTTTAGGTAACCACAAGCCCCTCCCCTCTCCCTCCCTCTCCCTTCCTCTTCCCTAACACCCCCATCGTACCCAAGTCTCACCTGCACTCGCACCTATTTCTCCAGTCCCCCTTCCTTCCACCTACATTCCTCCCTTGCTTCACAATTCGTAAATCTTCAATCCTTTTGTGCCACACCTTTTGTCTTTTTATATCTGTCCATTGTCCACCATATGCCTATCAACACTTATTCATGTTCTCCAGAGATGCTGCCTGAGCCACTGAGTTACCTCAGTATTTATGTCTTTTTTTGTAAACATGAATTGTGTGTTCACTCTTTGTCAGCCATCTTTAAAAACTGATGCAAGGCAAGCCCAGGTTCTCTTTTCCTTCACAAACAAATTATTGCTTGCTATTTGTCAAGGGAAAGTTCTCTGATATTGAATATCAAGGGTTGGTAGTTAGACGCTCTTGTAGAGATGGACAATGCCTGGCAATTTGTGCCCTGACTGTTACTTGTCACACCAGAGAGGTTCTACTGTACAGAGAGTTCTACTGCAGTTGTACAGGGTCTTGGTGAGACCACACCTGGAGTATTGCGTACAGTTTTGGGCTCTCCAAATCTGAGGAAGGACATTATTGCCATAGAGGGAGTGCACCACAAGACGGTTCACCAGACTGATTCCTGGGATGTCAGGACTGTCTTATGAAGAAAGACTGGATAGACTTGGTTTATACTCTCTAGAATTTAGAAGATTGAGAGGGGATCTTATAGAAACTTACAAAATTCTTAAGGGGTTGGACAGGCTAGATGCAGGAAGATTGTTCCCGATGTTAGGGAAGTCCAGGACAAGGGGTCACAGCTTAAGGATAATGGGGAAATCCTTTAAAACCGAGATGAGAAGAACTTTTTTCACACAGAGAGTGGTGAATCTCTGGAACTCTCTGCCACAGAGGGTAGTTGAGGCCAGTTCATTGGCTATATTTAAGAGGGAGTTAGATGTGGCCCTTGTGGCTAAGGGGATCAGGGGGTATGGAGAGAAGGCAGGTACGGGATACTGAGTTGGATGATCAGCCATGATCATATTGAATGGCGGTGTAGGCTCGAAGGGCCGAATGGCCTACTCCTGCACCTAATTTCTATGTTTCTATGTTTCTATGTTTCTATCAACCAGCACTGGAACATTAGGTGTTCGAAGAAGACAAAAGAGACTGCAGATACAGGAATCTACAACAAAAACAGAATGCTGAAAATTTTCAACTGGTCAAGCAGCATCTGTGGAGACTGACAGTGTAAGTTCACATTGCACGTCAAGACTATGAAATAGTCCCGATTGACATATTGAATTTTTCCAACATCCCATTGTTTACGTGTTATACGAATATTTTGCTTGAACAGTCCGTGACCCATAGCGCTGTGCCCATGGTTAATGCCTATAGCGCTGTGACCAGTAGCGCTATGTTTAAACTATTGCACACAAAACCGGCAGTGCGGTGTGTATTGCCTTTACATGCCAAGTCTGTAGCGCTGTGCATTGCTTTATGTGCCAGTCTGCAGCTGATAGCGCTTTGACCCCAAAAGGGGAGGGGGCTTGCTCCGATGAAGTCCCCTGCCATCGGTTAAGTTTGAATCTGGGAGCAGCATTATTGTCCAGTACTACAAGGGTTCACTGACGGGCTGAGTCGTGATCAGCACGTCAGACGGAGGCAGAGAGAGAGTGAGAGAGGGGTGTGCTGCTGTAATGCTCGGGCATACTGAGACAAGTATTGTATTTGTCCTCTCTTGCCAATAAAACTGAATTGCAACTAAACAGACTATTGAGCCTTTTTCTGTTCTACTAGTCAGGTCCTTGAACCTGTTCCCTTGTAACAATTGGCGTAGTCAGCAGGATCAGACAAATAGAATAGAAAATGTTTGGTAAAAAGAAATAACAAATAAGATGGCGCTGGTGCAGACCAAGCACCCCCGCAACAAGCTGCTGCCCTTGGTGCAGGGGAGCCCGCAGCAGGCCGTGCTGCAGGTGGGACCAGGAACCTCGAGTCTTCAAGCTCCTTTAATGCTTTTAATGTTTCACAAGGGAGAAGTTTATTGTAAATTTCACCTGAATTGATCATCACTGGCATCTGCAGGATTTGATCGGCTCGTATTGTTTTGGAATGTTTATGGCGAGTGCGATGATGCTACACTGAAAGGTCACTGTGGAGCAGAGATGGAATTGCATTATAACCAGGGGCGGAAAACCCGGGGGGGGCCAGAGGTGACACATCCCCCCATGTTTTGAGAGGTGGGGGATATCCCCCCAAGGTTTTGTAATCCGGATTTTAAAACCCGGTAAAATCTCCGCTTTCCGCGAGATAGTGGGGGTGGGACTGATGATTGAGGGCGCCGATTGGACGAGAGAGGCGTTAGTCAGCAGGCAATGGTGCGGGACATGATGATTCAGCGGGATGATTGGAGGAGGGAGGAGTGGGGGGGGGGTGGGACTGAGGATAGAGTGCGGTGATTGGAGGAGGGAGACGTGGCACAGACCTGCGCCTCAGCCGCAGCCAGGATCGATCCCGGCCGGGTCTCCGGCGGTGTCCCGAGTGTCCCCCCCTCCACCACAGGTGGCCAGAGAGGTCGGCAGTCAGACGGGCGCGGTGCCCCCAGGCACACAGCCAGCGCAGAGAAGCAGCGCTTAACCAGACTCAACTCTGCCTGTTCCGCCAGGTGAACCTACAGCCTTACCTGGACTTGCGGGAAATATGGCCAGCGCGGAGAAGCAGCGCTGGTGTCCCGTCAGTCCAGTCAGGGCTGTAGTTAACCCGGTGAGACAGGCAGAGTTGAGCTGCATTTAGCGCTAGATTGAGCCTCCGAAGCCTCGCACGTGTGTATTTGCGAGTGTGCGCATGCGTGCGTGGCCGCCAAAAAAATTGTGTCCCCCGGTCCCCTCCATGTTTTGATGGAAGGAAAATCATTGATGAAGCAACTGAAGATGGTTGCTTACTTTTTTTTGATAAATATACCAATGTAGAATAAGGTCGGCACAGTGGCCAGTGGTAGAGTTACAGCGCCAGAGACCCGAGTTGCATCCTGACTATGGGTGCCGTCTGTACGGAGTTTGGACGTTCTCACTGTGACCATGTGGGTTTTCTCCAGGTGCTCCGGTTTCCTCCAACACCCCAAAGGAGTAAGGGTTTGTTGGTTAATTGGTTTTGGTAAAAAAATAATAATTTCCCCCAATGTGTAGGATAGTGTTAGTGTATGGAGTGATCGCTGGTCGGCACGGACTTGGTGAGCCAAAGGGCCTGTTTCCACACTGTATCTGAATTTAAAGTTCAATTTTTATCTGACATTAAACAGACTAATTAATGACACATTGGTTATAGGCAATTGACTAGCCAGTAAAGTAGAGAACTCGCAGTTCCATATCTAGAGTTTTAACTCTTATGTATACATATATAAGGGCGGCATGGTGGTGCAGTGGTAGAGTTGCTGCCTTACAGCGCTTACAGCGCCAGAGACCCGTGTTCAATCCTGACCACGGGTGCTGTCTATACAGAGTTTGTACATTCTCCCCGTGACAGCGTGTGTTTTCTCAAAGATCTTCGGTTTCCTCCCACACTCCAAAGACGTACAGGTTTGTAGGTTAACTGGCTTGGTATAAATGTAATTTGGCCCTAGTGTGTAGGATGATGTTATTGTGCGGGGATCGCTGGTTGGCGTGGACTCGGTGGGCCAAAGGGTCTTGTCTCCGTGTTGTAGCTCTAAATTAAACTAAATAACAGACACAATCCTTCCAATCATAACTTTCCATGGGTTCTGAAGAACAATATTTTGCCAGTGGCAAAATTCTGTTGTATCTTCATCAAGTGCATCCAAAACTGACAGAGATCTCAAGCAACCATTGATATATTTATTTATTTTTTGCTTCATCCAAGCCTAGAAATTGTCTTGCATCAATTTGTAATGCCCTGAACTACCATTGCATCTACTGTCGATGACAAATTGTCAAAATTGGCCAAATTCTAATGGGCAGTAATGTTATGGTGGTTTACCAGCCTATAAATGCACTCTTCACACGTCAGAGATGGCTATTGTGGCTGGCATGGAGAGAAAGAATGCATGGGAAAGGAATTGAAATCCCATTTAAAAAAATAATAAGCTACAGTAATTGAAATCCCATAAAAAAAATAATAAGCTACAGGAATTGAAATACCTGCCGCTGAGGAAACCCATGAAGACACTATAGTAAAAGCTGACAGGATGTGGTTAAAGTCTCATACAGGAATGAGAAGCCTCACACATTAGATTTATGTCACAAAAAACCTCATAGTAGATCATTGTTGCAAGAAACCTGTTGAACTCATATGATATATCTGGGTGATCAGTTTACACATGCAGAGCAGAGATCCTCATAGAAGTGTGTGCTGCAAGCGGAGCGCTTCATTCTTGAAGTAAGGCTCCACTTTTCAGGAAATAGTTGCTATTGTAAGTCAGTAAGAAAATTGGAGCAGGATTTCATTCATTAAAACATTATAATCAGCACAGTTATTACAGTAAAGCAGGAAACAGGGAACTATTAATTGTCTTTTGGGATTTCCAAGCCGATTGTTGGTATGGCAGGATTTGTCGTAAGTACCAAATGCAGCACCGAAATGGGCCCTCTGACTCATTGCATCCATACAACCATTTTGCTCATCGACACTAATATCATTGGCCTGCACTAGGATCCTATCCTGTTATGTCTTGCCTATTTATTAATCTGTATAATTGCCTCTTAAACACAGTAACCATATCCAATGGTAGCATGTTCCAGATATCAACTACTCTCTGTGCAAAAAAAACACCCTTCAGTTTTGGTTTTAGTTTTTAGATTTAGGGTTACAGCATGGATACAGGCCCTTCGGCCCACTGAGTCTAAACTGACCATTAATCCCCTGTTCACACTAGTACAATGTTATTCCACTTTTGCGTCTATTTCATACACACTAGGGAGGTAACCCCATTAAAACTTGTACCTCTCACCTTAAATCTATACCCTCGTGTTTTTCATATCCATACCATGGAATGAGGTTTTGACTATCTACCATATCTCTGCCTCTTATTAACCTACATACTTCTATCAGGTTATCCTCAGTTTCCTATGCTCCAGGGGGAAAAAAAACTCAGTGTATTGAATTCCTCCCCGCAACTAAAGTCCTCAAATTCAGGCAACATTCTGGTGAATCTCATCCCCCAAGCGATATAGCCACTAAAAGTACCCAGCAGCCAAACTCTCGAAGGATTGCATTAATCGTCAGGATATTCTTCCCATGATCTTTATTCAACTACGTGAATTGGGGAGTGGAAACCCTTTTCTGTTCATGAAAAGATATGGATAATTTCTTGGGAGCTCTGATAGGTACAATTACAATGTTTAAAAAACATTTGGACAGGTACATGGATAAGGAAGGTTAAGAGGTTTATGGGCCGATCAGAGGCAAATGAGACTAGCTCAGGTAAACATTTTGGTTAGCATGGAGGAGTTGGGCCGAATTGCCTGTTTCTGTGCTGTATGACTCTATGATACCATGACTAAATGTCACTTGTGCAATTTGTTCTGAGTAAAATTGAAAATGATGTGGCATGTTAGTTAAAAAAAAAGCATAATCCTATTTCTACTCACTCCTGCCCACTTTACTCTTGTTTCCCTCTCCTTGCAAACAAGGGTATCAAAGTCATTAATTATTATGTTTACTCAGTATCTCAAAGTCTGTTGGTTTGTAATTCATGTTTGTGTAAATTGGTCTAAGGTCACACATTCCTTTATCACTAACTGGTATGTCGCTACATCACAGTATTCAGGGTGGTTCTGTCACTAATAACTTCAGTATGTCCTTATTGTTTGTGGTGATTCTTTGGTGCCCTATCTGGAAAAGATTACAATTGAGATACAGTCTGAAATCCTCGTTTCTCAGATTTCATGTCTGTGGGAGACACCATGATAGAAAACAAACATTCAGTTAATTCAGATAAACAATGTGCCTAACATGAAGGCTACTATTGCTATCCTATCTCGATAATGCCATCTATACAATTTCCTTTCTTACTAGGTCCAGTGGTCATGTTGCTTTCAGAATCTGTGGTTAATTGTGCAAAAATCAGTTTTAACCAATGTAGATCTGGATTATTTCTGTTAAATTGAGTCCTTCATGAAGTTAGTGGGTCAGAAATATATTTATTGTCAGATGTGCATGAAAATATATCACATCATCAGCAAAGCACCTCCAACACTTTTCCAAATTTAATCTGTTAAACTTGCAGGTTGAGTTGGTAGTAAGGAAGGAAAATGCAATGTTAGCATCAATTTTGATAGCACTAGAGTATAAAAGCAAGGATGTTATGCTGAGGAATATACCTATTCCTCTGCTTCATCTTATTCCCCTGAACACCACATCCTGTATTATCCAGTCCCCTCCCTTGGTCCTCTGATATTCACCTCTGCTATAACATCCCATCCATTCTCACTGTTCTTGTTGTTTCTCTTTAAGGAAAATCATGAGGTTTAGACAATAGACAATAGGTGCAGGAGTAGGCCATTTGGCCCTTCAAGCCAGCACCGCCATTCAATGTGATCATGGCTGATCTTCCCCAATCAGTACCCCGTTCGTGCCTTCTCCCCATACCCCCTGACTCCGCTATTTTTAAGAGCCCTATCTAGCTCTCTCTTGAAAGCATCCAGAGAACCTGCCTCCACCACCCTCTGAGGCAGAGAATTCCACAGACTCACCACTCTCTGTGAGAAAAAGTGTTTCCTCGTCTCCGTTCTAAATGGCTTACTTCTTATTCTTAAACTGTGGCCCCTGGTTCTGGACTCCCCCAACATCGGGAACATGTTTCCTGCCTCTAGTGTGTCCAAGCCCTTAACAATGTTATATGTTTCAATGAGATCCCCTCTCATACTTCTAAAATCCAGAGTGTACAAGCCCAGCTGCTCCAGCATATGACAGTCCCGCCATCCCGGATATTAACCTTGTAAACCTACGTTGCACTCCCTCAATAGCAAGAACGTCCTTCCTCAAATTAGGGGACCAAAACTGCACACAATACTCCAGGTGTCTTCTCACTAGGGCTCTATACAACTGCAGAAGGACCTCTTTGTTCCTATATTCGATTCCTCTTGCTATAAAGGCCAACATGCCATTCGCTTTCATCACTGCCTGCTGTACCTGCATGCTTACTTTCATAGACTGATGTACAAGGACCCCCAGATCCCGTTGTACTTCTCCTTTTCCCAACTTGATGCCATTTAGATAGTACAATGCTCTCCAGAAACAATTAGGATCTGGATCCTTCACCAAGTATCAGCCCTGTCTACCTTTCTCTACATTAGCATCACTTTCCATCTCTCGACTTCTCCTAGACTTAAAGCTATTTGAAATTAGAATTTCAATTTTCCAACACTTCAAATAGTTCTGATATGGTTATTACCAGGATTCAAAATTGTCACTTTTAAAAAAAAGAAACAAAAATCACTTTAATTTATTTAACCTGGGCTGGAGTTGAATTAGATTTCAAAAGTTAGAATTCAGTGTCTGCCACTCAGTGAATTATCTATTCCTCCATCATCTTCCTTCTTTTCTCTCACTCCTTTTGCGTCCTTCTGTTCTTCATTACTTTTCTTGCACACAACTGAGATTGTAATCTGCTTAAGCCTTCCACAGAATTGACCTTAAATGTAACAGTAGGAATGAATAACAATAATATCTCCCAATTTGATATGTCCATGAACATTACAGCAGCAGTTAGTGTAATACAGCCAAGAAGTGCTTCAGAAAAACATTTTATTTTTAATATCCGGATCCATTTAATCCTACATTTAACTGTATTCCAGATGAAATAGTTCAAGCTTTAATACTGATTCCATGTTTACTTGTTGAGTCCATGTGGTAGTGGGTTATGGCGTGCCAGACAGCTTTCAGACTATTTTTGACAAAAACGACTGACATTCGTTGATAGGTGAGATTGAAACCCCTCATTAACACTGAACTATTTAGCATTCAAAGGCACACACATGCATGCCTCCTTCACCCCGTTGCTTTCTCCGATACCATCTCACTTTGTGTTGAAAATATGGCTTTAACATTCTTTTGTCATTCATAGAATGGCTTTACCAAAAGAGTAAAGCAAGGGGTAACTGAGGTATGTGCTTGTTTTCGCAAAGGGTCATCTGACCCTCTCAGTTTATTCATGGTCAGGACATTCCTTTCTCCAAATAAAAAATATCTTTATCCACAAAACAAACACCTGGCATTTCATTTTTTATTTAAATGGTATCGAGGGAAGGGCAGCAACTTTATTATTAACTATTAGTGAATGTTTTAAAATTTAATTATGAATCAAGAGTTTTCAAATCTGTAGAAGAATATTACTGTGGTTTCATCACAAGAAATTGAATCAGTACTTTTATTTAAAAAATACTGCATTTTTTACTAAGGTTCTTTTATTCTGTTATTTTATTATTCTTTCAGATTTAAACATCATTCTTCACCCTATTAATTTGAATTGCATAATATGACATTTTAATTTGACAGATCAATTTGCTAAATTACAGTTAATACTAAAGTAAATAAAAGTGAGGCTTGCCATTTGGCTTCTCAAGTCTGCTCTGCCTTTTTTTTTTAAACCCCGTTTGATCATTTCTCCGAGTTCCACTTTACCTGAACATTTCTCTGTATTCCTGGGTTCTCTTAATATCTAAAAATCTATCAATCTGTGCTTCACAAATCACTGTCACTCTTTTTCTGCTATATAACTTTCATTGTTTTACAGCTCAAGAATATCCAGTTGCTTCTAATCTCATCAATGTTCATCTATTCATGCGGTGTAAGCATTCGTGTGTGGACGTGGTGTCGAAGGACGAGAAGCCGAAGCAAATAAGTGGAAGCCAAATAACCGAATGGAAACAAAGCTGAAACGCCAACTAACCGAAAGGGTGGGACGCCGAAAAGCAAACTAATCGAAAGGGCGAAACGCCTAAAAGCCAACTAACTGAAAGGCTGTGTTGCCTAAAAGCAAATTCACCGAATGGCCGCTCTGCCGAAACGCCACCTACCCGAAAGGCTGCGTCGCCGACAAGCCAACGGACCGAATGCCACTCAACAGAAAAGTCAAATAACAGACATGATGTTGCCGGGGGCGGGACGTCAGAGATTGGTCCAGACCCCCACGTCCATCACCTCACTGGCTGGTGGAGACGGGAGGGTGGGGGTCATTTTCCCCACACAAGTCATAGGTGACTGGGCACTCTGAACCCGAGCACTAAGTTGTAAGCAGCCGAAGGTGCACATCCCTCTGGACATCCCCCACTCTCCCACGGCCACTGCCGCCCTCTGCCTCGTCTCCCCCGTGCGTCCGCACTGTTTCGGGCTGTGGGTCGGGTGGAGCGGAGGTGTGGGACAGGCTGGTCCCTCTGCCCACACAGAGTCACTGACCGCGGATGCGCTTGTGTGGGAAAATGACCCCCACCCTCCCGTCTCCACCGGCCAGTGATGTGATGGACACGGGGGTCTGGACCAATCACTGACAAGTCCCGCCCCCTGGCAACGTCATGTCCGTTATTTGATTTTTCTGTTGAGCAGCATTCGGTTCGTTGGCTTTTAGGCAACGCAGCCTTTTGGGTAGGTGGCGTTTCGGCAGAGCGGCCATTCGGTGAGTTTGCTTTTAAGGCGACGCAGCCTTTCAGTTAGTTGGCTTTTAGGCGTCCCACCCTTTTGGTTAGTTGGCGTTTCGGCTTTGTTTCCATTCGGTTATTGGGTTTCCACTTCTTTGCTTCGGCTTCTCGTCCTTCGACGCCACGCCCGGGTACTGTAAGCATTACTGAAAAGCACTTAGTGCCCACTTTGTTGTTGTCCATTGTGGTGTGGTAAAATATCCAGACTATTTTGTGAAGGAGAGATGGAGAGCAAGACTCTGTCTAGTTACTAAAGAGATACTAAACCAAGTTACTGAGTGAATAGTACTAGTTACGAGTTACTAAGGAGATACTAAACCACTATAGTTCCCGTGACATTACCTGTAGGATTGGGATTTGTAGGATTTTGACACAGCAATAATAAATACATAATTTACATAACACAAAAGCAAAATGCTATACATTGTAAAAATCTGAAATAAAAACAGAAAATACCAGGAATGCCCTATGGTTTTGCTTCAAAAGTGGACAGAGAAAAACAAGAATTAAATGGATGATCTTAATATATGTAGTCTTGCTAATAAATATGATGTTGGATGTGCAGCTTCATATAGTTGATAGGAAGAGGAATGAAATCAGTAAATGGTGAGTGAAGTATGTAAAGAGATTCAATGCAGAGCTATCAATAAAGTTTATGAGAAAGTAGAATTCTCTTCAGCACAAACTTTGAAAGAACGAACACTGCATTTTCAGATGACATTGGGATACATCAGGAAGGTGGAAAATTGGAAAGGGCTAAAGATAGATCCTTGGAAGATATCTGGGTTGATGGTGATTGGACACAACTGGTATTATTTGGCTGTGGCCTCGGTTCACTCTGGAGCTCTGCCCAGTGTGCCGGTGTTTTCCCTGCAGCCAGGCGCTGTTCATGCTGCTGAGGGTTGGCTTCACCTTGGTTGTCTGCCTGTGACGGGGATCAGAGCGGAACACGAGGGATGAAGCGCTGTCACATTACATAAAATAATGATAAATAAATCAATAAACGCGGCAAGTGCAAAAGCAGCAATGGGGAAGCTTCAGTATGGCAAGGGTTAAGATTGCTGTACAGCACAAGGCCCTTGGGAATCCTTTGATGTGCAGAACAAGGTCCTTGATAGGAATCCTCTGACGTACAGTTTGACATAACCTAGAGCACAAGGTTCTTGATAATCATCCTTACTAAAATTAAATACAAATAGAGGATTGAATAGCATGTAGTCTTATTGGGTATTAGTGTTGTTCAGAATGTGTTGTGATTGGTGATAAGAAATTAGAGAGTATGCAAAGGTCAAAAACTGCACCAAAGCTTACAGTTAGTTGTAAGTAGAATTTCAGAGACGTACAGTAACTGGGACTGCGTTGCTCTCCTTGCGCATCAGTAAATACAGTGCGTCTGGAAAATCAATGCAAGTTGTCAAAGTCCAGTTGATCAGCGACAACAGCAGTGTGGTGGAAAATTATAGTGCAGGTAGTGCAAAGGTATAGAGATATTAAAGTATAATAACGGAATATCCATTGAGCTAAAGCTAAAAATAAGAGTACATTTCTAGTAAAAGGGTGTGAAAGAACTGCTTGGTCAGGAGTCGGATAGTGGTGGGGAAGAAGTTGGTCTTAAGGTTGGAAATCTAAGATTTGAAGCTTCTGTCTTCTCCCAGAAGGCGGAAGAGAGAAAAGGGTGGCAGGCAATCTTGATGATACGCCCTGCCTTCCCGATTCAATGCATTGTAAAGATGGACTGGATGGAGGAAGCGACAAGGCTGCAATAGACTAGGCTGTATTCACCAAACTCTGCAGGTTCAAGCAGTCAGGAGCAGAGCAATTGTCACAACAGGTTGAGATGCATCCTGACACAATACTTTCTGTAGCACGTCCGTAGAAGTTTAAGAGAATCATTGTGGACATGCTGAATATTCTCAACTGCCAAAGTAATTAAATACACTGATGAGCTTTCTGCATGACTGCATCGATGTGAAGGGACCCGGTTAAGTTGCTGGTGATATGGATCCTGAAGATGTCAACCATCTGTGCAGCAGCTAAAATACGATGACAGGGGTGTGTTCACTCCCTCACTTCCTAAAGTCAACAGCCAAATCTTTCTTCTTACTGATGCTACAGGCTAGATTATTGTTCTGAAATCAGGTTAAACACATTTACTTACACATGTAATGCCACTCCATACATCTGTCGTCATCTTGTAGTACAGTGTCATTCAGGAAGACCTCTCTTGAAAAGGAAAATGACATTAATCACGTTGAGACCGAATGATGCCACAGTTTCCGGCGCTGAGCAGGTGTACTCTGATGGCGAGGGTCAGCGCCTCCATGAGACCGTGGACTTTTTTTTGCCACTGTAAACAAAATATATTATGCGAGTTCACCCTAAAACGAGTGTTGGTGTGGCCACTGCCGAACCCAGCGTCATCCCCGACACCACAACCGGTAGATGAGATCAGTTTAACTTGACATCATGTTTGGCACAAACACTGTGTGCTGAAAGGCTGGTTCCTGTGCTTTACTGTTAATGGTCTATGTTAATTTTAAAAAGTCATTAAGGTCAAAGTGGGAAAGTAACTGATTTTGAAGTGTTCAGGGAACATTTGGAATCACTTTTATATTCTGCAGAACCTTCCCAGATCTATTTAAATACATTTGTGTAATGAGATGAGCGAATGATCCAATGAACTAATGTTTATGGTTCTACGATTACCTGTGGAATGGTCACAAAATGCATTAATAATACTATAAATTGTTTAGCATGTTCAGTGCTAAAATGAGCTGTTTATATTTGCACATTTTTTTGATGATTCTGATATGTAGCCGAGGTCCCTGAGCACAGGCAATATATTAACACACGCAAACAACTAAAGAGACAAGTGGTTTTATTGTCATATGTAGCAGGAATTATACAATTAAATTCTCACTTGCTGCCGCATTAAAGGCCCATTAACATAATAAAACAACGAATAAATATGCAAAAATCAATAATATAATGCATTTGTAATCAGTAATACCAGATAACCAGACCATAATAGTGCAAAACCTAGTTACGTGGTGCAACCAAAAACAAAGTCCCTAGTTTGGTTGTGCGGTGTGTCTGTGCGGTGGGGATGTGGTTTGGGTTGTGCAACTGCTGATTCATTCATTAGAAATGGATTGCCTGAAGTTATTTTGAACACGAGACCTTGGCCAATATCAAAAATTATATAATCAGAGAAAGGAAACCCTCAACTTTCAGATTACCATAAAGTATAAGATTATTATAACATTATGACACACAGCATTGATCAAGGAGTGTCTTTTGTGCCTATTGTCTGGTTTAGTTCCATTGATCCTAGATTAAGATGGAAGTCCCACTTAGGCGATTTTGTAGGCAACTACAGGTGACTAGTTTGTTGCCACGTGTTCGCTGGTGGTTGCCGGTAGTAGTCTCCTCAGTCGCGCAAAAAGTCGTAGCATCTTTCTGGTTGCCGCAACATGTTGAACATTTTTCGGCGACAGTGGGTTTGACGCCAATGAGCGTAGCTTGACTTCGCCTGACGTAGGTGTTGTCGTAGGTTGTCGCCAGGATGACGCAAGTTGTCGCCGTTTTTTTAGCGACCTGCTACGACTATGGCAGTCGTTGGCAGTTGCCTAAAAAATTGCCAAGTGGGACAGACTCATTATTAATCACTTTCTCATCCAGGCTTCCATCAGGGAACCCACTACTCTGACAGGCTAGATGCTATTAAGTTGTGGAGGTAACATCCACTTTAGTGTACAGCAATTGAGCACACATTTTCCAAGCATTAGTGTTAAGGGGCTATCCCACTTGGGCGACCTAATTGGCGAGTTTAGAAGAGTTTAAAAAAATGACATGTTGAAGACCTCCTTCGACTATGTAGAAGACCTCCTTCAACCTCCTTCGACTATGTTGAAGACCAGCTTCGACTAGCTACAACTAGCTATGACTAACTTCGGGAAAATTGGACACCGAATAGTGGAGAGTGAAGACGACCTCCTTCGATCTCCTTCGACCTCCCTTCGACTATGATGATGACCATCTATGACTACCTTGGACTACCCTCGATTAACTACGACTACCATACCGACCTAATACGACCTACTACGACTAAACCTATGAGTAAAAAAGTATTGATTTTTTCCATGGAGACCTTTTTTACTCGCGGGCATTTTTTAACATATTGAAAAAAACGCCACGACCTAGCTGAGGCCTCGAGTACGCGGAGACCACTCTCGAGCATGAAGGAGAATTACGAAGACCTCCTATGACCTCGTGTCGACCATGCTGCAAGTATGAGTCGAGGGCAAACGCGCCAGAACTCGCGGATTAGATCGCCCTTTATTAACCAAGATGCTATTGGCAGAGAAGAGAAATGTAGGTAATTTGGTGTTGGAAAACTTAAGTGAAGTGTCCTAAGCAATGGTAATTTTGTCACATGTATTTTGTTCACTGCTGGCTTTCCTTTCAGCATGGACCTTAATGATATTTTGCCAATAAGCTGGAAATGCTGACCTTGGCTTGTTCATGTCAAATGTTTGCTGAGTAATTATACAGCAAATGCATATTGATTAAGAACTGATTTTAAAAAATTCCCAGATTGGCGGGAAGGCAGAGAATGATGATCCTTGTGGTAATACTCGATGAGAGGTTAAACAAAAAAAAAGTCAATATGTTTATATTTAAATGTTCAGAAGCAGCTGTTTCGTATTAGTTCTGCCATTACCCTCAATAACCATGACCACAATAAACAGCAGTGACCTGAAAATAATCCACTGAAAGGCTTTCTAAGTCTTGCCTGTACCCATATTAGGTTTCAATATGTACGATGGTGTAGCGACATACAATTGGCATCCAAAATTGATTTATTCTTTTGAAAAAAAGGCTAAAAAAAAAAAAAAACATTATTATCCTACTTCAAGCAGAATGGCCTTGTGGAACAAGAGTCAAAATATATTATTACCATATCTATGATGATCCACAGCTGTAATCCATACCAACCTAAAGAATCAAGTTTCATTTCTTTCAGAATAGGGGTACCAATGATCCCACAACCAGGGTCAGGGTCAACGTTACAGAAATGAACCTGCATTTTGAATACATTTTGTTTGCCTGAATACATTGATCATGAACTGGAAGAGACATAAGCTGCAAAACTACAAAGGTGCGTTTTGTGACAAATTCCTGATAATTCCAGCCACTCTCTACAAACTGCATATGAAACATAGAAACATAGAAAACAGGTGCAGGAGTAGGCCATCCGGCCCTTCGAGCCTGCACCACCATTCAATATGATCATGGCTGATCATCCAACTCAGTTTCCTGTATCTGCCTTCTCTCCATACCCCCTGATCCCTTTAGCCACAAGGGCCACATCTAACTCCCTCTTAAATATAGCCAATGAACTGGCCTCAACTACCTTCTGTGTCAGAGAGTTCCAGAGATTCACCACTCTGTGTGAAAAATGTTTTTCTCATCTCGGTCCTAAAGGATTTCTCCTCTATCCTTAAGCTGTGATCCCTTGTCCTAGACTTCCCCAACATGAAGGTGCAGCATATTTGATCATTAGAAGAAAGGGAATGATACTCAAATATATGTGACAGAAGTGGAAGAATTTCTCAGGGTGCATGCTTTGTTGGCTGTGTCCCAGTTTACTGCATTTTTACCCCTGCATTTGGAGGCTTTTGGATCCAAGTTCCATCATTGAGAGTTGAGCATTCTAGTGCACACTAAGTGAATACTCCACTGTTTAAGGCGGCTCGTGAATAAACATTAAACTGCCTGCCACTCTGTCTGATTTATCAGATTAGATTAGATTAGATTAGATTCGTTTATTGTCATTTAGACCTTTCGGTCTGAACGAAATTCTGTTTCCCTGCAGTCATACATATAATTTACAAAAAAATGACAAAACCCATAGTCAACACAAATTTAACAACCACCACAGTGAGTTCACCAAACACCTCCTCACTGTGGTGGAAGGCAAAATCTTAAGTCTCTGGCTCTTCCCTCTTTGTTCTCCCTCTGCGCCGCGGCGACGGTTCAAACTCCGCGGGTGGTCGCTGCCTCGCCACAGCTCAGAGGTCGAGTCAGGTCTCCGCTGCTGCTGCTGCTGCTGCCGCCGCCGCCACCACAGCCTCGGTGCCGAGTCAGGTATCCGCTGCTGCTGCCGCCACAGCTTTGGTGCCGAGTCAGGTCTCCGCTGCTGCTGCTGCCGCTACAGCTCCAGGGCCGAGTCAGGTCTCCGCCGCTGCTGCCGCCGCTACAGCTCCGTTGCCGCCAGCTCCGCCATTAGGCCTCGGCGCAGACGGAGACGGGGGATACGACCGAAGAAAAAGTCAGGTGCATATAGAAGGTCTTTTGCAATATTCAATCTCCCAGAAAACATTTCCATTTCAACTGACATTGTCAACACTCCCATGTCACATATGTTTTGGCAACAAAAAGGAGGCCAATTGGACCAACCAGTCTCTGCAGGCCCTCAGACCAACTGATTGATTCTATTCTCTCGTTGATTTCTCTCGTCAACTCTTTTCCTAATTCTCCCACCCACCATCTGCACTAAGAGCAGCGGATTAATTTATTGATCTGCATGTCTTTGGGACGTGGGAAGAAACTGGAGCACCCAGGAGAAATCTACGTGGTCACTGGAAGAATGTGCAAACTCCATACAAATGGCACCCAATAATAGGATTAATACTAGTTGCTGATCATAGAGTTGTACAGTATGGAAACATGCCCTTTGACCCAATTCATCCATGCCGACTAGTGATGAAGCTGAACTTGTCACGTTTGC
Source organism: Leucoraja erinaceus (assembly GCF_028641065.1). Lineage (NCBI taxonomy): Eukaryota > Metazoa > Chordata > Chondrichthyes > Rajiformes > Rajidae > Leucoraja > Leucoraja erinaceus. Next base: position 25,708,210 of record NC_073387.1, read on the forward strand.
CTGCATTTGTCCTATACCCCTCTGAAAAAAGTTGCGGCTATGCATTACCCGCTGTGCCATTGATCCACATACACTGTTTCTGAGAGTTTGCAGTGTTTCATGCACTACAGCAGTAACCACATTACCTCATGGCTATATGACATACTGGAATGTACTGAAAGAGATGTGACATGTTTTATAAGCCATAAGTCATAAGAGCAGAATTAGGCCATTTGGCCCATCAAGACCTCTCTGCCATAAAATCATGGCTGATCTACATTTCACTCAACCCCATTCTCCTTCCTTCTCCCCATAACCTCTGACCCCCTTACTAATCAAGAACCTATCAAACTCCACTTTAAAAGTACCCAATGGCTTGGCCTCCACTGCCATCTGTGTAACGGGTATAGCTTGGACCCAATAGCAGCACAGAATCTGGCAGGTATAATTGGTAATGAACTTTATTACGATACTGTAACACAGAGTAGTAACACAGGAATGGGTACACCGTCCTCACCCAGAGGCTCAGGATTGAGCAAGGGTTCCGAAGAGGGGCAGGCAGGAGACGTAGTCGGGGTAGCGGAAGGTCCGGTAACCAGGAGATCCAACACACGATGCAAACAAACCAGCGAGGGACAGACGAAAGGAGAGTCGAAGCCAGGCAGGAAGTCGAGGAGCCGTTGCAGGGATACACCAAACAGCCCAGGAGAGAGGCAGACAGAAACCAGGATGTACGGGACGAAGGCCGTGGTCAGGGACAGAAGGCTGAGGTGCTATCCGGGAAGATGACAGGACAGAATGGTCAGGGGCAGGCAGGTTCGAATCCGTGTAGGCAGTCGGGAAATTACTGGAGAGTCTTGCATGAATGCTGAGAACAATCTGGCATTGTGGTGAGGAGAGTCTATATACTGGGTTAATTGGTGATCAGAGGCAACTGAGTGCAACAGGTGAGGAGAGTTGGGCTGATGAGAGGGGAGTGGCAGGCAAGGAGAAGGAGGGACTGGTGGAAAAGTACAGGGAGGTGAAGTGGATGAGAATGAGGAGAGGGCAGACTGTGACAATGAATTTTTCACAGATCCACCATCCTCTGGCTAAAGAATTTCATCCGCATCTCCATTCTAAAGGTACATCCTTTAATTCTGAGGCTATGCCATCTGGTCCTAGACTCTCCCACTACTGGAAACATCCTCTCCACATCTCCACTATCTAGGCCTTTGTTATTCGATAGGCTTCAATGAGAACCCCTCAGCCTTCTAAACTCCAGCAAGTACAGGGTCAGAGCTATCAAATGCTCCTTATACATTAACCCAAACATCTGGGCCCTCTCCAAAGCCAGCACATCCTTCCTCAGAGTCAAAGCTGCTCACAGTATTCCGAATGTGGCCTGACTGGCGCCTTATAAAACCTCAACATTACATCTTTGCTTTTATAGACTAGTCCATTTTGAAAATAGTCCATGTCTTTATTCCTTCCACCAAAGTGCATGATCCAATACTTTGCTACACTGTATTCCATTTGCCACTTCTTTGCCCACTCTCCCAACCTGTCCAGGTCCTTCTGCAGTCTCCCTGCTTTCTCAACACTACCTGGCCCTCCACCTATCTTCTTATCATCTGCAAACGTGGCCACAAAGCCACCAATTCCATCTTGCAGATCATTAACATATATTATGAAATGTAGTAGATCTAACACTGACCCCAGCGGAATACTACTAGCCATCAACAGCCAAACAGAAAAGACCGCCTTTATTCCCACTGTTTGCCTTTTGCAAATCAGCCAAGTTTCAATCCCTGCTAGTACCTTTCCTCTAATACCATGCTCATATCTTGTTTAGCAGCCTCATGTGCAGCAGCTGATCAAAAACCTTCTGAAAATCCAAGTATACTGCATCCACTGACTCTCCTTTGTCTATCCTGCTTGTTACTTTCTCAAAGAATTCAAACAGATCTATCAGGTAAGATCTCCTCTTAACAAAACCGTGCTGACTTCAGAATATTTTATCATTTGCTTCCAAGTATCCTGCAACCTCATCCTTAATAATGGACTTTAACATTTTAACAATCACTGAAGTCAGACGAACCGGCCAATAATTTCTTTTCTTTTACTTCACTCCATTCTTTAACAATGGAGTTACATTTGTGAACTAAAATCTTCCTTCACTTTTTCTTTGATAATTAGTCCATTCCTGTACAACCCATATTGAGATGGCATCGAACAATTTCCAGCCTGGCAGGTCCGGTGGCACTTTGTGAAAGTTACTTGGTATTTCATCTTCAATAAATACAGGTTAGAAATAATTACTAAACCATTAACAGACTAAGAAAGATTCATTACAACTTCTTATCTGTTCTTGCAAACCGTGTTGTACAAGTTGCTAGGTTGCAGAACTGTGCTGCACAAGTCACAGCAAACAGTAAAGCTAGGTGACTGGGAGTGAAATACTGAACATCTCAAATTTCTATCAATATCAGTCTGTGACAGAATAAGTATCCAATATTCTATCAATGTCTTTTCCCAAATTCCAATGCTGTACATCGTAATATCTCATGTAAATGTGGTCTGTTGCTCTTTTACTGATACTTCAGTTTCACCACAAGAAATGGCTCCATCAAGTGGCTAAGAGCAGATCGAACAATGGACGAGGACTCTAATGTGCAAATATTCGTGAGTGCCTGGATTCTTCACAAGTGAATAACTCATATGGCTGTAAATTGCTTTTGTGTTCAAATTAAACATTGTATATCTGACAATCTACTTTGAACATATTGAAATCACTAAATTATCTCTGTTTCCCCTTTCCTTTTATCTTTTGTCATCACCTTTCCCAGCTCAGAAGATAATTTCAGATGAATAAGGAAATTTGGATCCTCGAGTTTACATTATTTCTTAATGATTCCAAGGGTTTTCCTCCTCGAAACTATTAGCAGCTTATTTAGTGTTGGTCGTTGTGTTAATAAAAAGTCCTGATATCTGCCTATAAAGTAACTTTTCTAAAAATGTAATAGAAAATAATGGAAATATTCAGCAGCTTCTGAAAAGAGAGAAGCGGAGTAAGTTAGCAGAGCATCTTTACAATTAACATGCATCACCTACTTCAATTGAAATGATTTAACTTGCGGCATTCTTAGCATGTCATGTAAAATTGTCTCTCAGCCTTATCTTATCCAAGCATATATTCCCAATTGCCTTCATTAGTCCAACTGGAGATCTGCCTTGTGATTTCTCACACTACCTCGAACATTCAACATTGTCTCTTCTTTATTGATAATCAGAATTGACCTGAAAATTAACTTCAGCATCTCCTTGACTTCCAAGATGTTGCTTTAGGTTTGTTGTTCAAAATTCAAACGGTTTGGTTGGAGATATTTATCACTAAGTCTACTAAATCTCAGGTTGTTCTTTCTTCTTCAGGCCTTGATATTTCAACATATGCAGGGTGTGCACATGCCTCTTCGTGCTTCTCCTAGTTTGGTTTCATCATCAAATTCAATCACTTGGGAAGGAGGTAATAAAAATGTTTGCAACAGGTTAGTTATACGGTGAAAGCAACTAGCGCTTTGGGGATATGTGAATTCCTGTGGGGCAAATTCTTCTATAATAGTTTACAAGCAAATCAAACTAGTTTTGCTAATCCGACTTATTGCACGGAAAAGTGTTCAATTGGCCAGGAATGCAGTCCTGGTGCAATCTGGCTATCAGGTAACAATGCCACGAGGCTTCGGAGACTGGCCTATTCTGTAAGTAAATTGAGAATCTTGACCTTGACATCTTTACAATTGTAGTACAAAACGTACTGTGAGAAAAAGTAAAGCCAATAACTAATTTGTGTTCTACCTGCAAGCCATAAACCTGTGTACACATGAGCCTATAATTATTAATGTTATGGTTCTAAATTGTTACTAATACATAACTGATGCTTCTGGACTCTGAGGGAAGAAAACTGACCCATAAATTACTAAAAGGTATTAGCCAGTCATGTTCTAAGATATGTCTGGATTCTGTAGGAATTTGCTCTTGTTTCTGAAACGAGGAAGCAAAACTATGTTTAAGTCAACTGTATCAAAACGATGTCAACTGCAACAAGATAAGTTCAGATGAGGACGACCGATTTGGATTCCTGAAGGTTGCCAGGCAAGAATCAGCATATTCAAACATGGAAGGAGAATGTTGGACAACAAACGCCTACTGGAGCACAAAGTCAAGTATCCTTTATTGTCATTCAGACCTTTCAGTCTGAACAAGATTTCGTGCCTTGCAGTCATACATATAATAAAATAACAAAAACACATAATAAACACAAATTTAACATCCACCACAGTGAGTTCACCAGGCACCTCCTCACTGTGATGGAAGGCAAAAGTCTTAAAGTCTTTGTCTTTTCCCTCCTTGTTCTCCCTCTGAGCTGAGGCGATCCAGGCTTCCGATGTTGTGACTCCGCCGGGTGATGGTAAGTAAGTCAGTCCCGCGGCTGAATCCGAGCTCCGCGAATGGGCTGGTTCAAATTCCGCGATGGTCGAAGCTGCCGAAGCTGCCGCCCTCCAGTCCAGCGGACGAAGCTGTTGTTGCGGGAGCTCTAGAAAAACAGGTCACCAACCTGTGACCTGCGAGCTCCCGGCGATGTCGTCCACTGGGCCCGCGGCCGAGCCTCCGAATTCGGGTTGCCGCCGCTGGAACACTGCCACAGCCCTGAAGTCGGGCCGCCGCCGGAACACCGCCATTCATTTCTTGTTATTTTTCTTAAATTTGTATTTTTCTTCTATGATTCCATGCTGAAAGTAACACACGAGCTTCACTGATTGGTAAAGCGGGATTTCTTTGTCATTGTTACCCACAATTGTCCATTTTCCCTCATGGCCTGGTAGAAAGTATACCTATTTACCCAATAATTAACGAGTCATTTTACAGAACCAGTAATAGAGTCATTGAATCATACAGTATACCATATGCCTCTAAGCCTTTCTTATTAATGTACGTGTACAAATATCTTTTGGATGTTGTTATTGTACCTGCCTCAACTACTTCCTCTGACAGCTTGTTCCATATACCTACCGCCCTCTATGTGAAAACATTGTCCTTGGGACTTCTATTAAAATTTTCCCCTCTCATCTTAAACCTCTGCCTTTTGGTTCTTGATTCCCCTATCCTGGGAAAAGGACTGTGCATTCACCCTTTCTATTCCCCTAATGATTTTATACACTTATATAAGATCAGCCTCTGATGCTCCAAGGAGTAAAGTCCTAGCCTGCCTGCCTCCCTAAATTAGTAACACCCAAAACAAATCCCCAAATAAACTTGAATTTTCATCATTACTGCTAACTAAAGTTTCTAATTTTTCATTGAATCAAGATCAAGTTGAACATTGATCTTGCAACAACAACTGTGGAATGTGGTGTGTGTTTGATTCAGTAATACCTTTTAGTGCTGCATAGTGTGGCAACTGAAAGCTAACCAAAGATCATCAGCATCCATGGACAACAAACATTTAAACTCATGGAGTCCTGTAGCATGAAAACAGGCCCTCCAGCCCAACTTGCCCATGCCGACTAACATGCCCCATCTACACCATTCTCACCTTCCTGCTTTTGGCCCATATTCCTCTGAACCTGTCCTAACCATGTACCTATCCAAATGTTTTTTAAACATTGTGATAGTACCATGCCTTTTGCAGCTCAGTCTATATACCCCCACCTTTTGTTTATAAAAAGGTACAGTTTCCTATTAAATCTTTCCCCCCTCAACTTAAACCTATCATAAGATCATAAGATCATAAGTGATAGGAGCAGAATTAGGCCATTCGGCCCAACAAGTCTACTCCGCCATTTAATCATGGCTGATCTATCTCTCCCTCCTAACCCCATTCTCCTGCCTTCTCCCCATAACCTTTGAAACCCGTACTAATCAAGAATCTATCTATCTCTGCCTTAAATATATACACTGACTTTGCCTCCACAGCCTTTTGTGGCAAAGAATTCCACAGATTCACCACCCTCTGACTAACAAAATTCTTCCTAATTTCTTTCCTAAAAGGATGTCCTTCAATTTTGAGGCTGTGACCTCTAGTCCTAGACGTTCCCACTAGTGGAAACATCCTCTCCACATCCACTCTATCCAAGCCTGTACCTATACAATACATACTGTACCTATGTCCTCTGGTCCTTGATTCCCCTACTCTGGGTAAAAGACAGTGCATGTACCCTATCAATTTCTCTTATGATCTTATGCACCTCACTCTTTGTGATCTATCACTCTTGGATTTCCCTTCCCCGCACATTAGAAGCAATTTACAGAAACCTGTTATGATGATGAGTTATGATGATGATATGCAAATATCATGACCTTTGTATCAGCTGACCTGGAGGTCAGATCGCATGTGCGCTGTGTAAGCCTAGGCAGGAGGCCATGGCTGGATGAGATAATAAACACGGAGACCAAGGAATGTAACCTCTAAATAATGTGTCAGTATCATTATTATTCCACATCTGAGGCTAGGATGTGACAAAATCAATTAACCAACAAATCCACACGTCTTTGGGATGTGGGAAGAAACTCGAGCACCTGGAGAAAACCCACACAGTCACAGGGAGAATATGCAGACTCCACACTAACAGCACCCAAGGCCAGAATCGAACTTGGGTCACTAGCGCTGTGAGGAGGCAGATCTCACATAATTTTTCCTCAACCCCAGGATTTTCCAAAGCATAACACCAAGGAAAGTACTTAAGATCACCATTACATTGCAAAAAAAAACAGATTGACTTTGCCTAAAACCAACAACATAATGGGGCCATTCATCTACACATAACTAAAACTCTGATCTTGTGCTCTCTTCCGGTTTGCATGGTTTTTCTATTAGCGCACAAACGGTACTTGATAGCACTACAATTTTTCGCCAGGTTACTCGCTGTTCTTCTGTGCTATGAGTGCAATAAGTTTTGTTCTGATCGGTGGTATATTGTAAAAGTTATCGAGGTTTAAAAATCTTTAAAAAAACGTGCGTGCACAAATTCCTTCCGTCAGTGCCACACAGATTGATCTCTTCTCCTGTCAGTCAATGCCAGGGCTGGACTTCCTGCCCCACCGGCGGCGGACTGTCTCACCTCACTCACAAACTCCTCTCTCCCCTCCTCACACTAACGTGTCTATCGTCTCCCCCACCACCGGCGACAGCCACGGAGCGGGGGGTTAAGTAGTGGCCAAGTGGAGGCCCAGTGGCCCTGGTCCCGTCTCTCTCCCCCATCTCTCTCTCCCTCATCACTAACCCCTCTCCCCCTCCCGCCCTCTGCGGCAATGGCAGTCCCGTCTACCCGTGTCCCTTGGTCCTTCTCCGCCAGCTCATCGAAACTCATGGTGCCCACCATGACGAACACCAACTCCATCCCCCCCCACCCCCAGCTGCAGCCCGGTAGTGGGGGGGATTGAGGGAGAGGAAGGGGTAGGGAGGGAGAGGGTGAAAGTGGGGGAGGTGAGGAGAGTGGGGGAAAAGGGGGAATAGAGGGAGAGGAGGGAGGTAAGGAGGGGAGAGGTGTTATGGAGGGAGGGAGGGAGGGAGGGAGAGACTGAGGATAGGGGAAAGGAGAGGGAGGGAGAGGTGAGGGAGGAATTGGGGGAGTGGAGGAGGAGAGGGGAAAGAAGAGGGAGGGTGAAGAGGAGGGGAAGTGCTTGGGGATGAGGGGAAATGAGCCATGCCTGCGCAGTTGGGGGCTATGTGTGAGTGGTGCAATATTGCATTGGGGGAACGGGTTCCATTGGGGGAATGGGTGAGTGGTGGAATATTGCATTGGGGAACAGGTTGTATTGGGAGACCAGGCCTCCCGTGTGACAGGGACCCAAACGGTCCCACTTAGTCTAGTCTCTTTTAAATCTTGGTTGGCAGATAAGTGTTGACCCAGAAATCCTGTTATGGTAAATGAGCTATGCTGATACTGTGAAGATCAGTATTAGTATACCGAATGCTACCAGCATGGTGTCAAATATAATCCCTTGTTCTAGGTACATGCGTTATTCATCCAATATTCTGCTACTATACAGTAATTGGATCCATATTTGATACAAACCCCATCCTATTATAGCTCAGCCATAAGCAGTTGTCTCTTTCTCTGGATGATGAGGAGACCTCTGAGACAGAAGAATGCTCCACTATGACCAAAAAATATGCAATGTGAGTGATTCAAACCATCTGTGGATAAAGTGCTAAAACTAACGGATTGTGCACAGCAAAGCAAAGCTCGTCAATTGAGTTATTCATGGAAAACCTCATTAACCCAGAACAGCTTTCTCATGCAGCCTCGACAGCTGACGCTGACATCATCCCCCACACAGTGACATGTCATTCACAAATGTCCGTGTGTAATAAGTGATATCAGTATAGCAGCCAGAGCAGGAACTGTTGAGCATTAGTCAAGCTAGTCAATGATGCCATTGAGAAGACAATCTCTAAAGCTGGAACTGACCACATTGTGGTGAAAGCTGCCAATAAAGGTCTTATGTGTCTCCCAATCCAGCCAAGAGCCCTCAAATCCACATTTTAACTCATAAAGTGCTTCCTAAGATCTAGAATACGATAAGAGTGTGCAAATTTGAACCAGCAAGGTAATAGATAAGCACTATGTTGCCAGAGCATTGCAATCAAATTATATATATCTTACAACTTGCAATATCCTATCAGCATTAGTCTGCACAAGTCTAGATGACTTTCTAATTCATGAATTAAAAAGCAGAAAAATGCATGTTGGGACATCCATGCATTCGCAGCATGCCCTTTGACAACCTGAGTCTAACTTTACCTGTTCATAGAAACATAGAAAATAGGTGCAGGAGGAGGCCATTCGGCCCTTCGAGCCAGCACCACCATTCATTGTGATCATGGCTGTTCGTCCCCAATCAATAACCCGTGCCTGCCTTCTCCCCATATCCCTTGATCCCACTAGCCCGGAGAGCTCTATCTAACTATCTCTTAAATCCATCCAGTGATTTGGCCTCCACTGCCCTCTCTGGCAGGGAATTCCACAAATTCACAACTCTCTAGATGAAAACGTTTTTTCTCACCTCAGCCTTAAATGGCCTCCCCTTTATTCTAAGACTGTGTCCCCTGGTTCTGGACTCGCCCAACATTGGGAACATTTTTCCTGCATCTAGCTTGTCCAGCCCTTTTTTATTTTTTATGCCACTGCTGATAGGGTTGACTCAAAGACCCTTTCACATTAAACTTGATGTGAAACTTGACCAAACGACATGCTGTTTATTCTGTGGTGAAATATGATGATTAGATACTATACATGAAGAGCACATTGAGAAAAATAAAACCCAGTTTTTAAAAGTGGCATATTATTATAGTCCCTAATGCATCAAAGAACCCCCAAAACACATCCAAATGAAATAAAGTGTGAGAACAACATTGCAACTAAATCAATAATTCAAAAATAGCTTAACAAATATTCTGACATTCTATAGTTTATCATAATCCTGTAATATAATCCAGACAAAGTAATCTTGAAAATTAAGAATGATTTTACAATCAATGATAATCATGGCAGAAAAAATATTAAGGTGTTCTACATTCTCAGTTCAATTGTAGAATCATGCTCGTTAGTTCAGATGTTTATTGGTTTAAGTTTGATACAGAGATTGGAGCATGTAATATATTCTGACATCTAAATCCTATTCTGATGATGTGTTGTTCAATCAAAGTTGCTAAGTTTCAGATGAGATGTTAAACCACACTTTACCTGCCCCCTTTGATGGATGTAAACAATCCAACTGCACTAGTGCTGTTATATTTCCTACATTTGTACATTATTCCTCAGACTACTCTTCTGGATGACTGTAAAACGTTTCAGAAAGTTTTGAAGTAAAAGAAGAAGTCAAAAGGACAGACAGAATCTGCAGAAAGTGAGATCACTCATCAAAGTTGAAACCATGACTGCTTTTCTTTCAAGAAGGCTCACAGCGTCTCTTCTTCCTGAGGAGACTGAAGAAGGTCCATCTGTCTCCTCAGATCTTGGTGAACTTCTACCGCTGCACCATCGAGAGCATCCTTACCAACTGCATCACAGTATGGTATGGCAACTGCTCTTTCTCCGACCGGAAGGCATTGCAGAGGGTGGTGAAAATTGCCCAACGCATCACCGGTTCCTCGCTCCCCTCCATTGAGTCTGTCCAAAGCAAGCGCTGTCTTCGGAGGGTGCTCAGCATCGCCAAGGACTGCTCTCACCCCAACCATGGACTGTTTACCCTCCTACCATCCGGGAGGCGCTACAGGTCTCTCCGTTGCCGAACCAGCAGGTCGAGGAACAGCTTCTTTCCGGCGGCTGTCACTCTACTCAACAACGTACCTCGGTGACTGCCAATCACCACCCCCCCTCCCCCCCGGACACTTATTATTATTTATTCAAATCGTTTGCTATGTCGCTCTTCAATGGAGATGCTAAATGCATTTCGTTGTCTCTGTACTGTACACTGACAATGACAATTAAAATTGAATCTGAATCTGAATCTGAATCTGAATCTTTCCACAGATGCTGCCTGACCTGCAAGATGATTCTGGGATTTTCTGTTTTTAATTTAGATTTCCAGCATCTGTAGTATTTGGTTATTTTCATTGCTATTTTCATTGAGGTGCATATAGTAAATAATGTCTTTATTTACTGATTATAAACTCAGGATGAATTGGGCATTACATTGACAATTATTAAATCTTTGAGAATACTGGACCCCCATGAGAAGAAATTGCTCATGAAATTTGTCAGAAACATCTTTAAAACCAGCGTTATCCCAAACATTTTACCTTAATCCAAGTTTGTTATTATTGCTAAGTCAGGAAAGCCATTGAACAAGTCCTGAAATTATTAACCAATTGCCTTCTTCTCCATTTCATATGCTGTCCCTGGGCATCAGATTGAGCATTTTACTTGAGAGACCAAGGTCGGATCCAATACGGACTGAAAGTGAGCAGGTCCCATCACTAAATTTCTTTCTCAATGTTGGGCTTCAGAACAGCTTCAAGGAAGAACAACCATTGTAGACCTTTCATTTACCATCACCATCTAACCGAAAGGAGTGATGCTAAAACCATCAAGAGTTGTGAAAATGGAGTGAAGCTGATCAATGCATGGATTGCAACCAACAATTCTATTTCATCTAAAAGGAAAAAAAAATTGTCCTTGAACGATCACTAATTAATTTCTCCCGGAGTCAATCCTTGTGTCACCCTTCAGACTATGAAGATCCGTGATCTCCCCCCCCCCTCAAAATAACTTTCATCTCCTTACATACACTTAGCAGCCCAGGGAAAAGATTTGCATTACCTGGAAGCCCATCTCCTAAAATGTATGCCTTGCCCAATGACACCAAGCCCAAAGATACATTTGGCCCGAGCAATGCTAAGGTCCAAGAAAAATATTATAGACAATTATGTGAGCAACCCCTTCCATATAACCAAACGGCAAAATATGTATTGCTCAGACTGTAGACTTTAGAATTTAGACTAGAGATACAATGTGGAGACAGGCCATTCAGCCCCATCGAGTCCAAGTAGACTCAGCGTTGTTTAGTCAACAGTAAAAAACTGCTGCCCAATAAGAGTAGAGAATACATAGTGGCACAGTGGTAGGATTGCTGCCACAAAGTGCCAGAGACCTGGTTTCGATCCTGGCCTCAGGTGCTGTTGAAGTGGAGTTTGTACCTTCTCCCTGTGACTGTTTTCTACAAGTGCTCTAGTTTCCTTCCACATCCCAAAGACGTGTAGGTATGTAGGTTAATTGGTTTCTGTAAATTGCTCCTACCGGGTAGGATATGAAAGTGGGAAAACAGAGAAATAGTGTACAGGTGATCGATGGTCGGTGGGGTCTTGGTGGGATGAAGGGCCCATTTCCATGTTGTGTCTCTAAATTTTCAACTAAATTACTGTACAAATGTAATGGGATGTTCAGCTAAGAGCCAATGCATTGAAGGGTGTGGGACAAATGCAGGTAAATGGGGCTAGTAGATATAAGTACAATGTGATAGGAGCAGAATTGGGCCATTCGGCCCATCAAGTCTACTCCGCCAATAGTTGGCATGGAACTGGTGCAACAATAGTTGGCATGGAAACGGTGCACAAAAGGGCCTGTTTCTGTGCTGTGAGAAAAGTAAGCCTGGTTTACGTTAGAGAGAGAGGGAGAAGGTTGGAGAGGACACAAGGAATGTTTGTGATAGGGTGAAAACCAAGCATATGAACAAGACTACGAGAACACTGTTGGGAATGCTGAACTCAACTCAGCTAGGGTGACTTCATATATCACGAAACATTGGAATCCCTGATTTTCACGGAGAACAAATCGTGCTCAGAGAGAATAAACAGCTGGTACCAAATGAAATTCTTAATAACAAAGACCTTAGATATACACCCGAATGTAACCCAAATCTCATGGCCTCCAAAGCCTTGACTTGCAACTTTAAAACTGTTCAAGAAAAAAAAATTGACAAGAATATTGAAGTCCTACAATCGACAGCAAGCTATTAATATAAAATTACATTTACTCTGTTTTACTTACACAGCAATCTTCATTTTAAACAAGCTGCGTGTTTATTATTTGATCTAAATGTTGAGCTCCAGAATAAGAGTGCCAAAGTTACAGTGTAGTGACTCAATGACTCTTTCATTGGTAATGTTGCATGTTTAGTGAACAGTTTGTTTTTGTACTGAGCTTGCTCTGCAAACGTCATCTCAGTATTTGTTTGCGAAGTGGTTATTTCAGTTAAACCAGTAATGCCAGGGTTTTTACTCTCCTATTCAAAACTGATACACATTAGCAGTTCTTCAGATTCAAGATTCAAGATTCAAGATACAAGAGAGTTTATTGTCATGTGTCCCTGATAGGACAATGAAATTCTTGCTTTGCTTCAGCACAACAAAACATAGTAGGCATTGACTACAGAACAGCTCAGTGTGTCCATATACCATGATATAAATATATACACACATGAATAAATAAACTGATAAAGTGCAAATAACAGATAATGGGTTATTAATGTTCAGAGTTTTGTCCGAGCCAAGTTTAATAACCTGATGGCTGTGGGGAAGTAGCTATTCCTGAACCTGGTGGTTGCAGTCTTCAGACTCCTACCTGAAGGTAGCGGGGAGATGAGTGTGTGGCCAGGATGGTGTGGGTCCTTGATGATGCTGCCAGCTTTTTTGAGGCAGCGACTGTGATAGATCCCCTCGATGGAAGGGAGGTCAGAGCCGATGATGGACTGGGCAGTGTTTACTACTTTTTGTAGTCTTTTCCTCTCCAGGGCGCTCAAGTTGCCGAACCAAGCCACGATGCAACCGGTCAGCATGCTCTCTACTGTGCACCTGTAGAAGTTAGAGAGAGTCCTCCTTGATAAACCGACTCTCCATAATCTTCTCAGGAAGTAGAGGCGCTGATGTGCTTTCTTAATAATAGCATCAGTGTTCTCGGACCAGGAAAGATCTTCAGAGCTGCGCACGCCCAGGTATTTGAAGCTCTTGACCCTTTCAACCATCGACCCGTTGATATAAACAGGACTGTGGGTCCCCATCCTACTCCTTCTGCAGTCCACAATCAGTTCCTTGGTTTTGCTGGTGTTGAGGGCCAGGTTATTGTGCTGGCACCATATGGACAGTTGCTCGATCTCTCTTCTATACTCTGACTCATCCCCATCAGTGATACGTCCCACAATAGTGGTGTCGTCAGCGAACTTGGTGATGAAGTTTGCACTATGACCGGCTACGCAGTCATGAGTATAGAGTTAGTACAGCAGGGGGCTGAGCATGCAGACTTGAGGTGCTCCCGTGCTGATTGTTATTGAGGCTGACTCATTTCCACCAATACGAACAGACTGTGGTCTGTGAATGAGGAAGTCGAGGATCCAATTGCAGAGGGATGCACAGAGACCCAGTTCTGCGTGTTTGGTAACCAGCTTGGAGGGGATGATTGTGTTAAACCGGAGCTGTAATCGATGAATAACAGCCTGACATATGAGTTTTTGTTGTCCAAGTGGTCCAGAGCGGAGTGGATGGCCAGCGAGATTGCATCCTGTTGATCTGTTGTGGTGGTAAGCGAACTGCAGTGGGTCCAGGTTTTTGTCGAGGTAGGAGTTGATTTGCACCATGATCAACCTCTCAAAGCACTTCATCACCACAGGCGTTAGTGCCACAGGTCGATAGTCATTGAGGCACGTCACCTTACTCCTCTTGGGCACTGGTATAATTGATGCCCTTTTAAAGCAGGTGGGACCTCAGACCAAGTAAGAGATTGAAAATGTCCATAAAAACTCCAGCCAGTTGATCCGCACAGGTTTTTACACCATGACCGGGTATACCAGCAGGTCCAGGCGCTTTTCGAGGGTTCACCCCTCTGAAGGATTTCCTGACGTCAGCCTCTGTGACTGAGACTAAAATACTGTCACAGTGAATGGGGGATCGGGAAGGCACATCAGTATTTTCCCTATCAAAGCGAGCGTAAAACGCATTGAGCTCGTCAGGGAGTGATGTTTCGCCGACATTCGAGCTGCCTCCTGGTTTCGCCTTGAAGGAGGTGATTGCATTCAGGCCCCGCCACAGCTGCCGAACATCTGTCTCAACCTCCAGTTTGGAGCCCTTTTGGCCTGATGGCCTTACCAAGGTCGTAACTGGACTTCTTGTAGACCACTCTATAATCAGACGCAAATGCCCGGTGTCTGGACTTCAGAAGAATGCGGAGCTCATAGTTCATCCAAGGTTTCTGATTGGGAACACTCGGAAGGTTTTTGTAGGGATGCAGTCCTCCACACATTTCTTTATGAAGTCTGTAACGACTGTGGCGTATTCGTTCAAGTCCGTTGCCGAGTCCTTGAACATTGCCCAGTCTACAGACTCCAAACAGTCCTGGAGTTGTTCCTCTGCCCCCCCCCCCCAACCAGCCCCAACCAGCTCTGTACAGTCCTCACATCTGGGGGTGCGCTCTTCAATTGCTGCATGTAGGCAGGAAGAAGCAGCACCGCGGTATGGTCGGATTTACTGAAGTGAGGGCGAGGGATAGAACGATAGGCATTCTTGATGGTGGTGTAGCAGTGGTCGAGGGTGTTTGGTCCTCTGGTGCAGCAGGAGACATATTGGTGGAAGTTAGGGAGTGATTTCTTTAGGTTTGCCTTTTTTATGTCCCCAGCAATGGTGGTAAATGCCTCGGGGTAAGACGTCTGGTGTTTGTTGACCACGGCGTGCAGCTCCTCCAGTGCCAGACGGACGTCTGCCTGGGGTGGAATGTAGACCGCGGTCAGGATGAAGGAGGTGAATTCCCTAGGGAGGTAGAAAGGGCGGCATTTCACTGCAGATGTTCCAGGTGCGGAGAGCAGGAGTTGGACAGGACTGCCATGTCTGAGCACCACGCAGAGTTGACCATGAGGCAGACGCCCCCTACTCTCCCTTTCCCAGACGCCAGTGAACGGTCCATACGGTGGATGGGAGAACCCTTCAGGCTGGACCGCTGAGTCTGGGGAGCTGGGGGTGAGCCATGTCTCTGTGAAACAGAGCACAGAGCATTCCCTCAGCTCCCTTTGATAAAGCAGCCTTGCCCTTAAGCCCTCCACTTTGTTTTCAAGGGACTGTACATGTGCCAGTAGGATGGTAAGCAGAGGGGGCCGAAGTCCCCTGCGCTTCAGTCTGACCTGACGTCCTGCCCGTCGGCCATGTGTCCGGACACAATGGAGGCTTCCCCGTTGTTTCCAGGTACTGTGTTTACTGTACCTGCTGTTTCTGTGAACATGCGCTGAAACGAGGATTCCTTCACAGACGGCAGCTCCAGCTCCATAACGAACGGAGGTTTCCCCAAAGTCGGCAGCTCCAGCTTCATTGTTCCTGGGAGATCCAGCCCGTCGGCTCTGGAGGTCATCCCGGGGTTTCCAGGTACAGTACCTGGGATCCTCAGTCGGGTCAGGAGTTTTACAGCCAGTGTGGGAAAATCTAAAGTTTAAACTCCGGAGATTGCGAAATTGTCAGCACCTTCAGGTGCCCAAGCAGCTTTACAGTCCTTACAGTCCTTACAGCTTTACAGCCCAGTCAGTCCTTACAAAAGCCAAGTCATTTATTTGCTGACCATTTCTAAAGAATATTTCAGAAAGATGACCATGGCTTTAGATATATTTCTTCATTTAGTACAACACTGTTGTTACATCAATTTGGAACAAACAATTGTGACTATATCAGATACACAAATAACAAGCGGCATGGTTTTAAAGAAAATGGGCCTCATTCTCAATTCCTAAGTGCAATGCTCCCAAGTGTTTAATTTAGTTTAGTCTACTTTAGTTTAGAGATACAACGTGGAAACAGGCCCTTCAGCCCACCGAGCCCACACCGACCAGCAATCCCTGCACATTAACACTACAAATTTACATTTACACCAAGCCAATTACCTACAAACTTGTACGTCTTTGTTTGCTATTATTATAGTGTTATAAAGCACAGTGCTCCTGAGTACTTAATTGTTGCACTTCCAATTTCCACAACTATCACTCCTAAAGATTATCTCTCGTTTTTGTGCTGTACTCAAGATACACATTTTTGCCTCTACGTGTACACTTTATGGAATTAGGAATTCTGCACATGGGCCATAGAAAGCATATGATATGCTTCTTTTCATAGTTTGGGTCATGAGCATAAGAGTCAGGAAGTCACGATGCAGTTTTATAGGACCTTGGAGTATTGCATGCCATTCTGGTCACCCCATTATAGGAAGGATGTGGAGGCTTTGGCAAGGGCGCAGAGGGAGTTTATTAAAATGATGCATGGATTAGGGGTATTAGCTACAGGGAGAGGTTGGACAGACTTGTATTGTTTTCTCTGGAATGCCAGGGGTTGCCGGGAGACATGATAAAGTATATAAAATTAATGGAGCCAGAACGTTTTCCCAGGATTGAAAAATCAAATATTGGAGGGCATAACTTAAAGATGAGAGAGACAAAAGGGGGCGGGGGGGTCCATTGAGGCAGATATGATAGTGGCATTTAAGACTTTAGAATAGGCATGTTTGATATATCCCTAATTATGGGAATTCAACAATGCTTCTGCTTTTTTCACCACGTTAAAATATCTAACCCGTCAAAATCACACGTATTTATTGCTCGACAATACTCATAGATGTGATCACCATTCTGTGATAATATTGGGAGTTTGATTTGTATGGGCGGGGGCTGCATTACATCTCTACTGTCTGAAGAAGATTCCTGGGAGAGAAATAATCATTTTGTGAGACGAGGTCAGCTCACTGATGGAGGATCTCTCAAAGTTTCGATGAAAAATCATTGGTCTGAAATGTTAACTTTGTTTTTTTCCTCCAAACATGCTGCCTGGCCTACTGAGCATTTCCAACGCTTTCTATTTTTATGTCAAGTATCTTCCTCCACCTGGGGTACTTTATCTCCAAAACACCCAAAGTGACCTCAAACTTAACTTCCTTGATGTTAAAGGGGTTGGACTAAAACAAATGCCAATGGTTTTGTAGACTTCTACACAGGGCTACTGGTGCGGGGATTAGAAAAGATGCCCTCAAATAGCAGAACCCTTCAGCCTAAGACTTTAAAATTTGCTGGGTATTGTTGAAACACACCCATTTTATATAATGGTAATAGGTTACCTAAAGAGGAATTCAGGTTTAGGTTTAGTTTTATTATTGTCACATGTACCAAGGTGCAGTAAAACGTTTTGTTTTGCATGATATCCAAACAGATCAGATATACCAAACATATAGATACAAACAGTTCAAACACAAGTACAATAGTTAAAGCAAAGGGAAAGATACAGACTGCAGTCCTTTTTCTTCCACCGACACTGCCTGACCCACAGAGTTCTTCCAGCACTTTGTTTTTTGCTCAAGATTTCAGCTACTCCAGTCTCTGGGTCTCCTAATGTATGCTCTTGTGTAATTGAGATTCATGTTTTAAAATCTGTCTCATTACTGCAGGACCATGTTGAATTCCCACTGTTTTATCAATTTATCATTGTTTTATCATTGACAGATCATGTGGTTTTAACGTGTGTGAGGGAGTTTAATTTTGTGTAATCTCCATTGCAAGGAGTAACACTCCCAGTATCTCAATTTATGCAGTCCGAATTGGCGAGCACCAATTTGGACTACCCAGGATGGTTCCCAGCAGATCTCTGTGAATTTTGGCCACAAGGTCTGTTCTTGGCTTTGGTGCCTAAATCATTCTGAGAAATCCCCAGCTATATAAAAGCAGCAGGCAGTGGAGGTATCAGGTTTCGCCATCAGATCCATAAATGCTTTCGCTCACCCAGCTTATGGGAGGAGCCATCAGGGCACAATAGGGACCAAATCAGTTTTGTGGTCTACATAGGCTACCCTGAGAAGGTGCCTTGCCTGAGGTGAGGTAATATGGTCAATGATAGGCATCAATATATGAAATTGTTTTGTTCCCTCTGACATGCTAGTAGAAATGTATCTTTAACTGTGACAAAACTTCAAAAGCATTGATCATGCAATTCAAGTCAAGTCAAGTCAAGTTTATTTGTCACATACACATACGAGATGTGCAGTGAAATGAAAGTGGCAATGCTCGTGGACTTTTGTGCAAAAGACAAACAACAAAACAACCAAACAAATTATAATAATAATAATAATAATAACTTTATTTATAAAGCGCTTTTAGACAACATCAGTTACCACAAAGTGCTGTACATGGGAAATCAACAAAAAGTTATTACAAACTACTAAAACCATTAAGATGACAGGACTATAAAAACAGTAAAAAATGAAGACATTAAAAGCACTAAAACAGGAACAATGTCTCAGCCAGTGTCGAAAGCCAGTGAATAAAAGTGAGTTTTTAGGGAGGATTTAAAGATGGACAGTGAAGGGGCCTGTCTGATCTGCAGCGGCAAGGTGTTCCAGAGTGCCGGGGCAGCAACAGAAAAGGCTCTATCCCCTCTGAGCTTCTGCTTAGACCTTGGTACCTCAAGGAGCAGCTGATCCGCTGACCTGAGGCACCGGGCAGGAGCATATAGGTGGAGCCGCTCAGAGAGGTAAGGCGGGGCGAGGCCATTCAATGATTTAAAAACAAATAAAAGAATTTTAAAATGAACTCGAAAGTGCACTGGGAGCCAGTGAAGGGAGGCCAAAATTGGCGTAATGTGCTCCCTCTTTCGAGTTCCGGTTAAAAGGCGAGCGGCAGCATTTTGGACCAACTGGAGACGAGCCAACGAAGCTCGTGAGACTCCAGTGTAGAGCGCATTACAGTAATCCAGCCGAGATGAAATAAAGGCGTGAATTACTGTTTCAAAATGCTGCCGCTCGAGAATGGGCTTCACCTTTGCCAGCTTCCTTAGGTGAAAGAAGCTGGACTTAACCACTGCGCCTATTTGTTTATCTAATTTAAAATCACCGTCCATCATAAAACCCAGGTTTAAAACTGTTGGCTTTACGAACACTGCAAGTGGACCCAAGTCAACAGAGGGAGGTTCACGGCAGCCATTAGGGCCGAACAAAATCACTTCTGTCTTTTTTTCGTTAAGTCCCAGAAAGTTTAAGGCCATCCAGGACTTAATGTCCTCAAGACAAGACAGAAGTGATTTTAGGGAATAATTATAAACACAATCATAACACACATATTCTTTTACATAATAAATAACGGAAGGAAAAATGTTCTGTAGAGTCAGTCCCTGGTGAGATAGGCGTTTACAGTCCGAATTGCCTCTGGGAAGAAACTCCTTCCATTTAATTTTGTCTTCTGCTACATTTATAGTATTACATCCTTTTCTGACTTACTGTTATTATGCTTTTCTTTCTTGTGTGCTAAAGGAAAATCTGACTAACCATTTAATGAATGCTAGTCAACCATCTCAATTTCAATTCATCTTGGTACATCTCTTTGCAGAAAATTGAAGAGCATCCTGGCCAAAGCCAACAATCATGTCTGGAACAATGCGGTCTTGGCAGAAGCCCAAAGTAATGGGTCTCTACTTATTTGTACTCTATTATATTCCTCAGTTGTGGACAATCCACATTATCACTTGCAACAGTCCAATAAATCTGGTGGGCAGCGAATAGATTAAAATATTTTGTTTTGATTTTATGACAGACATGTGAGCCAATTTGGAGTGAGCCTGATACTGAAGAGTTAAAGTCACTATTTTTTATTTTGCAGATAATAAGCCATACTTTAGTTATAGATAGTATGCATAATGTCCTCAAGCCTTTGTAAACATTGTAACCTTGTTGATTTTATTTGGAGAATAGCACTGTTAACACTTCATAGTAATAGATAGAGTTAAACATTTTGCACAGTGAGATTCATGTTCTATAATGCACTACTTTTCCCTGGGCCTCAGTTTGTAAATAAAGCATTCATTTACTCATACTTTGCCATTCAAAGTTGATAACAATGTAGATACCTGTACAGTGGTTGAACAAAGATGGGAAAATATGGCTTTGTTAAGCTGTATGCACATGTACAAAAGGCTGAAATGTGGCTTGTTTAAGATTTCTTATCATTACAACTAGCTGTTTATAGTTCAGAATCACCCGATTAAAAAAATAATAGTTCAGTGTTATTTCCGGCAAGTTGTGGAGTTTTGTTTACTCTCTTGTCTGGCGGCATGCCTGAAGCTGACTGCAGATATATTGGAAAGCTGAATGGCTGCTGAGGTCTGACCTTTGACGTGTTTTGTTGAAAGAGAAATGGACTGACATAAAAGGTTTTGACAGTGCTCAAAGCTGGAGTAATTGTGGGGGATAGGTGTGTGATAATCAATGCATTACATGGAATGAAGGGGGGAAAGTGCCCCAGTAAATGGCACAACAGCCACTGCTGTTTGATTTTCTGCACAAGCAATATAGCTGAAATGAATGAATGTTCCTCACCAAATACATTGTTAACCATCATCGAGGGGCCAAATGGCCTACTCCTGCACCTATTGTCTACTGTCTATCATTCCAGATAATATGGCAACATATTGTAATATTTCAGTCATACCTTTTCCACTACAAATTGTGGCAGAGTGCAGGCACACCTCACTGGCCTTTTTAAAGGCGGCATTTGCAGTTTTGCAGACCCAGTTGCAGTATCCATTTTTATGATATGCAAGGTAATTTTTGGGAGAAAAGAAAAAACAAAATACAATGAAGAGTACCAGACTGTTTTATTTATTTATTTATATTTTATTTACATTCTCCCATTTCACAATCTTTTTCATATCATTTTGTAATAAGCAGGAAGGGGTGGGTTGGATAGAGTTTTTGAAAACCTTAAACACTACTATAACATTTAAAACTAGTGCTGCACAGGCGTTGCTATTAGAAGACTACCCACAATTTTGTGTATTTTATAAACGGTATACTAGGCACACTGATGCTGGTGCTGGTGGGAGTTGTGCGTGTGGGATGATTGTATGCTCCTTAGCTCATTTCCTTCCTGACTGCTGTTAGCAGTGCTTGAAATATCTGCCAATAGTATGATCTTGCATAAAAATTCATAGAAATCTGATGGTACTAATGGGTTGCCTGCAGTTTTCCGGCCCCCTTGGATTTGAAAGCCAGCAATGTTCTTGAAGGTCAGGAACCTGTTTCAAAACCACAGCATTTTTTTTTTTGCTGCCGTAAGACTAAACTATTAAAACATCACGTTTTATTCTCTTCCTGCAGTTGGCGTAATAGACGTGGCTGAAGTGAAATGAATGGGGGAAGCAGGATGCACACAGTGAGAATCATACAGCCACACAAGATGCGATAGAGCAGACCACAGGTAATGTGAAATCACAGTCTGGTACACCACCAGGAAAAGTCAGGCTAATCGTCACAGAATGGGTGATATCAATGTAATTAGACCCTTCCTTTATTGTGGGTTTTGGCAGGAGAAAGGTTCTAATTATATTGGTATCTCACATAGTACTCAAGACATATCCCAGGAAAGAGAGCACTAATAGGATTAGCCAAAATTATAGCATTTTGTATATGTAAGTGCAAACTGCTACCTATCTGCTGCTCTGACAGGAACCTGGTGCAAACCCAGCAGTGAATTGCCCCATGGGACTGCATAAGTAGATTTTGCCCGTCATAAGTTCGTAAGTGATGGGAGCAGAATTAGGCCAATCGGCCCATCAAGTCCACTCTGCCATTCAATCATGGCTGGTTTTTTATTCCCTTTCGACCCCATTCTCCTGCCTTCTCCCCGTAACCTTTGACACCCTTACTAATTAAGAACCTGCAAATCTCTGCTTTAACAATATACAAAGACTTGGCCTCAATAGCTGTCCGTGGCAATGAATTCCACAGATTCACCACCGTCTGGCTAAAAAAATTCCTCTTCATCTCCTTTCTAAAGGTTCGGCCTTTTATTCTGAGGCTGGCCCTTCTGGTCCTAGACTTTCCCACAAGTGGAAACATCCTCTCCACATCCACTTCATCCAGGCCTTTCATTATTCGTGTTCCCAGCAATGCTTACAGTCACTGTGTAACAAGGAGCTGCAGATGCTGGTTGAAACTGAAGGTAATAGACAATAGACAATAGGTACTGGAGTAGGCCATTCGGCCCTTCGAGCCAGCACCGCCATTCAATATGATCATCGGTGATCATCCTCAATCAGTACCCCCGTTCCTGCCTTCCCCCATATCCTCTGACTCCGCTATCTTTAAGAGCCCTATCTAGCTCTCTCTTGAAAGTATCCAGAGATCTGGTCTCCACCGCCCTCTGAGGCAGAGAATTCCACAGACTCACAACTCTCTGTGAGAAAAAGTGTGTCCTCGTCTCCGTTCTAAATGGCTTATCCCTTATTCTTAAACTGTTGCCTCTGGTTCTGGACTCCCCCAACATTGAGAACATGTTTCCTGCCTCTAGCGTGTCCAAACCCTTAATAATTTTATATGTTTCAATAAGATACCCTCTCATACTTCTAAATTCCAGAGTATACATAGAAACATAGAAACATAGAAAATAGGTGCAGGAGTAGGCCATTCGGCCCTTCGAGCCTGCACCGCCATTCAATATGATCATGGCTGATCATCCAACTCAGTATCCTGTACCTGCCTTCTCTCCATACCCCCTGATCCCTTTAGCCACAAGGCCCACATCTAACTCCCTCTTAAATATAGCCAATGAACTGGCCTCAACTACCTTCTGCGGGAGAGAATTCCAGAGATTCCCCACTCTCTGGGTGAAAAATGTTTTTCTCATCTCAGTCCTAAAAGATTTCCCCCTTATCCTTAAACTGTGACCCCTTGTTCTGGACTTCCCCAACATCGGGAACAATCTTCCTGCATCTAGCCTGTCCAACCCCTTAAGAATTTTGTAAGTTTCTATAAGATTCCCCCTCAATCTTCTAAATTCTAGCGAGTACATAGAAACCTACAAGCCTAGCCGCTCCATTCTCTCAGCATATGACAGTCCCGCCATCCCTGGAATTAACCTTGTAAACCTACGCTGCACAGCCTCAATAGCAAGAATGTCCTTCCTCAAATTAGTGGACCAAAACTGCACACAATACTCCAGGTGTGGTCTCACTAGGGCCCTATACAACTGCAGAAGGACCTCTTTGCTCCTATACTCAACTCCTCTTGTTATAAAGGCCAACATGCCATTTGCTTTCTTCACTGCCTGCTGTACCTGCATGCTTACTTCAAGATTCAAGATTCAAGATTCAAGAGGGTTTATTGTCATTACAGCCATATACACAGTGCAATGAGATAGCGTTTCCCTAGAACCTTGGTGCTACACAGAACACAATTGGACAACATCGCCGCTGCCTCAGGGTCTGGTTCCCAAGCGACATGGGATGTCAGGACTGTCTTATGAAGAAAGACTGGATAGACTTGGTTTATACTCTCTAGAATTTAGGAGATTGAGAGGGGATCTTATAGAAACTTACAAAATTCTTAAGGGGTTGGACAGGCTAGATGCAGGAAGATTGCTCCCGATGTTGGGGAAGTCCAGGACAAGGGGTCACAGCTTAAGGATAAGGGGGAAATCCTTTAAAACCGAGATGAGGAAACCTTTTTCACACAGAGAGTGGTGAGTCTCTGGAACTCTCTGCCACAGAGGGTAGTTGAGGCCAGTTCATTGGCTATATTTAAGAGGGAGTTAGATGTGGCCCTTGTGGCCAAGGGGATCAGAGGGTATGGAGAGAAGGCAGGTACGGGATACTGAGTTGGATGATCAGCCATGATCATATTAAATGGCGGTGCAGGCTCGAAGGGCCGAATGGCCTACTCCTGCACCTAATTTCTATGTTTCTATGTTTCTATGACATACATTGGTACCTGGTGATTCAGCCGGGATGCAAAGAGATTGCTATCTGGTGTGCCATATTGCTTTGTGATTTCAGCAAATAATTTGGGATTTAATATCCATTTGGTGTTATCATTAAACTTGCGTGACCTGGTGTCTGCCACTGTATTTAGCTTACCTGGTAGGTAAGTTGCTGAGAGCCAAATATGTTTGTCGACACACCATTGCCAGATTGTGTTGACCAAATTGTCACATGATATCGATTTTATCCCGCCCATATGGTTAATATAGGCCACAACTATGGTATTATCAATTTGTAAACAAACATGCAAATGGTGCATATTTGTACAATGTGCTTTTAAACCATAGAACGCACCCAACATTTCCAAATACTTTATGCCCAGTGTCTGTAGTAGTGATGATTCTAGATTAGTCCATCTACCACCTGTGCTGGATATGGTATTAGTTGCTCGCCAGCCTTGAGCACTGGCATCTGTTTGTATAGTTAACGTTGGGTTATTGACAATGATAGGGCTGGAACTATGCCAAATGTTCTCTATCCACCATTGTAGCTCTGATATAGCTTCAATGGGCAATTTCATGGTTCGGTCAAAATGTCCTGCATGTCGTTTTAACGCATGTACCTTTGCTCTTTGTAAGTTTTGATAGTGCAAAGGCCCAAACTGGGTAGCTGGAAATGCTGCTTCTATTTTTCCAATTACTCTTGCCATTTGTCAGATGGTTGGTCGATTGTTGACCATTAATTTGTTACACGTTTATGCCAATTCTGCTGATTTCTCTTTTGGCAACATTACAGACATGTAGACTGAGTTAATTGTGAACCACAGATAGTCTATAGTTGTGGTTGGTGTCAACTTAGATTTATCTGGATGTATGACAAAACCCAGGGTTTCAAATAAATGTTTAGTAGCTGAATTAGCTAATTCCATGGTTTTGCCTATCAGTAGAATATCATCAAGATATGCCATGACAATATGTTTTTGTTTTCTTAATATTGCCAAGGCTGGGTTTAGTATCTTGGTAAACAGTCAGCTTGGTAAATGTTAGCTTTCATTGCAAAAGGATTTGAGTATAGGAGCAGGGAGGTTCTACTGCAGTTGTACAGGGTCTTGGTGAGACCACACCTGGATTATTGCGTACAGTTTTGGTCTCCAAATCTGAGGAAGGACATTATTGCCATAGAGGGAGTTCAGAGACGGTTCACCAGACTGATTCCTGGGATGTCAGGACTGTCTTATGAAGAAAGACTGGATAGACTTGGTTTATACTCTCTAGAATTTAGGAGATTGAGAGGGGATCTTATAGAAACTTACAAAATTCTTAAGGGGTTGGACAGGCTAGATGCAGGAAGATTGTTCCCGATGTTAGGGAAGTCCAGGACAAGGGGACACAGCTTAAGGATAAGGAGTAAATCCTTTAAAACCGAGATGAGAAGAACTTTTTTCACACACAGAGAGTGGTGAATCTCTGGAACTCTCTGCCACAGAGGGTAGTTGAGGCCACAGTTCATTGGCTATATTTAAGAGGGAGTTAGATGTGGCCCTTGTGGCTAAAGGGATCAGGGGGTATGGCGAGAAGGCAGGTACGGGATACTGAGTTGGATGATCAGCCATGATCATATTGAATGGCGGTGCAAGCTCGAAGGGCCGAATGGCCTACTCCTGCACTTAATTTCTATGTTTCTATGTTTCTATGTCTTGGGGCTGATCTTAGGTCATTAGGCAACAATTTGAACTGCCATAGTTGCCCCATCCAGGTAAATTAGGTAGCTATGATGATCCTTGTGAATAGGTACTGAATAGTAGGCATCTTTTAAATCAATGCTTGCCATAAAGTATCCTTTGGAAATCAGTTGTTTGGCAGTCACAAATGTTTCCATTTTAAAGTGTATATACTTAACAAAAGTATTCAATGTAGTTAAGTCAATGATGATGCGACATCCACCATCTTTTTTGGTTTTGGTAAATATATTTGAAACAAATTCCAAAGATTCTTGTTCAGATTTCTCAATGATACCCTTTGTAAGTAACCTCACCAGTTCTGCATGTCCCTCTAATTTTTCTTTTTGTGAGAGGTTAAATCCCCTTTGGGGTGCATGCTGAACTGGTGGCATGTTTTCTTGAATAAATTCATTTTGTATCCTTGAATACTGTTAAGTAAATAACTATCAAATGTGATAGTCCTCCATGCTTCCATGAACAGGTGTAGTCTCCCCCCTGTTAGCACATTTCCCCCGCCTGTTATGTACTGGTAGGAACCAGACCCACCTACCTCCATTGTTATTGGTGGATTTATTTCTTCTGTTTCTTGTTCTGGTTCTTCGTCGGTCGGGGTGGTGCTGTGTGAGGGTGACGCATTTTCCATGGGGCCCTGGCCTAAAAAAGGCTTCCGGGGATGTTGTGCGGACCCCGAGCTTTCACCAGTCCCTTGGAATTGACGTCGACTGGTGGATGCAATGGGGCACTGCCACCTTGGTTGAGTGGTTCTGCTCGTTCCGGGACCTGCCCTCATGAGGCCAAATGCTTTTGATTCCTCATTCAGGTCTTTGACTTGTTTGGGCAATTCCTTACCAAATAGCAGGATCTGTGGTTCTGAGGCCGGTGTTCTGCACAGTCCTGCGAATTTAGGATTGAGGGCAGGTCTTACTGCTTCCTTGCGGAGGTTATTGATCTCGTACTGTGTGTTACACAGTAGAGCCAGGGTACCTTGCTGATTCGTAGTTATGTCTACCCCGTCTACGGAATGAGCATAGGAGGTGATAGCTGACGTCAGGAGCTTCAGTATTCGCTGCAGTTTCAGTTCTTGGGTTCTTATGCCCTGTCCAATGTACCCCCAGATTTGGCTGTTGACAGCGGGTACATTTAATGAAATGCAGTTTTCTGGAGGCGTGTAGAGGTCCAACGCCTTATTGACTACCTGTTCTTGCAGTGGTTTGAATGAGAGGTAGTCAATGCTGGCCGCCAGTATTTGCTGTAACGGCCGCCCCGCTCGTAGTGTAGCCACGTAGCGGTTCACCACTCCTAGCAGCTCTTCCTGTTCCTGTACCCCGTGCATACTCCCGATATCTTCGGCCAGTGACCCCTGTTCTGGACCAGCCCAGTCCTGGTCGCCAACGCTCCCCTCAGCTGAGGGAGATGCGATGGCCAGTGCGTGGTAGTGCACTGGGGCGGGAGTGCCTGAACTCCCTTGGCGAGCTTGCCCCATCTCCCGGAGCAATTCACACTGGAGCATTTGCTCCATGAGCCTCTCCATCTGGTTCAATACTGAGGAAGTGCCAATGGCGGACTGAAATTAGCACCAATTTCACAGATTCTAGACTTCCACAGAGGCAGCAGAGAGAAGATCTTTTTTAAAGTATATGGGCATACACTCTTCTTACTATTCATACTGGAGACCAAGAGGGCTATAATGAATTTGCCCTCTACAGAGTGGCACAGAGGAAGATATTAGTGTAATTCCTTTTGTCCATATCACTGGCTTGGAAGGAGACGAGGAAGCAACCTGCAGTTAATGTTAGTATGTGATGAAAACATTGATGAAGGACTGTAAACGAGCTGGCACAGCCAGGAAGATTGATATAACAAGGGCAAAATATTTCAGATGCTGGAAAGCTGAAATGAAAACAGAATGCGGAAACAAGCCAGATTGCAGAGGTCTATTTCTTATCGAGTCCACACACAATATTAGAAGTTGTTCAGCCAGACATGAACCCACTTCTCGGCATCTGCATACATGTCTTGTTGCTTCTTGTGCTTCTTGTGTGTGGTGGTGGAAAGATTGGTGGGAACAGGGCCGCAATGTGAACGTTTTTTCCTTAACCCCGATTGCAGAGGTGGAGAGAGTAAGATATTTGTTCACAATTATATAGCATGACAGCAACGTAGCTAAGAAATATTCAGTGAAGATCATAAGTGGCTCCTTCAAGGAATTGTCCACAAGACACTGCCTGAACCAATAATGCTTCACTGGAGATCGCATTCGTTTAGTAGGACTGTGTTGTGTTTAGGTCACTTGACAAGCAGCCAGAAGTCTGGACCATTCATCCAAAAATATGTATTCAAATCTCATTGTGGTTGCTGTGGCATTTAAACATGTAATTTTTAAAAATGGCTTAAGTCCAAAATTAGAGGCCAAGAAAAGACTGGTTAATAAATTAGGAGACATTAGCAAGAGAATGGTGAGAAAGTAGTCTCAACTAGTAGTTGAAATCTCAACTAGTAGTTGAAAAAAAACTGCATAAATGTATTTGGGGATTTTAGAAAAGTATATGAAGGATAATGTGTATGGGTGTATTGATTATAAAATCTAACATAACTGATTAGGGCTGAATGTCCTTCCTGCATGTGGGTGTTATAATGATTTTTATACAAAATAAATGTTCTATTTGCCTCTTCTATTTGGTTCATTGTAACTTGGATTATATCCATTTTGTGTTCTAGGAAGCATTAGAAAGTTTACTCTCCAACAAGTATATGTGGATATTTTATGTTAGGCTTGGTAGTAATCACATTATCACCTGACCCTGTCCAAAATATGGAAAATAAAACATGTCAGCAGCTTCTCCAAAGTGTGTGGCTTCCTTCAGGAAAGAGCAAATTGCTCCAGAATGTTTATAAGAATTAAATATGAAGTGGAAACACAGCCATTTCCATGATTTATCTCACTTCTTGTGCTTTTTGATTTAGATTTAGTGATGTGGTTAGCTGCCATAGAGCTGACACACACACATCTTCATTAACCCCCCCCCCCCCCCCCCCCCCCCCCCCCCCCCCACCCCCCCCTCCCTCCCCCCACCACCCCCCCCCCCCCCCCCCTACACCCCCCCCCCCCCAGCACATCAAAGAAGACCACCTATAGAAAATGTTCTTGGGATGAATAATCCCCGGAGCACACTAATATAGAGCTGATAGTATTCATTAGTTGCTTGATAGACAGTTTTGAACCTTGGTATTGTGCCAGTATATGGGACCATTAACACTGGTCATATCTAATAGAATGGGAATTGCAGAACAGATTCTTGGGAGTCATTGTTAAATCCTGTGGAAACTCAGATTCCCATCCTATACTCATGTAATAACCAGGTCACTAACATACTGAATTATCAATTGACTGATAGTTTCTGTGAAACCCATGCAGTTTCACTCTGCCACACCTACTTTTGTTGTTCCACACTGAAGCGGCTGCTCTGAAGTGCTGTAATTTGGTGAGAGTGAAAGGGAGACCGCAAGGGAAATAATTAAATAAACAGAGAGTAACCACAAGAACCTTGTAATATGATGTACGTAATAATGAATGAGGAGGTGTGTGTTACTTACTCTCGTGGGAAAATAAGCTTGGTTAAACCTTTCCCTGAACACACACAACATTTCATTCATTAATATCCGCACAAACAAGAGGTGATAAGAACACACACACAAACCCTCAAGCTGAGACACAGAAAGGCATTGTACTGACACGCTGCTCATTTATGTTATTGATATTGCTGTGTCTTCCACATAGATTAAATACCACAGAAGCTGAGTGATAGAATTTCTCACCAGAATTGAAATTCAATGTATCCACCACTAGATTGTACTTGCAACTCTTTGTGTGGGATAATACTCTTTTTCCTCAGCATTTTTTGTAATCTTCTTTAACCATTCATGGCTTGGTTGCTTGTGGTGGCCAAGGGTTTGTTCCAGATGATAGTTGTGAAACAACCCAATTTGCTCATGCTTTTTATAAAAGGTGTTTCTTCGTTCAAATTAAATTTCTAGTGTCAAAAGTGTTTAATTGTCAAATGTACTGTGAGCGGCACAATGACATTTTTTCAGCAGCCTTTAAATATAATGCATATAGATCATATATAATAAACAAAAATTCAATAAATTAGTAACCCCAATATGAGTGCAAGAATGCCCACAGTCTTTAGTGCAATTAAAGATAGCCCATAGTCCATAGATGTGGTTAGCATTGTGTAAAGGTTGTTGGGAAGAAGCTGTTCTTGAACATGGTGGTTACTGTTTTCAGAATCTTATACCCTCTTCCTGAAGATAGGATTGAAATGCGAACATGACCAGGGTGGTGTAGGTCTTTGATGAGGCTGGCTAACAATAAACTAAACTAAACACAGCTATATGTGAGATGGGAAAAGTTTAATGGTGTTGTGCAGAGCGTCGTTTTACACAGAGAGTGATGGGGGCCTGGAATGCATTGCTGAGGATGGTGGTGGAGGTAGATACAATAGTGGCATTTAAGAGGCTTTTAGGTAGGCACATAGAAGTGCAGGGAATGGATGCATATCGATCATGTAGAGGCAGATGAGGTCAGTTTAACTAGGCATCATGTTCGGCACAAATATTGTGGGCTGAAAGGCCCATTCTTGTGCTGTACTGTTCTATGTTCTATGTTCTAAAACCCCCTTTTCACGGTGCGACTTGACGCAAGAGGTAACCAGAGTTTGACATCGTGGGAACCTCGTGCGGTAACAATACGGCATTCGTGGACCACCGTGGCGCTAACGGCATGTAATCGTGTACCTTGGGTACTCGGGAGAAAATTCAAACATGTTTGAATTTGTCCAAGAGTGTCTTGTACACTTGTGGTTAAGCATTGCAACATTTTATGAACGAAGTGTCCCGTGCGATATCGGTAGTAACTCTTGCGGTCACCGTGGGAACTCCTGCCAACGGTGAACCCGGAAGTTGGATAGAGTGAATCCAGCCAGTTTGCTATTTACATACAAATCTAATAAAACTAGCTAAGCATTTCATTAATGTCAGTGTGTCTCTTTTTGTCTGAAAGATGGGGGTGTCTTCATTTACTGGCGGTGGGTGTCTGTCACTGAAACAGGCAGGTAAGATTTCGCATCCACCTTGTGTGTGCGTCTCTCTCTCTCTCTCCCTCCCTCTCACACAGGCGTGAATGGATGAACTCCGCGGGCCAGACAGCATTTACGGAGAGAGAGGGAGGGAGAGAGAGAGAGAGAGAGAGAGAGAGAGAGAGAGAGAGCGAGGCAGTCCTGGTCAGGCGTTTGAAGATAGACACCAGTTGCTTGGAGCAACTCAGCGGGACAGGCAGCATCTCTGGAGAGAAGGAACGTAAATGCTGCCTGGCCCGCGGAGTTCCTCCATTCATGCCTGTGTGAGAGTGAGGGAGGGAGAGTGTGAAGAAGGCTCTTGACCCGAAACGCCACCCGTTCCTTCTCTCCAGAGATGCTGCCTGTCCCGCTGAGTTGCTCCAAGCCTCTCCCCCCCCCCCCTCACCCCAACTCCCACCCACACACGCGAATGCTGGAGAAACTCAGCGGGTGCAGCAGCATCTATGGAACGAAGGAAATAGACAACGTTCCGCTGAGTTTCTCCAGCATTCGCGTGTGTGGGTGGGAGTTGGGGTGAGGGGGGGGGGGGGGGGAGACATAAGGCAGCCTCGAGAATGGGTCGCTGTTCTTGTCTCTCCGTAGATGCTGCCTGTCCCGCGGAGTTCATCCATTCATGCCCTGTGAGAGAGAGAGAGAGAGAGAGAGAGAGAGAGAGAGAGAGAGAGAGTGAGAGAGAGAGAGAGAGAGAGAGAGAGAGAGAGAGAGCAGTCCTGGTCAGTCCTTTGAAGATAGACACCAGTTGCTTGGAGCAACTCAGCGGGACAGGCAGCATCTCTGGAGAGAAGGAACGGGTGGCGTTTCGGGCTGAAAGTTTCTTCAGACTGAAAGTTTCACCTCTCAGTAGATCATAAAATAACACAATAATCACGGTCAATGTGAGATACAGTCTTTATTCATATTTGACAAAATAAAAAGACGACTTCTAGCACATATTGAGAGAAGGTGCATCACACCAAACAACATTTGTCTAAAAAAACAGATTATTCTTCAGCTCATTAAAGAGCTCGGGTGAAAAAAACGAATAGAGTGTGTGACAACAACATCATTTGTGCCACGTGATTAACTACACTACAGTCCACGATGTTCATTCGGGAAAGATCGGGAGACGGACAAGTCACTCGCACAAATGACAGAATTGCCGAGTACCGTGGGAACTCTTTACTCTACCCCCGTTATATCGTGTGATATCGTGCTAGACCACGACCACTCCACTCTGGCTACATCTTGCGTCAAGTCGCCCCGTGTAAACTAGCCATAACGCTCCCTAGTTCTAGACACTCCAATCAAGAGAAACATCATCTCCATCGTTACCTTGTCAAACCCCGTAAGAATTTTGTACATTTCAGTTTGATCACTTCTCATCCTTTTAAACTCTTAGGTAGATTCAATTTAATCTCTTTTCCAAGGACAATACCTTTTTCCAAGAATCAATCTGGTAAATCTTTCTAGCGCTTCCTCTACTCCAACTCCATTCATCCTCAGCTGAGAAGAAAAGACATGTGTACAATATTCCAGATGTGGTCTCACGTCTATAGGGGAACCTATATAATTGCATTGAAACCAATTTATTCCAGCACTCAAATGCAATAAATACTCTTGCAATTACAGCTAACATTAATGTTGCCTTTGTAATTTCTTGCTGAACCTGCATATTAACATTCAGAGATTCATGAACAAGAACACGCAGATCCCACTATAAACCAAACCTTTCTTTCACTCACTATTTAAACAATACACTGCATTTCAATTCGTCTACCAAAATGTACCAGTATGCATTGTTTCACATTGTATTGCATCCAGATCGCCCTCATCAAATCATCTGTCTATATCCCCATGAAACTACTTTTCCTCCTCTGAACAACCAACACTTCCACCCAGCTTTGTATCATCAGCTAAACTTGGATTTATTATGTTAGATCACCACATACAAATCATTAAAATAGATTATAAATTAACCATGGCACCCACTAAACACTGCCTTCCAACTGAAAAATATGAACTATACTCCATATTACCATCACTGGTTGGAGGTCTATGGATTTACATACTTTTGAGGCCACCAGTATAAGGACAGGATGGTTTATGGACCATCTGACAAAGTAAAGGTCAAAATTAGATTACATTATTTTGTTGACTTTTAACTAATGATCAGTATTAGTGAAACGTTTAGATACATGGTACCATTACCCAGCAAAATATACACTATTTCATATTTTCCTTCCTTATTTGATATTTCTATCTACAAACCAGTAGAGAAAGGAAAGACATAAAATCCTGGAGTAGCTGAGTGTGTCAGGTAGCATCCCTGCAGAATATGGATAGGTGACATTTCAGATCAGAACCCTTCCTCAGACCCTACCTTAATCGTTACCTATCCATGATCTCAAGGGATGTTGCCTGACCCACTGAGTTACTCCAATATGTTGTGCCTTTCCTTGATAAACCGGCATCTGCATTTCTACAATCTTAACGTGTGTATGGTGTAGAAAATAACTTATGTTCAGAACTACTTTAAGGTATGTTTTGTTCTCTGTAGATGTTAAATGCCGACTACAGGATTTAGTGAAGCCTGCCATCTGATCACTTAGAATGAATAATACTTTCTTGTGAGTGGTTATTCCCTGCGGCTTCCTACTCTGCCACTGGATACTGCTTTCAGTCCAGGATGGAGCATAGTCGTTCAGCACAGAAGGGGTTGCAAACACTTCATACCTGCTTCCTTAGCTATATGCTAGAATGTATGTACTGAAACACATTCATTTGACCAGGATGGAAAAAAGCTAATTCACCTAATTTAAATTATTTCCTTTGCTACAATTTAAAAGATATATATATTTAAATGTATTCAAATTGCTTTTTACCGTCCCTGATTATGAAACAGAAACATATTGAAATGCTTGAGTAGGCCTTTAAAACAGTTTGGGATTGGGTGCTGTTCTACCATCTGAGGTCTAATCAATCTAATCACTGCTGATGGATTGCTGCAGTTTGTGGCTTGGCTGTGGCAGCAAGTCCTTGAGTTTGATTGCACCTGGGAGGGTTGGCAGGCCACGGCTTTGGGGCTGGCAGGGTTAATGTGCCCATAAGAAGTATACATGGGATGAACGCAAGACATGGGCTGGGTCTAGCCTAACATGTTACAATAGGTAATTCATCTTATCCAAACAATAGAATTGCTCCTAAAGTAATAAAGTCACAACTCACAAATAAAGAGGAGCAATTGAAGGTGGCAGAATAGAAAGAGCAGAACAAAGGACCGTTTAAGAGGCCTTTAGTTGTTCACTGGCCAAAATAGCAGTTTTGTACTTCCATTATTTGGACTGTTTTTGTTGAACCCTGTAGATCTTGGCAGGGAACATATCAATATTTATCACGGCCTACTGCACAATGCACAACATCATCAGTAAACAGCCCCTGTTTCCAGCTGTGTGGTGCGTGGAGAAGGAACAAGAAAAGAGAGTGGAGATTGGAGACCTATCTATTTCTCCTCAGTGAAGAACTCATCTTAATTATCTAACAATATCAGCATTACCATTCCTCATCCACTCATGGTCCAACAACCAAATTTCTCCGGTTATAGGCATCTGATTGGCCACAAAGTAAAATTTTAAAAAACAACGGCAAATCAACATGCCACACCAAATATATAAATGAAAAGATTCCATTCCATAGGCAGATGTAAAGCAATCAACTTTTGTGTGACCTTCAATCTCCATTGAAAGTTGGCAGCCTTCCGCCAGCCATTGGCTGTAGCATAGCAAATGGAATGCCACTGAACTTCAATGGACAAACAGATGACCTTTGAAGTCAACAGCTCAGGATGCAGATGTGGGCCTCCAATCTGCAGTATTCTTATCATGAGCAACAACTGTCTGAGCTGGCTGAACGACAGCAAGGACATTAGCAGAATAGAAGTGGGGAGAGCAGACAATAAGTCTATATTCAGTCTGACCACTGCCTCTCCTTCAGAATGGTACTTCAGCAACTGTAAAATTATGTGGAAAGATTGCAACGTACCTGCCTTTTATACTTTGCAAACTGGTTTTAAGTTTGCATGATTGCATTAATTGGAAATAGCAACTTAAATATTGACCCCTAGCTAGAGTTTCCTGTCCATGGAATAACAAGATATTATTGACTATTCAGAAATCAAGTGAGCATAAATCAAGTTTGCAACATGTATGATTTAATCTGCCATTTTGATCCCTGAATCAACTTTTGACGACAATGCAATTTTGCGTTCTTGGTATTTTCAGTACAGTTTGAACTTGGCCTAGATAGAAACAAAATGCTGGAGTAACTCAGTGGAACAGGCAGTATCTCTGGAGAGAAGGAATGGATGACCCTTCTTCAGACTGACTTGAACTTGGCCTATTTTGAACTCAGAAAGGTGTAATGATAAAGTATGTTCTGATCTCTGCAAATTTTCTCAGTGATCATGTACATTCTGTAGATTAAAACCATCATCAAATGCACACTCATATTCTAAGCCTTTCCCAGCCGATGAGTGATCCCACTGTTCAGAGCTCCAATCATTAATTAGATTCATAGTCATAGAGAGATACAGTGTGGAAACACGCCCTTCGGTCCAACTCTCCCACACTGGCCAACAATGTCCGAGCTACCGTAGTCCCACTTGCCTGCCCTTTGTCCATAACCCTCCAAACCTGTCCTATCCATGTACCCGTCCAACTGTTTATTAAACAATGGCATAGTCCCAGTCTCAAATACCTCCTCTGGCAGCTTGTTCCATACACCCACCACCCTCTGTGTGAAAAAGTTACCGCTCGGATTCCTTTAAATATTTTCCCCTTCACCTTGTACCTATGTCCTCTGGTCCTCGATTCCACCACTCTGGGTAAAAGACTCTGTGCATCTACCCGATCTATTCCTCTCATGATTTTGTATACCTCTATCAGATCTCCCCTCATCCTCCTACGCTCCATGGAATAGAGACCTAGCCTACTTAACCTCTCCCTATAGCTAACACCCTCGAGTCCTGGCAACATCCTTTCTGAAATCTTTTCTGAACTCTTTCAAACTTGACAATATATTTCCTATAACATGGTACCCAGAATGGAACACAATATTGTAAATGCCGTTTCACCAAATGTCTTATACAACTGCAACATGACCTCCCAACTTCTATACTCAATACTCTGACTGATGAAGGCCAAAGTGCCAAAAGCTTTTTTGACCACCTTATCTACCTGCGACTCGACCTTCAAGGAACCATGCACCTGTACTCTTGGATCCCTCTGCTCTACAACACTACCCAGAGGCCTACCATCTACTGTGTAGGTCCTACCCTTGTTCAACGTCCCAAAATGCAACACCTCACACTTCTCTGTATTAAATTCCATCAACCGTTCCCCCACCCACCTGGCCAATCGATCCAGATCCGGCTGTAATTGTTCACAACCTTCATCACTATCTGAAAATACACTAACTTTTGTATCATCAGCAAACTTGCTAATCTTGCCCTGTAAATTCTCATCCAAATCATTGACCTAGATGATAAACAGTAATGGGCCCAGCACCGAACCCTGTGGCCCACCACTAGTCACAGGCCTCCATTCTGAGAAGCAACCTTCCACCATCACCCTTTGCTTCCTTCCATGGAGCCAATTTGCTATCCATTCAGCTATCTCTCCTTGGATCCCATGAGATCTAACCTTCCAGAGCAGCCTACCATGCGGCACCTTGTCAAAAGCCTTACTAAAGTCCATGTACACAACCGACTGGGGTCTTCACAAAGATTTTTAACATCTCCCTGTCACAAGCTATCATACTACCCTGCTTAAAGTCAGCCACTATCATTCCTATTCCCAAAAAGCCAGTCCCTGAGAACTTGAATGACTATAGACCGATTACACTTACACCAGTGATTATGAAGTACTTCGCGAAACTAGTCCTGCATCACATCAGAACCAGCCTACCTCCCTCCTTCAACCCACATCAGTTTGCCTACAGAGATAACAGATCCACTGAGGACGCCATCACCATAGCAACTGACCCATTTGGAACACCAGGAAAGCTACGTGAGGATGCTATTCATTGATTAGCGTTTAGCATTCAATACTATCATTCCGGACATTTTAATCAGCAAACTGCTTGACCTAGGCCTCTACTTCCCCATCTGCACATGGATCAAAAACTTTCTCACAAACCGCCCACAGAGAGTTAAAACCGGCCCCCACATCTCCTCCTCCATCACAATAAGCACTGGCGCACCTCGAGGCTGCGTGCTGAGTCCACTCCTCTACTCCTTATACACCTATGACAGTACACCTGCCCACCCTTCCAACATGATTATTAAATGTGCTGACGACACAACTGTCGTCGGGCTCATCACAGGGGGGAATGAGTCAGCATACAGGGACGAGATGCAGTGACTGTCAGAGTGGTAAATAACCTGACACTGAACACCACAAAGGCAAAGGAGCTAATACTGGACTTCAGGAGGAAACGGGACACAGACCCGGCCCCACTCTGCATAAATCTCGTGGGAAAATAAGCTTGGTTAAACCTTTGCCTGAACACACACAACATTTCATTCATTAATATCCACACAAACAAGAGGTGATAAGAACACACACACAAACCCTCAAGCTGAGACACAGAAAGGCATTGTACTGACACGCTGCTCATTTATGTTATTGATATTGCTGTGTCTTCCACATAGATTAAATACCACAGAAGCTGAGTGATAGAATTTCTCACCAGAATTGAAATTCAATGTATCCACCACTAGATTGTACTTGCAACTCTTTGTGTGGGATAATACTCTTTTTCCTCAGCATTTTTTGTAATCTTCTTTAACCATTCATGGCTTGGTTGCTTGTGGTGACCAAGGGTTTGTTCCAGATGATAGTTGTGAAACAACCCAATTTGCTCATGCTTTTTATAAAAGGTGTTTCTTCGTTCAAATTAAATTTCTAGTGTCAAAAGTGTTTAATTGTCTAATGTACTGTGAGCGGCACAATGACATTTTTTCAGCAGCCTTTAAATGTAATGCATATAGATCATATATAATAAACAAAAATTCAATAAATTAGTAACCTCAATATGAGTGCAAGAATGCCCACAGTCTTTAGTGCAATTAAAGATAGCCCATAGTCCATAGATGTGGTTAGCATTGTGTAATGGTTGTTGGGAAGAAGCTGTTCTTGAACATGGTGGTTACTGTTTTCAGAATCTTATACCCTCTTCCTGAAGATAGGATTGAAATGCGAACATGACCAGGGTGGTGTAGGTCTTTGATGAGGCTGGCTAACAATAAACTAAACTAAACACAGCTATATGTGAGATGGGAAAAGTTTAATGGTGTTGTGCAGGGCAAGTCTTTTTACACAGAGAGTGATGGGGGCCTGGAATGCATTGCTGAGGATGGTGTTGGAGGTAGATACAATAGTGGCATTTAAGAGGCTTTTAGGTAGGCACATAGAAGTGCAGGGAATGGATGCATATCGATCATGTAGAGGCAGATGAGGTCAGTTTAACTAGGCATCATGTTCAACACAAAAATTGTGGGCTGAAAGGCCCATTCTTGCGCTGTACTGTTCTATGTTCTATGTTCTAATGCTCCCTAGTTCTAGACACTCCAATCAAGAGAAACATCATCTCCATCGTTACCTTGTCAAACCCCGTAAGAATTTTGTACATTTCAGTGCGATCACTTCTCATCCTTTTAAACTCTTAGGTAGATTCAATTTAATCTCTTTTCCAAGGACAATACCTTTTTCCAAGAATCAATCTGGTAAATCTTTCTAGCGCTTACTCTACTCCAACTCCATTCATCCTCAGCTGAGAAGAAAAGACATGTGTACAATATTCCAGATGTGGTCTCACATCTATAGGGGAACCTATATAATTGCATTGAAACCAATTTATTCCAGCACTCAAATGCAATAAATACTCTTGCAATTACAGCTAACATTAATGTTGCCTTTGTAATTTCTTGCTGAACCTGCATATTAACATTCAGAGATTCATGAACAAGAACACGCAGATCCCACTATAAACCAAACCTTTCTTTCACTCACTATTTAAACAATACACTGCATTTCAATTCGTCTACCAAAATGTACCAGTATGCATTGTTTCACATTGTATTGCATCCAGTTCGCCCTCATCAAGTCATCTGTCTAAATCCCCATGAAACTACTTTTCCTCCTCTGAACAACCAACACTTCCACCCAGCTTTGTATCATCAGCTAAACTTGGATTTATTATGTTAGATCACCACATACAAATCATTAAAATAGATTATAAATTAACCATGGCACCCACTAAACACTGCCTTCCAACTGAAAAATATGAACTATACTCCATATTACCATCACTGGTTGGAGGTCTATGGATTTACATACTTTTGAGGCCACCAGTATAAGGACAGGATGGTTTATGGACCATCTGACAAAGTAAAGGTCAAAATTTGATTACATTATTTTGTTGACTTTTAACTAATGATCAGTATTAGTGAAACGTTTAGATACATGGTACCATTACCCAGCAAAATATACACTATTTCATATTTTCCTTCCTTATTTGATATTTCTATCTACAAACCAGTAGAGAAAGGAAAGACATAAAATCCTGGAGTAGCTGAGTGTGTCAGGTAGCATCCCTGCAGAATATGGATAGGTGACATTTCAGGTCAGAACCCTTCCTCAGACCCTACCTTAATCGTTACCTATCCATGATCTCAAGGGATGTTGCCTGACCCACTGAGTTACTCCAATATGTTGTGCCTTTCCTTGATAAACCGTTATCTGCATTTCTACAATCTTAACATGTGTATGGTGTAGAAAATAACTTATGTTCAGATCTACTTTAAGGTATGTTTTGTTCTCTGTAGATGTTAAATGCCGACTACAAGATTTAGTGAAGCCTGCCATCTGATCACATAGAATGAATAATACTTTCTTGTGAGTGGTTATTCCCTGCGGCTTCCTACTCTGCCACTGGATACTGCTCTCAGTCCAGGATGGAGCATAGTTGTTCAGTACGGAAGGGGCTGCAAACACTTCATACCTGCTTCCTTAGCTATATGCTAGAATGTATGTACTGAAACACATTCATTTGACCAGGATGGAAAAAAGCTAATTCACCTAATTTAAATTATTTCCTTTGCTACAATTTGAAAGATATATATATTTAAATGTATTCAAATGGCTTTTTACCGTCCCTGATTATGAAATAGAAACATATTGAAATGCTTGAGTAGGCCTTTAAAACAGTTTGGGATTGGGTGCTGTTCTACCATCTGAGGTCTAATCAATCTAATCACTGCTGATGGGTTGCTGCAGTTTGTGGCTTGGCTGTGACAGCAAGTCCTTGAGTTTGATTGCACCTGGGAGGGTTGGCAGGCCACGGCTTTGGGGCTGGCAGGGTTAATGTGCCCATAAAAAGTATACATGGGATGAACGCAAGACATGGGCTGGGTCTAGCCCAACATGTTACAATAGGTAATTCATCTTATCCAACCAATAGAATTGCTCCTAACACAATGGGGGAAAAGTAATAAAGTCACAACTCACAAATAAGGAGGAGCAATTGAAGGTGGCAGAATAGAAATAGCAGAACACCGGATTGTTTAAGAGGCCTTTAGTTGTTCACTGGCCAAAATAGCAGTTTGGTACTTCCATTATTTGGACTGTTTTTGTTGAACCCTGTAGATCTTGGCAGGGAACATATCAACATTTATCACGGCCTACTACACAATGCACAACATCATCAGTAAACAGCCCCTGTTTCCAGCTGTGTGGTGAGTGGAGAAGGAACAAGAAAAGAGAGTGGAGATTGGAGACCTATCTATTTCTCCTCAGTGAAGAACTCAGCTTAATTATCTAACAATATCAGCATTACCATTCCTCATCCACTCATGGTCCAACAACCAAATTTCTCCGGTTATAGGCATCTGATTGGCCACAAAGCAAAAATTTAAAAAAACAACGGCAAATCAACATGCCACACCAAATATATAAATGAAAAGATTCCATTTTGTAGGCAGATGTAAAGCAATCAACTTTTGTGTGACCTTCAATCTCCATTGAAAGTTGGCAGCCTTCCGCCAGCCATTGGCTGTAGCATAACCACAAAATGGAATGCTACTGAACTTCAATGGACAAACAGATGACCTTTGAAGTCAACAGCTCAGGATGCAGATGTGGGCCTCCAATCTGCAGTATTCTTATCATGAGCAACAACTGTCTGAGCTGGCTGACCGACAGCAAGGATATTAGCAGAATAGAAGTGGGGAGAGCAGACAATAAGTCTATATTCAGTCTGACCACTGCCCCTCCTTCAGAATGGTACTTCAGCAACTGTAAAATTATGTGGAAAGATTGCAACGTACCTGCCTTTTATACTTTGCAAACTGGTTTTAAGTTTGCATGATTGCATTAATTGGAAATAGCAACTTAAATATTGACCCCTAGCTAGAGTTTCCTGTCCATGGAATAACGAGATATTATTGACTCTATTCAGAAATCAAGTGAGCATAAATCAAGTTTGCAACATGTATGATTTAATCTGCCATTTTGATCCCTGAATCAACTTTTGACGACAATGCAATTTTGCGTTCTTGGTATTTTCAGTACAGTTTGAACTTGGCCTAGATAGAAACAAAATGCTGGAGTAACTCAGTGGAACAGGCAGTATCTCTGGAGAGAAGGAATGGATGACCCTTCTTCAGACTGACTTGAACTTGGCCTATTTTGAACTCAGAAAGGTGTAATGATAAAGTATGTTCTGATCTCTGCAAATTTTCTCAGTGATCATGTACATTCTGTAGATTAAAACCATCATCAAATGCACACTCATATTCTAAGCCTTTCCCAGCCGATGAGTGATCCCACTGTTCAGAGCTCCAATCATTAATTAGATTCATAGTCATAGAGAGATACAGTGTGGAAACACGCCCTTCGGTCCAACTCTCCCACACTGGCCAACAATGTCCGAGCTACCGTAGTCCCACTTGCCTGCCCTTTGTCCATAACCCTCCAAACCTGTCCTATCCATGTACCCGTCCAACTGTTTATTAAACAATGGCATAGTCCCAGTCTCAAATACCTCCTCTGGCAGCTTGTTCCATACACCCACCACCCTCTGTGTGAAAAAGTTACCGCTCGGATTCCTTTAAATATTTTCCCCTTCACCTTGTACTTATGTCCTCTGGTCCTCGATTCCCCTACTCTGGGTAAAAGACTCTGTGCATCTACCCGATCTATTCCTCTCATGATTTTGTATACCTCTATCAGATCTCCCCTCATCCTCCTACGCTCCATGGAATAGAGACCTAGCCTACTTAACCTCTCCCTATAGCTAACACCCTCGAGTCCTGGCAACATCCTTTCTGAAATCTTTTCTGAACTCTTTCAAACTTGACAATATATTTCCTATAACATGGTACCCAGAATGGAACACAATATTGTAAATGCCGTTTCACCAAATGTCTTATACAACTGCAACATGACCTCCCAACTTCTATACTCAATACTCTGACTGATGAAGGCCAAAGTGCCAAAAGCTTTTTTGACCACCTTATCTACCTGCGACTCGACCTTCAAGGAACCATGCACCTGTACTCTTGGATCCCTCTGCTCTACAACACTACCCAGAGGCCTACTATCTACTGTGTAGGTCCTACCCTTGTTCAACGTCCCAAAATGCAACACCTCACACTTCTCTGTATTAAATTCCATCAACCGTTCCCCCACCCACCTGGCCAATCGATCCAGATCCGGCTGTAATTGTTCACAACCTTCATCACTATCTGAAAATACACTAACTTTTGTATCATCAGCAAACTTGCTAATCTTGCCCTGTAAATTCTCATCCAAATCATTGACCTAGATGATAAACAGTAATGGGCCCAGCACCGAACCCTGTGGCCCACCACTAGTCACAGGCCTCCATTCTGAGAAGCAACCTTCCACCATCACCCTTTGCTTCCTTCCATGGAGCCAATTTGCTATCCATTCAGCTATCTCTCCTTGGATCCCATGAGATCTAACCTTCCAGAGCAGCCTACCATGCGGCACCTTGTCAAAAGCCTTACTAAAGTCCATGTACACAACCGACTGGGGTCTTCACAAAGATTTTTAACATCTCCCTGTCACAAGCTATCATACTACCCTGCTTAAAGTCAGCCACTATCATTCCTATTCCCAAAAAGCCAGTCCCTGAGAACTTGAATGACTATAGACCGATTACACTTACACCAGTGATTATGAAGTACTTCGCGAAACTAGTCCTGCATCACATCAGAACCAGCCTACCTCCCTCCTTCAACCCACATCAGTTTGCCTACAGAGATAACAGATCCACTGAGGACGCCATCACCATAGCAACTGACCCATTTGGAACACCAGGAAAGCTACGTGAGGATGCTATTCATTGATTAGCGTTTAGCATTCAATACTATCATTCCGGACATTTTAATCAGCAAACTGCTTGACCTAGGCCTCTACTTCCCCATCTGCACATGGATCAAAAACTTTCTCACAAACCGCCCACAGAGAGTTAAAACCGGCCCCCACATCTCCTCCTCCATCACAATAAGCACTGGCGCACCTCGAGGCTGCGTGCTGAGTCCACTCCTCTACTCCTTATACACCTATGACAGTACACCTGCCCACCCTTCCAACATGATTATTAAATGTGCTGACGACACAACTGTCGTCGGGCTCATCACAGGGGGGAATGAGTCAGCATACAGGGACGAGATGCAGTGACTGTCAGAGTGGTAAATAACCTGACACTGAACACCACAAAGGCAAAGGAGCTAATACTGGACTTCAGGAGGAAACGGGACACAGACCCGGCCCCACT
This sequence comes from Leucoraja erinaceus, assembly GCF_028641065.1. Lineage (NCBI taxonomy): Eukaryota > Metazoa > Chordata > Chondrichthyes > Rajiformes > Rajidae > Leucoraja > Leucoraja erinaceus. The sequence continues at coordinate 25,752,119 of NC_073387.1, forward strand.
CTGCATAAATGGGGCATGTGTGGAAAGGGTGCAGACATTCAAATTCCTAAGAGCCCTCATATCCGAGGACCTCTCCTGGTCGGCCAACACCACTGCAACCGTCAAGAGAGCACAACAGAGACTCCACTTCCTGAGAGTGCTCAGGAGGCACAACAACAAGAAGAAGCTACTGGTGGCCTTCTACCGGGCGACCATTGAGAGTCTATTGACATATTGCATGTCAGTGTGGTATGCAGGCTGCTCTGCTGCTGATAAGAAAGTGCTCCAGAGAGTGGTAAAAACAGCAGAGAGGATCACCAGCTGCCCACTGCCCTCTCTGGAGGATATTGCCACCTCACGCTACCTCAGCAGAGCCACTAAAATCATCAAACCCCGGTCACCACCTTTTTGAACTGTTGTCCTGTGGCAGGCGTTACAGGTCAGCCAAAACACGCACCTCCAGACTCAAAGACAGTTTCTTCCCCAAAGCAATCTTCACACTCAATATGAAAAAACACTGAGTATTATTCATGCTGCACTCTTCCATGCTGCTACCCACCTTGCACTTTACTATCACCATGTGCAATACTGATTACTTACTTATCTTGATACCTAGTTTTTAACATTGTTTTTAAATTGTGCCCTGTGTTTTTATGTTTGTATATTATGCACCAATGGAGTGGCAATAACAATGTTGTTGTATGCAGTGCTTACAATGTCAAATAAAGGCGTTTCATTTCATTTATCTACAGCTCTGCCCTCATCAACCTTTTTGCTCACGTCTTCAAAAAAATCAGTCAAATTTGTGAGACACGACCTCCCACGTACAAAACCATACTGACTGTCCCTAAACAGCCCTTACCCAACCAAATGCCTGTATACCCTACCCCTCAGAATACTCTCCGGTAACTTACCAACTACAGATATTAAGCTCACCGGCCTATAGCTTCCCTGCAGCCCTTCTTGAAAAGAGGCAGAACATTTGTCACCCTCCAACCCTCTGGCACCTCTCCTGTATTTAAGGACGACTCATAAATTTCAACCAGGGCTTCCGCAATTTCCTCTATAGTTTCCCGCAATGTCCTCAGATATATCTGATCAGGCCCCGGAGATTTGTCTACCTTTAAACACAACAGTACCTTCAGTACTTCCTTGACGGCAACCCTGACTGCTCTCATAACACTTTCAGTGACTGCTCCAATTTCCTCCATCCTAATGTCTTTCTCCTTGGTAAATACAGAGGAGAAATATTAATTGAGGACCTTGCCCATCTCCTGTGGCTCCATACAGAGGTGACCACTTTTACTCCTGAGAGGTCCCATTCTCTCTCTAGTTACCCTTTTCTCCCTTTGGTATTTATAAAATCTTTTGGGATTGTCTTTTATGCTACCCGCCAGAGCTATCTCCTGGCCCCTTTCTGCCCTTCTGATCTCCTTTTTTAGTTTGCTCCTTAGTTCCCAAAACTCCTCCAGGGATCTACTTGATTCCAGCTACCTATGCCTGTCCCAAGCATCCTTCCTGTTTTTTTAATAATGTCTCAATTTCCCTCCTCAGCCAAGTTTCCTTACGTTTGCCTGCTTTGTCTTTCACTCTAACGGGGACGTACAAATAGGTATGTTACAAAACCTACCTGAATCGTTATTGAGAATCTGCCCCAGGCCGTGTGCGTGATTTTGGCGCTGTTTAGAGGGGGCGGGTTTAAAACACGATTTTTACTAGGCTGTTGCAATCGAAAATGTTCAGCCTAGTAAATCATTAACGAAAAATCGCTGAAAGACCCCTTCGCAAAAGGTATTATTAGTTTTTATGGCCTTGTATAATAGTTATAGTAGTTTAAAAATCACTCTCTAAACCCGCGACCTCTCGCAGCCCCAGGGTTTTATAAAGCAAACAATTAAAGGTATGTACCTTATTTTTACATTGAAAGGGGCTTCTTAAGAACCCTGTATATAAAGTTTTCTATAGCGAGTAGCTCATTTTGGGCTCTTTATATCCCGCAGTATTTTTCTGGGCATTTGAGGGCACAAATCCAGCGCAATGTGAACGTTCTAAACCAGCGCGTTCACAGGATCCCACTAGAAAGCCGATTTAAAATGGACTTTAATTTACAGCAATTGAACACTAAATTCCTTCCATTTGGCCTATAAATTAATGTAAATGAGATTTAAAAATCATGTTTTATTGTGAATTATTTGTGAATATTATTTGGACACTTAGGCTATTTAAAAATGTTAATCATTTATTAAGAAATGGATAGATGTTTAGATCTAGTAATTGAAGTTTGAAATTAGCTACAATTGGGTAACTAACTAATTATATGCTTTAATTTCAGGTCATCCAAGTAAGATTATTTTATATTTGTTTCAGAATGGTTCAATCTATGATAACTGAAAATTTCATTCAGTTCTCTTAATTTTTAAGAAGGTTATGGGTTTTTGACTCTCCATGATCACAGCTTTTTTGTTATGTCCATAGAAAATCAATAGGGAACAAGATGCTAATTTCTGAGTATGAAAATGGCCATAACTTTTTTATTACTTGAGATATGAAAGTGAATTAGGTGTCAAATTAAACTTATTTTTATATTTTATCTGATGGGATAAATTACAGACTTGAATTTTTAAATCTCAAAATTTTGTAACATTGCTAATACAAATCATGAGCTCTCTTCAGTACTCTTTTAAAAACATCCCACTTGGCCAATGTTCCTTTCCCCTCAAATAACCTGCTCCAGTCAACTTTTATCCACGAGTAGTTGCTCTACTCAACAGCCAAAAATCTGTAGCCTCCCTTTGATCTGGTATTTTGCTGGTTCACATGCTTGATCAATGGTGTTTTATCATTAATGTTTTATTATTATTAATATTTAGTGTTTTCTGAGTAATTCGTAACTGTCACTGTATGTCATGTTGTTACTTGTGGGCGGAGCACCAAGGCAAATTCCTTGTATGTGAATACTTGGCCAATAAACTTACTTACTTACTTACTTACTTACTTACTTACTTACTTGCTTGCTTGCTTGCTTGCTTGCTTGCTTGCTTGCTTGCTTGCTTGCTTACTTGCTTACTTACTTACTTACTTACTTGAGCTAGACCTTCTCTCATACCCACAAAGTTGGCCTTACCCCAGTTGAGCATTTAAATTCTGCAGGAGCACCACGATTTCACATTAAGAATGGAAGGTTACTCAATGCCGAGACTCTCTCGGAGGAAACATGATATTTTCTTAACTACATGTAGGCATATTGACCTCCATTTCAGCCAGTGAATGCAAATAGTTTTTTTTTGTGCCAGACTGACAATGACATATCTGCTCTGTAGGATTTGCTTCCTTGTTCCATCTCAAAAGAACAACTGGTGCAGTCTCTGCCCTTGTCTCGTATGTACAAACATACATTCAACCTCAGGATATACAGAGAAGGAAGTAGAGTAGAAAAATGATCTTTGAGACAAATCAGGCACCCAACCTTCATGTGGTGTATCTAGGAAAGGGATAGAATGAGGGATTTGTTCCACAATGGTTGTTTCATTCACTCATTTTAAGTGCCAGGAACAGCATGTTTGTGCTGCAAACCTTAAGCTCCATTTAATTATTATCATCTGATGTCCTGTGTGGTGCCATCTGTTGTAGGCACAAGGGCATGCTGGATTAGAGTTAATATTGGTGACAGCATTTTTTACTGGTGATGCTATTTAAGCATGAAGCTTGACCAATAGCTAAAGAATGACAGGCTGTATTTTCTGGTTGCCAAGACTGGCAGCACAAGGGTAAACCTGTGACTGTGAGATCAGCAAGTCTGCCTCAGATCCATGTAGCTGGATCTGCATCACTTTGCTTCCAATTGTGATATTTCTTCAAGAATTTTAAGAAATGTAGATTTTCAACTAGGACACACTAGTACGAATAATTAATTCAATATCAAGTTAGGTAGCGAGAGCAAAATAAAGATTTGCAGAAATGAAAGAGGAGAGAAAAGGCAGTTTAACAACATTTTAAAAATCTGCAGCAGTAATAAGAAGCTGAAAGAGTACAGCTATATATTTATTAAAGTTAGTGGCTGAAAGGCCATGTATTTAAGAATTTCCATATCACATAAACGTCTATTTTATAATTTAGTGTTGATCTATGGCCTCTGCACAGGTCATTTGCACCATTCTGCTAGACAACATAATGCCATTTTCAATAAGCATTCAAAGGGGAATATATGTTTATGGGTGGCAACTTTTGACTTTTTATATTTAATTATGCGGCTGAACTGATCTGGACTTGATACTGTTTCATGCATAATAACTTCATACCAACTATATATTTATGTAGAAACCAAACTGGAAAACTGCTAATTCTCGAGGATCTTAAAAGAGTTCCATGGTGGAGGAGTTAATAGAAGAAAATAGGGATGGCAGGGGGATCAACAGGAAATGGATCTTCCTAATACCTGCAAGAAATAGTCACGGTCACATTGCCCATAATATTTCTGTATTTCCCCCTATGGTCTAAAAAAAATCATGTAACGAGTTACTTATTGATGTTTTTGCTAAACAGCTGGCTAAAGCATTCTTCAGCAGTCACTCTCTTCCAAATGAAAAACAATTTAGCAGCTATTCAGACAGCTTAGGCAATGTTCCTGTTATTCTTGTACCTCTGTTAACATTACTTGCTTTAACAAAGGTTCAGTTGAAATATCTTCATTCAACATTGTCCAACTTTTCTCTTTCAAATGCTGCATGATTTCAGATTTTTAGCTTTCATCAGTCTTTTTATCTCTTATTATTGGTACAGCTTTGAAACTACACACATAATAACTGCGAAAAAATAACTGCAAAAAAACGTTTAAATTCTGGAAAAAGATAACAGTTCCCACAGTGAAGATGTGGATCACAGAAATGACCGAGACACTACATCTAGAAAAAATAAGGTTTGTCTTGACTGACAAACCAGATCAATTTTCAAAACAATGGTCTCCTTTTATTGAATTTCTTCAACAACATAATGGTTGAACACAAACTCAAAACCGATGGTAGGGTCCGGTGAGCGGGCATATGGAAGGGGAGTTGGATATATCTCCGCTTCTTTTACACCTTTGTTAGTTCTGGGATTTGTTTTTTTTCTTGCTTTTCTTCAAATCTTTTCTTTTCTTTTTCTTTTCTTCTTTCTTTCCCTTTTTTTCCTTTTGATTTTTTCCTATCTAGGTATTAGTTTATAAAATGTTAAAACTGAAGCAGTATGAAAATTGCATAACTGTTATGTCGATCAATTTCTTTTTGTACAATTGCTTCGAACAAAAGTGTTTAAAATTTTTTTTAAATGATAACAATTTTTTTTAAAAGAAACTACGCACATGATCTTTACTAAAAAACTTGAAGATCCTACTACTGTGTTAATGCAGGGAATAATGCTTAACATATCAAAAAAATCTCGAAAAAGCTCATCTTTAAATAAATAATGACAGTGGACATATTTCCTGTCTGTGTAACATTTATCATATTAAAAATCAAAAGTTCCATCACATAATCAGAGAATATTACCTCAATTCCAGCATTAATTTTATACTCAATACTCTTCCAGTAATATGAGTAGGCAATGTTAATAAATCTGTTTAACCAAGTATTGTTTTTACAATTTCTACAAAGTACCACCCCTATTTCACTGCTGTACAAGCACATTCACACATATGTAGTCACCCCCACCCAGCTCCCTGATCATTCAATAAGTCTATTGGCAAGGAAGCCTAAACAGGTGCAGATTTCAGTGTTAAAAGACATGTTTACTGAACACTCAGGGTCTTGTCCATGGCTTAGAAGAGTGGACGAGACCATTCTGCCCACCCCATCTGTCACAAAGGAATTAGAATTAATCCTTAATAATTCTGAGGGGAAGCACGTTTTTTTAGTTGTGAAATCGGAGACTTAGTAACACCTGTAACAACACCAGTTCAGAAAGCCAGCCAGCTTTCCATTTGTACAGCAGCATAGATATCATACAAACTCTAGATGTGTGCAAGTGCTTTGTGAAATATTTGAGTCCCATCATTATTTTGAAAGGTATGAGGTTTAGTTTAGTTTAGAGATACAGGCCCTTTGGCCCACCGAGTTAGCGATCCCCACGCACTAATACTATCCTGCACACACCAGGTTGCTTTGGGAAATGTAGAAAAGCTGAACAGAAAATTACTTATTGCTTGCTCCTCAGTAATTACTTATTAATTTAAAATTGACTCGCTGTAAACTTTGGAAACTATTTTGTTGTCAGTTACATGATCACAATGAATGGCAGTGTAGGCTCAAAGGGCCAAATGGCCTCCTCCTTCATCTATTTTCTATGATAATACAATTTAATACCAATTGCAAAATAGAACACTCAGTTGCAACTGCTCCCATCCATTGTTCAAGCTCAATTATATTTTCCAGGCTGTTCAGATTTATTTTGCTCTATGAATTATATTTTCTGTCAGGTTAATTGTAAATAAGAAGACTGGATAATTGTTTTATATTAGAAGATTGAGACTACTTATAGAAACTTACAAAATCTTAAGGGGTTGGACAGGCTAGATGCAGGAAGATTGTTCCCGATGTTAGGGAAGTCCAGGACAAGGGGTCACAGCTTAAGGATAAAGGGGAAATCCTTTAAAACCGAGATGAGAAGAACTTTTTTTACGCAGAGAGTTCTCTGGAACTCTCTGCCACAGAGGGTAGTTGAGGCTATATTTAAGAGGGAGTTAGATGTGGCCCTTGTGGCTAGGGGATCAGGGGTATAAGACTCCTGGTTGAGTTGGTGATCACCATTTAATGGCGGTGTGAAGGCAATGGCCTAGAACCTAATTTCTATTTTCTATGCTATGTTTAGTTTGTTCAAGAAGGCTAATAATCCCTATGTAATACTCCAGGTTTTAGTTACATTTAATTGTGTCATTAGAAGAAATTTTGCATGTAATCTGATACACTGGTCAACAAATGACATAGAAGCAGCAAACAACCTGCTGGTAGAACTCAGCATGTCAAGTAGCATCTGTCGATGGAAAAAAATGGTTGAAATCCTGCTTCAGGTCCTGATGTAGGGTTTCAACCATTCCTTTCTACCTGCAGATGCTGCTAAAACCTGCTGTGGTCCACCAGCAGATTGTTTATAGCCACTATTTGTGGTCTTGCGCATATACCTTTAAATAGGTGTGAAATGTATCCGCATACTCACATCACTACAAACTCATCACTGTTGAGAATGCGTACTACAATGAATTCCTAACTAGGGAAGAACTTCTCATCATGGTTTTATATCCCTGTGGAAGGGTACTCCATCAGTCTGAAATACAAAGTAAGCCACAATCATGCTGCATCTATTTTGGTAGTGGAGCAATCTCAAGATGGTAGTAGCAGCTGAAGAGAACCATCTGAAGATATAGATTCCTCCCACATTCTTGGCAGCACCAAAATTAAACAAATGGGGTTTTGTACTCAGCCATCATTTGCTGCTAATCTTTCTGGCCACAGGCAATTGATGTTCAGCCCATCCCGAAAGGTAAACTGCTCCAAAGTGAGCTTTATTTTTTTACGTATCAATATTATTACAGAACTTACCTCACAATGTGAATGGAAAGGTTTTCTCGATACAGACACTTAGAGAAAGCAGCTGTTTAGAAATGAAACATGTTCAAAATGATTGATTGTCACAAATTCTGCCACACCTTTGTATTTTACATGAAATTGAACAGATTTCTTTCCTCTCCTTTCCCCACAAGTGAAACTCCTGTTACTTCAAACAAATCAGTTGTAAGGAATATGAGGGTATTCATGGCAATTTGTTTAAATCTTTAGGTATTAGCTGAAATTCAAAACAAAAACAAAGCTTCCTATAAATCTATCAGCCAGTTGTCTACTTATTTCTTGCAGTGGGCACCTTGTCATCAGCCTACAGGGTGCGCTGGTATGTGACCCTGCATGCGATTGTTTAGATTGCAGAAATTTGAACTGAAACACTTCCGGTCCAATCCAAAAACACTTGTCACTGTTCATTCTGAATCCATTCAGTCTGAAGAATGCAATTCACCCACTAACACGTTCATGTTAATGAACAATAGTGAAGGCAAGCAAGCTGAAGGCAAGATCATTCATGGAGCAAGGTCCAAGCGTTATTATAGTCTGAAGCATGGCATTTGTACTGGTAATGACAGATTGTAGTTTAAAAAAAAAATTAAACCAGCTAAAACAATCTTAATAAGAAGCTAGATTTGTTTAGCAAGTCACGTTTTCCCATTAGTCTTTCCATTAATAGCAGGAGTTCATTAAATTTGATTTCTCTTTATTTACTCAGAGCTCTAACTCAATGTTTCCCCAGAGTTCCACAACCAGAAAGGGGTAAGCCATTTAGAACGGAGATGAGGAAAAACATTTCCACCCAGACAGTTGTGAATCTGTGGAATTCGCTGCCTCAGAAGGCAGTAGAGGCCGGTTCTCTGGATGCTTTCAAGAGAGAGTTAGATAGAGCTCTTAAAGATAGCGGAGTCAAGGAACATGGGGAGAAGGTAGGAACGGGGTACTGTACTGATTGTGGATGATTAGCCATGATCACAGTGAATGGCGGTGCTGGCTTGGAGCCGAATGGCCTACTCCTGTACCTATTGTCTATTGTCCATTGTTTATTGTCTAATACTCTGGAACGGTGAATATGGAACACCCCAGGGTTTTGTTTTACATTTGGCAGCATGACTGAATGTTAATGAGAAATGGCAGCACCTGCTGTTGGCAAGACTTGTTCCTCCTATGCTGCCAATACAGTAAGGAAATTAATTCAAAAATAATTTGTTTAACTAAATATTCCAACAAATGGCAAAGAAAATCTGACAGTACATTGTTATTTCTGTGTAAAACATTTGTGCATTGTACTGCATAACTGCATAACTATTAAAGCATCTCATTAATGTAAACATTCTCTAACTATTGTTCTCACATAACAATATTTAGAGGAGATATTAATAGAAACATGGGAAGAGACTTTGAAAAAGTATAATACAATAGAATACAATAATTCTTTACTAACCAAGTATATTTTGCAACATACGAGGAATTTCAATTGCCAAGTAAAAAGAAACGGAACACACAAAATACATTTTAACATAAACATCCATCACAGTGACTCCTCCACATTCCTCACTGTGATGGAAGGCGAAATAAAAGTTCAATCTCTTCCCATCTTTGTTCTCCCACGGTCGGTGGCCTCGAGCCTCCTGTTGAGGGGACTATCTTGACTCCCATAGCCGGTGGCGTTTGGGCCCTCCGCATCGGGGTGATCAGCTCCCGCATCAGGGGATGTCAGCTCCCCTGCACCAGGCGTTCGGACCCTGGGTCAGAGCTTGTCGAACCTCTGCGTCGTTGGAGCTCCCGAATCGTCCTCTCCGATACTGCAAGCTCTCGATATAAAGTCCGCAGGCCGCGGTTGGAGCGATCCAAGGCAAGGGATCGGATCCGATGTTAAGTCCACGCCCCGCGGTGGGGCTCAAAGTCAGTCTGAGGAGGCCTCCAGCTCCACGATGTTAGGCCGCAGAGCGACCGGAGATACGATCCAAAAAACAATTGCATCTCCGGCAAGGTAAGAGACTGAAATAAAAGTGTCCCCCGACACCCTCCCTCTCCCCAGCATAAAACAAATCGGAGAACATTTACACAAACTTTTTAAACACACTAAAAATAACAAAAAAACTTGGTGGGATTGCAAATCGTACAACGCCCCTCGTGGTTTATTACCTAGTTAATGTGATATTACTAGGTAAATAAACTATTAGATATTGAATAACTATAATAAAGTTGGTAAAAAAAATTGTGTGGTTAATGTCTTCAATATTCTTTCAATGTTTAATATTAAATACTGGAAAATGTTTGATAAGGACATAAAGTCATTAGTCTGGATGTGAAGTTTTAGGTGTAATATTGGAATGCAGCACTGTGCTGTTCCCAGTAATGGATCTGGCTGTGTAACAACCCATTTGTGTTAATAGTGCCCACATTTCTCAAATAACTCGTCATTATTAATAGGCACTGTTTTCAGTACCTAGGAGGAAACGGTTTCGAAAGTCGGTAAAATAGATCACTTGATTTATTGGATAAGATATCAATTCTTCCCATATTTTTCAAATAGTTAGTATATATGCATGTATATGCATAGTTATATAGCCTGATGCTCATCACTGACAATACATTTGCACATTGCATCTGCACTTTTTACCTGATCCTCAGAGCATTCCTTGAAGATGAGCATGAATCTGGTGGGAATAAAGTTTTAGCCTCAACTCAGGCAGAGTGTTGCAACTTGTATCAAAATTCTGCCAAACAGATTTGCTGCAAGTTGGAACCTGAGCCGCAGTGACTTTAATAGTAGATGGCAGTGGCCCTGCACCTTTTTCCAAGGCCATGCAGGTGCTTTCGTGTTCCATGGTGGAATGTAATATTTCATTTGCTTCAAATACCTCATATGGATATGAACTGGAGGGGGCAAACACTATTGCACCATGATTCATTTTGGAATGTGCCTGTATTTCACACCTTATCTCCATCCATAGTAATGTTGAAACATTACAATAGGCCATAGTCTTTGTGCATCATTTAGATTTGGGTTTGGGTTTATTATTGTCATGTGTACTGAGGTACAGTGAAAACCTTTGTTTTGCATGTTTGGTCATTTTTGGTTTGCTCAGTCTAGTTAAGCCTCAGCAATTGTGAACCCAAGGCAATCCAAGACCAATTCTTGGCAACGATCTCACAGAGTTTGCCAAAGAAGATGTCACTTTCACAATTGAATTATTGCACCAAAACGAAACATGGAAGTGTTTTAAACTGAAATAACATTGAAGTAGGATAATTGAACTATAAGTTAAGCATAGAATATATTCTACACTCTATATCTTTCTCTTTGGTATCTAACGTACTTGAGTTTGGCTTGATTGTACCGAAAGGATGTACAGTCTTATCTGATTTGATTGGATAGCATGCAAAATAAAGGTTTTCACTGTGCGTCAGTACACATGAGCCGGGGTCAAGGAAAGAATGTTCACGCTGTGACCCTGTTTCCACCAATCTTTCCATAACCATGCAAAAGAAGCACAAGAAGAGCAAGACAGACACCATTGTATACAGATGCCGATAAGTGTGTTCAGCTCTGGCTGAACAACTTCTAATCTTGTGTGTGGACTCGAAATAAGAAGAAGAAGACAATAATAAGCCTAAACTTAAATTGAAATGAAGCACAAAGATTGTGGCCTATCTTAATATTTCAACATTACCAAGGATGGAGACAAGCTGGGAAATACCAGCACATACAAGGGATGTTTTTATGTTTTAATGTTAAAAACTTCTTGAATGCTATGTTGTATTTTTATTAGTGTGCTGCAAGGACATCTGAATTTCCCCTGAATAAGGGGATTAATAAAGTATTTATCTTATTAATAAAGTATTTATCTATTCCAAAATGAATCACTGTGCAGTAGTGTTGCCCCCTACAGTTCATATCCATGAGGTATTTGAAGCAAATGAATAACAAATATTCCCTGTGACGCAATACAGTGTGATAATGCTGCCATCTGGCTAACCTTTTTAACTGATACCCTAGTATTCTTGAATTATTCTGAAGGATCTGGTAACGTGAAGATATTATGAGCAATTGCACCAAGGGGATACAGTCTGCTGCATGGCACCATTTTAATCTTTAATGGTCCTGAGAGGATTTCAAGGAACTACGTGATGTAAGAGGATTCTCTGGGATCCAGGTACCTTCCCCTAGCTAACATTGATCTCGTGTACATTTGATCTCTCGTTTTCACACCTTACCCTTCCTTATCTCTCATTTCCCTCTCCCCTGACTCTCAGTCTGAAGAAGGGTCTCGACCAGAAACGTCACCCATTCCTTCTATCCAGACATGCTGCCCGCTGTTACTCCAGCATTTTGTGTCTGTCTCCAGTGTGGAGATGCTGCCCTCTGCTGTTTAGTTCAATTTCAATACCCTGTCAATATTTCACTGTTACTCGGTGACTGAACAGGATCATTTTTACCAAATCCTACTCCTAACATCCAATGTTCATATAGGAAAAGCATACATTTAATATTGGCTTCAATAAGTCAAATTCCACCTTCACTACATTAGACTCTGGCATCTCCGCTGAATCTTTGAGTTTAATGATTTCTATTACGCAAGGTCATGAGATTTACCAGGAATTTTAATTGGTATATTTGGGGATTGCCATTCACAGTTCCACCCATCCTAATGTGAAAACTTGAAATCATTATGCTGTGTGAGGTGATGTGAAGGGATGATGGTGTAGAGGTTTGCCATGTCATTTCTTTGTTTTAATGTGCATGTATAACTCAGGTATTACACACTAAAATATTCTGGGATTTTGTTTTTCAGAATTACAGCATTTATCAATGTTATTACTTTGATATCCAATGTATATTATAGCAATTTTCCATTATTAAGGGCCTGTCCCACTTAGGCGATTTTTAGGCGACTAAGCTTTGAAATGTTCAAAATCCATAAGTGTTTTTCTGGTCACCGCTGGATTTTGAAATGTTCAAAGGTTTTCGGCGACAGTTGGCAACAATAGGCCTGATGCCAATGAGCGTAGCTTGACTTCTTCTGAAGCAGGTCCTATCATAGGTTGTCGCCAGGATGACGTAGGTTTTCGCCAGGATGACGTAGGTTGTCGCCGGTGCTGACTTCAGTGAATTCCATTGGCGACTACCTACATCAACCCACGTTAACCGGCGACAGGTACTGGCGACTGAATTGTCTTTGGTGGTCACTGACAGGGTCGTACCTTATCGTAGCTTGTCAGGGGTGGATGTAGGTTGTCGTAGGAGTGGTCGTAGGTGGACGTCCTAGTGGGTCCCCGGTTGTCGGTAGCTTGATGTCAACAAGGTGGTAGGTTGTTGTAAACCTTGTCACAGACATTGTTGGAGAGAGGTTCAGTGCTGGTTTTTCATCGACCTGCTATGTCTATGACAGTCACTGAAAAAAATTGCCTAAGTGGGACAAGACCATTATAGACAATAGACAATAGACAATAGGTGCAGGAGTAGGCCATTTGGCCCTTCGAGCCAGCACCGCCATTCAACGTGATCATGGCTGATCATCCCCAATCAGTACCCCGTTCCTGCCTTCTCCACATATCCCCTGACTTCGCTATTTTTAAGAACCCTATCTAGCACTCTCTTGAAAGCATCCAGAGAATTCCACAGACTCATCACTGTCTGTGAGACAAAGTGTTTCCTCATCTCCGTTCTAAATGGCTTTCTCCTTATTCTTAAACTGTGGCCCCGGTTCTGGACTCCCCAAACATCAGGAACATGTTTCCTGCCTCTCGTGTGTCCAAACCCTTAACAATCTCATATGTTTCAATGAGATACCCTCTCATCCTTCTAAACTCCAGAGTGTACAAGCCCAGATGCTCCATTTACTCAGCATATGTCAGTCCCGCCATCCCGGCGGGGAATATTTCATTGTCCTATCAGGGACACATGACGATAAACTCATTTGAACATGAACTTGAACTTGAATTAACCTTGTAAACCTACGCTGCACTCCCTCAATAGCAAGAATGTCCTTCCTCAAATTAGGGGACCAAAACTGCACACAATATTCCAGGTGTGGTCTCACTAGGGCTCTGTACAACTGCAGAAGGACCTATTTGCTCCTATATTTGATTCCTCTTGTTATAAAGGCCAACATGCCATTCGCTTTCTTCACTGCCATCTGTACCTACATGCTTACTTTCATAGACTGATGTTCAAGGTTCCCCAGATCCCGTTGTACTTCCCCTTTTCCCAACTTGACGCCATTTAGATAATAATCTGCCTTCCTCTTTTTGCTACCAAAGTGGATAACCTCACACTTATCCGCATTAAACCTCATCTGCCATGCATCTGACTACTCCCCCAACCTGTTCAAGTCACCCTGCATTCTCATAGCATCCTCCTCACAGTTCACACTGCCACCCAGCTTTGTGTCATCTGCAAATTTGCTAATGTTACTTTGAATCCCTTCATCCAAATCATTGATGAATATTGTAAATAGCTGCGGTCCCAGCACTGAGCCTTGCGGTACCCCAGTAGTCACTGCCTGCCATTCTGAAAGGGACCCGTTAATCCCTACTCTTTGTTTTCTGTCTGCCAACCACTTCTCTATCCATGTCAGCACTCTACCCCCAAAACCATGTGCCCTAATTTTGCCCACTAATCTCCTATGTAGGACCTTATCAAATGCTTTCTGAAAGTCCAGGTACACTACATCCACTGGCTCTCCCTTGTCCATTTTACTAATTACATCTTCAAAAAATTCCAGAAGATTAGTCAAGCATGATTTCTTCTTCGTAAATCCATGCTGACTCGGCTATCTCATCTTTTATAATTGACTCCAGCATCTTCCCCACCACCGATGTCAGGCTAACTGGTCTATAATTCCCTGTTTTCTCTCTCCTGCCTTTCTTAAAACGTGGGATAACATTAGCTACCCTCCAATCCACAGGAACTGATTCTGAGTCTATAGAACATTGGAAAATTATCACCAATGCATCCACGATTTCTAGAGCCACTTCCTTAAGTACCCTGGGATGCAGACCATCAGGCCCTGGGGATTTATCAGCCTTCAGTCCCATCAGTCTATCCAACACCATTTCCTGCCTAATGTGGATTTCCTTCAGTTCCTCCATCACCCCAGATCCTCTGGCCACTACTATATCAGGAAGATTGTTTGTGTCATCCTTAGTGAAGACAGATCCAAAGTACCTGTTCAACTAATCTGCCATTTCCATGTTCCCCATAATAAATTCACCTTTTTCGGTCTTCAAGGGTCCAACTTTGGTCTTAACTAATTTTTTCCTCTTCACATACCTAAAGAGGCTTTTACTATCCTGCTTTATATTCTTGGCGAGCTTACCTTCATACCTCATCTTTTCTCCCCGTAATGTCTTTTTGGTTATCTTCTGTTGTTCTTTAAACATTACCCAATCCTCTTGCATCCCACCCATCTTTGCCACGTTGTACTTCTTCGCTTTAATGTTTATACTGATCGATGTCACCATAAGAATATGATCGATATCACCATGACCAAATTTTGGTAAGACTATGTAAATATTTTATTCTTGGTGGCTTTGTGTTAAGATTTAGGGAACTTAACAAAATCAATAAAAACCTTTACATTGTGAAAATTACAAATAAATCTTTGATTTCTTTAATTAAGTGGCTGAACAGGAAAGCTGAATTTCCAGATGCTTATCATTGACATACTCAGCCCAAATTTACTTACCAGTGTCAGGTCTCAATTTACCAGGATAATTTAACAGGATAATTGTACACTTGTCAATGCAGTTTTCATTAAAAACACTCAAAGTTTCATGTGGATACTTAAAATTTACTTTAACATTGCAAGATAATTATAGGTAAGTATCCTGTATTCTGTGAGAAAGAGGGATGAAAAGTCATAAGAAATTAACTTTGAGGGAAGATAATGATATCTGACAGAAAGTCATAATTTAAATGGGCAACTATCATGTTTTGAGAATAATCACAAACTGGCATATATGTTGGCTTTGTGTTGAATTACTTTGCTCATTGCTACTATTGACTTTATGGCTGAATGTTTTGGCTGCTGGTTTCTTTACGTGACAAGGAAAGCAGAAATGAAGTTCGAGATTTTGGGTTACTAGCAGATCTCTACTGCAAGGATGTTTTGGGTTTATTCCTTGCTGTCACAGGAGACACTATTAAAGTCAATTAATTTGCAATACTGATTCATATTAATCAAGGGATTTCACGCCTTTTAAAGTGAGGATTACAATGGAAAAACTACTTTTTTTCTCTATATGGGAGCACCTATGAGATCAATCACAGAGTCCGATGTCAGAAAATCCTTCACAAGGGTGAACCCTCGGAAACATCTGGCCCCAGTTGTGTACCTGTCCCCGTTCTTCAAACCTGTGCAGGCCAACTGACTGGAGTTTTTGCGGACATCTTCAACCTCTCATTACTAAGGTACAAGACATCATTAATACCTGTGCCCACCAAAAGTAAGGTGACATGCCTCAATGACTACCCACCAGTGCCACTAATGCCTATGGTGATGCCTGCTTTGAAAGATTGATTGTGGCGTATATCAGCTCCTGCCTTAGTAAGGATCTGGACCTACTACAATTTGTCCATCACCACAACAGATCAACAGGGGATGGGATCTTGCTGGCTCACCACTCTGTACTGGACCACATGGACTGTAAGAACACAAACATCAGGCTGTGGACAAGCTTTTCACACAATGGAACAAACTGCCAAAGGGAAATGGTAGAAGTGCGTACATTTACAATATTTAAAATACATTTGGACAGGTATATAGATAGGAAAGGTTTAGAGGGATATAGGCCAAACACAACATATGCGACTAGCTCAAGTCGACACATTGATCAACATGGATAAGTTGGGCCAAAGGGCCCTGTTCCTGTGCTGCGTAATTCTATAACTGTTTGGGGACATACTTCCATTTCTCTAATTTATTAAAACAGAACATTCCTCTAAAACAACAGCTGGCTGTGGATACAATGAAAACCTTACGTAGAGTGCTCACAAATATACAACTTATGTATAGGGGTATGCGACTCAGCTCTTCCAGTCCACACTGCTATTTAATAAATTCATGGCTGATATGATTGTAACTTCAACTCTGCATTCCTGCCCACCCCCAGGCTTAACAATGATCAAATAACTCTGCTTTGAAAATATATATATTTTTACATTTCCATTGCCATTTGGGGAAGAGTTTTAACACTCACAACCTACTGAGAGAAAAATGTCACCACATCCTTCTCTTAAATGGGCAGATGCCTAGTGCCAAGACACCAACCTCTCCCTCAAAGTCAGCAAGATGAAGGAGATTGTTATTGACTTCAGGAAGCGAAGCAAGTGCCCCCCCCCCCCCCCCCCCCCCCCCCGCTATACAATGATGGCACCAAAGTAGAGATGGTTGAAAGCTTCAAGATCCTCAGAATAAATATCACCAGCAATTTGTCCTGGACCAGCCACATCAAAGCTACGGCCAAGAAGGTACACCAACACTTCTATTTCCTTAGAAGGCTTAGGAAGTTTGGCATGTCCCAAACAAACCTCACCAACCTCTGCAGATGCATCGTAAAAGGCTTTTTATCGGGATGCATCACAGCCTGGTTTGGGAACAGCTCCATCCAAAACCGTGAGAATTGCAGAGAGTTGTGGACGTAGCCCAGACCATCACGCAAACCAACCTCCCTTCCATTGACTCCATCTACACTTCACACTTCCTCAGAAAGGCCACCTGCAAAATCAAGGACCGATATCACACCGGTCACACCCTCTTCTCTCTTTTCCATCAGGCACGAGATACAGAAGTTTGAAAAGGCTTAGCTCCAGATTCAGAAAAACTTCCCAGCTGTTATTAGGCAACGATACAGTCCTCTCATCAGCTAGAGTATGGCCCCGACCTCTAATCCATCTCATCGGAGACCTTTGAACTATCTTTAATCGGACTTTATCTGACTTTGTCTTGCACTAAATATTGTACCCTTTATCCTTTATCTGTATACTGTGAATGGCATGATTGTAATCATATATAATCCTTTCTTTGACTGGATAGCATGCAAACAAAGTTTTTTCACTTTACCTCGGAACATGTGACAATAATAACAACCTACACTAAACTTTTAAATTGTGACTCCTAATTCTAGATTCTCCTATAACAGAAAGCATTCTCTCCAACCTGTCAAATTTCTCAGGATATTATATATTCTATCAAATCCCCTCTCATTTCTCTAAACTGCATTGAATACAACCTGTGCTTATCAAACCTTTCCTCATGAGACAAATAGTCTAGTAAATCTTCTCTGAACTTCTTCCAACACATTTATAGTCCTCCTTAAATAAGGATATACTATACAGAACTGCAAGTTCTAAAGAATCCAGTGTTATATATGGTTCATCTTAGATTCTCATGAGAAAAAAGAAAAAGATGGTGTCAGTTTTGAAAAATGAACTTGAGGATTTTAGGACAACATCAACAAATGAACAGTGATAATTGCTTAATTCAAGAAAGCATGTCATATTGTAGGAAGCTTATTGATGAAGGCAATATCATGTTGCTGATCCTGATCTCAACCCGAAACATTGACTATCTGTCTGCATAAATGCTGCCTGACCTGCTGAGTTCCTCAAGCAGTTTATCTTTTGCTCCATATTCCGGCATCGTCAACCTCCTACATCCCCACGTTGCAGATCTTGTCTATCTCGATAATAATAGCTGTAGATCTCAGACGTGCTGTTAATGTAGTTCCTGTGCTTCCTGTAGAGTTCACATAGTGCAACCGCAATGGACCAATGGTGGAAACTGGCTGACTGGGACTCCAAACAAGTGTGTTGGCCTATAATGAATAGTGTTATTGCAACTGTACCTTTCCAGGTAAATGGTGACTATTTCCCCTTTCTTTACCTTTTTAGAAAGTGGCTTTGAGGGACATCAATGGTATCAATAATCATGCAGTGTCTATTCTTATAGCCCATATCGATGCCTTGTTCAATTAAACTAAAAGTCGCGTGTGATAACTAAAATATTGGGAATGAGGACCGAGACGCTATAACCGAATGCCTGAACTTGGTTTGAAAGTGGCCACAGTGGTTTAGGACATGTATGTTATCTGAAATATGTCAGCTCAAAGATGTTGCCCAGGTGCTGCTAAAGGTTCAAATAATCTGTTTTAAAATGTGAATCCTGATCCAACATCCCTAAAACAAATTATAGGGTCAGTATTACTTTAATGTTTGAAAAATATTACCATGCACAAGTTGGCTGCCACATGACTGTTACCTCTACATTTCAAAAGTTTTCATGTAAAGTGCCAAAGGTTGCAAAGGCACTGTAGAAAATACAAAGTGCTAGAGTAACTCAGCGGGTCAGGCAGCATCTCTGGAGGACAAGGACAGGTGACATTAGGATGGGGACCTTTCTTCAGATTTCATTATATTCAGAATTCTATAATTTTATTGTTTATATATCCCATTTTTAGAGTTGCAGTGTCATAGAGACATACAGCACAAAAACAGGCCCTTCGGCCGAACCCACCTAGAAACATAGAAACATAGAAATTAGGTGCAGGAGTAGGCCATTCGGCCCTTCGAGCCTGCACCGCTATGCTGACCAAGATGCCCCATCTAAGCTAGCCACATTTGCCCACATTCGACCCATATCCCACTAGACCTTTCCCATCCAATGTACCTGTACAAGTATATTTTAAATGCTGTTGCAGTACCTGCCTCAACTACCCCCTCTGACAGCTCGTTCCATATACTCACCACACTCCGAGTGAATAAGTTGCCCCTCGCGTTCCTATTAAATCCTGCCCCTCTAACAAACTTATGTCCTCTGGTTTTTAATTCCCTGACCGTAAGTAAAAGACTGTGCATTCACCCTATCTATTCCCCTCATGATGGCATACAGTTTCATAAGATCACCTCACAGCCTCCTGCGCTCCAAGGAATAATGTCCCAGCCTGACAACCTCTCTCAATAGCTCAGGTCCTTGAGCTCTAGCGACATCCTCATATAGTCTCACTCTTATTGTTTTGCCCAGCCAAAGGTTCCCACTTCTCATTTCTCTCACTCCATCACCTTATCTATTCCCTTTCTAAACTTTTATCTTATTCTCTAAGCATCTACCCATTTTTCAACAATCTACAGCAATACTTTAAAGAAAATGGTGTTAGTTGATCTTGATTCTAATACACAAATTCCATTGTAAAAAATCTTGCATTAAAAACTTTATCTAAATGGAAATCATTGGATCAGACGCATTTGTATGTAAATTGATGTTTTATTTTATAATACATCATGGTGCTATTATGTGTAGTAGCAGGTGAAATACTATAGAGGGCGCAATGATACCATAGAGTGTTTGTTTAGATGACGTTACCTTCTTTATAATTGTCGTGTCAAGAGTAATTAATGTTGTTGCATGCAAAAGTACATGACAGTGCTATCAACAAAACATCCTTTTCTGAAAGGAAAATGTTTTCAGCTAAACGACAGGGTTTGGTTTATGATGTATCAAAGGCATAGAACATCATCATATACTCAATTCTTCAAGATACCTTACACAATAACCACTACGTGACGTGCCTCAATGACTATTGACCAGTGGCACTAATGTCTGTGGTGATGAAGTGCTGTGAGAGGTTGATCATGGCGCAAATCAACTCCTACCTCGACAAAAACCTGGACCCACTGCAGTTCGCTTACCGCCACAACAGATCAACGGTGGATGTGATCTCGCTGGCTCTCCACTCCGCTCTGGACCACTTGGACAACAAAAACTCATATGTCAGGCTGTTATTCATTGATTACAGCTCGGCATCTAATACAATCATCCCCTCCAAGCTGGTTACCAAACTCGCAGAACTGGGTCTCTCTACGCTCTCGCAGTCCTCTACATGCTGCACCGGATCTACTCCTTTTTGGACAAACCCGGTGGCTATGTGAGGATTATGTTCTTCGACTTCTCAAGTGCGTTCAACACCATCCAACCCCTGATTCTGAATGACAAGCTTAAGAAGATGGGGGGTGGATTCCACATTTATCTCCTGGATAGACGACTACCTGACGGGTCGACCACAGTTTGTCAAGCTGGGGGACAGTGTCTCTGGCACAGTGGTGTGCAATGTTGGAGCCCCACAGGGAACGGTTCTGGCCCCGTTCCTCTTCACCCTGTATACAGCAGACTTTAACTATAAGTCTGACACATGCCACGTACAGAAATACTCAGATGATACAGCGATTGTGGCATGTGTAAGGAACGGGCAGGAGGAGGAATACAGGAACTTGACCAGTTCCTTTTGTGCCTGGAGTAAAGAGAACTGTCTCATCCTGAACACAACTAAGACTAAAGAGATGGTGGTTAACTTTGGCAGGTCCAAGCTCCCCCTTCAGCCGGTCAACGCTGCTGGGGCTGACATTGAGATGGTGCAGACATATAAATACCTTGGAGTGCACCTTGATAACAAACTGGACTGGTCTGTCAACTCTGACTCCCTCTACAAAAAAGGCCAGAGCAGGCTCTTTTTCCTCAGAAGGCTCAAATCCTTCAATGTGTGTAATGACATGCTGCACATGTTTTACAACACTGTGGTTGCAAGTGTTATTTTCTACGCTGTTGTCTGCTGGGGCAACAGCATTAGTGTAAAAAACAACAAGAAGCTGGTCAAACTGGTTAAACGAGCTAGCTCAGTGCTGAAGGGGAGAGTAGACTCTGGGATGGATGTGCTTGAGAGGCGTATGAGGCACAAGGTGCAGGTCATCCTGAAAAACCCTGGGCATCCCCTCCATGTAATTCTGGAGAGTCAAAAGAGCACACGGAACAACAACTGGCTCCTCTCCCTGCCCTGTAGAACGGAGCGGTTCAGGAGATCCTTCACCCCTGCACCCATTAGGTTTTATAATTCGGACCGCTAGGCTGTAGGGGGATGCATTCTTGCAATTTTTAATTTTTAATTGTTAATTATTGGTCTTTTTAAGTATTTATTGCTCTCAGGTAGTGTCCACAGTGTATTCTATGTATTTTCTGTCTGCGTTCGTTTTGAATCTGTGGGTTTGTTGTTTGGGGGCTTCTGGACATCTGAATTTCCCTGAGGGGATCAATAAAGTATTTATTATTATGTCAGCCTCGATAACAATCAGCACGGGAGCACTTCAAGGCTGTGTGCTCAGCCCCCTGCTGTATTAACTCTATACTCATCACTGCGTAGCCGGTCATAGTGCGAACTATCATCAAGTTCGCTGACGACACCACTGTTGTGGGACGTATCACTGATGGGGATGAGCCAGAGTATAGAAGAGAGATTGAGTGACTGTCCATATGGTGCCAGCACAATAACCTGGCCCTCAACACCAGCAAAACCAAGGAACTGATTGTGGACTTTGGAAGGAGTAGGATGGGGACCCACAGTCCCGTTTATATCAACGGGTCGATGGTTGAAAGGGCCAAGAGCTTCAAATTCCTGGGCATGCATATCTCTGAAGATCTTTCCTGGTCCGAGAACACTGATGCTATTATTAAGAAAGCACATCAGCGCCTCTACTTCCTGACAAGATTACGGAGAGTCAGTTTGTCAAGAAGGACTCTCTCCAACTTCTACAGATGCACAGTAGAGAGCATGCTGACCGGTTGCATCGTGGCTTGGTTCGGCAACTTAAGCCCCCTGGATCGGAAAAGACTATAAAAAGTAGTAAACACTGCCCAGTCCATCATCGGCTCTGACCTCCCTTCCATCGCTACCTCATAAAGGCTGGCAGTATCATCAAGGACCCACACCATCCTGGCCACACACTCATCTCCCCGCTACCTTCAGGTAGAAGGTACAGGAGCCTGAAGACTGCAATGACCAGGTTCAGGAATAGTTACTTCCCCACAGCCATCAGTCTATTAAACTTGGCTCGGACAAAACTCTGAACATTAATAGCCCATTATCTGTTTATTTGCACTTTATCAGTTTATTTATTCATGTGTGTATGTATTTATATAATGGTATATGGACACACTGATCTGTTCTGTAGTCATGCCTACTATGTTTTGTTGTGCTGAAGCAAAGCAAGAATTTCATTGCCCTATCAGGGACACGTGACAATAAATTCTCTTGAATCTCTTGAATCTTGAATCTTGAACACTGTTTTTTTAAAAGGAAATGAACCCATACTTCTGCAAACTATTATGAATTCAAAAGAAAAATTGGAATTTCCAATATTTCTGTAGGAATAAGACCTCACACTTTCAAATTGTTTAGCAGTTTCAATATTTCAAGTATCAGAGGCAATTTTTTTTACAATTAAATCAAAAAGTTTTACTGCTGTGCTTAGTAGGTATCAGGTGAGTAAATATTACAAATCCATAGTATACAGTATAACACTCTTGTACTTAAGTATGATTGTGCCTAATTTATAGTAAGATTGTTACTGAACTGTATGCAGAAAATTATTTCACTATACCTAGGTACATATGACAATAAACTACAATTAAATCGTTGGTATATTTACTTTGAGTTTTATGATGAAATACAGTTTCTTCCTACTCATCAAGAGATTAAGGTATCAGAGCCATTGCCAATATTTAGTGTTCATCATTAAATATCTGAGGGAAGTGAGATGCTTACTTGATCAACCACTTTATTTGTGGTGCAATTTTACCCACAATGTTATTAGAATGGAAGCTGAGGAGTTTCCCACAGCTATGATGAAGGATTGTTGACATATTTCCTTAGGAATTGCATAACAACAAAGTCTCACGGATGATTAAGTTTATATTTTTCTGTTGAATTGTCCTTCAAGATGTTAGAGGTTGCATATCTGGGAGGCACTGTCAAAGAAGCATTGGTAAATTAATGGAATCCTTTCAATGGACACTAGTGATGAAGGCAGTATACCACAGCATTGGGGTTTCCAAACCCGTTGGCTACTTTGTTCTAGAATGCGACAAACCTCATGAGGATCTTGGAGGTGCACTCCTCCAGGCAAGTGAAACATTTTCCAGCAGACTTTCAGCATGCTTTGTAGTGGATGAAAAGATTTTGAAAGTGGTCAGTTTGGTTCTCGTTGGGCTGAAGGGCCTGTTTCCATGCTGTATAATTTGATTTGATTCAATTCGAGTCAAGTCAAATTGGTGGTGTGATGCCAGCACTCCTCTCTTTCCTCTTTGGCAAATGTTTCAATTTAAAAAAAGTGCTAGTTAAAGACACTTCTTCAGTCTGAAACGGACCAGATACAATCAGTTTGAAGAAAGAACAGATATATTTGTAAAAAGCAAGTGACACTAAAATAGGTGGTATCATAGGCAGTGATGTTGGTTATTAAAAATTATAGCAGGATTTTGATCAATTGGGCAACTGGGCTGAGGAGAGGCAATTGGAGTTTAATTTGAATAACAGTGAGGTGTTGCATTTTTGGAAGTTAAACCAGGGCAGGATCTTCACCGTGAATAGTTTAATGCAGAGGGATCAAAGAGTGCATGGATATTGTTCCCTGAAAGCGGTGCCACATGTAGATAGGGTGATAACAGTGCCAGATTTACGTATAAGCTAAACAAGCTATAGCTTAGGGCCCCCACTTTCTAGGGGGCCCCCCAGAAAAAATTGATGGGCCTCGAGGTCTAGGGGGCCCTCCGGCCAAGGCAGAACACCTACCGTTCAACTCTGGGCAGCCCCCCTCTCTATCTCTCTCTCACCATCTCCCCCAGCTATCCGTGTCCGGGCCGCCGGGCTCCGCTCGCTCCTCATCCGCCGGCACGGCAGGCCGCCTTGCACATGCACACAACCACGGCCAGCACATCATCGGCCGCCCTGCGCATGCGCACTGCAACAGCAACTGGTCGGCGCTGGGCACTTTCTCCCTCGCTTTGAATTGTGGGAGATTTGGCCGCCATGGCTGTCCGGTCGTTGGGGGCCTCACAAGTGGAACAGCTTAGGGCCTCCCTTCATCTAAATCCGGCACTGGGTGATAAGGAAGGCCCTTGGTACATTGGCCTTCACCAGTTTAAACCGAAGATAAACACAAAAAGCTGGAGTAACTCAGCGGGTCAGACAGCATCTCTGGATAAGATAAGAAAAGGATAGGTGGCGTTTCGGGTCGAGACCCTACTTCAAACTGAAAGTCAGGAGAAAGGGAAACGAGAGGTATAGACGGTGATATAGTGAGATAATAATAATAATAATAATAATAATTTTATTTATAGAGCACTTTAAAAACAAACATGGCTGCAACAAAGTGCTGTACATCGCTAATCATTGACAAAAAAGTTAATACACACCAAAAATAACAATCAAAAGAAATAGTAGGAAAAGACATGTAAAATAAAGAAACATCAAAAACACCACAAACAGAAGCAAAGCCTCAGGCATGGTCAAAAGCCAGGGAGTACAAATGCGTTTTAACACTGGATTTGAAGATGGACAGTGAGGGGGCCTGTCTGATGTGCAACGGCAGGGTGTTCCAGAGTGCCGGAGCAGCAACAGAGAAGGCTCTATCCCCTCTGAGCCTCCGATTAGACCTCGGTACCTCCAGGAGCAGCTGACCAGCTGACCTGAGGGACCGGGCAGGAGTGTATGGGTGGAGCAGCTCAGAGAGGTAAGGCGGGGTGAGCCCATTCAGAGATTTAAAAACAAATAACAGTATCTTAAAATGAACCCGAAAGTGCACCGGGAGCCAGTGTAGGGAGGCCAGAATTGGCGATATGTGCTCCCTCTTTCGAGTCCCTGTTAAAAGGCGAGCAGCAGCATTCTGAACCAACTGGAGACGAGCCAGATATAGAACAAATGAATGAAAGATATGCAAAAAAGTAATGATCATAAAGGAAACAGGCCTTTATTAGTTGTGGGCTAGGTGAAAACAAGTTACAGACAATGAGACTGAACAAGATGACTTTGACATTAGTACAAAGACCTGGGTGGGGGAGGGATGGAGGGAGCGGCGATACAAGGGTTACTTGAAGTTAGAGAAGTTGTAACTTTTTGCCCAAGCAAAATAAGAGGTGCTGTTCCTCCAATTTGCATTTGGCCTCATTGAACAATCCCTGTTGTAGGTGTACACTGGCCTTCTCCCTGAACTATCTCGGTTACATTGACGACTGCATCGGTGCTACCTCCTGCACCCATGCAGAACTCATAGACCTAATTAACTTCACCATCAATTTTCATCCTGCACTCAAATTCACTTGGACCATCTCCGACACCTCCCTCCCCTTTCTTGATCGCACTGTTTCCATCACAGGAGACAGAATATCAACTGACGTCTATTATAAACCTACTGACTCCCACAACGACCTAGCCTACACTTCTTCCCACCCTGCTGCCTGCAAAGACTCCATCCCTTACTCCCAATTCCTCCGTCTATGCAACATCTGCAACCAAGTTGAGGTGTTCCATACCAGGGCATCCGAGATGTCTTCATTCGTTAGGGAGTGGGGGTTCTCCTCGGTACACTGCAGATCCACTCATGCTTCCCATCCCCTAGTTGCCACAGGGACAGAGTCCCCCTAGTTCTCACCTTTGACCCCATCAGCCATTGCATACAACAGATAATCCTCCAACATTTTTGCCAACTCCAACGGGATCCCACCACTAGTCACATCTTAGAAACATAGAAACATAGAAATTAGGTGCAGGAGTAGGCCATTCGGCCCTTCGAGCCTGCACCGCCATTCAATATGATCATGGCTGATCAACCAACTCAGTATCCCGTACCTGCCTTCTCTCCATACCCCCTGATCCCCTTAGCCACAAGGGCCACATCTAACTCCCTCTTAAATATAGCTAATGAACTGGCCTCAACTACCCTCTGTGGCAGAGAGTTCCAGAGATTCACCACTCTCTGTGTGATCTTCCCATCTCCACCTCTTTCCACCTTCCGCAGAGACTGTTCCCTCCGCATCTCCCTGGTTAACTCATCCCTTCCCACCCAAACCACCCCCTCTCCAAGTTCCTTCCCTTGCAACCGCAGGAGATGCCACAATACTTGTTCCTATATCTCCTCCCTCGACTCTGTCCAGGGACCCCAACAGTCCTTTCAGGTTAGACAGAAGTTCACTTACATATCCTCCAACCTCATCTCTGTATCTGTTGTTCAAGGTGTGGACTCATACATCCGCAAAACCAAATGTTGACTGGGTGATAATTTTGCTGAACACCTTCGCTAGTTCGCCTGGATCCATCTGGATCTCCCAGTTGCCAAACACTTTAATTCCCCTTCCCAAACTGACTTTTCTGTTCAGGGCCTCCTCCACTGTCAGTGAGGACAAATGCAAATTGGAGGGACAGCTAGCCAAATTTCACTTGGGCAGCTTACAACCCAGCAGCATTAATTTGATTTCTCTAACTTCAAGTAACTCTTGCATTCCATCTCTCACCACCCTTCCCCCACCCAAGTCATTGTGCTAGTTTCAAATTGAGTTTGATTTCTGTAACACATTTTCACCTAGCCCACAGCTGACAATGGCCTGTTTCCTTTATCAGCATTACTTTTTTGCATATATTTCATTCAGTTGTTCTATCTCTCTCTACATCACAGTATATGGTTAACTTATTTAGCTTATTTCAAATTTGGTGTTGGGTAAGCTAAAATCATCTCAGAAGCAGATTGGTAGAGGGTGGGAAATCAATCTGGACTTCACTTAATTGTTAGCCAGAGACTCTTGTTATAAATATGGATGTCATAAAGTCACAGAAACAGGCCCTGCAAACCACATCTGTGCCACCAATACTAATCCTACATCAGTCTCATTTTATTCTCTGATATTCCTTTCAAAAACACCCACCCCTAAATTCTTATACTCCCGGCACACTCGGGGAAATGTTGTCCCACATGTCCCAAATGTGGGAGGAAACTGGAACACCTGGATCTCCCCATATAGTCAAAAAGAGTTTGCCACACAAACAGCACGGGATATCAGGATTGAAACTGGGTTGATGGATCTGTGAGGCAACTGCTTTACTAGCTGCGCCACAGTGTTGACCACTGAAGATATTTTCAGTTTTAGCATTGAGACCCCAACACACTGTCTCCTTTCTTCTTCCATCTACACAGCAATAGGGCCAAGAGTTGTCCAGGTTTACAAATAAAACTGACCACTTGGGTGATATTAGTGCTGGAACAAGGCTACTGTGTAAACTAGTATCTTCATGAACGGTGTGAAAAAAGACAAAATTAGCAAATACGTTGCTTAACTATATCTTAAGATTAAGTTGTTTACATGTCTGAGACATTAAGATACCAGCATTTATTGGGCATTGCTTGAGTAAATCTATGATTTTGACATATTTGTATTCTCTTTCTCTCTCTTGTTCTACTGTTTCAACACTTTCAAACATATTTATCAAGTTAGAAATTGACCTACTTTCCAAAATATCATGCTACCAGAGAACTTCAAGAAAGATGTACAAAGTTTCTGAACTTATTTTATAGGGATTTGACGTAGGAAGTAAACATATAGCAACTTTTATGTCCGTGCCATAAGCATGTAAGTGTGGGTTAAGTATTAGTAACTTCTGTGTTTCCATTCACATTCTTGTTGAAGATTGTTAGCTGAGCCACATCTTTTCAATGCTGTGCAGCATATGTAGGTCAGCTTGTACCAGTCTGCTGATATCAATGATGGTGCAAGAAGCTAAGTGTAATAATGTTCTTTGTTCGATTAATATAGTATGGATGGAGCATGGATATTAATGATTTTCTTCTTCTTATCGAGTCCACACACAAGATGAGAAGTTGTTCAGTCAGAGCTGAACACACTTCTCGGCATCTGCAACAATGGTGTCTGTCTTGTCGCTTCTTGTGCATGGTGGTGGAAAGATTGGTGGAAACAGGGCCGCGACGTGAATGGCCTTTCCTTGACCCCATTAATGATTTTGATAAGTACATACTGAGTTTTTTGATAGTTCTTACTCCTGTATAAATCGTCTGTTATTTAGACAATAGACAATAGGTGTAGGAGTAGGCCATTCGGCCCTTTGAGCCAGCACCGCCATTCACTGTGATCTTGGCTGATCATCCATAATCAGTACCCCGTTCCTGCCTTCTCCCCATATCCCTTGATTCCGCTATCTTTAAGAGCTCTATCTAATTCTATCTTGTAAGCATCCAGAGAATTGGCCTCCACTCCCTTCTGAGCCAGAGAATTCCACAGATTCACAACTCTCTGAAAAAGTTTTTCCTCATCTCTGTTCTGAATGGCCTATCCTTTATTCTTAAAGTGTGGCCCCTGGTTCTGGACTCTCCCAACATCAGGAACATGTTTCCTGCCTCTAGCGTGTCCAAACCCTTAATAATCTTATATGTTTCAATAAGATCCCCTCTCATCCAACTGCAGATGCTGGTTTAAATCAAAGGTAGACACAAAATGCTGGAGTAACTCAGCAGGACCGGCGGCACCTTTGGAGAGATGGAATGTGTGACATTTCAAGTCGAGACTTCGGGTCTGAAGAATGTTCTCGACCCAAAATGTCACACATTCCCTCTCTCCAGAGATGCTGCCTGCCCCACTGTTACTCCTGCATTTTGTGTCTTCCTCTTTAGAAGGCCGAGTTTGGCATGTCCCCAACAACCCTCACCAACTTCTACAGAAGCACCAGAGAATGCATTTTAGCAGGATCACAGCACGGTTTTGGAACAGCTCCATCCAAGACCACGAGAAATTGCAGAGAGTTGTGGACACAGCCCAGACCATCACGCAAACCAACCTCCCTTCCGCTGACTCCATCTGCACCTCATGCTGCCTCGGCAAGGCCAGCAGCATAATCAAGGACCAGTCTCACCCCGGTCACTTCCTCTTCTCCCCTCTCCCATCGGGCAATTTATTCCTCATCACTAATTACTCAGGCATTCACATTGATTTAGTTGCTATAGTTAAATAGCAGTTCAACTTCATTTTACATCAGTTAATATCTTAGAACAAATTTACACAGAAAAACTTTCAACCTACAAAGTTGAAATCCAGTCATGTGACAAAATGCAAGGTTAGGTCCGTCTCTGCCGATGACTCGGATTAATTTTGGTTCATTTCAGATTTCAATTCCATAAGCCTTACTTCCATTATTTGACGTCGGATTTTGTCTATGTTCCAGGGAAACACCGATTTAAAAATAATGAGTCACCAATGTAGGATGATATAGTTTGGCACAGAATAGCATCAAACAAGCATCAACATAGCTGAAAGTCCAGATGCACGTGCAGAGCTGAGGACAAATTGTATTGCTCCTAAAATAAACCTTTATCTTAAGCATTCAACATATTGCTCGGACTTGTACTATAACGGGAAATACTCAGCATCAGTGGGGAGAGTGAGGACTTGTGCGATTTCACCAGAAAACAATTAGTTTTGGTGCAGGAATGTGTATACACAGGGAGTGAAGTAAAATGTTCGATGATCAGGCAATTGTTGCTGTTGTTATATCCGTCGTTCACTTTGTCAACCAGGGTGCGTTAGGAAGCCATAAAGGTGAACTCCTACGCATTAACAAAACCGTACATTATTGTCCACAGCAGACCACGACCGTATCACAAAACAAAACGCTGTATTTTACAGCAACTTGGCTTTTACACGTACCGGGGGGCATATTTCAAATAAAAACCCTGTGCTGCTACCGGGAAAAGTTGATAATTTACATAATTAGACGCGTCTTTTGCGAGCTGACTGCTACTGCCTGTCCCTCCCGGCCGAGGACAAAACAGCCCAGATATGCAGCAATCTCGAGGATCAGGGGAGGGGGTGCTGCAGGGCGATGGGCATGGGATGTGTGTGTGTGTGTGTGTGGGGGGGGGGGGGGGGGGGGGGGGGGGGTATATTTTATCACATGTGGGAAATCTACGAAGCTGTACATTTCAAAAACACACAGAAAGATTAATGTAGCAAGTCTTCCAAAAATGAAGATTACTTTCTGAACCCCCTCCTCCTCAAGAACTCGCTATTTCCAAAACAATAGGGCAGTAGATTTCATCAAGACAAAGTGATGAAAAGAATATGCACGTTTTGTTCCCGTGTACCCTTGCTTTATTTACACGGACCATGTAAATCAAGTAGAATTGCTGAACTCATCCATTTTGTTTCGTTCAGTCCTGAAATCTTAGTTTATTTTCGACAGATTTCCACGTACTCCTAAATCGCAACGCCCAGCCACTCGAGATTCTAACCCTCGAACTCCTTCATGGCACATAAGAATTGTCTCCCATCCTAATCTTTGGTATTTCACATTTCGTGTTGCAACCCGTGGCCATTCATAACATGAAATGCCCATATGTTCCTTCCAAATTCTGGGACGACATGACGTCTCGATCGGCACTTTAAATGATAAAGTGTGTATAGATTAGTTTGATCTTAAAGGAGCAGAGTTCAAGTCAAATTAAAATGTACCTCAGGGTGACATTGTCATCCCACTTGTCGAGGTGTTTTTTTTAACATGGTTTTGGTTCTTCAGAGGTAGCATTCCTAGAACCTTCAACAAACAGGAACTGACAGACGTTAAGATTTTTTTAAAGAGATGTGACCCAATGGAAGTTAAAAGTTATATGCGTGTACGTTTTTAGTGTGACTGCAATAAAATGGAGGCTGAAAGCAAGAGATGTTAGAACCCACAATGGCATCCCCTGCTCTGAAAGGGTGCTCTCATATCATGTCTATGATTTCTGGACGATGTCAATCCCCCCTCCATCATGCAACACGATGGCCCAGCAGATTAAGAATGACTGGAAATGAGTTAACACGATCAAATTGAGATATTACAAAAATATATAGATCAGTATCATTTATTTGCAATAAATTGGGTTCTGGTGAAATCTAAGATGGCGGAAGTGACGTAAAATGGCGGGGAGGGGGTTGAAAGATTAAGTACCTCAATACCTTTTTTGACAAAAAAAACTTCCTTTTTACAATAATTTATTTTCATTGAATAAGAGCGATGCCTGAGTTTTCTTTTATTTGAGGAAGGGGGGGGGGGGGGTAGTTGAAGATGGGGAACAGAAGCTGTGCCTGAGGTGGAAACTCAGTGGCCGTTGGTCGGCTCCAGCTGAGCTCGCGACGGATCGCGCCTGTTGTCCGTTGGAAGGGAGGGGGTGGGGGGGGCAGTCGGGGGGAGGGGGGGTGGGGAGGGAGGGGGGGGGGTTGTATCAGCGCGCGCCGATTGGCTCAGACGGTGCTGTCACCAACAACAAGACAGGCCGGTAAGTGCAGCGAGGAGAGAAAAAAACCCAAAGGCAGAGAGAGCGCTAAATAAGCACGGCCATGCCGATCCTGCACGGTTAATGCTGAAAACAAGGCCGGCGACGGTCACTGCTGCTGCAGCACAATCTTTGCAATGCTTAGAAAATATATACCCGGTAAAATAGGTCCGTTTTGTTTTTTGGGCAAGGGAGAGAGATAAGTAGTGGGCACTGCCCACCAGCCTAGGCCTACGGCAGCCGGCCAATCGTATTCTGGAGCAGCATGGAAATGCAGGGGTATTAAGATTTGGGGGGGAAGGGGCGGGGGTTTTGAGCGGTGTTTTGGGTTTTGTGGTGGGAAAAGTAAGGTCATGTTTTTGTGCCTAGTGTTTTTTCTCTCCATTCCATAGATTCTCATTCGTCTTTTAATAGTAGCGTAAAGAGTGTCAGAACAGATGAGGATGAAGGGCCGCCATGTTGCACCAGGAACTTTTCATGCAAAGGCATAAACCAACTAGGGAGTGATTTTTGTTTCCGGGAGGAAGGGAGGTATGTAGACTCTTTTAGCAACTGACTGAAGAAAAGATCGGTAGATTCAATGAACTGTCATTTTGCAAAGCGAAAGAGCACGGGATCTGAATGCAATCAGAAGGAAGGTTAAGGTGAGTTGGAGTCCCAAGACTGACGTCAGAATGTCATCTCCATACACAATTTGTAAATTGAGTTTCAAATCAAAATGAAATTTGAGGCTTGTCTAATGAATGGGCAGGTAAGACGATGTTTCCTCGCAGACTTAATTGAAAATTTAAACGTTGAGATATTAGCTATTCTAAAACATTTCCACGAGGAACAGCAAGAGTGATCATAATGTACAGTGTAATGGAACATTTTCAAAGAAAAAGTTGCTGATTTGATATATATGATTAACAATTTTAAATATTCGCCTCTAAAAAAATTTAATATCTTTTTTTGCTTTTGGATTTGTTATATTTCCTCAAATATTAGTACGGTTATTTGGAAGGACCAACTAATTGGGTTGAACTAAGGATCACAAGTGCCTAGTTCAATGCCTATTGTAATGGTACATATGGATATTAACGCTACCTTCCTGTTTGGACAAATTTTTTAAAATATATTGTGATTGGTATAATGAAAGAAGAGAGGGAATTAAAATGATATGATACAAATTAAGTCGAAATGCCAAAGTAGATATCCCAGTGGAATTAGCAGAGCATCATGAACAGAATTGGGATCTTGGCATTACATGTGTTGGTGTAAATATATTGAACAAAGCATGAAATGTGCAAATATATGGTCCACCAGAGTCAATTTTACATTTGTTTTGCTATTTGGTGTTTTCCTTGCAGTTATTGCACATGTGACAGTTTAAATTCTGTGGTTAGTAAATTCCACATTGTACATTCCCTTTTTGAATATTTAGAGAAAACCCATTTAAGGAAAGAAATGTCTCTTGCCCCAACCATCCAAATTTAATTCCTGATATTTAATTGCATACATAGTATCTTTGCATGTTTTGAGCATCTGAATGAAAAATATCTTGGAATGCAGCTTTGCACCATGTGAATAAACTTGATCACTTGCAATGATTTGCCAGTGGATGTTTAGGGCATTGTTGATTATAATTCATTACTGTTGGTTTCATTTCTTTAACTTGTAACTTCAAAATTTAACTTTGTTTTTGTTGCTTTTCTGTTCATGGCTTGTACCTGTCAAGCTGATATTGGGAATCTTCATGCACTGTCAAAGTTAACGTATGAAGTATAAATAGATTTTTTTTTAAAAATGTTTATTCATATTCTTCAAGCTCTTCCCTATTTGGCATATTTATTAAGTGATTGGCCGAACAGTTCAACTTCAGCAATAGTCCCTAGTTTGTATAGCTTTTTTGATCCACATTAGAATAGCAATAGAAAGGCTCAATTTGGACTTTGAGCTTTGAGTGGAAAGTTGATCAGAATTGCAATGTGTAATTGCTATTGAAAGAAGCACTGATACATCTTGTGTGTAGAAAATAGGTGCAAAAAACAGACAACTGGAGGAACGCAGCGGTTCAAACGGAATATGTGGAGGCAAAAAGATGATTGACATTTTGGGTGGAGATAGTGTATCAGATCTCAAGGAATAGATTCAATCGTTGTACC
This sequence comes from Leucoraja erinaceus, assembly GCF_028641065.1. Lineage (NCBI taxonomy): Eukaryota > Metazoa > Chordata > Chondrichthyes > Rajiformes > Rajidae > Leucoraja > Leucoraja erinaceus. The sequence goes on from NC_073387.1 coordinate 25,785,973, forward strand.
CCCACAGATAGCTTGTGACTTTTCAGGATTTATCCTTTCCGACCTGAAAGTCGTATGTATAATTGGAATGTTAGTTTAAAACGGGAGAAAGTTAGCAAGAAAGCTTCTTAAAATAATCTGTATTACTACTTTTCTTTAGTTTTGAATTTTTAAATAATGCGATGGGAAATTGCCAGATGCTTTGATGCAAATATACCTTAATGTTATATGACTGGTTAGAGCTATAGGAACTAGCTATAACCTAGTTTATTCCCATCGACAATTAAACTCAATCCATCTGGCTTCTATCTTTGTACCTTTTTGGCTAGTTAAATTTACCTAGTTAAATTTTATTTTTCTATTTTTGTGATCAAAGCTTTGATGGCAAGTCTAACGCTTATTGCCTTGACACTTTTCTAACACTGCCTTGAACCACTGGGCTTGGATGAGTAATTGAAGGTTTTTCCACAGTGCTGTTGGCAGGGAGTTCCAACATCCTTATCCAGGAACAGAAAAAGATACATTTGGAGTTAATTTCCAAATCAGGATGCCGTGCAACTCGGAGGGGACTTGTTCCAATATGCCTGTTGCCCTTATTCTTCACAGTAAGAAGAGGTTAAAGGCTTGAGAAATCCTGTCAGAACAGTCTTGGTGAGTAACTGCAATGCATGTTGTAGATGGTACACACTCTACAGCCATTATGCTAATGGCGGATGGGATGAATGTTTGGGGTAGTGGGTAGGGAGGCCCAATTATATGGACTGTGTGTCCTGGATGGTATCAAGCTCCTTGATGGTTGCTGAGTTGAACTGATCTATGTATAAAAGGTGTTTCATTGTACTCCTCAATTTGAGTAAATTGTAGTCGTAGTGCATATAAATGGGCCCTTCGGCCCACCAAGCCCTAACCATTATACACCCATTTTTGCCAGTTAATTTATTTGCCTTGCATTCACATCAACTCTTCCCAGATTCTACCAGTGACCTGCACTCTTACGCACAATTTACATTGGGCTATTGACCTGCTTTGGAATATGTGAAGCAAACAAGAATACCCAGAAGAAATCCATACAGTCACAGTGAATGTGCATCAGTAGCATTGGGGGCAGAATTGAATTTGGGTCCTTACACCTGTGCAGCTGTAGCTCTATCAGCATTGCCACTGTGCCTTGCATGTCATGGTTGCTTTATAGATGGTGGAAAGACTTTGGCGTGTCAAGAGGTGAATCACTTAATTAGGGTTCGTCATGACCTGGTTGAAGCTGATGATGGATGGTTGTAGGACACAGCCCTTAAGAATTCTTGCAGTGATGTCTCAGAACTGGAGTGATTGTTCTGCACCGAGCACTGCCATCTTCCTTTGTGAGAAGTATTATTCAACCCATTGGAGTGTTTACATCCTGCTGGCCTGTTTTCCTGGGGCTTCTTCATGCCACACTCGATCAAATGCTGTATTGATGCAAAGGCCATTCACTCTCCCTTTGCTTATGGAATATGGTTGTATGGTCCATGTTTAGACTGAGGCACTGATTCTATGGGCGTGAGGTGGTTTTGGTGAAACCCAAAATGAACAGAAGTGAGCAGGTTATTATTGAGTAAGTGTTGTTGGATAGCACTATTGCTGATGGCTTCCATCATTTTGCTGATGAATGAGGGTAGACTGCGTATTAATTCGTAAATTGGATTTGCTTGTATTTTATGAACTTTCCAGAGTGTCAGGTAGATGCTGGAGTGTAACTTTATTAAAACAGTTGGTTCTGCACATGCAGACCTGTCATCAACTTTGTGGAAGAGATCTATGTTTCCACCAGGCCTTTTGGGGAGGAAATGTATGACTCTACCAGACCGCCATTTTTTCTACCTTGTGTAGAGGTTTAGTTTATTGTTGACGAATGTACTGAGGTACAGTGAAAAGCTTTTGTTTGTGTGTTATCCAATCAAAGAAAAGACTATACATGAATATAATCAAGCCATCCACAGTGCACAGATCAAAAATAAAGGATACACCATTTAGTGCAAGATATAACTTTGAAGCCCGATAAAGTCTGAATTAATAATTCAAAAGTCTCCAATGAGGTAGATGGGAGGTCAGGACCACACTCTCTAACTGATGAGAGGACTGTTCAGTTGCCTGATAACAGCTGGGAAGAAACAGTCCCTGAATTCCCGTAGGTATACAAAAATGCTGGAGAAACTCAGCGGGTGAGAGTGAAGGAAATAGGCAAGTTTCGGGTCGAAACCCTTCTTTTTTAAACTATAGTATTTCTTGCCTGATGGGAGAGGGGGGAATGTGGTGAATCTGGTCCTTGATTATGCTGGCGGCCACGCCAAGGTACCATGTAGTGTTGATGGAAGGGAGGCTGGTTTGTGGGGTGGCCTGAGCTACATCCACAACTCTCTGCAATTTCTTGCAGTCTGGGACTGAGCTGTTCCCAAACCTGATAAGATGCTCTGTACGGCGCATCTGTAGAAATTGGTGAGGGTTGCTAGGGACATGCTGAACTTCCTAAGCCTTTTAAAAGCGTAGAGGCGGTGGTGTGCTTTCTTGACAATAGCTTCGATGTGGCTGGTTTAGGACAAATTGTTGATGATATTTATTCCTAGGAACTTGAAACTTTGTACCATCTCTACTTCAGCGCCATCAATGTAGAACTGGGGTGTGTGTACTGCTTTGCTTCCTGAAGTCAATTGTAATCTCCTTTGTCATGCTAACATTGAAGGAGAGGTCGACACAAAATGCTGGAGTAGCAGGCAGCATCTGGAGAGAAGGAATGGGAGACGTTTTGGGTCAAGCCTGATCTGCTGAGTTACTCCTGCATTTTGTGTCTACCTTTGATTTAAACCAGCATCTGCAGTTCTTTCTAGCACATTATGGGAGAGGTTGTTGTCTTGGCACCAAGTTACAAGTTTCTCAATCTTCTTTCTGTACTCTGTCTCATCATTATTCAATATCCAGCCCACTTTGGTGGTGTCGTATGCGAACTTGTACTATTTCCTAACCTCTCATTGTAATGGGCCTGTCCCATTTAGGCACTTTTTAGGCGACTGCAGTAGCCACATTTTGTGGGTGGTTGCCAGGGAGTCACCTTCATGGTCGTGAGGAGTTCCCGCCTTCTGGGAACTAGTCATGGCCTCATTATGGTCGCTGCAAATATCTCAACGTTGAAAAATTAGCAGCGACTAGAATGAAGCCGCCATGGAGAGTAGCGAGAATTCTCGTGCCGTAGGTGGGTTGCCAGGAAGTTGTAATGGGTTTGTTTGGAGGTCGAAGTTTCTCGTAGGTTGTAGCCGGTGCTGACCGGTGAATTTCATTGGCCCATTGGGGGAATAAAACGTAAACAGTAGTTTTCAGAAACAATGATAACCGACCGGTATTGATAAATATCCGCCGAACTTCACAGCCGTGTATTTCTGGCTTCAAAGTTGTCTCCACTCCTTCTCCCTCCCTCTCCCTCTTTTAAACGACTTACCGTACACTGTGGTTTAGCTGTCTTAATTACAGTGCCAACCTTCTTGTTCATCGCCGTGTGTGTCTGTATCACATTGGCTTTGCACCCTGTGAACTTCACACCGACCGCACATCCCCCCCCTCCTGCCTGCACAACAAGCTGGTGAAGGAAGCGATGTGTGTGTGTGTTCTACTCTGACAGTTGTCATTCCAGTTGCCGTTTTTTTTAGGCGACTGCCGGCAACTTGACAGTCAACGGCAATCGCCAGAAAAAATCTTCTAAGTGGGACAGGCCCATAATGGTTTTAATTTTGAATTGTGTCTTCACCTATGAATTGTCCATCAATCGAGGAAGAAAATGATTAATCTACTGAATTATTTTCAAAATGTTATAACTTCAGTCCAATCCCCCTTTAACCAACAGCTATAAAGAATATTTAGCCTGGTTTATGTATTCTGTGATCAATGTTTAACCTTTTGAGCCAATACTTTCAAAGATGTCATGCTCATAATTACACGTGGTACATCAGGTTTTATGTTACATGAGCATTGCACAACTTAAAAAACATACAGCTTTTAATTTTGGTCTCTAGGTGTAAAGCATGTTATCCCATTATTTTTGCATTAATATACCAAATTGTAACACAATTAAATGATCTGTGCGCATAGCTACCATGATTAGTTTAATGTATTTGTCACATGTACCAAGGTACAGTGAAAAGCTATTTTGTTGCGTGTTAATCAGTCAATGGAAAGACTATACATGATTACAACCAAGCCATTAACCGCGTACAGATAATGGTAAATGGAATAAAATTTAGTGCAAGGTAAAGTCCAATTAATGATAGTCAGAGTGTCTCTAATTAGGTAGGTGATAGCTTTATTTGTTGATAGGATGGTTCAGTTGCCTGATAATAGCTGGGAAGAAACTGACCCTGTATCTGGAGGTACATGTTTTCACATTTCCGTACCTCTTGCCTGATGGGAGAGGGGGAAAGAGGGAGTGACTGGGGAGAAACATATCTTTGATTATCCTAGTGGCCTTGCTGAGGCAGAGTGAAGTATAGGTGGAGTCAATGTTAGGTGGATGTTGGTTTGCATGATGGTCTGGGCTACGACCACTACTCTACATTTTCTTGAGGTCTTGAATGGAGCTATTTCCAAACTGCTGTGATGTATCCTGATAAAATGCTTTCTACGGCACATCTGTAGTAGTTAGTGGTGGTGAGTTGAGGTGATATTTACTACTATGAACTTGAAGCTTTCGACCACCTCTACTTTGATGCTGTCAATGTATGCTGAGATATGTGTACTGCTTCGCATCCTGGTCGATCACTATTTTGCTTATCTTGTTGACATTGAGAGAAAGGTTGTGGTCTTGATACCAGGTCACAAGGTTCGCAATCTTCTTCCTGTACTCCGTCTCTTCATTAATTGATATCCAGCCCATTCCAGTGGTGTCATCTGCGAATTTATAAATTGGATTGGTACTTGGTTGCACAGTCGTGGGTGTATCAGAGTAAAGAAGGGAGCTGAGAACGCATCCTTGCGGAGCACCACAGTTGAGGATTATCGTAAAGGATCTTCTTGCCTATGGCGTGCACAGCTTAAAGTTGTAGGACAACTTATTTTATTTTATTGTGCACACCGGGTTGATTGCATTCAGCGAAACAAGGTGGACCACGTGAAGGTTGCAATCTTCCTCCCCATCATAAAGAATGATTTGTGTCCTATCCTCACCGTTTGGTCTGTTGGTCAGGAAGTAGAGGATCATCCATAATTAAGCCTTCTTCAGTCTGATGAAGGGCATCTATCCGAAACATCACATATTCCTTCTCTCCAGGGATGCTGCTTGCCCCGCTGAGTTACTCCAGCGTTTTGTTGCCTATGAAAAGGTCCGATGTAGGTGTCTCTTATCCAGGTGTTCTCGAGATGAGTGTTGGGCCAGGGAAATGGCATCGGCCGTGGACCTTTGTGGTGGTAGATGAACTGCAGAGGTTCCAGGCTGTTCAGCAGTCTGGATTTAATGCATTCCATAACCAGCCTCTCAAAGCACATTGTGACTGGGGCTGTAAAGGCTATTGGATATGGTTGTCATTAAAGCATGAGATCTTGCTTTTCTTTAGCACTGGGATGATAGTGGTTTTCTTGAAGCAGGTGGGTGCCTCAGAATGGAGTAGGGAGAGATTAAAGATTTCCATAAATACTACTGCTAATTGGTCCATGCAGTGTCTAAGGACGCAGCCAGGGACCCCATCTGGGCCAGTTTCTTTCCGTGGGTTCACGCTCAGGAAGGCAGATCTAACTTCTGCAACAATATCCTTGGGAAGAGGCACGCTTGAGTCATTGTCCCGCTGACCTTCTGTTCAATGCGAGCATATAAAGCATAAAGTTCTGCTGGTAGGGCCGCATTATCACCTGTGATGTTGCCTGACTTTACTTGGCAGCCAGTATTGTCGCTTGGTATCCTTGAATGGTATTCCAATGACCACAAAGAGCTGTCTTGTACCACTTGGCACTTTTGGCGTATGCAACGGACCTGGTCTTCACCTGTGAATGTACCTCATGGTTCATCCATGGTTTCCGGTTGGATTGTCTTTGTCGGCACACACTCTACACATTTGTTGATGAGGTCAGTCATAGCAGTGGGGTACTCGTACAGATTGACTGCAGATTCCCTGAATATGGGCCAGTCCACTGAATCAAAGCAGTCACATAGGATGCCATCTGTGTCTGCTGATCAGAATTGCACAACTCTCTGACCCAGATCCACCTGCTTCAGTTTCTGTTTGTCAGCAGGGAGTAGAAGCACAGGTAACTGATCAGATTTCCTGAAATGTGGCTGAGGTACAGAGAGGAAGGCGTTTTTTATTCTTGTGTAGCAGTAGTCGAGGGTGTTCTGGCCCCTGGTGGGACAAGAGACATGTTGATAGTACTTTGGCAGTTGGACCCTGAGGTTGGCTTGATTGAAATCTCTGGCTACAGTTACCAGGACTTTGGTGTTGTATCAAGACAGTTGACAACGGAGTACAGTTCATTCAGAGCAAGCTTGACATCCGCATGGAGAGGAATGTAGACTGCTGTCAGAATATCTGGGGCGAATTCCCTCGGCAGGTAGTAGGGATGGCACTTTAAGTCAGATGTTTCAGGTCTGGGGAGCGTGAGCTTGCCAGGACTACCACGTCCAAGGTATTGATTAGAAAGTGAACCCCGCTGTCCGTGGGTTGTCAAAGGAAAGGAGAACAATTAACACAGTAACACAACATAGGACTGGAGTTTGCTCATTGTTCATTTAAAAATAAACATAGTAAAAACAAAATCAAGAAGGTATTGATGAAATTGCAACGCAGGCTTCACATTTCTGAGCAAACCTGTCTGATCAGCATTGCCTTCCATCTTCCTGTACAACATCCCATATCAATTGAGACATAAAACTGTAGATGCTGGAATCTGGAGCAGAAAACAAACTGCAGTGGGTTGACCAGCATCTGTTTTAGTGGGGAGATGGCATTTGCAGTGGACTGGTGTGATGGTGGGTGAATTGCAGTAGATCAAGATGCAGTGTCTGGGAAGCTAGAGTTGATGTGTATCATGACCAGCCTTGGGTCACTTGATTTATTTTGGCACCGAGATAATTGTGGTCATCAACTGCGAGTACTCCAGTTTGGAGTATGGAGGGGATTGATGTCCAATATGGGAAAGGTAATGATGTTCAGACCATTCACTTCCCCAAGATTCACTCTTGAGAAGGCTGGTCTGATGTCCATGATGTTGACCATGGGGACAGGTGCACTCAAGGTTGAAAGTGTGGGAAATGTCATTTTACACCACACCCATTTCTCGCACTATTGTGTTCAAGAAGGAACTGCAGATGCTGGAAAATCGAAGGTAGACAAAATTGCTGGAGAAACTCAGCGGGTGCGGCAGCATCTATGGAGCGAAGGAAATAGAGTCCTACCTCCCAGTTTGGACCCAAACCGGACTATCGATACCGACAGGCTATCTGCCGCCATACACAGCAATTCTCCCACCGGGCACTGAGATCTACTCTCGCTGCAATGCGCCGGCACCAGCGGGACCTCACTTTGATTCTCCCGAAACTTCGGGCCTCACTCACCCACACACCTGCAACAGACCTATTTCCTTCACTCCATAGATGCTGCCGCACCTGCTGAGTTTCTCAAGCAATTTTGTCTACTCTCGCACTATTTTGCCCGTTCCCCCTCCACAGATACACCTCTCTCTGGCTTTTCATTGCATTCTTCTTTTGGCCTTATCAGATGCCCTTCCATCTCGAGTCTTAGTCTACCCATCTGCTAATCAGCCCCCCTCCTCCCCTGACATGTACCCACCTATCACTTGCCAGGCTTTGTCCTGAAATGTCACCTGTCCATTACGTCCAAGAATGCTGCCTGACCCACTGAGTTACTACAGCAATTTGCATTTTATTCATTCCACTAACCTTTTCAAACAAGCATTGAGCTCATCAAGGCAGGAAATTGTGGACAATGATTCTGCTTTGTAAGACATAGAAACATAGCAACATAGAAAATAGGTGCAGGAGGAGGCCATTCGGCCCTTCGAGCCAGCACTACCATTCATTGTGACCATGGCTGATCGTCCCCAATCAATAACCCGTGCCTGCTCTCCCCATATCCCTTGATTCCACCAGCCCCTAGAGCTCTATCTAACTCTCTTAAATCCATCCAGTGATTTGGCCTCCACTGCACTCTGGCAGGGAATTCCACAAATTCACAACTCTGGGTGAAAAAGTTTTTTCTCACCTCAGTCCTAAATGGCCTCCCCTTTATTCTAAGACTGTGGCCCCTGGTTCTGGACTCTCCCAACGTTGGGAAATTTTTTCCTGCATCTAGCCTGTCCAGTCCTTTTATAATTTTGTATGTTTCTACAAGATATCCCCGCATCCTTCTAAACTCCAGTGAATACAAGCCTAGTCTTTTCAATCTTTCCTCATATGACAGTCCCGCCATCCCAGGGATCAATCTCGTGAACCTCCGCTGCACTGCCTCAATCACAAGGATGTCCTTCCTCAAATTAGGAGACCAAAACTGTACACAATATTCCAGATGTGGTCTTACCAGAGCCCTATACAACTTCGGAAGAACCTCTCTACTCCTATACTGAAATCCTCTTGTTATGAAGACCAACATTCCATTAGCTTTCTTCACTGCCTGCTGTACCTGTAAATGCAGCTTGATTCTCCTGCCACCCAGGTACACGAGGGTCCATTTGCAGTAGCTTAATATTTGACAAACCAGCTCATCATTTGTTTCTCTACAATCACCAGAGCACCTAAGGAGACATTTATGGTCACAGAAAGAATATGCAAGTTCCACACAGCAATGGAGGTCAAAATTAAAGATTTGTTGCAGCTTTAGGGAAGCATTGTCACTTACTGTGGCACTCCAAGAGGTCTCTGCTATATGTAGAATAATCACAGCTTCTCAAATCGTTCATCATAGTTAATGCCTTGTCCCTGATTTATTATTCTAGTAAATCTTTCGTGCACCCTGTGCAAACCTTTAAATCCCTCTTTCAAAGGTTTGTGGACTAGAATTGCACTTTATATTCCAGTTGGGGTAAACTATTGTTTACTGCTTTCTCAGCCTGCCCTGACACTCAGATTTATGTACAAATGCAATTAGATTTCTCTGTTCCAAAAACTGCTTGAGAATTGTGCCCATTATACCAGTGCCTTTCTTCATTCTTCCAATTAAATTGTGTCACTTTATAGTTCTCTACATTAATTTCATCTGCCCAGTTTCCTCCAAGTCCTTTGCTATCCTCTTCACTGTTGACTGAATTCAACTTGATTTTGAAGCTCTTCTGTAGAATGTAAAGTCAATATGATTAACACACAACATGAAACACAACATTTTCAGGCATGAACTCTTGTGAGCAGTTTCTGGGCCAAAAAACAAATGCTTACTATATTGCTTTGTAACCTAAGCTAATTTCCTACACATGCTGTTACTGTCCTTCTTTCTTCAATTGGTTTCAACTTTGCTGCAAGCCTAATTATTTCGAACTTTATTACATGCTTTTTAGAACTGCAAAGTACATTGATTTTTTTTAAAGTTTACCCACTATCCACCTTAATCTGATATGTACTTCCTGGGTTTGTCGTGCTTTTTTGTTTCACCAAGGTTGTTTTGTGCATCCAGTACCCTTCCAATTTCCACATTTGCTCTTGGCAAACCACGATTCATCCCATCATGATCTGATGACAAGTTTGCATTAGGTGTGTCCCTGAGGTCGATGATTTGTGACAGCAGTTGCTTAATCAATAAATATAGATGGAAAGTATTTCCGGCCATGCTTCCTGCTTTTATGACTAGATCTTTACCCCTGCAAAAAAAACAATCTGCTTGTGGAACTCAGTAGGCAAGCAGCATATATGGAGGCAAAAGGATGGCCTGTTTTGAGTCAAGACCTTGCATCAGAACTAAGAGTTCAGAGGGAAGATGACCAATTTGAAGAGGTGAGAGGAAGGGGTGTGGCTGGGGTTGGTGGGTGATGGGTGTTATCAGATGGAATCACCAGGTGGGAAATGGGCGGTGGGGAGTTTATTAGGAAATGGGTTCTGACCATCTACCCTATCTATGCTTGTCATCATTTTACTTCCATCAAACTCATATTCTGGAGAAAACAATCCAAGTATGTCCAACCTCTCCCTGTAGCTCATGGTCTCCAATCCAGGCATCACTGTGGTTCACCTCCTCTGCACCCTTTCCAAAGTGTCTACATCTTTCCTGTCATGGGGCGACCGGAATTGCACACAACACTCTGAATGTGGCCTATCCAAAGTCCTATAAAGCAGCATTATGACTTCCTAACTCTTGTACTCAATGCCCTGTTCAATGCAGGGATTGGCCTTATTTGCTACTCTTATATTCTCGTGTTTCCAGGGATTACTGGACTTTTATCCCAAAATCTCTCTGTACATCAATATTGTTACGTGTCATGTCGTTAACTGTTTTTCCCTTGCATTCAACTTCCCAAAGTGCAACACCTAATTTGTTCAGATTAAACTCCATTTGCCATTTCTCTGCCCATTTCTGTAGCTGATTTATATCCCCCTGTATACTTTGATATACTTCCTCACAGCCTGCAACCACAGCAATTTTTGTGTCATCTGCAAATTTACTAACCAATCCATTACATTTAGCCCTTTATTGTATTTGCCATAATCTGAAGAATCGGAAAGTAATCAGATGTAAATTACCTTCAATTGTTCCAGCATCTGCAGTTCCTTCTTAAACAGATGGGTATTAAACATTGTTTAATATTGGAATACCAATTTATAATTCACATAGGACAAACTAGATGGTTTTGATTTAAACTTGGTTTGGTCTTAAATGATTATGTAATTTATCAAATTGAACTTTGCTTTTAGTTTTGCTTAATCTGCAGTAGTTTATTATGACAGTGATGCACATTATTGTGGGAATTTCAAGATTATGGGACAAAAAAAACAGCTTGTGTAGCAAGGCTGGTCTTACTATTTTGTACTAATGTCGTGCATGACTTTGTGTACTGCCGTGTATACTTTTTTCTGTTTTAACTTGTGCATACAACTTTGAGTTGGATAGTTACAATAAGTTGTTCATGATGAAGTGGCACAAAGGTAATGCCAGGCGATTTAGAAATCTTTCTTAGATGATTGGTAAAAATTATTTCAACTCACCTGACAACTGTTATGTTCAACAGTTTCATTATCGTTTTGTTTTCTTCCTCTTAGGTGGAAAATAAGGAAAGATGGATCATGCCTGTGACTATAAATTGACAGTGGGTACCACTCTGCCCTTTAATAATGCGCAACAATTTTCAACTACACTGGGTTTCAATGTTTCAGAGAGCAATGGGCCAAGCAGCAGGACTGGTCAGAACATTTGTGGAAGAGAAAACTCTAATCTTCAGGATGGTGGTGGTGTTCAGCAGTCAATTGATTCACAGGATGATGCAAAACCTACATTTAATGGACATGCGTCAGCACGATCCTATATTCCACTACGCAAACTGCAAGATTTAGCTTCTATGATTCCTACTGGATTCTCTGAGCCTACAGAGAAAAAACAATGGTCTGAGTCCCTTGAGAATTCTATGACCCAGGACTGTTGTACAATTGACAGAGTTGGTCACTCTTGCTCAGAAACAGGGTTTCCACTCGATGCTTCACCAGAATTGAAGTTAAAAATAACTAAATTGGTTATGAATGGAAAAATGATGTTTGAATCAAGCATTTGCAGTGAGATGGAAAAAGAGGATGAAAAGGATTCTGAAGAGCAACTTGCTAACATAAAAGAGGTAGAAATACCAGAATTCCACAGAGCAAAAAGAATGAGAAAGAAAAATATTAAATATAGTCCTTCCCATGAATCTGAACAGAAAGAAGACAATCCAATGGATTTTTATTCTTCAGTTTCTGTGGAACAAAAAAAGAATGTAAGTGTTGTTTATTTGCAAATTGAGATTTTCGTTAAAATTAGTTTGTATGGAACATATATGAAGCCATTGGTCGATTTTGCAAACTAAACCAAATGTTGCTTATTTTGTTGTGAGCCTCTAACCTTGGTGCTATGGAATTATGAAAGGTATATTGCATCCTGGCAGTCCTTTTTTAATGAATCAATTACAATGAAAGGAATGGCATATATGATCTCCTGATGTAAATAAGAGGAAGAGCTCCATCCTGGAAGTTGTAGTTTTGCACATTATTTTACCTGATGCAGACTTTATAGTGATAATCAAGGCAGTTAAGATCTGAGTTAACTGTTAGGTTCAAATAGTTTGTGTGAATATGTTAGAGTGCCCTCCATAATGTTTGGGACAAAGACCCATCATTTATTTATTTGCCTCTGTATTCCACAATTTGAAATTTGTAATAGAAAAAAATCACATGTGTTAAAGTTCACATTGTCAGATTTTAATAAAGATCATTTTTATACATTTTGGTTTCACCATGTAGAAATTACAGCAGTGTTTATACATAGTCCCCCCCCATTTCAGGGCACCGTAATGTTTGAGACACAGCAATGTAATGTAACTGAAAGTAATTATGTTTCGTATTTTGTTGCATATCCTTTACATGCAATGACTGCTTGAAGTCAGTGATTCATGGATATCACCAGTTGCTGGGTGTCTTCTCTTGTGATGCTCTGCCATTCCTGTATTGCAGCCATCTTTAGCTTATGTTTTGGGGCTAGTATTCTTTGGTTTTCTTTTCAGCATATAAAAGGCATGCTCAATTGGGTTCAGATCGGGTGATTGATTTGGCCACTCAAGAATTGCCCATTTTTTAGCTTTGAAAAACTCCATTGTTGCTTTAGCAGTATGTTTGGGATTATTGTCTTGCTGTCGAATGAACCGCCGGCTAATGAGTTTTGAGGAATTTATTTGAACTTGAGCAGATAGGATGTGTCTATACAGTTCAGAATTCATTATGCTACACTACCATCAGCAGTTGTATCATCAATGAAGATAAGTGAGCCAGTACCTTCTGCAGCCATACATGCCCAGGCCATAACACCCCCACCACTGTGTATCACAGATGAGGTGGTATGCTTTAGATCTTGAGCAGTTCCATCCCCCCCTCCATACTCTTGCCATCACTGATATAAGTTCATCTTCGTCTCATCTGTCCACAAGACCTTTTTCCAGAACTGTGGTTGCTCTTTTAAGTACTTCTTGGCAAACTGTAACCTGGTCATCCTATTTTTGTGGCTAACCAGTGGTTTTACATCTTGCAGTGTAGCCTCTATATTTCTGTTCATGAAGTCTTCTGTGGACAGTGGTCATTGACAAATCCACACCTGACTCCTGAAGAGTTTCTGATCTGTCAGACAGCTGTTTGGGGATTTTTCTTTATTATAGAGAGAATTAATCTGTCATCAGCTGTGGAGGTCTTCCTTGGCCTGCCAGTCCCTTTGCGCTCACCAGTGCTCTATTCTTAATGATGTTCCAAACAGTTGATTTTGGCAAGCCTAAGGTTTGGCTGATGTTTCTAACAGTTTTATTCTGGTTTCTCAGTCTCATAATGACTTATTTGACTTTCATTGGCACAACTTTGGTCCTAATGTTGATAAACAGCAATAAACATTTCCAAAGGTGATGGAAAGATTGGAAGAAAGACTAGGTGCTGAGAGCTCTCTTATACCTGCATTAAGGAGGCATTTAAACACACCTGGGCAATTACAAACACTTGTGAAGCCATGTGTCCCAAACATTATGGTGCCCTGAAATGGGGGGGCTATGTATAAACACAGCTGTAATTTCTACACGGTGAAACCAAAATGTTTAAAAATACCCTTTAATAAAATCTGACAATGTGCACTTTAACCACATGTGATTTTTTTTCTATTACAAATCTCAAATTGTGGAGTACAGAGGCAAATAAATAAATGATGGGTCTCTGTCCCAAACATTATGGAGGGCACTGTATATGTTTAAGCCATTGAATGATTAAGAGGTTTGTGTACGGTGGAGTGCTGGGATTAAAAAATGAGATGTAAGCACAAGGAACTGCAGATACGGGTTTACAAAAAGGCCCAAAGTGCTGGAGTAACTCAGTGGGTCAGGCTTCATCTTTAGAGAACATGAATAAGTGACGTTTTGGTTCAGGACCCTTCTTCAGACTGCTTATAGTAGGGCGTGAGAAAGCTGGGATTGAGGTGGGAGTGGGACAGAGTTTTACAAGTGTTTGATGGATGCACATGAAGGGGGTCATTGACAGATGGTCAGACACAGGCCATAGATGAAATTACAAAAAGTGTGAGACAAGGATAGAACATGCATGAAATGTTAAGCCAGAGGAAGGAACATGGGTGGGAGGGGAATGGGAGAGTTGGATGTGCTTCCAGGCGAGGCATATGGTAGAGATAGGAGAGGAAAGGGATGAGGGGACGGAGGTATGTTTGTAACTTAGTTAAAACTGGGGAATTGAATGTTCATAGTGTCGGGTTGCAAGCTACCCAAGCAGAACCCAAGGGAAGGGGAGTTAAAATTGTTAACAAGTGATCCAGCGGACCTTGGTGGCTGAGCATAAGTGTATGGCAAAATGGTTGCCAAGTCAACACTTGGTCTAACTGATGGAAAGGAGATCATTTCGGGAGCACTAAAATCAGCAGATGAGGTTAGAGGAGGTGCACGTAAACCCCTATCTCATTTGGAAAGATTGCTGCAGTGCCTGGATCGATAAACTGACCATTCTGTCCTGAACCTCCTCCATTGGCCTAAGTGAGGCCACACGCAAAGTGGAGGAACAGCACCTCATATTTTACTTGGGTAGCCTAGAACAACGGTATGAGCCGTGCATTTCTCTGCCCCTGCTATATTCCTTCTTCTGGTCTCATATTTCATGCCTCTTCTAACCTTGTCACACTTTTTTTGTCTTTTAAACAGGTCTTTGTCCAATCTAAACCTCCTTTTGCCTCATCTACTGATCACTTGTCAAACATTGTCCTTCCCCACCTCTCTTCCAGCTTCCCCCCCCACTACTATCAATCTGAAAAGGGTTTCTAACCCAAAACCTCATCTATCCATGTTCTCCAGTGATGTTGCCTGCCTGGCCCGCTGAATTACTCCAGCACTCTTATTTTTTTTTTTTTTAGGAAGTGAGATGTTTTACTTGAGGCATGAATTTCACAGCAGTGGGCAGTGTAGTCTGTGTAATAAGGTACATTTAGAACGGGTATTTAAAAAAAAACTTCTTTATTGATGTATCACTTAAAAGTGCAGTACTCAAAGATTTATTATAGCATATCTTACTGCATGTCCATTAAAATTATATATAGCATTTCAGCATTTATTTTGCCAGAAAGTTGTTCTTTGATCCAGTTTAAAGTATGGCTACATCCTATATAAATCTGTGAGAGTATAATTCCTGTTTAAGAAGGAACTGCAGATGCTGGAAAATCGAAGGTAGACAAAAATGCTGGAGAAACCCCGCTGTTGTTTATGACATTTGAGTTACATGTCACATGCCAATGTTGAAGTTTTATTTTTGCATAAGTGTTACTTCTTCACCAGATACATTGAACAGTGCAATGATCCTACTGTGTATCTCCTGGGAGACAACATGTACTTGTTTCGAGTCTAGACAAAAATCTTTTCTCATTTGCATTCTCTGCTTGTGTGCTACTCGGCCAAGTTTGTGTATGCGCTGTATCTGTCTCTTTTAAACCCATCGGCTTTAGTTTAACAACTTCATCATTGCTTTCTGAAAGTCTATCAATAGAACCTTCAAATGTGGGTTTTCTTTAATAATTATTTCATAAGTCATAGAAGCAGAATTGAGCCATTCGGCCCATCGATCTCCACCACACCCATTCTATCTAGGCGTTTCACTATTCGGTAAGTTTCAATGAGGTCCCTCCCTCATCCTTCTGAACTTCAACGAGTACAGGCCCAGCGGTGTCAATTGCTGAGCATATTTTAATCCAATAATTTCATGTTGATTTTCTTATGTATCATTTGCCATTTCATTTTGTTCCAGTTTATCTCTAAATACCCATCATTAATCTTGCTCGTTATATTTCGTTTTTAATTTTAAAAAGGGTGGTATAATTTTGCAGAGGCCTAGAGACCTTGTGCCCTGTTAATAATTTGGAATTCAGAAGATTCCGACTAAGCGCCCTTTTATCAGTGTTCCTTTTAACCCATGTCATCTCTTCCATCAGTTTTTAGAGTATTCCTCTCCTTCAGTTAGGATTGATTTAAGTAATCCCCACAACAGTATAGCTACATTTCCAAACAGGTTCTTAACAATTCTGATACATTTTTGTTACTATTCCAAGTCATTTGTTATAATATTAGTCCAACTAAGGTAAACATTTTGGATTAAATTAGATATTTACACTTAGCCAGTTGTGAATCTTTGGAATATTTTGGATGCTATGGAAGCTTTGAGAATAATCAGAATCCCCAAGATCAGTATACATTTTTTTTTGACAGAGATGAAGTGAAAAGATGTGGAAATCAGCAGCCATGAACACATTGAATCACAGAAATCCCCATTATTTATTTTTCTCTCATAGGTCCATAACATGCATAAAATTTGTAGCCATTAATGTGAGCAGGTATTATTTTTAAGTAAGATAATTCTCATTATTTTCCAAACTTTTCTTTAGAGTTGCAGTTGGTGCAGGATATGAAAAATCAGGTATTTACCGTTTGGGATATTATTATTTTAGCTGTTGTCGAGATGCATTATTTACAGAATGTTTTGGGACCATTTCCTGTGCATCCGGCACCCTGCACTGTTACTGCACTCCATGTGGAGTCCAACAGCAGAGTCTGGATGTGCTGGGGTTCCCCAAACATTGTATGAGTTTCCATTCATTTGAATGACAATTCCAAACCTGGAGTATAAGCAAATTATTATTTTTTTTAATTTACAAACTACAAATCATTCTACCAGACATTTAAACACCTTTTTTAAAAAATAAAAGTGCCTACCTATTTTGATAGCAGACGAGGCTCCACTTCTGCCAAAGGTGATATTCTAGAGGTGACCTCTGTGATGTGGTGCCTGAACCAGTCATTTGTGTGGCCCTGCTTCCTTGTTCTCAGTTTGGAGAGTTAGCACACTCTGCACTTCAAATTCAGCCCAAATAAATGCAGATGGACAGGGCCACAGGTGGTGAATATGGACAATGAGCCAAACCCAGTTTTTAAATTGGGTCGCTGTAGATCAGGGTTCCCAACATTTTTCGTCCCGTTTACCCCAGGCAACTTTAACAGCACATAACAATGTTATTTCACTTATTTATGAACAACTAATAATGAACAGAACCGGAATATCAGAACCAAACGCAGTCAGTCAATGAGAAAAAATATGTACAAATACAGAATCAACAAATTTACCCCCTGAACCTGGGGGTAAATTTACCCCAGGTTGGGAACCCTTGATGTAGATGGTCATGATTGCTTGAATAATGCAGGAACAGTGTATAGCCAAGTGATGATTGTGACTTTGATCTCTCCCGAGGAGCATATTTAGTAGTGCCATAATGACAAGTGCTGAAAGAAAATGGAGCTCTATCAAACACTCTTGGAGGGAGAGGAGAGGGGGAAACAAAATCGATGAGTATTCATAATGATGAAGATTGATTGACACAAGTACAACTGATATGCTATAATAAGTTAGATTAGATTCCTTTATCTGTCATTCAGTCCTTTTGGTCTGAACAAAATTTTGTTGCCTGCAGTCATACATATGATAATAAATAACAAAACGCACAATAAACACAAATTAACATCCACCACTGAGTTCACCAGGCACCTCCTCACTGTGGTGGAGGCAAAAGTCTTAAAGTCACTGTCTCTTCCCTCCTTATTCTCCCTCTGCGCTGAGGCGATATGTTGTTACCCCACCGGGCGATGGTAGTCAGTCCCGCGGTCAACCGAGCTCCGCGAACGGGCCGGTTCAAGCTCCGCGGCCCGGGGTGGTCGAAGCTGCCACCCTCTAGTCCAGCGGACGCAGCTATTGCCGCGGGAGCTCCATAAAAACAGGTCACCAGCCTGTGACCTGCGAACTCCCGACGATGTCGTCCACTGGCCCGCGGCCGAGCCCCGGATTCAGGTCGCCGCGCCGGAACGCCGCCTCAGCCACCGGAGCACCGCCCCAGCCCCGAGTCGTGCCGTCCTCACCAGAGCACCGCCTCAGCCTCGAGTCGTGCCGTCCTCACCAGAGCACCACCTCAGCCTCGAGTCGGGCCGCCCTCACCGGAGCACCGCCTCAGCCCCGAGTCGGGTCGCCACCACCGGAACGCTGGTACGCCGCCACAGCTCCGAATTCGGCCAGTCTTGCGTTGGTAAGTCCTGGCTGGCTCTGCCTCCGGAGCCTCGAGGTCGGTCGCAGTTGGAGGCCACCAACTCCGCCATTAGGCCTCAGCGCAGACGGAGGCAGAGAAAGGGGAAACGACAAAAAGAGTCGCATTCCTCCGAAGGAAGAGACAAGAAAACATGTTTCATCCCCCCCACACACATAACAAAACCTAATAAACTAAAATTTAACTAAAACAAAAAAACAACAACAAAAAAAGTAAAAACAGCCGGACTGCAGGCGAGCCGCAGCTGTTCAACAGCGCCGCCACTTCCGCATACAAGAATAGGCTAAGGTGTATCCTCAAACAGATGATGTACCCCTTGACAGTGAAGGATGTTAAGTGTGAAAGTAGAGGAGGAACCGTTGGGAGGAAATCTATGTTGGAGACAGGACAGTTATAACTATACAATTTATGGCAAAAACAATGAGCTATAAAAACATACAGCGCGGCTCGTTGGCCCAACTCGGCCATGCTGAATAAGATGCCATCTAAGCTGGTCCCATTTGCCTGTGTTTGACTCGTATCCCTCTAAACCTTTCCATGTACGTCCAATGTCTTTTAAATGTTGTTATACCTGACTTAACTACCTCCTATGGCACCTCGTTCTATATTTCTGCCATCCTCAAAAAGTTGCCCCGGGTTCTTTTTAAATGTTTCTCCTCTCTCCTCCACCTTAGGTGGATGATAAATGACTAGTCACCTTCTTGTAAGATGTAGGAGAGCTTCTAGTTGACGTTATTGGAGTATAAATAAATAAATGGGGCCTACGCAGATTGAAGAGAATTGATGGATTTTATGAACAGATAAGTGCTGGAAGTAAACATAACGTATGGATTTATTCATATCTATTCCTGATAATCAGTTGACTGGTATTTCAATTTAACAATATTTCCGGAGACCATGTTTGAGTTTGCACTTTATTCAACTGATGTTAATGTGCAAGAAATTATGTAAATAAATAAACGTACCACCTCTTCTCTCGCTTCCACCCAGGGACCCTAGCAACCCTTCCAGGGAAGACAGAGGTTCATATGCACATCTTAAAATCTTGTTTGTTACATCGGTGCTCCCGATGTGGTCTCCTTTACATCGTGAGACCAAGCGTAGACTAGTCAACTCTTTCGTCGAACACTTACAATCTGTTTGGCAAGATTTTAATCACCCAGTTGCTAACCATGTTAATTCCCCAATCCATTCCTATACCAATCTAAAGCTTTCCATATCTATAATTTAATACATGAGGATAACGAGGGAGAAGGTAGGACCGCTCAAGGATAAAGGAGGGAATTTGTGCTTGAAGTCTGGGGATGCCGCAAGGTACTAACAAGTAATTTTCATCTGCTTTCACTGAGGAGGATATGAATGACAGTGTGAGCAGTATGGATAATACTAATACGCAAGAGCAGTCTGAGATTAAGGAGGAGGTACTATTGGGTTCTTGAAGAGCATTGCCGCAAATATATACCCAGGATTTATCCCGTTATTGGGAGAGGCAAAAGAGGATATTGCGGGATGCCTTGACGAAGATCTTTATCGCTTCTCTAGCCACAGGTGGGGTCCTGGAGAACTGGAGGGTAGCTAATGTTCTTCCTTTATTTAAGAAGGGAAGTAGAGGGAATCCAGGGAATTATAGGCCACTGAGCCTAACCCCAGTGATCGGGCAACTATTGGAGAAGATTCTTCGCGATAGGAATTACACCCATTTGGAAAAGAATGGGTTAATTGGGGAGAGTCAGCATGGCTTTGTACATGGCTGGTCGTGTTTTACTAGGCTGAGTTTTTGAGGAGATAAGAAGGTGATCGATGAGGATAGGGTGGTGGATGTGGTCTACATAGATTGTATTAAGGATTGGATAAAGTCCAACCATGGGAGGCTGGTGCAGAAGATTAAGATGCAAGGGATAAATAATGACATAGTTATATGGATTTTTAACTGGCTTACTAATGGAAGACAGTGCGTTGTGGTGGAAGGATGATATTCAGGCTGGATGTCTGTGACCAGTGGAGTTCTGTAGTGACCTGTACTGGGATCGCTGCTGTTTGTGATATGCATAAATGACCTAAATGTAGATGGGTTGCTTAGTAACTTTACAGATGACACCAAGATTGCTAAGATGGTGGACTTTGAGTAAATCTGTCAAAGTCAGAGGTTGCGGGGAGACCTGATACTATATAAAATTATGAGGGGCAGAGATAGGGTAGACAGTCAGAATCCTTTTTCCGAGGATAGAAAAATCAAATGTTATAGGGCATTCCTTTAAGGTGAGAGGGGGAAAGTTTAATGGAGATGTGCGAGATGTTTTTGTGCACAGGGTGGTGAATGCCTGGAACGCGCTCCGAGGGATGGTGGTTCAAGCTAATACATTAGTGGCTTTTAAATGACTTCACTAGGCATATGGATATGCAGGGAATGGAGGGATATCGGTTATGTGCAGATAGAAAGTGAAGATCATGGCATGATGTTCTTGGCACAGACATTGTGGGTCGAAGGGGCTGTTCTATATTTTGCTCTCTTATCTGCGATGACAATTGTGTGTTTAGGAGGTCACATTTACACCATGTGTAACTCCTTTCCACAAGCGCCATACTGTTTGTGAAGCAGAATTTAAAAAGATGTGTGATAAGTAATACCAGATATGTAATGCAGCTTTGGTGCACAGCCGGTATGAAAAATGTGGTTGGATTTAAGGTAGTAGAAGGCCATTTTTCAAAGGCCATTAAGAGGAACAATGTTCATGTCAGCAATGCATACATTCAATAACTTAAAAAACAATTAAAATTAAAAACAATCAGTTGAACCTGTCTTCTGTAAACAAAAGATCAAATTTTGCATGGTTTAGATATTAACAAATATTCCATCTATTTGCCTTCATAGTTTTGTTTTTTTTAATTGACTGGAAAGTCTGCAAGTTACTCTGATATAAGTAGATGCAAGCTGTTTAGAAATATAGAAACACGGGAGCATGCATAGGCTCTGCAAACTTTTGAGCTTTTACATATCTCCTCATGCCTTTTTTTTGAGTTTAGAAATGGATACATTAAGTGATGCCTACGGCCTTTTGTGGCAGATAATTGTATGAGTTTTTCACCTGGCTGTGGGGGAAATTTCCTCTTCTCAGTTCTAAATGTCGTATCTTGATATGTGACTCAATTCTAGTTCATCCATTCATCTTGTCAAGTACTATCAGAATTTTGTGTTTTTCCATGATCTCTGATCCTTTTCAAGGAAAATGAATGTAGGCCCAATAACCAAACCTTTCCTCTTAATGGTTGTGGCCATCATCCCAATCTAGTTAACCTTCTGTGTACTCCTGCTTTGACAAAAATATCCTCTTGGGTAACAAGGCCATGTCCAATGCAGTTCCAGGTGTGATGTAGCGACATGATACGTCGAGTTGTACAGGCCCCTAGTGAGACCACACCTGGAGTATTGTGTGCAGTTTTGGTCTCCAAATTTGAGGAAGGACATTTTTGCTATTGAGGGAGTGCAGCGTAAGTTCACAAGGTTAATTCCCAGGATGGCGGGACTGTCAAATGCTGAGTGAATGGAGCGGCTGGGCTTGTATACTCTGGAATTTAGAAGGATGAGAGGATATCTGAAATATATAAGATTATTAAGGGTGTGGACACACTAGAGGCAGGAAACATGTTCCCGATGTTGGGGGAGTCCACCGGGGCCACAGTTTACGAATAAGGGGTAAGCCATTTAGAACGGAGATGAAGAAACACTTTTTCAGTTGTGAGTCTGTGGAATTCTCGACCTCAGAGGGCGGTGGAGGCCAGTTCTTTGAATACTTTCAAGAGAGCTATATAGGGCTCTTAAAGATAGTGGAGTCAGGGGATATGGGGAGAAGGCAAGAACGAGGTACTGATTGTGGATGCTCTGCCATGATCACATTGAATGACGGTGCTGACTTGAAGGGCTGAATGGCTTACTCCTGCACCTATTGTCTGTTGTCTATACTTATACTAAACATAGACACACAAAGCTGGAGTAACTCAGCAGGACAGGCAGCATCTCTGGAGATAAGGAATGGGTGACGTTTTGGCACAAAACGTCACCCATTCCTTCTCTCCAGAGATGCTGCCTGTCCTGCTGAGTTACTCCAGCTTTTTGTGTCTACGGTTTAAACCAGCATCTGCAGTTCCTTCCTACACATTTCGGCTGATACTTATACTATTTAGTTTCTTAATTGCTTGTTATACTTCCTTACGAGCCATGTGAGATTGGTGTGCGAGGCCACCCAGAACCCTTTATCCCCCCATTTAATGCTCTCTGTTTTGTTATCAAAGCTGTTAACCAGTTATTCACGTTATAGAGACTTTTGCCCTGAATTTGCCTACCTACTCAACTTATCAAAATCACTTTATAGCCTCAGTGCATCCATCTCACATTCCCATCCAGTTTTGTATCATGTGCAAATTTGCAAACATCAATTTCCTCATGTTTAATCATTTGTATATTGTGAACAGCTGGGCACAGGCACTGATCACTGTAGTACTCTACTTGTTACCACCTTGAAAAATAATAGTTATTCCCACTTTCCTGTCCACTACCCAGTTTTCAATCCATTATCAATTATTATGAAATATTTCAGATATGATGCCACTGAAGCCCTATATAATTGGAGTACAATATTTCTACTTTTGCAATAAAGGCCAACATCATAATTGTTAGCTGTACTTACAAGTTGACTCTGATTTGGGTATACCCTGGGCACCTTGATGCCTCCAAACACAAACTTTTTTTTGTTACCATTTAAAAAAAAAAAGAAATGCAGAATATCATTTTCTATCAAAGAGGATGACAGCACATATTTCCACATTATATTCTATTTAACCTCTCCTTGACCATTTACTATGACCATAGCACCAATTTCTGCATCACCTCAAGCATCACCATGCTGATGACGCCTGATAATGACAGTTTATTCCTACTTTTTTTATAAATAAGAGTAAATAAAATTAGCTTTATTATATATCTTTTGGAAATTCAAATGCACCATATTCACTGGTTTGCTCTCATTTATAGTGCTGGTTGCAATATCAGAAGAAAACCCACTCATTAACCTATGTGCCATTTTTCCAAGTCCATGTTACCTTGTTAAATTGAGTAAGTATTTTCCAAATAATTTCCTTAACTAATTTTGCTATTTGTCTAGCTAGATGGTCGAAGGTTCTCTCTTTGTTTTTCTTTCATTACATTTGCCACCTTCCAAACAAAAACTCTCCAAGCATTTATGGAATTTTGGAATGCTTTTGGATGTTTTTGCTTGTGGCGCAACCATGTTAAATGCACCAAATGTAAAATGTAAGTTTATGTAGCATATAACAATTGTTTCCATATTTGAGGATCCCATAATAAAAAGCAACATTTGAGTTTAGAATGAACTAACTTGGCCTGTTTGTTTCTTGTTTGTAATTTAAAACTGCATGGTGAGATTTATAAAGAACAATATTATAATTACTGTCCTGACCAAGTCGCATTGGTTTCAGTCTGTTGGAAGACGAAAAAAGGTGATTCCTGTGAAGTTTGAGATTGGAGATTTGGTCTGGGTGAAGTTCAGCAGACGTCCTTGGTGGCCCAGTGCAGTCTGTGTTGATCCTGTACTGAAGATTCACACCAAGATGAAGGGTAGGTATTTGGATACAAGACATGAAACTTATTGTTGCTTAGCTTTGTATTAGCTTTACATGCAGTGGACAATTTTTAACTCTAGAGGACGCATTGCTTTTCTTTTCTCCATTCATTTTTTTTTCCTTGGTAACTATGTTACAAAGTTAACCAAGATTATTTCAGAATTTTTCCGTTTCTATATATATCTTTTATTTCTTTATACTCTTTTCCGTATTTATAAAGGCCAACATTCCGTTTGACCTTTTTAATCGTTATGCTTTAAACTGTACCTGTACCTCTAAATCTTCAGATTTCAACCTCAGCATTTAGGAAGTACCATATTTTGAACCTAACAAGACAGACAAATCCAAGATTGCCATGATTGCTATATGTTGAAATGCTAGTTTTTCATTTGTTAATTTGATGCTTCTATTAAAAACTGCTTACTGATTTTCCGGTCCACCCATTCCTATAATGCGGACAAAATTAGAGAGTTCAGTTGAAATTCCCTGAGCAGCCACAAATGGCATTGCGAGTGGCGAGCACTCCTTCCGGTCGTGTCCCTCTGTTGTGAAAGAATTAACTCTCACAATCTTCATTTCTAACTGTTACGCAAAGACCATACAGTAAACCTTTGTTTTAAAGACTCCCTTATAAGATGTTGGAAATAGCGGACGGACCCCCATCCCCAGCTCGCACTGTCACCCCGCCCATTTAACAAAAGACAATGGGTGCAGGAGTAGGCCATTCGGCCCTTCGAGCCAGCACCGTCATTCAATGTGATCATGGCTGATCATCCCCAATCAGTACCCCGTTTCTGCCTTCTCCCCATATCCCCTGACTCCGCTATCTTTAAGAGCCCTATCTAGCTCTCTCGTGAAAGTATCCAGAGAACCGGCCTCCCCCGCCCTCCGAGGCAGAGAATGCCACAGACTCTCAACTCTCTGTTAGAAAAAGGGTTTCCTCGTCTCCATTGTAAATGGCTTGCCCCTTATTCTTAAACTGTGGCCCCTGGTTCTGGACTCCCCCAACTTCGGGAACATGTTTCCTGCCTCTAGCGTGTCCAAACCCTTAATAATCTTATGTTTCAATAAGATTCCCTCTCATCCTTCTAAACTCCAGAGTATACAAGCCCAGCCGCTCCATTCTCTCGGCATATGACAGTCTTGCCATCCCGGCAATTAACCTTGTTAACCTCCGCTGCCCTCCCTCAATCCCCGTGATCCCGTTATACTTCCCCTTTTCCCAACGACATCATTTAGATAGTATCTGCCTTCTTGTTTTTGCTACCAAAGTGGATATCTTCACATTTATCCACATTAAACTGCACTGCCATGCATCTGTCCACTAACCCAACCTGTCCAAGTCACCCTGCATTCTCATAGCATCCTCCTCACAATTCACTGCCACCCAGCTTTGTGTCATCAACACCCGAGTTTCCGATGCCACTCCTGACTCGCAAGGTGCACCAGTGAGCTCTTCTTCACCCACTGAAAGGACATAGTGCTGGTTTAATTCAGTGAGTCAGGCTCTCCGGAGAACTTGAATGGGAAACCTTGGGACTCTTCCTCAGACTGATGCAGTTTGCTGAGTTACTCCAACACTTTGTATTTCAGTGTGCTCCCTCGGTCACTGTTCCCTCTCCTGTTGTCGCTTTCAACCTGGAGTATGTTACTGACTGCGGGGGAGAAGGAGGATGAGAAGGTGGTGGGGGGGGGGGGGGGGGGGGGGGGGGGGGGGAGAGGAGGGGCGACCCAAACGTCGTAAGCTGGGGCTCCCCCCTCGGGATGCACCACAGCTTGGTTTAACAACAAGTGTGTGCAAGACCGCGAGAAATTGCAGAATTGTGGATGTAGATCTGTCTATCACACAAAGGAACCTCTCCTCCCAACCCCCAACATCAGCTCCATCTACACTTAAAGCTGCCCAGGGAGGTAGCCAGCATAATCTAGGACCATTTACACCCTGGTCATCCCCTCTACTCCACTCTCCCATCAAGCAGAAGATACAGATCATACTCCATATTTACCATTAACTGTACTCGTGGTGCCACTTTCAGGGAGCTATTGACTTGGACCCCAAGATGCATCTGTACATCAAAGCTGTTCAGTGTCTTGACATTAACAGTATAATTTCCTTGCATTCGACCTCCCTAAGTGCATCGCCTCACGTTGCTCTTTTTGTTTTGAACTCTAGAATTTGCATTGCTTAAAAGATCTTTCTTTTATCGTTGATCATAATATAGGTAAAGATGACATGATCTGCCTTCCAAACATATTGAATATCCTACAATTGATATTATACTACCTATCATCCTACTACCACATGCCATGACATATCATTTAGTCATAGGTTTCAATCAATTGGTCATATGGAGATGGTATCAAGTTCTTGTCCAAGCCACAGTCAGTCCCGCCTTGCAGATATATATCCATCTATTCATTGTTGCTGCATTGAGATCTCTGCTTCTGTGTACCACTGTGTGAATATTTCATGACAGCAATAATTGAAGAACTTGGATCCCCACTATCCATGGTGGATTACAGTTGGTTAATATCTAGTCGCCTTTTTAATATTTGCACTCCATGAATGTTTTTTCTATTGTGGAGGGTATTACAAGATGGGAAATTATTTTCTAAGTTTTGGATAAAAATTACTTTATTGTACAGATTAGCAAAGGGTGTGAAAATTAATATCAGGTGCTTTTCATTTGAGAAAAATTATAAAATTTGATCATTTGTACATATCAAAGCTGTTTTATTGATTATGTTGTTCATAGAATTAGATGATGTCAAATTTTGCAATACTTTAAAATTAGCCTCATAAGGCTGTTTATAGAATGCCATTCTGATAATTTTCATACAGATTCCATTTGTTCCTTATTGTTTTATTTTCTTTAATTAGATCCAAGCAGAAGGCCTTGTCGACAATATCATGTTCAGTTTTTGGGCATCTTTATTGAGCATGCATGGGTTGCTTCAGCAGTGGTTGAACCATTTGAAGGAAGAGATCAGTATGAACTGCTGGTGCAAAGGAATGCCAAAAATGCAGAAAGTGATGCACAGAGAAATAAGGTACTGTATATACCTTCAAAATTTGGTGAAGCAAAACTTTATTAAATAAAAGCACTCAATAATTGAAATTTAAGTTTAATCAAAGTAATGTTGGTAAACTAATCATTTTACAATTGTTATAAAATACAGTACATTCAGAAAGTATTCAGACCATTTCACTTTTTCCACGTTTTGTTACGATGGAGCCTTATTCTAAAATGGATTAAATTCACTTTTTTAACATGCATTTATACACAATACCCCTTAATAAAAGTGAAAACAGGTGTTTAGAAATGTTTGCAAAGCAATTAAAAATAAATAACTAAAATATCACATTTACATAAGTATTCAGACCCTTTTTAAGGGCCTGTCCCACTTAGGCGACTTCTTTGGTGAGTTTAGGAGACTGTTGAATCGCCGAAAAGTGAATGTATCAAACGCATCCTACAACTATGTAAAAGACCTCCTATGATTATGTAGAAGACAAGCTACGATTATCTACGACTTAATCACGTGCTGCTGTTTTTTGCAATGAGTCAATGAAAATGACTGGTCTGCAAAGGCGATTAACTAAAGGACCTGTCCCACTTACACGACTTTTCAGCAACTGTCTTCGACCTTCAAGCTCGAGGGCACGCGCCTGAAAAACCTCAAGCTGGATTGACCGTCAGCGATGAAACCGCAATCTGGATCGACCGTCCACACACACCCACACTGCACCCACACCCACGCCACACATACACGCACGCCACACACACACACACAGCAAAGGCGGGGGCCAGGGAAAGCGGGGGAGCGCTGTCTGAAATTCACACCCGCGATGAACAGGAAGGTAAAAGATGGCTGGTAAGTCCTTTAGGGAGCGGGGGGTGGGGAGTGTAAACACTTTTAAGAAGCCAGGCAACTTTTAATAAAGTTTTGCGGGCATTTAACATTACCGATTGGTTTTCCTTGTTTCTGAAAACTCCAATGAGCCAATTAAAATGCCCGGTCAGCAAAGGCGATTGCCTACGGCTACCTCGACTGCCTATAACTACATGGCGGCCCCACTACCACTGCACTACGAGTTCAAAAGAGCCATGCCAAGCATGCTGAAAATTTTTCCTCGACCAAACTGAGGCCGCAAGTTTGCAGGACCTTCTCTCGAGCATGAAGGAGAGTTACAGTGACCTCCTAGGACCACGTGTCGACCATGGTGCGAGTTTGTGGCGAGCGCAAACTCTTCTAAACTCGCAAATTATGCGCCATAGTGGGACAGGCCCTTAAGACCACCTACGATCCCGCTACGACTGTACCTACGACTACAAAAGTATTGATTTTCTCCATGGCGACCAGTTCTGGTCGCAGAAAATTTTTCACCATGTTGAAAAAATGTTGCCGACCATACAGAGGCCGCGACTAGTTCCCAGAATGCGGGAACTCCTCCCGACCATGAAGGAGACCACCTACGACCATGTGGCGATCTTGTGGCGAGCGCAGTCTCCTAAACTCGCCTAAGAGGTCGCCTAAGTTGGGACAGGCCTTTTACTCCGTACTTTGTTGAGGCACCTTTGGCAGCGATTACAGCCTCAAGTCTTCTTGGGTATGACGCTACAAGCTTGGCACACCTGTATTTGGGTAATTTCTCCCATTCTTCTCTGCAGATCCTCTCAATCTTGTCAGATTGGATGGGGAGGGACAATGCACAGCTGTTTTCAGGTCCCTCCAGAGATGTTTGATCAGGTTCAAGTCCGGGCTCTGGCTGGGCCACGCAAGGACATTCACAGACTTGTCATGAAGCCACTCCTGTGTTGTCTTGGCTGTGTGCTTCAGGTCGTTGTCCTGTTGGAAGGTGAACCTCCACCCCAGTCTGAGGTCCAGAACACTCTGGTTTTCATCAAGGATCTCTCTACTTTTCACCGTTCATTTTTCCCTGGATACTGACTAGTCTCCCAGTACCTGCCGCTGAAAAACATCCTGCCATCATGATGCTGCCACCACCATGCTTAACCGTAGGTATGATATTGGCCATATATGATGAGCGGTGCCTGGTTTCCTCCAGACGTGACGCTTGGCATTCAGGCCAAAGAGTTCAATCTTGGTTTCATCAGACCAGAGAATCTTGTTTCTCATGGTCTGAGAGTCCTTTAGGTGCCTTTTGGCAAACTCCAAGCGGGCTGTTTTGTAACTTTTACTGAGGAGTGGCTTCTGTCTGGCCACTCTACCATAAAGGCCTGATTGGTAGAGTACTGCAGATATAGTTGTCCTTCTGGAAGGTTTTCCCATCTCCACAGAGGAACTCTGGGGCTCTGTCAGAGTGACCATCGGTTCTTGGTCACCTCCCTGACCAAGGCCCTTCTCCCCCGATTGCTCAGTTTGGCCGGGCGGCCAGCTCTATGAAGAGTCCTGTTGGTTCCAAAGTTCTTCCATTTAAGAATGATCGAGACCACTGTGCTCTTCAAGAGCTGCAATGCTGCAGAAATTGTTTTATATCCTTCCCCAGATCTGTGTCGCGACACAATCCTGTCTCGGAGGTCGACGGACAAGTCCTTCGTCTTCATGGCTTTTTTTTCAAACATGCACTGTCAACTGTGAGACCTTATATGGACAGGTAGTGCCTTTTCAAGTCATATCCAATCAATTTGAATTACCACTACCGGTGAACTTGTTGCAGAAATATCTCAAGGATAATCAATGGAAACATGATGAACCTAAGCTCAATTGTGAGCGTCATAGCAAAGGGTATGAATACTTATGTGATATTTCAGTTTTTTTTACTTTGCAAAAATTTCTAAACACCTGTTTTCGCTTCTTCATTCTGAGGTATTGTGTATAGATTGATGATAAAAAAAATTAGAATTTAATCCATTTTAAAATAAGGCTGTAACGTAACAAAATGTGGAAAAAGTGAAGGGGTCTGAATACTTTCTGAATGCACTGTACATACCACAAAATGGTGTTGAGGTTACAGGTAATTTGTTCAGTGGTTTTAATGCAAAATGGCTGAAAATTGAGATTCTCAGCACAATCATTGGTAAATGCATTTATTGCCTTATGTTTACATGGACCCAAGCAATTAAAATTTGCCAGTAGTTTATTTCCACAAGATTCCAGCATGTGCCTCGAGAATTGTTTTTAATTCAGATTCAGACATACTGCCCTTTTAAAAAGAAAATACATATTATCTCAGCATCCATTATTAACTCGTACATATCTCAAAAGTTTACTTTAAGCATATTTATTCTTGGAGATTTTAGTGAAACAATTGTTCTTGCTCCAATATATAAAATTGCTTGATTTTTTAGTTTTTGACAATACAGTATACCCTTTATATAACATACCTCATAACGGATTTTAATTAAAACGGACAATCGCCACTGTGTGGCAACATCCCCCCCCCCCCCCCCCCTGGTCCATGATAGCAAAGGTTATCTGTAAATGTGGATGTTGCTGGTAAGCTTGATTGCATTTATTATCAATTTTAGTCCCAGAATTGATTGGCTTGCAAGTCCTTTTTAGAGGTCTACATTAATCAAATGTTTTAGATGGGTTTCAGGTGTTGTATGTGTATGAAATCCAGATCGGATAAATGTGGCAGATTCACTTTGCCACATGTCATTTAGGAATCAGATATAAGTTCATGTCATATGTGCAGAATTAGCCCATTTTACTCATCGAGTCTACTCCTCTATTCAATCATGGCTAATCGATCTTTCCCTCAACCCCATTCTTCTGCCTTCACCCCATAACCTTTAACACCCTTTCTAATAAGAACCTGCCAATCTCTGCTTAAAAACTACCTAATAATTTGGTCTCTACAGCCATCCCTGACAATGGGTTCCACAGATTCACCACCACAGGTTAAAGAAATTCCTCCTCATCTCCTTTCTAAAAGTACTTCCTTTTATTCTGAGGCTGTGCCTTTTGGTCCTCTACTCTCCCACTAGTGGAAACATTCATTATAGGGTGGCATGGTGCAGTGGTAGAGTTGCTGCCGTACAGCGCTTGCAGCGCCATGGGCCCGTGTTCGATCCCGATTTCGGGTGCTGTTTGTACGTTCTCTCCGTGCCTTTTGTGGGTTTTCTCCAAGACCTTCGGTTTCCTCCCACACTCCAAAGACGTACAGGTATGTCGATAAATTGGCTTGGTACATGTAAAACAAAATGTTGCCAGTGTGTGTAGGACAGTGTTAAAATGTAGGGATTGCTGGTCGGCGAGGACCTGGTGGTTCGAAGGGCCTGTTTCAGCACTGTATCTCCAAACTAAACTAGTCCTCTCCACATCCACACTATCCAGGCCTTTCACTGTTCAGTAAGTTTCAAGGAGATTCCTTCCTCGGCTGTCTAAACTCCAGTGATTATAGGCCCAGGGGTGTCAAACACTCAGCATACATTAACCTAATCATCCCTGGGATCATTCACGTAAACGTCCTCTGGACCCTCTCCAACGGCAGCACATCCCTCCTCAGATAAGGGACCCAAAAGTGCTCACAATGCGGTCTAACCAGAGCCTTTGAAAGCCCCAGCATTATATCCGTGCTTTCATTTTCTAGTCTTCTCAAAATTAATGCTAACATGGCATTTAATATGTTTTATGATTATTCAGACAATGTTTTTTTTAGTTCTGCATTTTTTATTATATAAAATGAATGATTTGTTTAAATATTGTAGTTGCTATATTGGAATTCACAGCCCAAGTGACTTGATCAATTGTCCAGGTCCCCGGATGCTTGTCCAGAAACTTGAAGCTTTTATGCCCTTCATGTGCAAATCAGTATAAATTGGCAACACTTCCTCTGAGATAACCATCAGCACAAGTGCACCTCAGGGCCCTGTGCTCAGTCCCCGGCTCTACTAGCTATACCCATGATTGTATAACCATCCATGGTTCCAACACAGTTTTAAAATTGGCTGACAATACCACCGTTGTTGAACAAGTAATGGATAATGAGTCAAGAGTATAGGAGTGAGATTGAAAATATGATTGAATGGTAACAGACCTTGCTTGCAACATCAGCAAGACCAAGAAGCTGATTGTTGACTTTACAAGGGGAAAGACAAGTTTCTACAAACCTGTCTACATCGACAGGCTGGCATTAACGTTGACAACTTCAGGTTCCTGGGCATGCATATCTCTGAAGATCTGTCCTAGGCCAGCACACTGCTGCAATCAGAAAAAAAGTTAATCATGCCTCTACTTCCTTGGAAGATTGAGGAGATTTGGTTGATGAGTACTCTGTTGAACTTCAGCAGGTGTATAGTACAGAGCATATTGATTGGTTGCATCATAGCCTGGTTTAACAACTCAAATCCTAGAAATAAGATTACAGAGAATAGTCTGGTCTTTTGCAGGTACCCACCTCAAAAAGGCAACACATATCATTAAAGACCCACACCACCATGCCCCGACTCTTATTTCACTCCAATCATTGTGAAGATGATATAGCAGTCTCAAAACCATGACCAGCTGGTTCAAGAATAGCTCCTTCCCAACATTCATCGGGTACTTGAATGGGTTTTGTTTTGCACTTGTATTACAGTTATTAATTTACTGTTTTTGTTATATTATCTAATGTGTATCGTATTTACATGTCTGTTGTGCTACTGCAAGTAAGAATCTCATTGCTCTGTTGTCAGTACATTGTCAATTAATCACCCATGACTCTTGAAATACTCTATCCTTAATTAATTCTGATGTGTGCAGCATTGAATAAATACCCCCATTTAATCATTTAATTTAGATATCTATTAAACTACATGCTCGATGGGAAGCTGGTGTTAATCAGGCAGAAGAAGCATTTTCAATGTCTCCCGAGGACAGAATATCCAAATATTGTCGAATTGGTGAATCAAGCTTACTGCAGATTGCTGCAAATGAAACTTTTGATGCTCAATACAATTCAAAGTCCAAGGTGCTACATAATTCAGCTGTCTCTAGCAGTCAATCCAAAGGATCTGAAAACTGTTTCCCTTCATGTACAAATAGGGAAAGCAAGAGGATTAACAACTCGACTACCGGGTGTCCTTCTGACTGTAAAACCAGAAAAGGAATGAGAAACAAGTTCTTAAAACCCAAAGTTCTTATCAAAGAATCTGCTTTGTGCATAAACAATACAAGGAATGATACCCCAGAGAACTCTGCGACCTTTTTAAACGGCTTTGTCGAGCAATCAACTGAGATGGTTTCGGGCACAACTCCAAAATCCAACTGTATTGTTGAACGTTCTTCAACCCATAATAATATCATAAGTACATCAGAGATTGTTTCAGCTGCAACTGCAGTATTAAACTGGTCAGATGAAGGAATTCATAAAGAATCATTTAATGTTGGAAATGGTACCACTTCAATTGAACACAAGACAAAAACGAATTCTGAACATTATGGTGTCAGTAATGGGACTGGAGCTCAGTTTGAAGTCACCTGCCAGAATACACAGGTTTGTGGAATATTTAACTTTTAAACATTTGAACAGTATTAATTAAGTAACTGTCATTACATTCATTTTAGAATCATATAATTTTAATGCATTTCACTTTGAGCATTTATTTTAAATGTAACATATTTATATCTAGGAATATTTGTTTCTTCTGTTGAATTTACAGAAAATGTTGGAAATTCCCAGTGAGGCAACATTTAGTTTAGAGATACAGTGAGGAAACAGGCCCTTCAGCCCACTGAATCCGTGCCAACCAGCGATCCCCATACACTAGCACTACCCTGCCTATTAGGGACAATTTACAATTTTTACCGAAGCCAATTAGCCTACAAACCTGTACGTCTCCAGTGGGAGGAAACTGGAGCACCCGGGGAAAACCCACGCGGTCACGAGGAGAACGTTCAAACTTCGTACAGACAGCACCTGTAGTCAAGATTGAACCCGGGCCTCTGGCGCTGTAAGGCAGCAACTCTACTGCTGCACCACCCTGCTGCCCTTTTGCGCAGAGAAGGACAATGTTAACTTTTTATGCTAATTAACTTTTCATCAGCCTGTGTATAGTGATGTCTGGCCAGTGCATTTCTCACCTTGCTATCTTATTTAGTTGATTTCTTTGAATTGTTTATCCTCACATTGACAAGTGTATCGCTAGTCCCAGATTTTTTTTTCTGGCTTTGCTAAATGCACTCCTTCAATTAAATGCTGATGTTCTGATGTCTTCAGCAAGTTCATAATGTTTATAAGATATTAATCCTGAAGAAAGAGGAATTGACAAGGAATATATCCAACTGCAGTTATCAAAGGAGGTAAAGGAAAATATTAAATCAAAAATTAGATCATGCAAAATGATCAAACCTGTTGGTGGATCAGAAAATTGAATTTTTCAAGAGTGTCACAAAAGATTAGAATGCTCTTAAGGAAAAAAAATGAGAGAAACACTGTCAAGTAATAGCCAAACAAAACACAAGAGGTTTTAACAATGTACCAAAAGGAAGAGTAGCTGAGGCAAGTGGCACTCATAGACGTTGAGAGTGGGGAACTAATAACATGGTTGATGGCTGCTAATCAAACCATTAATTTGCATCTCTCCATATTGGAGGCTACTGCAAATATCTTAAAGTTAATATGTATTAATTTCCAGTGGCATGGAAGGATTCATCATGATAGGTATTGTTACAACATATTGGGAAAACTAATGAAACTAAAGGCAGATTAGTCGTCAGGAAGCAATTTTCTGCATTCGAAGGTCTTCTAGGAAGTGGCTGCAAAGGCGAGTGAGATACTGGAAGGCTGAAGGGTGGCTAACGTTGTAATTTAAGGAGGGCTGCAAAGAAAAACTTGGGAACTATAGATTAGTAAGCCTGATTTCTGGAGAGGGTTATGAGGGATAAGATATACATTCATATGGAAAGACTGTTTGAGCAGGTCAGTTCGGTCTGAAGAAGGATCCCGACCCAAAACATCAAATATCCATGTTCTCCAGAGATAGAAACATAAAAAACATAGAAACATAGATGCTGCCTGACCTGCTAAGTTACTCCAACACTTTGTGGGGTTTTCTGTAAACCAGCATCTACAGTTCCTTGTTTTTACATCTTTCTCTATTGTCAGCATAGCTTTGTTAATGGAACATTGTGGCTCTTGAATTTGGTTGTTTTTTGAAGAAGTAACCATGAAGGTCAATGAGAGCAGAGCAGTGGACATCTATATGCACTCCAACAAGGCCTTTGATAAGGTTCTGCATGGTAGATTCTTCTGGAAGGGAAGATCATATGGGATCAAGGGAGAGCTAGCTAACTGGGTGCAGAATTGGCTTCATGGAAGAAAGCAAATATGATATATGGTTATTTTCAGACTGGAGTTCTGTGACTAATAGTGTGCTTGGGGGGGGGGGGGGGGGGGTCAGTGCTGGGGTCATTGTTGTTTGTTATCTACAGTGATTTGTATGAAATTTTGCAAGACATGGTTAGTAAGTTTGCAGACTACTCCAAAATTGGTTTATCACAGACAGCGAGGAAGGTTATTAAGAATTACAGTATGATATTGATCAACTGGGTAAGTGGGCTGAAGAATGCCAGATGGAATTAAATTAAGTGCGAGCTGTTCCATTTAGGAAGGCAAACCAGGATATGGCCCAAGGAAAGTGGTGTCACCAGTGGAAGGGCTAACTAAAGTGGCTATTGGCTATCCTTCATCAGTATAGGCATTGAATATAGCAGTTGAGACATTATTTGCATTTGTACAAGACATTAATGGGGCTGCACTTGGAGTATTGTGTTCAGTTTTGGTCACCCTATTATTAGAGAGATGACATTCAGCTGCAAAGAATGCAGAAAAGATGTATAACGATGTTGTCGGGACTTGAAGGACTGAGTTATAGCGAAAGATTGGGCAAGCTGGGTTTATTCTATAGAGCAGCGTTTCTCAACCTTTTTACCTCTGGAATCCCTACATAAAAAAAATATTAAATATCTTTATTAAGTGAACAAAAATAAACATAAACATACTTATTTTTAAAATTCATATAACATCCCTAAATGATGGGTAAAAATGACTAAATAACGTGGGTGAATGGGGGACTGTACTTGCACGCCAGGAAGCACAGACAGGACTGATGGAGACCGTGCATGCGTCTGTACCCGAGTGAGTCGCTTGATGATACACAAATCCGTCATGTGCAGCTCCTGTCCACTGACCACTAAAGGCAGTGTCACACTGGTGCCGTATTGACACCGCTAAATATATTCCCTATAATTATTATTCCTTTAAATTATATAACAGGTTGAAGACTTTATTATAATACCCAAGACTTTTCCAAGAAAATGCCATACATAATAATAATAATAAATTTTATTTATGGGCGCCTTTCAAGAGTCTCAAGGACACCTTACAAAAATTTAGCAGGTAGAGGAAAAACATGTAAGGGGACAAAAATGACTCAAAAATGCATTTACATATGATTAGCCTATTTATAACTATTTTTCTCGGAACCCCTAGTGCCCTATCGCGGAACCCTAGCGTTCTGGGGAACCCCCGTTGAGAAACACTGCTATAGAGCATAGACGACTGAGGGGTGATATGATAGAAGTGTATAAAATCTTGATGGGAATAGATGGGGTGCATGCACTGAGTCTTTTTCCCAGAGTTGGAGAATCAAAAACTATAGGGCATAGGTTTAAGGTGGAAGGAGAAAGATTTAATAGGAATCTGAGGGGAATCATGTTCACACAGAGTGGTGGGTATAAAGAGCTGTCAGAGGAAGTGGTTGATGTGGAAATGGTATAATAACATTTTGAAAGGTAACATTTGCACAGGAATGGTTTAGAGAAATAGTGGTCGAACTAGGGGAAAGAAAATTGTGTTGATGGGCATCTTGTTCGGCATACATGAGTTGAGCTGAAGGACTTTTTTCTCTGCTGTATGATTCTGATTCTGGGAATGAGTGGGGTCATGGATTTAAATAGGAGGAATAAAAAGAGAGTCTTATCTGAATGAAGAAGATTGCAAATGAGTGCCATTCAGAGGCTGCCAACTCTCACGCATAACGCCAAATTCTCACGCTGATCACAGAATTTCGCACGCTCTGTCGTGAGAAATTCTGTGATCAACGAGAATTTCAAAACTAATATCAACTACATGGGCCACGGGTGTTGGAGAGCTGGGGAGGACGGAGGGATGGAGTGGCGGGGGCAGATGTGGATGGGGAGCCGGGGCTGGCGAGTCGCTCCCTGCAGCTCCGGCCATGGAGCAGCCTCAGTCCCGGGCGTTCGTCAGAAGCGATGCGCCGCTGCCATGAGAGTCTCTGCGCCAAATTCTCCCTGGTGACCGGCATGGACTGGTGCATCCTGGAGGACACCCAGTGGCTGCTGGAAGTAGGTGCCAAGCACTGGGTAGAATCGGTGGAAGATAGTGGCCTTCAAATGGGGGGTGGTTGGAGAAAGCATCCTGCTTGCCTGCTAGATTTTCACTTACTGTAGCAATGTTACAACATTTTGAGATTTTAAAAATCAAGTCTGCAATTTATCCCATCAGATAAAGCATAAAAAGTTTAATTTGACTCCTAATTCACTTTCATATTTTCAGTATTAAAAAAGTTATGGCCATTTTATAGATATAGATATGCCATTTATTGTCACTATACATGTACAGTGAAACTGAAAGCTGCTCGTACTCAGTGCATACATACAATTTTACACAAAAAACAAGAAACAGAAAAACAAAACAGAAGGGAGATGGGGGGGGGGGGGATAGGTGCAAAAATTCTACGGCGCTACATACATATATACAGATGGAAGTCCGTGTTGGGCAGTGTAGTCAGTGCATGTGTGGATTTGAATTTATGGTAGATATAATTCTCGGGAAGCAGCTATTCCTGAGTCTGTTTGTCCTGGATTTGATGCACCTATAGCGCCTTCCAGAGGGCAGCAGGTCGAACAGTCCAAACGCAGGATGGGAGCTGTCTTTGGTGATCTTCTTTGCCCTGCTAAGGCAGCGGGAGGTGTAGATGTCCATCAGGGAGGGGAGAGGGCAACCAATGATCCTCTGCGCTGTCCTGGTTACCCTCTGAAGCCTCTCCCTGTCTGCCATGGTGCAGCTGCCATACCATGCTGTAATGCAGTATGTCAGCAGGCTCTCGATGGACGAGCGGTAGAAGGTCAGCAGCAGGTTAGAGTCCAGGTTGTGCTTCCTGAGGACCCTCAGGAAGTGCAGCCGCTGCTGAGCCTTCATTTCATACTCGGAAATTAGCATCTTGTTCCTTATTGCTTTTCCATTGACTTAACACAAAAGCTGTGATCGAGGACAGTCAAAAGCCCATCTTTCTTAAAAATCAAGAGAACTGAAAGAAATTTTCAGTTATTATAGATCGAAGCATTCTGAAACAAACATAAAACATCTTACTTGCATGACCTGGAATTAAAGCATATAATTAGTTAATTACCTAATTGTAGTTCATTACAAAATTGACCGTTGTGACGGAAATAGTCATAAACACCCAGACTGCCTTGAAAATTCAAAAATGTGATATTCTCAAGATCAGAACTTTAATATTATTGTATTATATGCTGTAAGTCCGTAACAGATGGGTAAATAAATTACAATTTCTAGCAATAGACCAAATCTTTATGGAGAAGATCAGTTGCTAGCTGGTACATTGGCATATCATAATCAGTAGCATCATCATACTCCTTAGATTGTAACCAATAAGCAACTCTGTACACCTTGTTTTTCCTCAACTTTTCAATTTTGGCATTGTAAACTACAAGCT
Organism: Leucoraja erinaceus; assembly: GCF_028641065.1. Lineage (NCBI taxonomy): Eukaryota > Metazoa > Chordata > Chondrichthyes > Rajiformes > Rajidae > Leucoraja > Leucoraja erinaceus. The sequence goes on from NC_073387.1 coordinate 25,824,599, forward strand.
TTTGCTCTTCAAACTATGCATGACATGCCTTTCTACCCACTACTTTCCCATTAAGAATGTCCTGTAGATTCCATTTCTTAAGAAGGATATTTAAAAAAAAAAATAGCCTAAGTATCCAAATAACAAACTAATCCCATTCACACAAGAATTCATAATATACCATGATTTTTAAATCTCACTGTCATGAACCTATATGCCAGATGGAAGGAATTTAATGTTTAATTCCCATAAATTAATCTAGAAACATCCACTCAATATAATTAAAATTATAATTTTTTTGCACAATGCATGGGACTAAAACTGATATTTAGTATAAAAATATTGACTATGGATAGACAATACCACAAAATATAGATGATTTAGATGCTCTTATGACATGATTGTCCAAAAAAAAGAGCATTTAAATCATCTTGCGAGTGGGGTTTTCTGGAACGCGAACGATTTAAATGTTGCATTTGCGGTGAATTTGAACACCATATCGGCAGGAAAGACACTGCCGGTTCGTATGGGGCCCAAATCACATTTTCGCAAAGTTAAATTATATTAAAGCCATCCCAAGAAGCAAGATTATATGTAAATTACACGATTTACCTTTTGTTTTGTCCCGTTCATGCGATCCGTCACGTTGTAGGCGTTGAGGGCGTTAGATTATTAAATTGTCTCGCGATTAAACAAAAAACAAATCGGGAACGGAAGTCGATCGGGCTAGCAGCCCGAGGAAATCCCTCTCCGACAGGCGGTAGGAAACTGGGTTTTAATCCCGCGCCCCCCCCCTCAAAGGAGCCAAAGTCGCGCACACGGCCAGTAAGTTTTGTAATATCGCTACACACTGTAACTGCAGGAAGAATGTTCCCGATGTTGGGGAAGTTCAGAACCAGGGGTCACACAGTTTAAGAATAAGGGGTAGGCCATTTAGGACTGAGATGAGGACAAATTTTCTTCACCCAGAAAGTTGTGAATCTGTGAAATTCTCTGCCACGGAAGGCAGTGGAAGCAAATTCACTGGGTGTTTTCAAGAGAGTTACATTTAGCTCTTGGGGCTAGTGAAATCAAAGGACATGGGGTAAAAACAGGAAAGACATATTGATTTTAGATGAACAGCCATGATCATATTGAATGGCAGTGTTGGCTCGAAGGGCCGAATGGCCTATTCCTGCATCTATTTTCTATGTTTCTATGCTTGAGTATATCAAAATAAAACTTGACCACTTGATTTTGAAGCATTCATGCATGGTGGAGGTATAATGTAGTCATAGTGATGCAGTGTGAAAACAGGCCCTTCGGGGCCTTCATGATTTTAACATCAAATTTCAAAAAGTCCCTTCCCACACCCTCCCCCCCCCCCCCCCCCCCCCCCCCCCCCCCCCCCCCCCCCCCCCACTCACTCGGTCGCTCCACTCCCTCGCCAGGTACCCCAAAGATCAGTGATCGCTCAGCGCCCCCCACTTTCAAAAACGCTCCTCCGCCCATTGGTTCAGGCGGAGAGCGCTGCCGGATGTGAGCGGGGAACTGAGCCCAGTTGTCCGTCATGTCTGGATCCCAATGCTCAGCGCTTCGTGTTTCGGAGTTGGCTAATGTTATTGATTTGTAATTAGCCTGATTTGTAATTAGTTGACAAAACCTTAATTTATTCATCCTGAATATCCAGGGGGATGGGATAAGTGTAATATTAAAATGACATGCAAGGTGTCAGGCTGTCCGTTACAACATAGAGCCCTGATAACCCATTATTTCCTTCAGTTACATTTGGGGAAGGTAACACTATTGTCATTTGCCACTCAACAATTATGTTTGTTTACCTTACTGACTATTTCTAACCCCCCCCCCCCCAAATTCCTTTGACAGTTTGAATAGAAATGTCCCCAATCTCATGGTTTTATTAATTGAACACAGATGAACATCCTCAAGGAGTATAATCAGATGGACACTGATTCAGATGCGATGTTTAAGAGCTGGTTCAAAGAAGGGGCATATTTTAAAGGAGTGACAGAAATACTTGCAGGGGAATGTGTGAGGAGGTTATTATTTGTCTTTAGTTTTAGCTAGAACCAGGACATCTGAAGATTCAACGTTTAATATAGTAATTGTGCTGATACTGACTCCAACCAACCGCGTAATGAATATCATCCATTCCGGAGGTTTTATTTTTCTAATGCCATTTAAACTTCACTTGGATTTCAATCACTTCAATGTAAAAGTAAGTGGGAATGGGGAGCATTGGAACAAAAATGTGCCCTTGGTACATATTAACTGTAATATAATAATGTGTGCATGTTGGTAGGTGCAATCAAAACAAAGATCTTTTTATCATTGTTGTGTTATGAATACCACAGAAAATATTATGTACTCTCAAGATCACATTAAATAGAATATTATTGCTTAAATATATAGTTATTGGATTTTGCATTTTGGAAAAGTCCCAGCTGAGAGGAAGACAGCAAATTACTGAAAATATTGAGGGTGAAAATGACTTCAGGACAGTTTGTTAGGAAAATGAAGGTAACTGAATACTTATACAGCTGAGTGAGTATAATTTTATGGATGAGAAATTGTGTTCAACCAATTGGTGACTTCTTTTACAAAGTAACTAGCATGTTAGATAACAAGTAAGCCAATGGATGTTGCAAATTTTGTTATACAAAATTTGGTCCGTGATGTGCCCCATAAAAGATTACTGCATTAGATAAGCACCTGTGGACATGAACGTAATAGGTTAAGTTCAGGGGCTCAGATATGGGGCCTTACGTGAGGGCCAGATATATTTTCAGTGCAGAGGGGCTAGGAGCAAGGCCAAATGTGCATCCCGAGTCAAGGTCTGGAATAGTACAAGGTGTGCAGTCAAAGCTGGGAAAATGGGAGTGTTCAGCACTGGGAACCTGAGCAGGTAAGCAGCTATGATCAGGGTCGAATAGGGGGGCCAGGTGTAAGGCTGGACTCGGGGTCAGGAATGAGAAGGTATGCAATTTGAGTCGGGGTCAGGAGTAGTACCAAGTGTGCAGTGAGACCCAGGTTGGTCAACATGGGCCAAGTGCTTGAGTATAATCTGATTTCCATACATGAATACACTAAGATCATTCATGTGCTGCACCTGTTGTTAAGAACCTGGCTCTACTGCGGAATGTAATTAGGAATATAATTTAGCCCAACCTTATTCATAGCTAATCCAATTTAAAGCATAAATATTGCATTAGAGTGTAAGTTAAAATTCTGACTACAGTATCCACCAGATTGCACAATTTCAAGCTGAAAAATGCAAAAGCTCTGTACCAATGGGTGGGGGGACTCCCCCTCCCACACCCTCTCTCCCCACGAGGGTGTCTCGACCCAAAACGTCACCTATTCCTTTTCTCTAGAAATGCTGTCTGACCCGCTGAGTTACTCCAGCATTTTGTGTCTATATTCTAGAACGGTACAGCACAGGAACGGGCCCTTCGGACCACATTGTTTATGCCGAACATGATGCTAAGTTAAACTGAACTCGTCTGCCTGTACATGATCAATAACTCTATTCCCTGCATTCCCAATTGATAGCCACAACATTTCCTTTCTTCATTTAATGTTTTTATCTTCTTCCCTCTGCCGAGCTCTAAAACCTGAAATTTTACGATCTAATTTCATAGGAATAAAGTGGCAAACTGGCCTTGCCTGGAGATGTGCATTTTTGCACATCTCCCTTACGTTGCTTGTAATCACAGAAATGCTTCTGGATATTTGATATGCTTAATTGTTCTAAAACCAATGATGTATTTAAATTGTGCATTGATATTGTGTTTTAGCCAGTTCTTTTAATATTTTAGTCCACAAAATAGAATTATTCTATAAAATATTTGTATTTGAAAGACTGCTCTACACGTAAGAGTGCACTGTATTAATATAACATTCTCTCATGAGAGCTTTAATAACCGTCTTACATTTAAATACACAGATGTGTACAATTTTTAATGAATTCCTTGGGAGGAGAATAAATTTTGGGTATTGCAAATCATAGACTAGAAAAGAAAATTCACAGACCCAATTGTGGACTCAAACTGTTGCTTTGTTAGTATTTTAGGAGAGAGACAACCTAAAATGGTCATTATTTTTGGAGTTGGTTCCTCACTTTTTAATTTACCTCAGATGGAGGCTCGATGTTATTTTTATTATCAAACACTTAGGCTGTACTTATAAACGTAGATTAATTTGTAACACTTGTACTATATACTTCAGAATTAGTTGATGAGTGACTTTGTTCTTTTTTTGTGTGGATATTTGTCTCTATATTTGATGTCTGCGGAACACCACTAGTCACAGACAACCAGCCAGAAAAGGCTCTCTTTATTCCCGCTGTTTGTCTTCTGCCATTTAGCCAACCTTCCTATCAATGTTAATATTTCCCTACTATTACCATGGGCTCTATACATTTTTACCTGCCTTAGATGTGGCACCTTATCAAAAGCCTCCTGAAAATCTTCTAGGTAAACGACATCCACTGACTCTCCTTTGTCTATCCTGCTATTTACCTCCTCAAAGAATCCCAACAGAATCATCAGGCAAGATCCTCTCTTCACAAAACCATGCTGACGGTGGTATATTTAATCATGTGCTTCTACGTACTTAGAAACCTCATCCTGAATAATGGACTCTTAAAATCTTATAAACAACTCAAGTCAGGCTAACCGGCCTAGAGTTTCCCCTGTTTTGCCTTGCTCTCTTCTTGAACAACAGAGTAACATTTGCAATTTTCCAGTCCTCTGGGACCACTCCTGACTGTAGTGATCCTTGAAAGATCACTACTAAAGCTGCCACAATCTCTAAAGCTACCTCTTTTAGAATCCTGGGGTGTAGTCTATCTGCTCCAGGTGACATCTACCTTCAGCCCTTTCAACTTTCCAAGCACCACCTTAATAATAGCAACTCCGCTAACTTTTACCCTCTGACTCCCTTGAATTTCATACACGTTGCTGATGTCTTCCATTGTGAAGACCGATGCAAAATACTTTTACAATATATCTGCCATTTTCCCCTTCACTACTTTCCAGCAGTCCAATGTCTAAAGAATATCTAAAGAAACTTTTACTAACCTCTTTTATATTATTGGCTAGCTTACCTTAATGTTTCATCTTTGCTCTCCTGATTGGCTTTTTAGTTACCATCAGTTGGGTTTTAAAAGCTTCCTAATTCTCGAGCTTCCCACTAATCTGTGCAACATTATATACCTTCTATTTTAGTTTTATGCTGTATTTGACTTCCTTTATCAGCCACGGTTACCTCATTCTCCCCTTAGAATCTTTCTTCCTCTTTGGGATGAAAAGATCCTCTGACTTCCGAAATACGCCCAGAAACTCCTGCCATTGCTGCACTACCATCATTCATAGTAGTTACCTTTATTCAGCAGTACAGGTGCACAACCTTTTATCCGAAAGTCTTGGGACCAGACACTTGTCGGATTTCGGACATTTTCGGATTTCCGAATGGAACATTTTTAGCGTAGATTAGGTAGGTAGCGCGGGCGGCTTGAAAAGTCTGGAGCAGCTGCCTCCTCCCCGGAGACCAGGAGAATCATTGTAAATCATTGCATAAATGTTAGTCAGTTAGTTTGTAGGGATTTTATGTGGTGGTGGTGGAGTAGGGGTGAAGGGGGAAACTTTAATTCTTAGTCCCCTACCTGGTCGGCGACTCCCAACCTTGCGGAGCTGGGGGCTCCGTCCGGCCGGCCGCGGGCGGCGCCGGTTGGAGCTCCGACCCCGGCAACTCTACCCCTGGCTGCGCGGCTCCAAATCCTGCGACGCCGCCGACTCCCGACATTCGCGGAGCTGGGGTGTCCGGCCGCGGGCCGCGCTGGATTTGGAGCGCCTCGCAGCCAGGGGTAGAGTTGCCGGGGTCGGAGCTACAACCGGCGCCGCCCGCAGCCCACCGGCCACAGCGCTGCGGAGCTTACTGCACGGCGACCCGGTAAGGCATTGACCGCTCCCCGCCTCTCCGACCAGTTAGGGGACGAAGAATTAAAGTTTACCCCTTCACCCCCCCTTCACATAAAAGCCCTCCAAACTAACTGACTAACATTTAAGCAATGATTTACAGATGTTTAAGCGTCTCCCGGTCTCCGGGGAGGAGGCAGCCGCTACAGTAGTACAGACCTGGGTTGACCGTGGGTCGTTTCGGATCAAGTTTGGCGCCAAACGCGAGCTTTGGTGCGCAGACGACATCTGGAAAAAATGGCCGGTTTTCGGAGTTTTTCGGTTTCCGGAACACCGGATAAAAGGTTGTGCACCTGTAGTGCCAACATATCTGATTTCATCATCTCTCTCAAACTGCAGGTTGAATTTCATCATTATGGTCACTACCTCCTAGGGGTTCCTTCACCTTAAGCTCACTAATCAATTCTGGTTCAGTACACAACACCAAATCCAGAATTGGGCCATTCTTTGGAAAGTGAACCAAAATGTCACACACGTGACCAGATAGCATCACTGACGTAATGCACTAAAACAATGCATGTAAGAGATTAATCTTATTCATTGCTATTTTCCTATCTACAGAATTATAGTCTGCTAAAGATATGAACATTCTAGTAGCTTTTTATAATTCAGAGTTTATAAGATAAAACTGAGTTACGGAAAAAATGCTTCCGTGCGGTCACACACGTGACTAGACACATTTGACCTCTGACCCTAAATAAACATTGTCAGCATAACATAAACATCTACTTGATAAACTTTGAAAAAAAAATGAGTCCTATATTCAGTACCAAACAATATACCTGTAATGCTTTCAGAATTAGAAGAGATGTATTCCATAATTTTCCCATATTTTCGGTCACATACGTGACTAAGAATGAGCCAATTGACATTTCCCTAGTAAGCTCGACTACAAGCTGCTCTAAGAAGCTATCTTGTAAGTACTCTACAAATTCCTTCTCTTGGGATGCTGTCCCTACCTGATTTTCCCAGTCTACCTGCATATTGAGATCCTCCATGACAACTGTAATATTGCCTTTCTTACATGCAGATTGTATTTCCTGATGTAATTTGTACGCTACTTCCTGGCACCTGTTCGGAGGCCTGTATATAACTCCCATCAGGGTCCTTTTAACTTTGCAGTTTCTTGGCTCCACCCACAAAGATTCTTTGTCATCCCTTGCTAAGGACTGAAATCACTCCTTACGAGCAGAGCCATCCCACACCCTCTGTCCACCGACCTGTCTTTTCGATAGGGTGTGTAACCTTAGATATTCAGCTCTCAGCTCTATTCCCCTTTCAGCCACATCTTCGTGATGCCCACAACGTCATACCTACATATCTCGAACTGCACTACAAGTTCATTCACTTTGTTCCGTATACTGCATGTATGTAAATATAACTCCTTTAATGTTAACCATCCCTCTTCTCAAATTGGTCCCCATTTTGCCTGACCTTAGACCCTTATTCCTCCTTTAACTTTCTGTCCTACTGCGTTTGGTGATTTCAGTACCTTCCCTTTAACTTCATCCACACATTTCCAATTTGTTGACCCCACTATTTAGCTTAAACCGCTGGTCGCAGCCGGTTTCAAATGGAGTCCATCCCATCGGAACAGCTTCCTCCTTCCCCAATACAGAGGCCAATGTCCCACATATTCAAACCCACTTCTCCCACACCAATTTTTGAATCCTGCGTTCAACTTTTTAATCTTCTTAACTCTATGCCAATTTGCTTGTAGCTCAGGTAGCAACCCAGAGATTATTAGCTTTTTGGTTCTGCTTTTCAATTTAGTCCCTAGCTGCTCAAATTCCCTCAGTAGAGCTCATGGAGGCCCCTCACCCATTCCTTCTCATCAGTGATGCTGCCTGTCCTGCTGAGTTACTCCAGCATTTTGTGTCTATCTGCAGCTGCAGTTCCTTCCTACACTCTCTTCCCTCTTGAATGGCACCCTGATCCACGGTGCCATGGTTAGATTGCTCACCCCCACAATCGTCTGCACATGGATTAAGAATCTCAAACTTGCTTGACACGCTCAAGGGCCATGGCTCCTCTAACTGCCTCTGCCTGTATTCCCCTGCTTGCCTCACTTGCAGTCACACACTCCTGACCACGGACCAAATTGGAAGTAGTTACTCTTCAGGTGTGACTACTTCCAGAAACGCAGCATCGAGCTCATTCTCCTGTTCCTGATGTGCTGCAGTGTTTGAAGCTCAGATTCCAGGCCATCAACTTTGAGCCTGTTCTTTGATCAACCAACACTTGCTGCAGATGTGGTCACAGGGATGCTAAACTAGCAGAAAAACAATTATTTTCCACTTAAAAAAATAAATAAATAATTCTCAAGATGGCTGCTCTTCCACTCCATGTTCAACTTCTGATGGTAGAAAATAAATCCTCATTGATTTTGTACATTGCTTTCCACTTATTTGCCGCTCTGCCTCAGCTGCTGGAAAGAGGCACATGACGGTTTTTTGTTTAGTTTAGATGGTTTTAATTGTTTTTAGTCTCTTATTTCTTGTTTAATTTTTGATAGTCCTGGTTGATTCTGAGAATTTGAATTTCAAAGACATTTATACTCACTGGTTTAAATGAGAGATTTGAGCTTTGGTAGAGCCCCAGAGTCCACTTAAATGCCTTTATTGTCAGCATGGGACATGGTACACAAGACATTCTGTGTTGCTGTAGACACAGGTCTCCAAACAATGGCCCGCGGGCCACATCCGGCCCATCACGAGATCTTATCCAGCCCACAGCAACCTCTTGCGGCGGGCTATTTAGCGTGTTCTGTGGTAGCGTGGGAACTTACACGTCAATTTACCGTAGGCTATCACTTGAGGGTTTGTGTGCAGCTGCTGACAGGTTACCGTTAGTTATACGTGACTAATGCCCAGGAGTGTAGTGCTGCCGGAGCTCACTGGAGCACCGCTCCGGGGGGGGGGGGGGGGGGGCTGGAGTGGAGTAGAGATACGTGTCGGTGGCAGTAGCATCGGTAGCCCCGGGAAGACAGTGAAGGTCAGCGACACCGGTTGAGAGGCTACAAGTTTTGTTTTGAATTTCTTCCATTTGTTTTACTTAAGTTCTTTTTTGAGTTAATTAAATTTATAAAACTGACATTTCTTTATTTTGTCCTACGGCACCCAAAAATGTGCCAAATATATAATGTGGCCCTCATGCTGAAAGGTTTGGAGGCCCCTGCTGTAGACCATGCCAAAGTAATGGGATGGGAAGAGACAGCATGTCAAGGGTAGAAAGGATCTGCCTCAAGTGCAATTCGCATTAGGTTACATCATAAAATATCACCACCTTTTGTGATATCAAAGAGAACTTGATGGGATAGATTAAGAATTGGCTGTATTCTTGCTACCTAAAAGTAGTCGACAGTAGTGTATCACCCTTGAGACTTGTATTGTTCTCCAGGGATCAATGTTATACTAGTATTTGCATTTTATTACTGTACTAGTCAGTGTTGTTGGTAATGAGTGATTAGTTTGCAGATACAGGTGCACAACCTTTTGTCCGACGATCCAAATAACGAAAACCTCCGAATAGCGACATTTTTTCAGTCCTTGAAGAAAGGTCCTTGAAAACGTTCACCGAGGGTGGCCCACAGAGGTGACAGCGGAACCTCCGGTCGGTCCTCGAAGAAAGGGGAACTAAATCCCCATTCATAAAAGAGAAGGTGAGGGTATATTGCGCGGGAGGGTTAATAATTGACAATCTGCTGCTGCCTGCCCGCTGAGTTAAAAAGTTCCCACGGTAGACTCACGATACACAGTGTATCGTGAGTCTTGCGTGGGAACTTTTTAACTCAGCGTGCAGGCAGCAGCAAATTGTCGCTCCCTTCAGTTTCACCCCACCTACACCCCTCTGCTTCCCGGCCATGTGTGTGACCCCTTCCCTCCCCTCTCCAGCTCCCCGCGCATTGCACCGGTGCGGGGGCTTTGCACTGTCTTCACGTTGGAGCCAGTGCCAGTCACTGGAGACGTCAGGACCAACGGGACACCGACCCCCAGGCCCACTGCAAGCACGGAGATCCCAGAGACCCACAGCCAGCAGCAGCCCAGCCCCGCTCCAATTCCAGAGGAACACGCTCTCCGCTGTCCCCGTAGGGACAGAAGCTGATGGCTCGGGCTGTGACGTCTCCGGCCACCCCCCTGTACAGGAGCTGAGACTGGGAACTGTGGGGTTGTTTGCAGTTGCAGAGGGAGGGGGCAAGGGCGGTAAAGTTCCCAGTCTCAGCTCCATTCCAGGGGGGTGACCGGAGACGTTAGGACCAACGGGACACCGACTGCAAGCACGGAGATCCCAGAGACTCACAGCCAGCAGCAACTCTAGCCCAGCCCCGCTCCAACTCCAGAGGAACCCGGGTTGCGGATGAGGGGGCGCAGCTCGGGCTGTGGGCGAACTGCCACTTGTCGCTGTAGCGGCTTCTGGTGGTCCTGACGTCTCTCAGCTCCTGTCCAGGGGGACGGCCGGAGACGTCAGGACCAACAGGAACCCGCTCCCCGATGCGCCGCTACAGCGACAAGTCGCAGTTCGCCCACAGCCCGAGCTGCGCCCCCTCATCGGGACACCGACCCCCAGGCCCACTGCAAGCACGGAGATCCCAGAGACTCACAGCCAGCAACAACTCTAGCCCAGCCCCGCTCCAACTCCAGAGGAACCCGTGTTGCGGATGAGGGGGCGCAGCTCGGGCTGTGGGCGAACTGCCACTTGTCCGCGTAGTGGCCCATCGGGGAGCGGATTCCTCTGGATTTGGAGGGACAGGGAGACACAGCGGCTTTTGAGAATGGTGGGCAATCACTTCCAAAGTTCTGCCCACACAGTCAGTACACCTCTCCTACACTTGTCTCCCGCACTAAGATCATCTCGCAGAGAATGATCCCAGCCTAACCCTCCCTATTCTCTCCTATTCTGCAAGAAAAAACTACATTGAAGACTCAAACTCGCGATCGAGTAACTGCCGGGATCGAGGCACAAACTCGCGACCTTGCGGATACGAGCCGAGCACTCTACCACTGAGCCAGCCATTAAAATCTACGCTAAAAATCTTCCATTCCGAAAGCCGAAAAATTCTGAATTACGAAAAGTGTCTGGTCCCAAGGCTTTCGGATAAAAGGTTGTGCACCTGTAGTACTAAAATTTATGCAAAACAGTGAGACTACAGATTGGTACGGTGCAAAAAGATTTAAATGCATTGATTCAAACCCTAATAAATGTCACTTAACTCGCACAAATGTGGAAAGGATCAAGTTGGAACTAGCAAATTGTATAACTAAAAGTGAATGGCAGAAAATATGATTCAAACTAAAATGTATACAGAATACTGATAACTCAGGATCAGTGCAGTGATGCTGTAGTCAAAGGCGACTTGATAGTTACTGCAGTGGGGTAATCAAGGCACTAATTATATCAGCTCTGTTCATATAAATGTATTACTCCAAGTTCTTGGCATTTAATTTAATCGTTCATTTATCGGCTCATTCCACTGCATATCTGTCTTCCTGGAGTTGTTTCCAACAGTTTCTGTTTTATAAAATATTATTGATAGAATAAATTGGAATCAGTTTTAAAAGCACTGAAATTGGTTTTGTATTTACTAAACTAAACTTTACAAAGCAATGATCATTCTTCTATATGTTCCCTTGCTGTAATCTACTTTATTCCATCAAAACAGATTCCAGCAATGCCTCTTAATTATTAGGCTGGAACTATACTGATTAACAGAGTTCTCATGAACATATTTAGGAACTTAGGAACATATTTCATCCTTTTCTTGTCTCTTTCTACCCAAATCCATAGCATAGAAACAGGCCTGTCAGCCCACTAAATTCAGATGCTAACCCCACCTAGGTGAGAAAATTGTGCTGTAAATTTCCATTTTATGTTGTGCTAAAACAAATTGTGATCCATCAACACTCTCGGCCATTGTGGGGCATGGTCCCTTTCAGTTTGAAATCATGAAGCAAAAGAAATGGCCTGCGGCTTAGAGCATTTCTTTTCTGTCAACAACTTACAGTTTGGAGCCAAGTGGGATGTCAATGTATTTGTTTACGGCAGCAATGGACAGCAGGTAATTCTTTGTTGTCTGATGAAGAAGAGGTACAATTGGAAAAACTTGCTAGTAACAGCATCACAGGCACATGGACTCGGAGAGCATGAAAACATTAAAATAATAAATATAATTTGTTATTCGTATTTGCTTTTGCACTTCTGGCCAAGATCGCCAAATCTTGAATGTAACTGCTTGAATTGGATCCCCGTCAGGTCTAAGGGGCAAAAAAAGTAAGGAATCGACTTTTTCTCCATATATTAACGAACATGCAGTGATCATTTCTAGCAATTTATGAAGAGAAGTCTGTGTCTCAACAATGGAGATGTTCCCATTTTTGTTAACTGATTCTGACAATGTTAATCATGACAAAGAGATGACATGAAGTAGTCCAGGAATTATTGAGGGTATCAGCAGAAGTTGCATGTCCTCGCCAATCTCATGCACTGTACTAATCGGGCAACAAGAAAAAAACCCTCAATTTATTGCATTGTATGAAAACAGAAGCAATCATAGGTCACTTTGAATCTTATGTAAGTGACCCCCCCCCTCCTCCAGCCTTAAAACCTCTACTCTAGATTTTAGAGATATAGTGCAGAAAAGAGCCCATCAGCCACGAGTACACGCCAACCAGTAATCACTCCATACACTAGCACTAGGGGAAATTTACATTTTTACAGAAGCCAATTAACCTACAACCTGTACGTCTTTGGAATATGGGAGGAAACCGGAGCACCCAGCGAAAACCCATGTGGTCACGAGGAGAACATACTAACTCCATACAGACGGTCAAGATCGAACCCGGGTCTCTGGCGCTGCACCACTGTGCGCCCTAGCTGTTTGGGTTATGGAAATATGCCCTTATCTAATTCACAAATCACCATTTTGAGATTAAATTTACCCTCACGGACTTTTTATTTGAGAAAATTTAAATCAACACCATTTATATTTTTGGATTCTCATTTCTTGACACTTGTGCAGATGACACTGATTTACGTGATGGGAAAATTGTGATACAGTTTTAGCATTGCAATACTTCCACCGTACTGTATCCTATAATTGGGTATTTACCTGCTAAAAAGTAAAAGCAGGAGTTGTGAAGTTGTACAGTGTGGAAACAGGCCTTTGGCCAACCTTCTGCATGCTGGCCAGCAAGAACCTACCCTACACCAATTGCATTTTCCAGCTATTGGCTAATAACCACCTATGCCATGGTGTTTTAAGTGTTCATTTTTAAATGTATTATACGTTGATTGAGTACCTCTCTTCACCACACCCTTAGACAGTGAATTCTAGATTTCAGCCATCCTCTGGCAGAATATTTTTTTTAAATCCCCTATAAATTTCCCACCTCACACATTAAACCCATACCTTTTTCTAGGGGAGAAAGGTTTCTCACCATCCACTCTATCAATGCTCCTCAAAACTTGGATGCCTCAATCAGCCCTTTCTACCTTATCTGATCCAAGGAAAACAAACCTTGCCCAACTAGTTTCTCGTTGCTAAACACAGACAGCTTTTCAATGAATTTCCTCTGTCTGCATAGACAGTACAGTTCCATAATTCTAGTTGCTGTGTGATTGAAATCTCTGCCTCAGAAGGCAGTCGGGGGCGATTCACTGGATGCATTCAAAAGAGGGTTAGATAGAGTAGAGCTCTAAGGCTAGAGAAATCAAGAGATACGGGGAGAAGGCAGGAGAGGGGCACTGATTATGGATGATCAGCCATGATCACATTGAATGGCGGTGCTGGCTCGAAGGGCCGAATGTCCTACTCCTGCACCTATTTTCTGTTTCTATAACATCTACTCATTAAGAGCGTTCAGTTTATTTTCGACAACAGTAAGTAGTTGATGGCACTGGTCACATTAAATTCATTGGGTGCTGTTTGTGGTAGTTAACGCTGTAACAGCAGAGCCAGATTTTCTTAAACCCCAATGTTTGGAGGGCCACATTCACAATCTAGATCACTTCTGATGGGCATGCAAGTAATACGTGTTACTTTAACCATCTGTAACTGATATTTTAACTTGACATATGAAAAACACATATGTTAGTATATATTTACAATCTTGTTCATGATAGGGTTGCAAATTATTGCAAAAAAACAGAAGCAAGACAATAATGGTTTGTGATTAAGAATGAATGCCCCAATGATTTGTGGTTTTGTATTTTTGATAGCATAATTTGGCAAAAAAAAAACTATTTTACATTCAAACAATGTAACTGATCTTAAAAAAACCCACTAATTTAAAAGTGCTGTTGCAACGTTTATGAAACAATTAGACAGGTACATGGATAGGACATAGTTAGAGGTGTATGGGCCAAACTCAGGCAGGTGGGACCAGTGTGGATGGGACATTGATCGGTGCGGACATGTTGAGGTGAGGACCTGTTTCCACACTGTGGAACTCTTTGATTCTATAGGATTGGTGGGAAGCAACTTGAATTCATGTTTTGACCAGGTGGCACTGATCACAAATAAACCACTTTCACCTTTAATTGTTTCTGTATCAAACTACTGAAAAGATTACAATTTCAAATTTCTAATATCATTCTCGCCCTTTTCTTATCCTGTCAACTTGGGTATTGTTTTCTGCATTTAATACAATTAGTTTACAATAGGTTGACTGTTACAAAATGAAAAACAAGCCCAAGGCTGTAAAGGGGTTACATTTGACCTTCCAAAGTGCAACACCTCACTTGCTCAGATTAAACACCATCTGTAATTTCTCCGCCCAGTTCTGTAGTTGATCTATGTCCCGCTATGTACATTGACAGCCTTCCGTGCTGTCTGTAACTTTACCAATTTTGGTGTCGTCATCAAACTTACAAACCCATCCACATTTACATCCAAGTTGTTTGTGTATATATAGAAAAAAAGATAGATGAAAGAAATAAAAATCGCATACAACGGAGGTCCCGGCATAGATCACGGCGGAACTCCCACTGATCACAGACCTCCTGCCAGAATCAAACCTCCAGCCAGAGTAATGCCCATCAACTTGAACCCTTTGAGTTCTATCAGTAAGCTGCTTATGAATCCATATGACCAGGTCACCGTGAATCCCGTGCATCTTAATCTTCTGAATCTGCGTGCCATTGGGAACTTTTATCAAATGCCTTATTAAAATCCATGTAGATAACGTCCACCATCCTATCCTGATTGATCACTTTAGTTACCTCCTCAAAAAACTCAATTTTGTAAGACGTGACCTGCCGCATGTAAGGCGGCCCTAATTTGCTCGTTTCTTTTCAAATGAAAGTAAATCCTATCTCGAAGAATCCTCTCCAATAGCCTCCCACCACTGCATAAAGCTCACCAGCCTATAATTCCCTGGATTATCACCACTTCCTTTTTTTTTAAACAAAGAAACACCGTTGAATACTCGCCAGTTTCCTGGGAACTCGTAACTAGGGAAGTTGCAAAGATCTTCATCAAGACCCCTGCAATCTCCTCCTCTTAATAACCTAGTTGGACCCTATCAGCCCCTGGGGAGTTATCCACCTTAATATCCTTCAAGAGCCTCAACACCATCTCCCTCTGATTCTCAAACTGCCCTTGCATGTTAGTGATCTTCACACTGATTTTGCAATCCTCCATGTACTTCTCCTTGATTAACTCGCTTAATACTTTGCTACATCTTCTGACTCCAAGCACAAATTCCCTCCTCTATCCTTGAGCAGACAGATGGGAAAATTGCTTTTGCAAACATTTCCTTGGTTGAAGGGATGAATCATCCTCATCCCTCACCTCTTTTCGATCTAAAGCAAATTATCAAACATCCCTCAACTGTTTTCAATCTAAAGGAAATTATCAATCGGAGCTGATGTAATTTTCTGTGTTTGGGAATGCAGGAAGAAAATATGGAAGGAGTAGTTTGTAAATCTTAATTTGTGTTTCCTCGACTGTGCTTTCACTGACAAATCTTGATCATTTATCCATCTGCAGAAGCTGCTGTTCCATTAGCAATGAATGGGACAAAGTTCTAATTTCCACCTACACTATTCTAGGAATGACTATGTCAAGGTGTGTGCTGACTGACTACCCATCAATATTTCATCTCGGCTGCGGCATAAGAAGTACAGTGTGAACTGGCCCCTTACATCTGCTCCATATTCTCTTTAGCTATGTTTTTTATTGGCCACTTCTACTTGAGCCCTCACTCCCTTCACTTTATTGCAGCATCATTTCTTACACTAACGCTATATCCCTTGGTTCCCTGAATGCCCAAAAGCTCATGACATTCTGGACCGCTGATTGTGAGAAAATGATATTTTCTGTTCTCTTTGCAATCCATATTGTAATTTTAATCAACAAATCTGAATATTACAAGATATTCTCATCATCAAGATTATGAGCAATTATTGCTCCAGCAATTAACCCATCAGGACTTCATTTGTCACAGCCTGACAATTTGGAAATGACCCATTTATTTGTTAACCATTCCTCAATCTATGCTATTATCACCAATCCCATGGTACTCTAATTTGTTTAATAATCCCTTGTGTGGCACCATTTGCAGGCCTTCTGAGGGTCCACATTTGCTTCCCAACATTTATTCAGCCAGATACAACTCAAAAAGATCCCGAAGGATAGATGGGAAAAGTATCTGATGAACACACATAATTGTTCCATTAATGAAAGACATAATTTAATTCAATTTAAATTATTACATAGACTATATTATTCAAAAACGAGGTTGAATAAATTTTATCCAAACGTCTCTCCCAGATGCGATAAATGTTTGTTTCAAAATGCTAATATAACACATTCATTTGTAGAATGTATAAAGTTGAATAAGTTTTAGAGCGATATATTTGATATATTTACAAAGCTTTTCAAGTCAAGAATAGAGCCTGCAACCGAAGGTGATGCAACACCTGTCTTTATACCACCTCCCTCGCCTCCATCCAGGTATGCCAGCTGTCCTTATAGATGAGACAGAGGCTCACATATACCTCTGCTAACCTTATCCACTGTATCCAGTGTTCCCGATCTGACCTCCTGTACATTAGTGAAACCAAGCATTGACTTGGCAATCATTGCATCGAACACTTGTGCTCGGTCTGGCAAGGCCTACTGGATCTCCCGGTTGCTAGCCCTTTTTACTCGACTTCCCATTCCCATATTGACCTTTTTGTCATGGGCCGCCTCATTGCCAGAGTTAGGCCAAACACAAATTGGAGGAACCGCACCTCATATTCTGCTTGGGTAGCTTACAACCTCAATGGTATGAACATTGAATTATCTAATTTTACGTAACCTCTAACACTACTTCCCCTGTGTCCCACCTGGACACACTTATTTCTTCTGGGAAGAACAAATTGCTGTATACATCTGTCTTTGTAGCTGGAATCACAAATTGGATCGAATGCCCTCGTCTGCTCCTAATTGGTTTGGGTTTGGTGTAGGTCTTGTAATCTATGTCGAGCTGACCATTTAACATTTTGTAAAAACAGGCCAAACGGTGAGCTTCACGTCTGTCTTGGAGAGGGTTCCACCCCAGAGAATTCAGAAGTTTGGTAATACTCACTTCTCTCTCATATGTGTTAGTAACAAATCGAGCTGCCTGTCTTTGGACACGTTCGATGGAAGAATTTTTTTTATTTGTGTATGGGTCCCATGCTGTAACTGCGTAGTCCAAATGAGGTCTAACGAGGGTGAAGTATAGCTTCTCCTTGACGGGTTGAACAGTGATGAAAGTTGCGTCTCCGAAAATTTAGGACACCTGTTGCTTTCACCGTTGCATGATGAGTCTGACCATTCCAATGCAGATCATTCTGTCTCACAATTTCTGCTTTAATCTCTGGCCTTTGTTCCAACCATTTGCCAATCAACACCCCCCCCCCTTGCCTGTGTCCACCTATTACTTTCCATGCTTTGCCCTGCCTCTCCTCTCTCCTTCCTCAATCAGCCTGAAGAGAGCACCAGATCCGAAACGTCACCACGTTCTCCAGAGATGCTGCCAGACCCACTGAGTTACTCCAGCACTTTGCATCCTTTTGTAAAAAAAATGGCACCTGCAGTTCCTTGTTTCTATATATATTTTTTCTTCTTTATTCACAGATACAAACACAGGATGCAGACCATTGTATCCAACAAATGGATGAGCTGGTACTCACCCACGATGTTGAAGAGAAATCTGAACCTATACTGTGGAAAAGAATGGACCAGGCACAGTCCAGTATTACAGAACTGAAACACACCTTTCCATTAGGTAAGAGTTCCAAAACTTGTGGTTAGCATCAAACTGTTTAACTTTATGAAAATGTGGCAGAAATGTATCTTGTTTTAATACAGGCAGTTCTTCTGTAAGGTGATGGTTATGTTCTTAAGAAGGCTAGCGTTAGAAAAAATTGTATTATAAAATCATTTGTCTCAACGGGGAAGATGGTTCTTAGGAGCTAGAAAGTTTCCGACTCAATAACAGTGTTTTTTTTCCCCACAGGATTTTCAAAAGTCTTTATCATAGCAATAATTTTATTTTTGTCATGCTTTATTTTGTTTGTTTTATTTTCGGATTGTATGCAACTTTGTTTAACAGAATACATATCATGACGTTTAAAACATATTTAGAAAGATACATAGATAGTATAGGTTTAAAGGGATATGGGCCAATTGCGGGCAGGTGGCACTAGTGTAGAAGGGGCATGTTGGTCGGCGTGGGAATGTTAGGCCGAAGGGTCTATTTCCATACTGTATAACTCTATGACTATTAGTAGTAGTGATTGCTTGTTGGCCATCTGGTGGTGAAATGGCCATCTGTGGTGAAAATGAAGGGTTGTTTTTAAAAGGCAATGGTGTCTGATTACTGCAGGGAAGCTACATGGAATCATTTTCTCTCCCTTAGATTTTTTCATTTCCTGCTTGTCAATTTTCAAAGTAACTTTTAAGCAGCTCTCTAGTTCCCAACTGAAATCGCATTATAACCTATCTGACCCGTGTAAAACAAATAGTGTTCTCTAATTAGTCCATTGCCTAATATCCAAATTCTGTTCATGGAAGCATGTTATAACAGAATTTCCTATATATAATTCTAGCATTGTCCATGTGACCACTTTCTGAACTTACAATCTATGCAACAAGATGATTAGAAATAAGTTTGATTTGCTTGCTCCATTCGAGCCAAGTTGTTTGTTGAGAGAAATCGTTAATCAGAATAAAATTGATTATATCAGGAATTGTGATAATAAAATGGTTACCAAATTAATAAATAACATTGGAGTGTAGAATCTTGCACGTCATAAGAAACCTGCTGAGCTGGAATTTAGTGTAAGAAATTATCTAACTAGGTGAAGATATCTGCATCATTGTGAAGAATCTGAAACTCTGCTCCAGCAAGTTTAAAAGTAGTGTGAGAATGTTTAAAGGTGGCACGGTATTGATTTAGTATTGTTACATGTACAAAGGTACAGTGAAATCCTTTATTTTGCATGCTTTCTTGTCAAATTATGCTGTACATGAGTATAATCAAGTAATATGCAAGTACAACAGGTAATGCAAAGAGAAAAGTACTAGAGTGCAAAATATCGTACTACAGCAATTTTGCATTACAGTTACAGAGAAAGTGCAGATATTTTTAAAAGTGCAAGGGCCACAATGTAGTACATTGGGGGATCAGGACTACAACATTAGCTTATGGAATTGGGACCCTGGTGAATTTACAAAGAACAATGAGAATGGAGCTGACCTTTGTTTGAAGGGAGGGTAAAAAATATAATAAGGTGAGCCAGATGCCAAACCACTACGATTTTCGAACAATGGGAGAAAGGATCATCAGAGCTTTACGATATTTTGCTTCAGAAATTGGATTGGGATTTTCAGTGCCATGTAACTGTGCCGCTTCAGTGTTTCAACCATGAATTGCAATTGTAATATTATAACACAATTTGGCTACTGCCAAATTAATCAGTTTATGCATGCCCAAAGTTTGCAGATAGGGTGCAATGTTTCAGTGCAGCTAATTCTGGCATCACACAACATTCTCACTGGAACTATGTCGGAGAAGCAGGAGGAATTCCATGCTCCCTACTCATTCGCTCCCCATCTGGCCCATTTAAAGGGATACAATGCTTACAGATTGTTACAAATGAATTTTAGGTGACTTTTTTTAAGCGCAATTGAGGACTGGTATGGCTTTTTAATAAATGTTGTCAAGAAACTACTTTTTATTATTTTGATATTTTTAAGATTTGTTGGGATCCCACTGAACAGGCATCTGAACAGAAACAGATGGATAAAGAGGAAAAGCAAGGCCCTGAGTGGCATTTGCAGGAGATGGGGAAGAAGAGATCTGGTCAGGAGATCTTATTCCTTAAGAGTGGAACCATGTTGTAATCCTCACTTTTCCCAAGAGCTGCACATCTAGAGTCTAAATTTGTGAGAGTAATTTATAATCTGTTGCAAAATAGACGTCCAGAAAATGAACACAACTGGAGTGCTCAGCCTACAGAAGTGAAGACTGTAATTCTCCTAGTCCCTAGGTCATTTCAGATTTCGGTAGCAGTTGAACCAGCCATAAAACTTGTCTAGGAAGGAACTGCAGATGCTGGTTTAAACCGAAGATGGACACAAAATGCTGGAGCAACTCAACGAGACAGGCATCATCTCTGGAGAGACTTGCTTATATTTATGATGTTATGAAGACATTGCAGGATTTCCCCAACTTGAGGATTTGCCCCCATTTCAGATTTTGCACCGTTTTATAGGGTAGATTACACACGTGTGATGTTATAATCCTGTCTCCCATTGTTTAAAAAATTGCAGTGGTTTGGCATATTGGCAGAATGTGTAAACCCTGACCAGTTTTGCAAAGGAAAGGGCTTTTGGCCACTCAACATGAAAATAGTGTGTGACCATTGATCTTGATGGCAATGATGACTACTAAGTCCATTATATTTGGGATATACAGGACTAACAGTTGAATTGGCAGGACATGGATGTGAGTGAATCAGCTATCTCCCTGGCTTACGTTGGGTTTGTTTGGTTACTGCAAATAAAATTCTGAACCATTTACCCCAATATTTGAGAATTTGGTACCATTTTATTGTGTCTATATTTTTTAATATGACCTTCATTTTCACTTAAAGGTAAACGACAAAGGAAACCCAGTAAAAAACTTCTGGAATCAACAGAAGATTATGAACAATTGTTTATTTCAAAAAAGAAACCTTCCTTTCAACAGGTATGTTTTCATCGCTACATATGCATAATCTTTGACTACTGGGATTTATTTTGGTATCAAGGGTAGATTAAAAGAGGGGTTCGGGGCAAGTATCAGAGTAGTTAATAAAATCAGAAAATATTCCCTGCATCTGTGGAAAGAAAAATGCCCTCTGCACTCAGCGGATAAAGCAGCATCTCGAGAAAGATAAACTGAATTGACATTTCGGGTTGAGGTTATTAATTGTATTTCTCTTTCCGTAGTTGCTGATTGACCTGCTGAATGTTTACTACAAGTTTCGTTTCTATTTCAAATTTCAAGCATCTGCAGTTTTGATTCATAGTTCTTAAGGTGGATACATATTCATGAAAACATGTTAATTTGCAAATCAAAAATGTGTATCGGTTTTCACTATATACCAAGATATAGTGAAAAACTTTGTTTTGCCTGCTATCCGGAGACAGAAATAAGTAGTGAAAAACAACCATTCTCTCTCTTCCGTGAAAACAACCCCCTACATTAAGCCTCTGCCTCCTGTTCCCCCGCTGCTTCCTCTCCCCCTGCCGACTGCCTGTAACCCTCCTTTGAATAACGCCTTTCCTCCACCCCTATGCTGACCAGCTTCAATGGATGGCTCAGTGTCAGAGTTTGGTTTATAATATTCTTATGAAGCAAAAGGGAGTTTTACTGCATTGAAAGGGTTACTTCAATGCAAATTAGTTTATGTTTTGAGATTGTTATGCCCCTGTCCCACTTAGGAAACCAGAACGGAAACCCAAGGTTTCCGTGTGGTTCCCGGAGGTTGCAGGTGGTTGCCGGAGGTTGCAGGTAGTGGTAGCAGGTAGGGAGACTGACAAAAACCTCCGGGAACTGCACGGAAACCTTGGGTGGGGAGCAAAGTCTCCAGAGGTTTCCGTTCAGGTTTCCTAAGTAGGACAGGGCATTATTAGAGTAGTGGGTCAGCTTTTGTACAACAGGCATAAATCTAATGTGACGTTTGCAATGGCACTACATTTTCTGTGGATGTTTTGTGTAATTTTATGTAATTTAAACGACAATCATTATTTTGTTTCTTAGGGCACATCAAACTGTTTAGAAAAAACAATTTGTCAAACACAAATACAAGATTTTAAAAGCTGCAAGAATGAATTAAAGAAGCGACGACACAAAAGAAATTTGACTGATCCACAGACATCTGCAAAGGAGAAAACCCTGCCTAAAATTGAAAATGATTCAGCCTTGTCAAAATCTATTCTCTGCCAATCCTTGCCCATACAGCTCGCTCACTCAACACCAACAGTAAAACCAGCCACATTCAAACCTATGCCAAAACTGTGTGCAGTCATGCCCTGTGCAGAGGGTGACCAGTCCTCTCTTTGTAGAGAAGTTGCCCAGCCCTCGCCCGACACAGAGGGTGTCCAGTCCTCGCCCTGCCGGGATGAAACCCAATCCTCTCTAGGTGGTGAAGGTACCCAGTCCTCTCCGTGTGGGGAGGTTGCCCAGTCATCGCCCTGTGGGGAGGGTGCTCCAGCATCGCCCTGTGGGGAGGGTACTCCAGCATCGCCCTGGGGGGAGAGTGCCCCCGTGTCGCCCTGTGGGAATGGTGCCCTAGCGTTGCCCCTAGGGGAGGGTGCACTGTCCTCGTCCTGCGGGGAGATTACGCCGACGTCGCCTAGCAGGGAGAGTGTTCCTGTGTCGCCCCACAGGGAGGGTGCTGCACTGTCGCCCTGTGGGGAGGGTGCACTGGCCTCGCCCTGCGAGGAGGATAGCCTAACATCACACAGCAGGGAGAATGTCCCTACGTTGCTCCACGGGGAGGGTGCTCCTGCGTCGCCTCGTGGGGAGGTTGCTCCAGCGTCGCCCCACAGGGAGTGTGCCCCAGTCTCGCCCCACAGGGAGTGTGCCCCAGTCTCGCCCCACAGAGAGGGTGCCCCTGGGGAGGGTGCCCCTGCGTCACCTAGCGGGGAGGGTGCCCCGGGCCTGACCATGATACAAGAATCTCAGTCTAAAATTCAATTAAGAAAATCCAAGTTAGAAGGTGGATGTATGGAGTCCGTTTGTCAAAGGGAACAATCGCAGTCCATTCCTGCTGATGATCTATTTCAGTCCATGAGAGCAGGAGAGCAATACCAGTGCACTCGTACGGAGGCACAGTGCCTGTCTGCATCGACAGCAGATCAGTCCCCTTCCAAGATTGCAGAATATCAATCCCAGTTTTTGCCAGCAAATGCACAATTCCATACTTCGTCTGTGAAGGAAGGTTTGTCTATTACAGTCACAGAATGTCACCAGTCCTTAGAGGCAGAAGAACAATCTATTCTCCCTCCTGCTCCAAAGCAAGCAGATTCACGGAAGTGTAAAAAGAACAACAGTCTTCAAAACCGGTGGCATCGTAGAAGCAGTCTGCATAAGCGACAAGTTTATCCTGTACTACAACCTCTACATAGGGCTAAAGCTGAAACAATGCGACAGACCACGTCACCTGGTAAAAATTGTTTTTCACAATATCATAAACAAGTTTTAGAGAGATACTAATTTGGAACTTTTCAAAAATACCTTGAAACACTACCCTATTAAGCCCTCAAGTTCTCCACGAACCTCAAAATGTCCAGCATCTGCTGAATGGTAACGTTTATTTCAGAGCCTGTAATTAGAGGTCGTGCTCTTCTGCCATAAGAATTGCCAGCAACAGCGCAACAAAAAAGGCTGCATTCTATAATTGCAAACCAATTTCATACTTGGCCCTCTGAAATTCCATATAAAAACACCAAAAGCAAAAACATTCCCATAAAATTATCATTTCTAAGTATTTTGGAGGTGAAGCTCATGTTAAAAAAAAAATGGTAAAGTAAAGAACGAAATGAATGCAGAATTAAGGTAGTTTAGTTAGAAGTAATGAGAGAGTTTGTGTGAAAAAAACTTTGTTTGTAAGAAAAGGAAATCTTAGGTTATGAGATGTGAGACTTTTTTCTAAAGTTGAAACGTGTACAGGTACTAATTGTTTTGGGGAATTGAGGGAGTTTTGTTTGGGGCCAAATGAACTAATTTTGCATCATATAATATGTTGCATGCAAAAGTGTCTCAAATTTCAGGCAGTTTCCTTGATTATAGATAACAAGCAAAAACTGTGGATGTCATCATGTGTTTTCCCTCTGTGCCTTAGTGCAAGTTCCCATTGGTATGTAAAATGCTCAAGTAGAGCATGCTTCACTCCATTTTTTACCAATGCAACCAAACCCACCTACACTTTTCTGCAATTTGAAACTTCCCTCATTGTCATCCACAAAATCAATCCACATTAACTGCAAATTTCTTAATCGTGACAGATATCCAAGTCTCACTTTATGATCTTAGTTATTATTGTCTTTTGTGCCTTGAAATATATCCACTAATTTTTTAAATGCTCAGTGATTTAGCTTCCACTGCCATTGCCATTATAGAATTCCACACATTTCCCATCCTCTGAATGATGAAATTTATCCTCAACCAATTTTAAATGTCTTGCCCAGTATTCTGACATTGTGAGCCCTGTTTCCAGACCCACCTGCCCTCTCACCACCTGCTCAGGATAATAAATTTACATGATTTCAAGCAATAATCTGATTCTCTTTAGATGAATTTGTTGGACAATAAATTATTTTTATTCCAGAAACTTATTAAACTGAATAGCACGCAGTTGAGGTGTCGCAACTGAGGAGTAATTGTTTTGTAGTTGCAGTGGCTGTCTTTTCTGCTTTGTTAATTTTATAGGATACCCTCTTTCAAATAGTGCAGTATCAAGCCTATGTAGGAGTGGGATTTTTGAAAGAAGAATTAACTTTAAATGAGAGGTCATGTTTAATTTGCATATTTACATGCTAGGTATGGTAGTCTTAAATCACACATATACACAGCAGAAATACAGATTATTTGAAATAATAAAAAAAAGTATTGATCAGTGGCTTCCTAGCAACCTAATGATGTTTAAAATTGAGCATGTATCATTTGTCATCATGAAGTAAATGACAAATATCAGCTGTGCCTTTGTGGTACAACATGGACGTTATGGGGGAAAGGTAAGAATAGGAATTGATTTGTTAGCTTGGAACCATTTCATAAATCTTTTCTGGACACCCCAATGCCTCTAAATCCTTCCATTAGTGAGGCAATTACATGAAATTTTAGAATATTTTTGGAGGGGGATTTTTGAGGCACTAGCCAATCATGTAGCAAAAGATACTTGCAAGAAAGATAACAAAGATAGGCCTTCTGTATTTATAGTGTTGTTTCTTGATGAGGCATCCCAACTGAAATCAAAAATAAGGTTTTGCAAAATGTGTGCAAGACTCTGCTTCGCACAAGCCTCCATCAATAACAAATTTAAGTCAAAGAACTTTCCATTAATATCGTTTCCTCCTCTATTCCCAATTGCTGCGAATCAATGAATGACACTCTACCTTACTAATTTTGTATTAAATATTCACATTAGAAAGTATGTAAATTTAAATATTTTATTTTTGTACATTTAAATTATGCTTCATTCTATCACTTGGAATGATTAAAACAAAGTTACATTAAACTCTTCCGTTTGCTTTCCCATAGGAAATACTGATGGAAAACGTCAGAGAAAACCTACTAAGAAGCTGTTGGAATCAACAGGAGATTTTGATCAGCTGTTTATTCCAAAGAAAAAATTAAAACGTGACTTTCTTCATTCATTTAAGGCATGTACTTTGATATTTTTTAAAACATTTACTTTTTAAAATTTTGAACAGATTAAACTTGTAATGTCTAAAAAATCTCATGAATTTTTGGCCTCTACATTTACACGACTGTAAAGTACATTTTATAATCAGTATTATTGAACAGAACCCTACAGAAACCTAGCGGAGCTGGTTTTCACGCACAACAACTTTCTTTCACTTCTCTCACTTCCTCCAAACCGAAGGCAAAACATGGGCCTTAAATATGCCTGCCTCTTTGAAGGGTGTGTCAAATAATCCCTGTTTCAGGTGTACACCTATCCCCGAACTGCTACATTGACGACTACATTGGGGCTACCTCTGCACCCAGGGGGCGCTGTTCTGGCGGCAGCCATGGCAGCAGCGCGTCAGCCTTTCAATTTTATTTTTTATTTTTAGTATGTTTTAAAGTGTGTATTTAGTGGGGTTTTTTGTGTTTTGTGTGGGGGGTGGTGTGGGTGGTGTAAGGGGGAAACCGCTTCGGTCGCCTCCTCCATGGAGAGGCGACTTTTTCCAGGTCGCCTCCCCCGTGGCCTACCATCAAGGATCGGCGAGGTCTTTCCCGGAGACGTGCCCGGGGCTTCAGCGGCAGGCGCAGCGTGGACTCGGCGTGGAGCGGGTGAGCCCTCGCTGGGGCTCGCCGGAGGGGAGCGCTCCGTTTCACTGGCCCGGGGCAGCCGGCAGCCTGAAGTCGCAGCCTGAAGCCGCGGTCTGCAGAGTTCCAGCTGCTGCGGCGTCTACAGCCCGGGATCCCTCGTGGGGGACCCGGGGGAAGAAGAAGCCGCCATTGCCGGCCCGCGGATAACTTCTACCGCGGGCCCGGCATGGACTTACCATCACCCCTGGAGGGGAGCTTCGACCGCCAGCCCTGCAGTCTACGGTGCTTCTGGCTGCGGCGGGGACTTTAAATCTCAACCGCCGGCCTGCGGCCTACACAATCTTGAAGCCGCGGTCTCCGGTGAGGAAAGACCGATCCTGGACTGGACTCTGGACTCTGGTCTTGTCCACGGGGGGGGGGAAATGGAGGAGGACGGCCAAAATTTTTTGTGCCTTCCACCACAGTGATGAATGCTGTGGTGGATGTTTATGTTACATGTTGTGTCCTGTTTATGCATTTTATTATTTTGTTAACCCATCTTTATGCTTTGTATGGAACTGATTTTTAAATTATGTAAAGCACTTTGGGGTCAATGAAAATTGACTATAAATGTGCTATATAAATAAACTTATTATTATTATATTATTATTATGCATAACTCGTGACTTTCATTAACTTCACTACCAATTTCCATCCTGCTCTCAAATTCTTAGTGAGGTGTTTGAAGAAGGGTCTCGACCCGACATGTCACCTATTCCTTCTCTCCAGAAATGCTGCCTGACCTGCTGATTTTCTCCAGCATTTTGTGTCTACCTGCTCTCAAATTCACTTGGACCGTCTCAACCCCCCCCCTCCCTCTCAAACC
Source organism: Leucoraja erinaceus (assembly GCF_028641065.1). NCBI lineage: Eukaryota > Metazoa > Chordata > Chondrichthyes > Rajiformes > Rajidae > Leucoraja > Leucoraja erinaceus. The sequence continues at coordinate 25,851,940 of NC_073387.1, forward strand.
CCTCCCTCTCTACCCCTCTTCCCTCTCTACCCCTCTTCCCTCTCTACCCCTCCTCCCCCTCTACCCCTCCTCCCTCTCTACGGGACCCAACTGGTCCCACTTGATCTAGTTCCTATTAAATTCCTTCAGCTCTTGAATTGCAATAGTGTATAAAACAAGATTTTTTTTCTATGTTCTATGTGCACTGCACAGATAATTAAGATCTACTGTTCATGTAATCCAAGCTACCTTTAATTTGATCTGAACTTTTGTTGCTAGTTACACAATGATATGTGATTCAAATTGGGTTGCTTAAAACTTAGATTTCTTGCTCCAAGTTTCCTTTCAATATTGTTGGGAAGTGACTGTTAATACAGTCTTTATTGCTCATTGCTCAATGCATAACCAGGTGGTTGTCAGTTGCGGTCCAGAACTATTGCTGTTTTTCTGGTGATGGTATTCCCACAGTTGCTGCTGGATATGGAGTTACAGGAATTAAATCCAGCAAAGATGAATAATGTTAAGATTTTGAGGGGAACTTTCAACCAATCGGGCTTACATGCCTACGCTGTCCCATTCTCCTTAGTGACAGAGATCATAAATTTGGGAGGTGCTGTCCCTGGATTGTTAGCATCTGCAATCCAACTTGCAGATGTTACACACTGTAAATACTGTGCACTGGTGGTGGAGATAATGAATGTAGGCGGCGAGAGCTATCCCAATTCAAGTTGAATGGATATTAGTTGCTTTCAGCCAGATTCCTTTATTGGCTTGTTTTGGGTCAGATGATATTTGAGGATGATAAAGTAAATTTATCTTTTTGGTGGTTGATTTAGGATTCATACACTTAACTTGTTTTTTGATTGTATTAATAGATTCAGTGAGGCTGAATTGATATTATTTATTTTTGCAGCCTTCCCTGCAGTCTGAAGCCAGAAGTTCAAAGAAGGTTCAAGCCACGGTAGATAATCCTGTAGTACAGTCTGTGAAATGCCATTTAGGTAAGTAAGCTAACTGTATTGATCATACTGCATTTACCAATTATTGAGGAATACAGGCTTTCAAGAATTATGAACAAATATTTTTGAATGTGACATAACTACTAATATATCATTCTACTAGCCTAAATTTATATTATTTCGTGACTCGAGCATCTTTCGTATATAGCAGGAGTAATTGCAAGAAAAATAAGTGAAAGTAATAATCTCTTCAAAGCAATTAGGACAGCACTTTATGCGTGCCTTCCTCTTCCTCATGTCACAGGAATTTACCCAAGTTACAAAATCTCTTGTCAAAATGTGATTAACAATGGTGATAGAGCTACTTTTTCACATTGCTGGTGACCAGGATGCAGTCCTGATCTCTAGTGCTGTCTGTGAAGTTTACATGTTCTCCCTGTGACTCTGCATGGGTTCCCTCCAAGTTCTCCAGTTCAGTTTAGTTTAGAGATGCAACATTGTAATTTTCTGTTTGGGCCAATGTGTCCATGCCGATCATCAATCACCCATTCACACTAATTCTGTTATCTCACGTGCGCATCCACTCCCTACATGTTAAGGGCAATATATAGTGGCCAATTAACCTAAAAAACAGACAAGTTTTTGGGATATGGGCCGAAACCGCAGCACTTGGAGGAAACCCACGCAGTCCTAGGGAGAACATGCAAACTCCACACAGATAGTACCTGAGGTCAGTATCGAACCCAGGTCTCTTGTGCTGTGAGGCAGCAGCTCTACCAGCTGTGCCACTGTGCTGCCCAGAAACATACAGAAACATCTGTGCCTACTGTGTGAATTTTATTGGCAACTAGACCAAGTGGGACCCGTTGGGTCTCGTCCCCTCAACGCGCAGTTGCGGGGAGGAGGGGGTGGCCTGCGGTGACACACACACACACACACACACACACACACACACACACACACACACACACACACACACACACACACACACACACACACACACACACACACACACACACACACACACACACACACACACACACACACACACAAATACTAATCACCCCCCACCCCCCTTGATATTATATTAATATTATTAATTTGCTCCTTTTACCCCATCCCCGTCCTGTCCACTCGCGCATAGCCCCCAACTCGCAGACACTTCTGGAGAGGGAGGGTGTTGAGAGAGAGGACAGAGAGAGAGTTTGTTGGCATGGAGGCCAGACATAAAATGTCTACGTGTTTCTATCATTCCAGTAAACTTCACATGGAGACTTGGCCTACATTTCTCATTGTGCTTTTGCCCTCCAATTACACACTAATATTCATTCACTAAGAATGGAGAAGTGAAATTAGGAATTATAGGCCATTTAGCTTGATGGTGGTTGCTGCAAATTGCTTCAGTGAGGGCAAGATCACAAGATGTTTGGGAAACCATAATGGAAAACTAGAAACAAGTAAATACCAGGGCAAATCAGGGCCAGCAACAGATGACCTCAGGCAGTGTGATTCCCTGATAGACCAATTGTTTTCTAGAGGCAGTGTGATCCCAATAGGGATACATCATTATGAACTGTGGAACTAGTTAACTGACTTTTAACGGCCACGGGACTTGCTAGCGCCCGCCGGGGGTTCCAACATCAAGACCCGGAGCGCGGCCTTACATCGCCCGGTGCAACCTTAATGGCCGCGGGAGTTACCATCGCCCGCCGGGGGCTTTGACATCAGGAGAAGAATGGAGAGCAGGGGAGAGACAAGACTTTGCCTTCCATTACAGTGAGGAAGAGATTCACTGTGATGGATGTTTGTGTAAATTGTGTTGGTGTGTGTCTTGGTTCTTTTCTTGTTAATGACTGCAGAAACCAAATTTTGTTTGAACTTAATTTGAGGTTCAAATGACAATAAACGGTATTGTATTGCATTAGCCTCAGGGTGAGGTTAGTCAAGCTTGGATTGTTTTATCTGAAACACCCGAGGTTACGCAAAGATCTGAGAGATGTATTGTCCTTCCGCTGACTAGTTAGCGCACAACAAAAGCTTTTCACTGCACCTCACTGTACACGTGACAATAAACTAAACTGTATATAAAATTATGAAAGGCATAGATAGGGTAGACAGACAGAATATTTTTCCCAGGACGGAACAATCGAATACAAGAGGGCTGTTTAAGAAGGAACTGCAGATGCTGGAAAATTGAAGGTACACAAAAATGCTGGAGGAACTCAGCGGGTGCAGCAGCATCTATGGAGCGAAGGAAATAGGTAACATTCCTATATTCCAACGTTGCCTATTGCCTTCGCTCCATAGATGCTGCTGCACCCGCTGAGTTTCTCCAGCATTGAATACAAGAGGGCATTGCTTTAAAGTGAGAGGGGCAACGTTTAAGGGAGATGTGTGGGGCAAGATACACAGAGGGTAGTGAGTGCCTAGAACACACTGCAGGAGATAGTAGTTGAGACATTTAACCGACTTTTGGATAGGCATATGGATTTGGAGGGAATGGAGGGACATGGATTAAGAGTTGGTGAGAGTTGGTCTTGGCATTGTATTTGGCACAGACATTGTGGGTCGAAGGGTTCATTCTTGTGCTAAACTGTTCTCTGTTCGTACAATATGGGAAAATGAGAGTTTGTACACTATCAGAAAAAAGTTAATTTTATCACGAGGGAATCTCTTGACGACAAAAAGGTGTGATTGCGTTTTATTTGGCAAACTATGCAGTCCACATGCAGTTGGAAAGGTAAATTGTATTGTAACCTTTACTGCAAAGTGATTAGAACTGAAAAATAAGGAAGTCGAGATTATACCGGGCCTTGAAAATATCACATTTTGTTGTATTGTGTGCAGTTCTGGTCTCAATACCTGATGATGTATATATTAGCTTTAGATTTGGTGCAGCAATGATTTAGATTTGGTGCAGCAACATTAATTCATTCTGCGCTGACCTGAAATGTCACCCATTCCTTTACCCCAGAGATGCTGCGTGTCCCACTGAGTTACTCCAACTTTTTTTTGTCTATCGTCAGTTTAAACCAGCATCTGCAGTTCCCTCTTACACAATTCATTCTTTTTGTTTAATTGATCGGTTTGGTTGGATTAAATTTGTCCTTTTTATGAGTAAGTTTTGCCTGGGCAGTGTCCCATTTTGATAGTTGAGTACCAATGTTGTTAGTTCCACTGGAATAGGCCAATTAAAGGTATGGTTACTTCCAAAGCACAGTTCTTCCCTGCTACAATTGGGTTATTACATCATGTTGTGTCCAATGAACTTAATGAGACAGAACAGGGAGAATAAATTAGAATGAATAGCTATGCGCAAACTGTAAACTTTTGGGTAAAACATTGGGGGACAAATTACCTTTCATTATGTAAATTTTATGTGGAATTGGTTGAGAAATATTTATTATTTCTTTATCCATTATACTCGGCAGATATTTGGTGAGAAATAACATAAAGAAGAAAACTGAAAGAACATTCCTTTTAACGAATTAAGGCTTCAGATTTCACATAAATTGTACTGATATCAACATGTCCATTCTTGTGAATGTTTATATGCCACAAACCTTTATATTGTAGGTGAAAATAGTATCTCAAGCAGAAGAACGGTTTGTAAAAGTGAAAAGAAGCTTCCACAGATATTATCTTCCAATAAGGACCAAATTCGACTGAGGTCTGGAAGTGAAAAAAAGGTATTTTACTTACTATGAGTATGGGAATATAATACAACTTCTTGTATGTAATTGGATTTCTGAAGATATTATTCTGTTGAAATGGGTGACTTGAAAAGCTGTACATAAGAGATTAGTCTAGTTTAGGGATAAAGTGTAGAAACAGACCCTTCAGCTCACCGACTCCATGCCGGCCATTGATCACCCTTACACTAGTTCTATCCTACACACTAGGGACAATTTACAGAATTGACCTACAAATTAACCTACAAACCTCCACGTCTTTGGAATATGGGGGACAACTGGAGCACCCAGAAGAAACCTACGTGGTCACATGGAGAGCGCACATACTCCATACAGACTGCACGCATGATCAGGATTGAACCCAGGTCTCTGGCGCTGTAAGGCAGCAACTCTACCGTTGCACCACTGTTCCCACCCCTGCACACTGCACATTATTTCTATAGTGACTTATCCAAGAGGCAACAGCATTAGTATTTTCTATGGATGGCAGAAGCATAATACCCAACTATAAAAAGAGAGCAGGCTGAAAAAAAACAGTAATTGGTCGTTGTAGTTTTGATATGTCCGACTAACAGTTTTCCTCTCAACCCCATACTCTTGCCTTCTCCCCATAGCCCCTGATACCTGTACTAATAAAGAATCTGTCAATCTCTGCTTTTAAAATGTCCATTGACTTGGCCTCCACAGCCTTCTGTAGCAGAAGGTCTTTTCAGACCTCACCAACAGTTCATTCGAGTTTTCAAACCTCACCAACAGTTCATTTGAGTTTCAGATCCCATGTCCCATGACATCCTGATCATTTAGCTGTGTAACATCATTCCCATCTTACTCTCTCCACTATGATACTGAAAGTTACCTTCATTTTTGCAGTTTCTCCAATGTTTTTTTAATGTTCTGTTCTTCACCTTGTTCAGAACTCCACTTTTCTACCTTTTTACCTATGCTCTAGCTCCCGCACCTAAAATTAAAATCATTGTGCTCAAAGTCTGCCTCGACCTAACTAAACAGTATTTATTACTACTTTCTTCTAGTACTCTGAATCCGGATATCACTGCCTTCAGCATTACAATCTGCTTTTCTAAACCCACGTGGTGAATTATATATTTCCAATTCTTTCAGTCTATGTCTTCTTTCAAAGTCATTCTTTAAACCTTTTTATTACAGTTATCCAAAAGGGTTCTTTGTTTATTGACTTCGAATGATTTAAAACAAAAAACTAATGTGCAAGACAAATGTTGGGCTGTCCATGTTAATTGGGAGCAGAGTAATATTGCCTCATGATCAAAACTATGATGTTGAATAGGCACCTAAGACTATGTACTTGCGAAATATATTTTGGAAATTCTTTGTGTTTAAATGATTGATGTCTTTCTGGAGGAAATATACGATTCGCTACCGCCCAAAAAAATTGGAATTATGATTTGAAGCATACAAATGCCCGGCACTACATTTTTTCCATGTTCTGAGTATAATTAGACTTCCAGTTTAATGATGAATCAATCATGTAATATGTCTTTAATAGCTGTTCACTGTACTATTCCAAATCCATTTGCACCATGGTGAAGTGAAGATTGTCTTTTAAATAATTAGAAATACTGGCGATCTTTGGTTATCATCCAACTGTATCCAAAGCCTACTAGCATCGTGAGATGTTAATGTGCTATTAAATTATCATTATGTTATTGTCACAAATGTTGTCATTAGTTGTCATTTAGAAATGGTAGAATAATAATTATTTGATTCTTCTCTTTATATTATTATGGTTGTCATTCCATGCCAAACATACAGAATGATAATCAGTCAGATTCTGCTGATGAAAATGACTTGGATGGATTTCTATCAACGTCAAGGAAAGCACAAGTGGAACGTGGTGGAGGGGCTGCTAAGAAAGAAAATGTTTGTCAGGTATGATGTATATTTTCTGGTGGTAACTGTCTGCTGTTCTAGAATTCTTGTAACTGGGAAAGTTGTGGGACCAAATTCTGATTCAGAAGCTTGAGTACATCTATTGTTTGCACTTATGTACAGTACTAAAGTGCTCAGTATTAAGTGATTATTCTAATGAGCCATTAAATCAAGGTTTTATCTGGCAAAATATTCCATCCTCATATTATATAGAAGTGCAGGGGAGTTATTCCCAGTGTGCTGGCCAATATTTACCCTTCAATCACTGAGGCAGAATAGTTGGTCAAAATATTGTTTTGCAGGAGCTTGCTGTGCGTGATTTGGCTGTCACATCTCGCATTTACATAACGTGATATTTGGGATATCCTGATGTTGCTTATGGCAACCAAGAAGTTGCAAATCTTTATTATAAATTTGCTTTAATGTTAAGGATATGAATTTTTAAAATAGCATAACATACATGATGCTTTCTACAGTGCATCTGTTGGAACTTGTTACAGTATTTGGTGACATGCCGAATCTTCACTTGGGATGGAAAGAAAAAAGGGAATATCTGTGATAAAGTGGGGACCATGGTCGTGCACATGATACAATTGCTTTCGGTGCCGCTTAAGAGAGTGAAATGAAAGCTAATCGTTGCTGATCTGTCAAGGGGAGTACAAGCAGAGAAAGATGAATGAGAGAAGAGGGTAATACTGAAATTAAAGCATTCCCTTTTAGTCATTCTTTTACTGTCATTCATCTTCCTTTATAGACAGGTGTTACATCTCCTGAAGTTGCAGGGGAAACACCTGGAGAGGGTATGGTTTGGGAGGGAAGCGGTGAGTGAAGCAAGAAGTTGTGAAGGGAGTAGTTTCTATGGGAAGTGAGTGGGGATGGGAAGATGCGACTGGTGGCTGTGGTGGAAATATTGGAGAAGGATTTGTTGGATGCCGAGGCTGGTGGGATGAAATGGCAAGCACCAGGGCAACTTGATCCTTGATCCATCTGGGGGTAGGAGAGCAAGAGTAGAACTGTGGGACACAGTGGAGACACGGGTGAGGGATCCATCTACCACAGCGGAGGGGGGGGGGGGGGGGGGAGCAGCCAGGTTTACTAAAGAAAGAGTACATCTTCAAGGTCCTGCTCTACACCATCTACACGCATGACTGCACCCCCGCCCACCACAGCAACACCATTGTCAAATTTGCGGATGACACTACAGTGGTGGGACTCATCTCCGCGGGGGACGAGTACGCCTACCGGGATGAGGTGGAGCAGCTGACAGTGTGGTGCGAAGAAAATAACCTGCTCCTCAACACCTCAAAGACGAAGGAGGTAATAATAGACTTCAGGAAAAACAAAACGGACATGGTACCACTGACCATCAGAGGGGACTGTGTAGAGAGGGTGGCGGATTTCCGCTTCCTGGGAATCCACATTGAGGAGGACCTGACGTGGAGCGTGAACACCACTGCGCTGCTGAAAAAGGTCCAGCAGAGACTGCACTTCCTGCGGGTGCTCAGGAAGAACAACATCACTCAGAGGCTGCTGCTGTCCTTTTATCGGTGCTCCATTGAGAGCATACTAACATACTGTGTATGCGTGTGGTACACCAGCTGCACAGTGGCTCAGAGGAAAGCGCTCCAGAGGGCCATTGACAACGCCCAGAGGATTGTCGGCTGCCCTCTCCTTACCTTGGAGGACCTACACAGTTCCCGCTGCACCAAAAAAACCCAGAATATAATAAAGGACATTTACCACCCCGGACACTCCCTGTTTGAACTGTTGCCGTCAGGCAGACGGTACAGATCCACAAGGACAAGGACAAATAGACTACAAAACAGTTTTTACCCCACTGCTATAAAAGCACTAAATGTGGCCGCCAAGGAACGCAGGGGCGATACAGACTAAGGGACTGTGGTAACGGTGAAATCGACAGAAGGATGGAGGGTTGGGTGTGTATGCGTGCTTTGTCTGTGTTTTTTATTTATTTGCTTATCTTTATTATTTTACCGTGGATGTTTCGTTAGCTTTAGAAATGTTTGAATGCTGCACTGACTGGCTGACATTTTAAATTTCGTTGTACATGGCCCATGTTACAATGACAATAAAGAAACTATTCTATTCTAGATTGGAAAGCCTCATCTTGGGAGCATAAATAGTAGAACAGGTTCAATGAACTGATAAACCTATTAATGTTGCCTAATTGTCATGGGTTTCTCCATTAGTACTGCAATGATGTTCTAGCTTCAATCGTATGCCATAGAATTAGAAACAGGCCCTTCGGCCAACGTGCCCACAACGACCAACATGTCCAATCTCCCCTAGTTCTACCTGCCTGTATTTGGCCCATATCCCTTTAAACTTATCCTATCCATGTACCTGTCTAAAGGAAGTTTATGAAATGTAAGCTGAAGTCTCAAGAACCAAGTCTTTAAGTTTCTGGGACTAGAACCCGTGATATTGTTACAATTAAAGTAAAGCAGACAGGTTATAAAGCATGGCCAGCCGGGCTAGGAGGAGTGCCAAGGCCGAATGTTATCCGCAAGACTCTGGCAGCCTTGTATCAGCTGCGCGTGGATGCACAGGGGGTTTCCCTCTCCTCTGACAGTTTGAAGATGGGTCTCGACCCGAAACGTCACCTATTCCTTTTCTCCAGAAATATTGCCTGACCCGCTGAGCTACTCCAGAATTTTGTGTCTATCTTCAGTGTAAACCAGCATCTGCAGTTCCTTCCAACAAGTTATAATTACATGCTCCCCTGGAACCTTGAAATATATTGCATTTGTAGCTTGTTTTTTGCTGCTGCTATTTATCAGTCCTCTTTAGGTGCCTTGTCTTTGCTGCTTCTTTACTCGCCAACTTTGCTGAACTCTGGTATCATCCTCTGATTGGTGATCTCACATACCTAATGCTTCAGCACTCCTACTCCACTGGCTAACATCTGCTAGCATCCCACTGTCTTTTGAAAGCCTCCATCTCCATAACTTTCTCTGATTGGTGTAGTTTAGTATCTTCCAATTTCACATTCTGTCCTTCAGACAAAATGTAGCATTCAACTTAGTTGTACGTCTCATTTTCTTTTTAAATTTAAAGTTTGTTTCTGTCCTTTTGCATCTACTTACATTAAATCAATCTACTATTCAGTTTCATTAAATTATCTGGTTGATACCATCCTTGCTCTCATTCTACTAAAATTGTCAATGGTTTAGAATTAACCCATTCTTACGAAGCACAAACTGTTCTTGTACAGTGCCCTCCATCTTCTTCTTCTTTCGTGTGGCGTGCACAGCCTAAAGTTGTTGGACAACTTGTTCTATTTGATCTTCCGTTTGTGCAGGTCGAGTTGATTGCATTAGTCGAAACATGGCGGACCACGCGAAGGTTGCAATCTTCCACCCCTGCCCTCCATAATGTTTGGGACAAAGACCCATCATTTATTTCTTTACCTCTGTACTCCACAATTTGAGATTTGTAATTAAAAAAATCACATGTGGTTAAAGTGCACAGTCAGATTTTGTTTTGGTTTCACCATGTAGAAATTACAGCTGTGTTTATACATAGTCCCACCATTTCAGGACACTATAAGGTTTGAGACACATGGCTTCACGGGTGTTTGTAATTGCTCAGGTGTTTTTAAATGTCTAATGCTGGTATAAGAGAGCTCTCAGCACCTAGTCTTTCCTCCAGTCTTTCCATCACCGTTGGAAACTTTTATTGCTGTTTATCAACATGAGGACCAAAGTTGTGTCAATGAAAGTCAAATAAGCCATGATGAGACTGAGAAACAAGAATACAACTGTTAGAGACATCAGCCAAACGTTAGGCTTACCAAAATCAACTGTTTGGAACATCAGTAAGAAGAAAGAGACCACTGGTGAGCTTACTAATTGCAAAGGGACTGGCAGGTCAAGGAAGACCTCCACAGCTGATGACAGAAGAATTCTCTATAAATAAAGAAAAATCCCTGAACACCTGTCCGACAGATCAGAAACACTTCAGGAGTCAGGTGTGGATTTGTCAATGACCACTGTCTGCAGAAGACTTCATGAACAGAAAGACAGAGGCTATACTGCAAGATGCAAACCACTGATTAGCTGCAAAAATAGGATGGCCAGGTTACAGTTTGCCAAGAAGTACTTAAAAGAGCAACCACAATTCTGGAAAAAGGTCTTGTGTACAGATGAGACGAAGATTAACTAATTAGCGGTTCATTCTACAGCAAGACAATGATCCCAAACATACTGCTAAAGCAACAAAGGAGTTTTTCAAAGCTAAAAAATGGTCGATTCTTGAGTGGCCAAGTCAATCACCCGATCTGAACCCAATTGGGCATGCCTTTTATATGCTGAAGAGAAAACTGAAGGGGACTATCTCCCAAAACAAGCGTAAGCTAAAGATGGCTGCAATACAGATCTGGCAGAGCATCATCAGAGAAGAACCCCCAGTAACTGGTGATGTCCATGAATCGCAGACTTCAAGCAGTCATTGCATACAAAGGATATGCAGCAAAATACTAAATATGACTACTTTCAGTTACACGACATTGCTGTGCCCCAAGCATTATGGTGCCGTGAAATGGGGGGGACTATGTATAAACATGCTGTAATTTCTACATGGTGAAACCAAAATGTAAAAAAATTGCCTTTATTAAAATCTGACAATGTGCACTTTTAACTACATGTTACTGAAGTATATTTAACAATTTTTCTTCCTCTCCTATTTTGAAGCTTTGTGAGAAACCTGGGGAACTACTGCTTTGTGAAGGTCAATGCTGTGGTGCCTTCCACTTAACGTGCCTCGGTTTAACCAAAATGCCTGAAGGAAAGTTTATGTGCAGTGAATGTACTACAGGTAAAGTATGGACTTGTAATGCAATGCTTACCTCTTGCACAATAACATTAAAAGAAGATTTTACATATAGTTAAATTATATTCTTCCTTAGGTCGCTAAAGTCTAAACATTTTGAGCTCTTTAATAGAAAAGGATGAGCATTTACACAATGAAAACCTTCACAATTATGAAGGTATCAGATAAAAGTAGAGAAATGCCTAGAAAATCAATTTCACAGTTCTGTTTTATTCAAAGATGTCAAATTAAAAATTGTCTTCGCCAGAATGAATGAAAAGTGATATTGACCGATATGGAGGGATAAGATATTTATTCTGAAGAAGGGTTTCGACCCGAAACGTCGCCTATTCCTTCGCTCCATAGATGCTGCCTCACCCGCTGAGTTTCTCCAGCTTTTTTTGTCTACCTTCGATTTTTCCCGCATCTGCTGTTCTTTCTTAAACATTGACCGTTTCTAGGTCATCTTCTTTATGCTAGAAATTCCACCACATACTTCCTGGATTGATGCACCATTGCACAATTAAATGATTTCTGTGTTAGCTGTTACGCGCAGCAAAATCATTTGCTGTGCAATGTTCCTGTTGGTGCATCACAAGGGAACTTAAACCATGTTGGTGGTAAGTCAGTCTAAGGAACTACTGTCACAACACCCGACTGCGACCCCTGTAAAGTAAGTTGAGTTTCTCCAGCATTTTTGTCTACCTTCGATTTTCCAGCATCTGCAGTTCTTTCTTAAACAAAAGTAAGTTATTTACTTGTTTTTGATCATTCTGGGTGCATCCCTGCCAATGGAGTAGTGAATCACTTATATTGATCTTGTTCCTGAGATCAAGGTCTTTAAATTACCCTAAGATTCTCTCTCTCCACTCCCTCCCTAATGATTCTGGCCCTCGGAAAGTCGATCCCTGTTCTTTCAACCTCAATCCTCCAGTGTTCCATTGTTCTAAGTATCCTGTTAGTCATCGTTCTTCAGAAACCACAACTTTTCTCCTCCAGCAACTTCAGAAAAAAATGAATGCAGGAATTGAAGATTTGGTTAGCCATTAAGTGTTCACTCATTCTAGATGTCAAAATGAAATCATCAAAAATAATATAGCGGGTGCCTCTTCTAAGCTAGTTGATGATTTGTCAAAGTAAGTCATAAGTAATAAGATATTTATTGTTTTGACTGGTTATTATAAAAAGCAAAGCTTTGCTATTAAACACCGCAGTGCATTTATTCTTAGAAGCCATGTTCTCTGTTTTGCATTAAGCACTTTTAGTTTCTTGTATTTAACTTCTCCGCACTATGATTGTTTCATTTAAGAAACGTTTACTTTCAAGAAAAACACAAATAATATTTATTTCAGGTGAAGTTTTTTTTGTAAATACGTTAGGAGCTTAGGCATAAAAGAAAATTAAGCACGAGTAGTTGATAGCATTAATGACAAAGTCATTATTGTCATACAGAATTATCTTGGCAAGTGAAGACTCCTAACATTTCAAAAAGTGATGGCAAAGAATAACTGCTCGAGAAACTCAGTGGATCAAGCAGCATTTTTGGGAGTATAAGGGATAAGGACAAATTGTTGACATTTTGAGGCAAGACCTTGCCTTAGGACTGAGAGTGAAGAGGAATGATTGACAGTCTAAAGAAGAGAAGGAAGGAAAGAGACCGGGACGGTAGATGTTTTTTGTTTTAGATTCCAGCATCTACAATTTCTTGTATCTCAAAAGGTGACAATTCTGTTTGTTTTTGCCAGGTATTCACACTTGCTTTGTATGTAAAGAAAATGAGAAAGATGTGAAGCGATGTCTTATGCCACTCTGTGGAAAGTTTTATCACATGGAATGCATTCAGAAATACCCCCTCACCATTCTGCAAAACAAAGGATTCAGATGCTCAATCCATGTCTGTCTATCTTGTTATGCCTGCAACCCTTCCAACCCAAGAGCAACCAAAGGTACCAAATAAAGAAATTAATCTTTACGGATGCAAGTTTTAAAGATACAATGACATTTACTATTACTTTAATAGTAAAAGTCATTGTATCTTTAAAACTTGTGAAAAAAGATTTGTTTATCTCACGTGTCAAGATTTGAACTGTTACATTTTCTTTGATCAATGGTTAAATCCTGAGTTACTTAATATTTTATACCCTACCGACACTGTCAAATAATGCTCTGGAAAGCATTTTCGAATTTTCTACTATCATGCCACTGCATAAATACATATTGTTGCTCTATTAAATATATGACGAATGCATACTGTAGCTGTGGTAATGCTGTAACTTGTTAGGGCAAATGTATATGATGGAAGTTATTGCAGAAACAGAATACAGTATCAAGATTAAATAGGGTAATAATAAATATCAAGACCAGTTGAGTTTATTGTCAAATGAAAATGAAAGAGGCAGCACAATGCCTCAGCTGGGGAAATTATTGCCTTGTATCGCCAGAGGTCCATCTTCAATCCTGATCTCTAGTCTATCTTTGGAGTTTGCATATTCTCCCAGTGACCCCATGAGTTTTCTCCGGGTGCTCTGCTTCCTCCCACATTCATGTTTCCATGCTGTATGAATTTAAAGACACTAAAATCTTGCTTTCAGCAGCATCGAGTATTATCTAATACTGTGTTATAATAATTTATGTGTTATTCCGTTAATTGACCTGTTAAGCAGCCGGAAGTTAGAATGGCATTGTTTTGTTGCTGGTGCATATCCTTATTTATAACTATAAAACTGATCTTGGATGTGTGTGTGTGTGTGTATTTATTTGTTTGTGTGTGATCACATCTACTCAAAAAAACGCCAGCTGCCACCCTGCACCTCGCACCCATTCCTCTCTCCCTCCCCCTCTCTCCCCCGCTCCTCTCTCTCTCCCCCTCTTCCCTCTTTCTCCCCCCCTCTCCCCTACCTCTCCCCTCCTCTCTTTCCCTCTGTGTCTTAACTCCCCACCTCCCCCAACAACCCCATCCACCCCATCCCCCCACTCATCTGCATCCCTCTTCCACTCCGCCGCCCCATCCCGCAGCTGCCACCCTGCTCTCCCCCCTCTCCCTCTCTCTCTCTCTCCCACTCCCTCTATCACACTCTCTCTCCCTCTATCCCACTCCCTCTCTCACACTCTCTCCTTTTCTCCCTCGCTCCCTCTTCCCTCTCCCCCTCCCCCCCCTCCCCTCTCTCTCCCCCCCTCCCCCCCCCCCCCCAACCCTCTCTCCCCCTCCCCCCCCCCTCTCTCCCTCCCCTCCCCCCCCCCCTCTCTCCCCCCCCCCCTCTCTCCCTCCCCCCCCCCTCCCCTCCCCTCTCCCCCCCCCCTCTCCCCTCTCCCTCCCTCTCCCCCCCCCCCTCCCCCTCTCTCCCCCTCCCCCCCCTCTCCTCCCCTCCCCCCCCCCCCCCCCCCCCCCCCCCCCCCAACGTGTCCCCACTTGGTCTAGTGACAATTAAATACTCTTGACTAATATTGGTGATTTCTGTTCATATTTTCTTTTTTATGGTCAGGTCGAATGATGCGCTGTGTCCGCTGTCCTGTTGCTTATCACGCCAGTGATAATTGTCTGGCAGCTGGATGTGTAGTCCTGGCTTCAAACAGTATCATCTGTACCAACCACTTTGCTGCAAGGAGGGGCTGCAGGCATCATGGGCATGTCAATGTCAGCTGGTGCTTTGTATGCTCGGAAGGTAAGATCAAACTGGAAGTAAATGTTTTGTAATTCTGGGCCTCGCTTTTCTACCTGTGTTGCGTTCACTTTTCCAGTTCCTTTTCTAATATTTTACAAACCTGAATTAGGAGCAAGAGTACATGATTTAATAAAGGTCACAGGTGATTTCATTGTAGCTTCTAAAGCTTTTGCAAGAGGAAATATCCTCCACATTCAACCTGTCAAGACCCTCAGGATTTTATATGTTGTCTATGTAAATACTTCCATTAAAATTACAGAAGAATCGTGTGCATTATGAATGTCAGTGCAACAAGCATTTTACATTAAAATTGCTAAAAACAATTGCAATCCCCACCAATAATATGTTTAAAATAAGCAGAATAATAAATAATTTCAGTATTTCCTGTATTAGTATCTTAAATCAGCCTTTTTATTTTTTACAGTAACAGCTGCGTTTATTCTTTATTTCACTTCCCATTTTTTCCTTCATGGTAAAGTATGTCTGTTGTTTAAACATGGAGTGACAATCTGAATCTAAGGGGATGTAGAAGTTCTGATTGTATGTGCTCCTGTAATTAATTGGTATAGCACCATCCAACTGCAGTATCCTAGCCATTATACTAAAAATCTAATCACATTAGATCGTGATGGTTCAGCAACTTGATGCTGAAGATTTGTCCCTGAGGCGTGAGGAACTTAAATCATGTGTGCTGTGGGTTTTGAAATGTCACTAAATAACAGAAATCCTTGCCTTAATTCTCCTTGAATAATCAAATTGTTCAATTGGACTAGAAAAGGGTGACTCTGATATGTTTATTTATAAGGGTATGAAATGAACTCAAAGGGAAGAACAGACATCTTCTACCGGTGGATAAACACTGAAGAAAGACTGGAATCCACTCTAGGCTAGCTTATCGGTACCTGAAAGGTCCTGAATATGGATGTCTGGTTTGCTTGAGGTATCTCTGCCTGCATGCAACAGGTCCTAGGCAACTTTCCGGCATGCACTGTAAAGTAGTACAGGTAGTTCTTCTACAATACGATAATGGTGTTCCTGAGAAACCTCACATAGAAAATCGTGTTATAATAAAGATAAATGTGTCAATGGCGGAAAGGGGTTTAGGATGTAGGATGTTTCAAGACTCTCATCAAAGATGTTATTTTTCCTGCATGATATGCAAAGAAAAGGTATTTTCAATGGGCTTATTTTTCTATCTGCAATCTGAAAATATTGGTGGTTGTATGTTAAATTGTTTAATAGAGTATATTATAAATGGGTCAATTGAAATCATTCCGTCATTTTCAATGACGAGCCGCAATGAAACTGACAGGCTTTGTACAGAAGAGACAATGATGTCTGATTACTGCAGGAGGTTACATGGAAATAGGTTTTTTTGTTCTCCATACTATTTAAATCCAAGATTGTTATTTTCCGCTTGTCAATTTCCAAAGTAACTTTCAAATGGTTCTATCGTTCCTGATCGAAATTGGTTACAACCAATTCAGCCAGTGTAATGCAAATATAATTTCTTAATTCATAATGCATTACAGAAGACTCATTTTATGGACCAGCACGTTACAGATGCACTGCATGTATGGATTATTAATGCCAGCTAAGTAATAGGAAGTTACTACTTCCAACACAACTAGGAAAGAGAATGCAGAAATCGCCTGTGGTCGTTCCATTCATACGCAGAGAATGCAGGAATCGCCTGTGGTCATTCCCTTCAAAAACAAGGATTCACTTTTGGATACTGATAAGGGGGGGGGGGGGGGGGGTGACTCTTTAAAGAAAGTAACAGCCGTCGGGTCTGTGGCACCAGGCCTGGCTCTGAGGCACAGCGAGGTGGGGTGAAGTCAGACTGGACTATAGAGATTCGTTACTTAGGGGGACGGACAGGAGACTTTGCGGCAGCAAACGGGACTCCAGAATGATGTGTTCTCTCCCTGGTGCCAGGGTCCATGATGTCGTGGAGTGGCTGCAAAACATTCTCAAGGTGTACGGTGAGCTGACTCAGAGTCTTTGTGCATATTAGCATAAATTACATAGGTAGGAAAAGGGAAGAGGCCATGCAGAGTGAACATAGTGAGTTAGGCAAAAGATTAAAAAGGACGAAGGCTAGTGAAACTAGGAATAGGGCAATAGAACAGACAAATGAGTAGTTGAGTAGTTAGTGTAGGGGTCAGGGATTCAGATTTTCGGACCATTGGCCTCTATTCTGGGGCAGTGTTGACCTGTACAAGACAGAAGTGAATCTTTGGAATTCTCTACCCATGCTGACTGTGGAAGCTCGGTCACTGAATTCAAAACAGATTGATTGACCTCAAATATTAAGAGAGATGGAGTAGGAACAGGAAAGAGGTGTTGAGATAAAGATTGCTATTATATTATTGAATGACAGATCAGGTTCAAAGGGGCTAATGACCAACTTCTTTTGTTGATGCTTTTTCTTTCAGGGTTGATGGAATCAATATTGCATTGCAATTGTACTTACATTCTTTGTTCCACATGAGCTTTCCCATAGAGTCTTACAGCTTGGAAACAGGCCCTTTGGCCCAACTTGCCCACACCCGCCAACGTGTCCCATCTACAGTAGTCCCACCTGCCTGCATTTGGCCCATATTCCTCTAAACCTGTCCTATCCATGTACCTGTCTAAATGTTTCTTAAACGTTGCGATAGTATCTGCCTCAACTACCTCCTCAAGCAACTCTCTACACCTACCATTCTTGCATGAAAAAGTTACCCCTCAGGTTCCTATTAAATCTTTCCCCCCTCACCTTAAACCTATGTCCTCTGGTTCTCAATTTCCCTACTCTGGGCAAGAGGCTGCATCTACCCGATCTATTCTCCCTTCTTAGACAATCGTATGGTTCCTTTTTTTCTATGGTTTTTTTTTTTGCCTTGCCCTACAACACTTCCATGTTCGACACCTCGCTCTCTTTTTGTTAGTAAACCACTGAGTAAATGTTCTTTTACAATTTGCAATTAAATTTGTTAGAACCATTTTTTGGTGTGGAATCGTCCATAGATGTCCTTTTATTTGATCTGTTTACTAGACCTTGGCATTGGAATTTTCTTCTGCTTCATTTCTAAGACTAAACCGCAGCTTGGGGTATTTAATTAAGCCATATTAGGCCCGGGTTCAATCCTGACCATGGGTGCTGTCTGCAGAATTTGTAAGTTCTCCCTGTGACCATGTGGATTTTCTCCGGGTGGAGCGGTTTCCTCCCACATTCTAAAGATGTGCACGTTTGTAGGTTTATTGGCTTCTGTAAATTGCCCCCAGTGTGTATAGGGCATAGAACCAGTCTACGGGTGATCAATAGTCGCCGGGGACTCAGTGGGCCAAAGGATCTGTTTCCACGCTGTATCTCTAAACTAAACTAAACTAAATATATATTTTGATACATTTACATCCTTTCATTTAGTCAGCATTGCTGGAATCAAACCTAATTTGGCTGTCTGGAGTTTTCAGTTGAAGTTATTTCTGTAAGGAACAGTTATCTTGTTTATCAGTATTTGTTGTTTCTTCTTACTCCACTTGGACACGTATATTGTAAATACATTGGTTTGTTTATCAGGTGGCAGCTTGCTTTGCTGTGAGTCATGTCCTGCTGCATTTCACCGCGAGTGCCTGAACATTGAGATGCCAAAAGGGAAATGGTATTGTAATGATTGTAAGGCTGGCAAAAAGCCACACTATAAGGACATCATCTGGGTAAAACTTGGTCGTTACAGGTTAGTCTTGAAAAAATCTTTATCAATATGGTTTGCAATATAACAAGCAGAAAATCAAAAGCCTCCATACAGCAGTATCGTTTTAGCTAAAACAAAACATATGAGCCACATAAACCTAATATTAGGGGAATGCTATAGTAGATGCCATTTGAATATACAACAGTATTGAATATAATTTCTGTGTTAAAACAACATTGAACTAATACCTATAATGTAATATTTTTGGAACATGTGAACGTTTCTTTACATATACCGTTTTTGGATCATGGACCACAAACCTTGCATCATTAGTTCCAGTGCATTTTATACCTTCTCTTACAGGTGGTGGCCTGCTGAAGTTTGTCATCCAAAAAATGTACCTACAAATATCCAAAAGATGAAACATGAAATTGGCGAGTTTCCTGTCCGCTTCTTTGGCTCCAATGATTACTTCTGGACCTACCAGGCACGAGTGTTCTCGTATATGGAAGGGGACAAAGGGAGTAAAGACAAAAAATGCAAAGGTCTCAACACTGTCTTTAAAAAAGGTAATGTGTAAATTGCAGGAACATTTGAGAATTTGTATGTCAATTCAATTGTATGAGCATTTAGATTTTTAGAACTTCCCCATTCAGCATTAGGCATTGGGGTAAGTTCTTTGTTGTTTGTTGTAAGTTATCATTAATACATGGGTTTTCATTGTCAATAAAATTGGATTCTGAATCTATTTAGCAAAATAAATGTTTTTTGGAGCTTGCAACCTGACCGGAGATTAATGTACGATTACTGTAAATGGGTATTTGGTGGTGTAGTTTTAAAGCTTCCCATTCATGCCAAAGGTAGTTAGTACTACCATTTGCTGTCATTCTCTCCTTCATCAGTATCTTATGGCATTGCTCATATTTCTCATGTGTATTCAGGAAACATTTATGGACATTGGAATCTGAATTTCATGTAATAAATATAATCTTAAAATATGACAAGAAAATTCAGTAGTATTTTCTATGGCTTTTATTGTTAATAATTTAAGAGTACAATTATTATACTTGACAATTGATTTCTTGAAGTAAACAAATATTTTAAGCTCAACTTTCAAAAATGTGATTAAACAACCATATGAACATTAATTCTGCAAATTAATTGCCGGCTGCAAGTCTGGGGCCGCCACCGTCAGTCCAGGGCTGCCAGCCAACCTGGCGGGATAGGCAGAGCCAAGCTGGATCCTGGGGCCGCCACCGCCAGTCCAGGGTTGGCAGCCAACCCAGCGGGACAGGCGGAGCAGAGCCGGAGCCAGGTAGCGGAAGAGCGAGGTGTAACAGCGCGAGAGAGAAGGGGCAGATGCGAATGGGAGACGGGGGGGGGGGTGGGGGGGGTGCTGGTAGGAGGAGAGCGGGGTGTAACAGCGAGAGAGAGGGGGGCAGGTGGGAGATGGTGGGACGGGGACAGTCCAATGGCGGTTCTGCAATGCTTGCGGCGCCGGGGACCCGGGTTCGATCCTGGCTCCGGATGAGGCGCAGGTCTGTGTGCCCGCTCACCCCTATCTCCACTCGCATCTGCCCCCATCTCTCTCCCTGTTACACCCCGCTACCTGGCACCACCGTTCCTCAGCTTAAATATATTTTCATGAATAAAGATAAGAATTTATACACAGTTTGTACAGTCAGCGCTTCTTTCCCTTTTTCTTTATAGCAAGTGACCTTTGACAAATCCCATGATTCATTGCGTTTTTCGGAATACCAAACTCGCTTATTCTTTTTCAGCTTTGTTTGCTACTTTACTTCTACGAAAGGGCTGATCCATCCAGGTAGCCTTTATTGTGAAATAGAAAAAGAAAAGTAGCACCACCCAAATCTTTGCTAGACCCTCACCCATCCATCCCTCCTCGATCCTCCACCTCCTTCCTCCTGTTAATTAAGGAAGTATATAAGTTAACTGAAGATGATAGTATATTGTTATGATCTTTACAAATATTGTAACTGTCAATATGTCTGAGATTTCACACTGGCTTCTCAATAGCACTACAAGAAGCAGCGGAAAGATTTGAGGAGCTGAAAGCCCAAAGAGAGATGAGGCAGGCGCAAGAGGACAAGCGGAATGAGAAAAAACCACCACCATACAAACATATCAAGGTATTAATTTTTAGCTATTCTGAGAATATATGCAATGCACTACATTACATCAAGCATATTCAGAATGATAAAAGCTATACAACTTCTACATACTTTGTTGTTATAGACTATAAAATTTTGCAGTACATTTATCAGAAAAATTATGTTAGCTGACATATCCATACTCCAGATTAAATATGGGATGATTTTGGAGTCGGTGGCAAGTGTCAAGCTTGTGGCCACACTTTCTAAACCATTTTAGTTCCAGGTCTCATTTAAAAAATATAAGTCTTGACCTTCACCTGAACTTGGTGTCAAATTTAGCGGAACTGGCAGAGAATCAACCCATAGATATGGGCGCTGAGGTTTAATCTGCTATTGGAACATTTAGTCTAGAGGACATGGGTAGCCAAAAGCAGACAGGCGTAGAGTTTGAAAATGAAACTTTAAAATATTTAAAGTAATAGATTTTCATTTTCTTGCCTGCAACATGTGTCTGCCTTGCAGCATTTTTTGCTGAGTTGCTACAGAGGCTGCATAGTATTGTCCACAGGATTTTAATACTTATGACTTTTCCACGTGTCTCAAATAAGAGTCCTGGTTGCTACCTGAAATGAACCTTTTGAAATGGCATGGGCTGTATGTGTCATTATCTGGTATTTGCCAGGTTAGTGATATTTTAACCTTGCACAACCTATTTTTATTGGTCCCACTGTTATAATTGAGGTTATAAAATGTAGATTGTTGTCCTCAATTCAATATGTCATAGCACATTGGATTCCATTCACTGCATTCAAACATTTTTTTTAATAGTTGTGCAATTAGGTTCTTAAGATTACATTGATATTTAACTGGCTTTACTTTTGGTCCTTTAAATTTTTAATCAGACTATTGGACCTCTTAACTCATAGAACAAGTGAAGTTCATTATAGAAGATCCTCATTTATATAAGTTCTACACATGTATAATGTGCCTAGCAGAGGACATAACTAAGAGCATCTCTCAGAAAATGTAATCCATTAATTTGCTCAATGTGATCAAAGCCTTGAGGTTGAGGATGTTGCCCTGGGAGTGAAACTGATATTTTGGTTGGTTTGGAGCATTTGAGCATGGACTGTGACACTTGGCATTTGATTCTTTCAATTCCATTCGTGTACTCTTAAATATCTCTTTTACTTTCAATGATTACATGATATTTCCTTCCAGATGCTTAATTGTAACTGCAAGTATTATTCTTCCTGCGCATGATACCACAGCCTTAAAACTTAGTCTTAGCTCTGCAAATGGTGCATAAATTCCACCTGATGGAACATTTTTTTTGTTTACATCTTGTCTTGGTGATTGAAGATATAGTACTCAGACATGGCACAAAATTTGTGGTGTACTGGGCAGCTGCAATCTCAGTCCTACATGCTTCTGAGGTCTGCATCACCTGCATCATTAATTTCAAGGCACTCGCAACTAGACAGATGCTAGTAATACTCTCTATAACATCCTTTAGATTCAGATTCAATTTGAATTGTCATTGTCAGTGTACAGTACAGAGACAACGAAATGCATTAGAGACAACGAAATGCAACGAAATTAAATTCACTAGGATAACAGAACCAATGCCATTGTTTTTTCCCAGGTCAATATCCCCAGACCTGAATTTACAATGACACTCATTAAACTGTGTTAGGCAGGCCATGTCGCGCTTGCGTGCTTGCAACCATATCCCTCAAATTGACGCATTATTCCGAGCTGTGTTGCAGGCAGCCAGAAGAAAACATTGTAGGATGTGTTCAAACATCTTGAGATAAAATGCAACATCCACGCTTATACGGTCTGGCTAACAAGGGTTCAAAATGGAAAAGGAAAATTTGGAATGGTATTGATAACCTGAATTCAGTGTGTTGGAAACATAAAGAAGCCCTGAGTAAGCAGTCAAAAGTGTAACGTCCCATGGAAAAGTTCTCGCATTGGCCTCATCAGCCTTGTCAGAAAACACAAAACCAGAGTGGAAGCAATTCATCCTCAATTTTGAGGGACTTTGAACATTTAGTTGACCATTATTTACCTTTGTTTTCACCAGTTGCCTTTTTGAAGGTAGACTTTAAAGAAGCACACCATCCTGGCCACACACTCATCTCTCTGTTGCCATCAGATAGAAGGTACAAGAGCCTGAAATCTGTACATCCGGAGCAGCTTCTTCCCCCACAGCCATCAGGCTACTAAATATGACATCAAACAAACTCTGAACTATAACAGCCTATTGCACTTTATCTGTTTATTTATGTGTGTGTATATATGGTCTATGGTATATAGACACACTAATCTGTTCTGTATAATGCCTACAATATTCTGTTGTGCTGCAGCAAGCAAGAATTTCATTGTCCTATCTGGGACACATGACAATAAACTCTCTTGACTTGACTTGACTAAAGTGTGAGAAGTTTTACAATTTCTAAAGATGATGAGAAATAAATGCAGCATATGATTATTATGTAATGTGCAGTGTGAGCCAGGACCTGGAGAAGTGTTGTGAATTGGTAACTGGGGTATCAAGGGCAGAGGGTGCGGGGTTGAGTGCAGGAAACAGTGGGTGATCCATGTATGGGAACCAAAAGGAATGCAGATAAATTATGTTTTGGGGATCTGTTCAAATCAGTCCACAGTACTTGGCAAAAGAGGCAACTTTTGAGTCCTGCTACTATAGAGGTGGCGGTCCCATTAAAACCTGCATGTTCTCAAATTGCCAAAGGGCAATTTTGGAATCGCATGAAGTAACTTCTGGTTAAAGCTCAAAATAAACTTTGCACAAAGAATGTTATTCAGTGCTCATCAGATGAGGAAAATGTATTATTTTGTCAAGAAGCTGGAGATATTTCCAGACTGGCACAATTAAGCCATATTAACACTCAGAAACATATAAATTTTAATTCTAGTAAGACTTTAAAAAGCAGTGCTGTGCTGCTGAATTTCTAAACCTCCAATTTGCTACTATTTGACAGATGGCTGAGCTTGAGAATTACCATGACAACCTGTCGTGAAGCTTTTTCATTGTATATTGATGGCCAAAGCACGTCAAAGTCTGGTGTCACTTTGCTTTTGTTAACGCCTGGAGCCTAGGAAAAACACAGACCTCAGGTTCATCTATAAAAGTAATCAGAAATATATACTCAATAAAACGGTTAAAAATCCCAAATATGTGATGGCTGAATTGATAGTAACTGATGAGATTATGATCTAACCAAGTAAAGATATTATGACTGGTGCTCCTTGAAAAGTAAATGTGTTGAGCTTAATTTTTTGATTGATGGAATAAGTGTATGCATTATTTTTATGTGTTGCCTTGATTTCTTGAAAGGACAAGTATTGCATTTATATTCCAATATTTTACAATTTCAGTAAGAATTGTGAAGAGATATTCAAATAAACCTCAAGGTTTAACCATCTGCTTTTCTGTCAAGGTAAACAAGGCCGTGGGCAAAGCTCAGATCTACACTGCTGATCTCTCCGAGATTCCACGATGTAATTGTAAGACAACTGATGAGAATCCCTGTGGGGTAGATTCTGAATGTCTGAATAGAATGTTAATGTATGAATGCCATCCAGCCGTCTGTCCTGCAGGTGAAAAATGTCAGAACCAGTGCTTCACCAAACGGCAGTATCCTGAAGTGGAAATTTTAAGAACTCCAGGGCGAGGATGGGGTTTACTTGCAAAATATAACATTAAGAAGGTGAGATGTGTTCCTTCATTGCGATCTAAATATTGAAAGTAATTAGAAATCAAACTATAATGTTATAATTCGGGGGAGAACTAGCTGTTATAAGACATAAAATGCTTCAGTATTTTATGCCTTGCCTCTTTAAATTGAGAAATAGTCCACGGTAGCACCCGCTTATAGCTAATTTTTGAACTTTGATGATTGAATGGATGTTAAACTTTTTTTTAAATCTGACAATTTAATTTATTTTTAACATTATGATAATGTATTCATTTTGCCCTTCTGTGAAGAAGAGCATTTAAGATGGACAAAACAAAGTAATTTTACCTTTACAGTGATAATGTGTAAGTGGAGTACACAAGGTGCTAAGACTTACTGAGCAGTTATTAAAAGTTGAGGAAATGATTGGAGAAAAATAGATAACCAAAACCCTTAGAAGAAAAATCTGCACTTGGTCTGATTACCTTCTAGAAAACCATGCAGAAAACTCACCTGCGTAGAAGACTGATTTAAATATTATTTAACACCTCCTTTTCTTGGACAATTTATTAATATTGGCTGTTTTATATAAAATGCTGATTTAAGTTTGATGCTATAAAATGAGTATCCATGACCTAGTTTCTGGCATGGCTGACTGTTCCATGGCCCACACCTATAAATTGAAGAGAAGATAATTTAAAATATTTTGGAGTTGAGTCATAAGAAATTACTCTATATTCAATTAACACGTTTTGCCTAAAGTATGAACAGAACTTTACATCCTTTGTGGTGACTCGTTGCAAAAGAGTATTTAATTCCATTATGAGAATAGTGCAAATTGGTTCTTATAATTTTTCTTAAGCGTTAAAGTTCTATCTATTGTTTAAATTAAAAAAGTTACAGTTTTTCATCAGGTAAATTGCAGGTATCATTGTAATCAAGTGAAACAAATTACCATGGCCTCAAACTCAGTCCACTTTCACAAATTAGTGGTCCTTAATAGTATAATTTACTTTGTAAGATTGAAGTATGTGTTAAATAATTTACAATGGTGTCACTTAGATATAAGTCAGTGGAAAGCATAACAATGAATGCAATTGTAGCAGGTAACCAAAGACCAAACGAAAGGAGGAATTTAAAACAATTAAAATTAATAAATTATTGGAGCTAAAGGTCGAAAAATCCCCGACACCATGATGTAGAATTCAGAAAAGGGGTGACTGCTAAGACTATGGATGCGATAGTTGTGGTCTTCCAATATTCTCTACATTTTGGGAAGAGGATTAAAAAAGGACAAATATAAATGCTATTCAAGAAAGAATTAAAAGATAAAATGGGGAACATTTTGACCAATAAGCTTAACATTAGTTGCATCTTTTTGGAGAGATGTCAACATTACCTAATTTTGATATGCCAGAATGCATCATTAAGAAAGTAGTAACAGAGCCCTTCAGAAAGCAGATCAAAATTAGTTATCATATGTCATAATAAGAGCAAATGTGAGGTTAAATGCACTTGGTAGAAAGGTTAGAAAAAGTATTTAGTGTGAGATACAAGTGTTCAAGGGAACTGGATGTGTTCGTGCAAGAAACAAGGTTGGCATGTAGATAACAAGTAATTAAGGCAAAAGGAATGTTGGATTTAATTGCAAGAGAGATGGTAAAGAAGACTAAAAAACAATTTGGCCAACCATACAGTGTACAAACTTCACACGTGTTAGTCAACTTATTTAAGAAAGAACATACTTGTCCTTAAAGGGTACACAAAATGACTTGATTGGTTTCGGGGATAAAGCAGGTGTGTAAATTAGGCTTTTAATTATTGGGGTTTAGAAGAATGAAGGCAAAACACAAAATGCTCGAGAAACTCAGCAGGTCGTGTGGTATCTGTGGAATAAATGGATTGGTGACGTTTTGGGTCAGGACCCTTCAGACTGATTGTAGAAGGGAGAGAATGCAGGAAAATAGAGGTGGGGCAGAACAAAACCTGGAAACGATAGGTGGATACAGGTGATGATGGGCAATAAGTGACAAAGGCTAGAGATGAAAAGAAGATAAAAAACAGTGTCAGAATGAAATGTAAAGCCGGAAGGAGGGGTATAGGTGGAAGAAAACAGGAGGAGGGGAAAGAAGCTTTGGAAAAATGGGTGCCCACGGCGGTGGGGGGTGGCACAGGAAAGACAAAGGGTATTACTTGAAATTGGAGATTCCGGATTCATTGCATTGGGTTGTAAGCTAACCAAGTGGAATATGAGGTGCTGTTCCACCAATTTACATGTGGCCTCACCATGGCAATGGAGGAGACCAAGGACACAAAAGTATGGGAAAGGGAGTAAAGTGATTAGCAACCGGGAGATCCTGCATGCTTTGATGGACAGAACACAGGGCAAAAATCATCACCTAGTCTGCTTCATCTCACAAGTGCAAATAGGTCAAATTGACAGTACTGAATGCAGCAGACAAGGTTAGAAGAGGTGTATGTGAACCTCTGTCTCATCTGAAAGACTTGCTTGGGTCCCTGAATGGAGGTGAAGGAGGAGGTCTACTTTCCATTCCCATGCCAATCTTTCTGTCCTTGGTCGTCTCCAATTTGTTTTTAACCCTAACACTACTTTGAGATGTAGATTGTGAAAGGCAGAAAATTTCAAAGCAGTGATTTTGATTATATCCTTAAACTGTGCATTGTATACTTCAGTTTTTTTTTAATCCCTCAATGACAACAACATTTTTGACAAATGCAAAATCAATACCTCCCCCCTCCCTCCAGCCTCAGTTCTGAGAAAGGACCAGATCCAAATTGTTAATTATGTTCTCTTTCCACATAAGGCACTTGACTGGCTAAGTTCTTCCAACATTTCTAGTTTTGTTTTTAATTTTTTGATAGCTATGATGTTTATATTTACTGTTGAATCTAATTCTTATACAGGGAGATTTTGTGAATGAGTATGTGGGTGAGATAATAGATGAGGAGGAATGTTATGCTCGAATCAAATATGCACAGGAACATGACATCATCAACTTCTACATGCTTACTCTTGATAAGGTAATAACTTTAAAAGTTCAAAATTCTGAATTTAACAATAATTTGTATGTCAAACACGCATAGTCAAACATTGATCATAAAATCTGTAAATATGTCAAAAATCTATAATTATGAGAAGTGAAAATAGGTAGTATTTGGATTGATGTTTGCAGTCAAGGAATGGATTGGAATACTTTGTCACATGTGACAAGCCACAGGGAAATTATTTGCTTGTATACCTAAGGTATGTAAATAGTCGCCGCAGAAACGGCACTGACAAAGTTAAAAAGTACCCTCGCCAGCTCCTCCTTTATTCCCCCCTTATCCCCTTCCCCCTCCCCTCGGTGGTCCCACAAAGCCGACTCCTCCATTGTTCATAGTTCTTCCCCCTCCCTCACGAAGGTCCTCCATTGTTCATCTCCCCCCCTCCCCCTCCCCCCTCCTCCCTTACGGTAGTCTCCCCATTCAGGAATTAATCAAATGTAAATGGCTGGGATCAAAATTACTTTGTTTTTTTTTGGCAATTAAGATTTCTTAAAATTAGGGGGTACCGTGGCATTGAAGTGTCAGGTACTGACCATCTTCAACAAGATACAGTAAACCGCCTTTATATTTAATAGCATCACCGCTGCTGTGCCGTCATCAACTTTGTAGACCATTGATCAGATCTTAATATGACCAGAAATACTGTCAAGTCAGAAGCTGGACAGTCCATGACAATGTATTTGCCTCTTGACTATTCAGAAACTGTCCCTCTTCCATAAGGCATAAATCAGTAATTTGATGAGGTTTCTCTACTTGCCAAAATGTTTGGGTAAAAAGAAAGCTGGATATCCATGAATGGCGCAAGTCAAATTTGAAGTCAATGAAATGGGTATGCTACAGGTGCCGATTTGACAATACAACTGAGAACAAGACATATGAAAAGATCAGGCATGAATATGAAAAGGAAAAGAATAAGTAGATTGTTACTTAGCAAGAGAAAATCCCACAGTTTTTCATGCACATGAACAGTAGTAAGTAATTGATGGAATGGGTACAATTGTGGACCAAAAAGTAGTATGTTCAAGTACGGGCGTGACAAGAGCACTAATGAAGTACGTGGCAATTTGTTCTTTAAAATGCTAGGTAAAGGTGATCTTAAATTCTTTGTGATAGGTGATGTAGTTGATATCCATCATGTGCTCAACATAGATCAATTGGTATTATTAAAAAGCTAACAACACTTAAATGGAGAGCATGCAGAAAATTGCATGGCTTGTTACAAGTGTTCAAGATCACTGGAAGTCTGAACTGTATATAAAGAAAAAATGTTCCTGTTACCAGAGGGTCAAGAACTAAGACATAATTTAAGGTGAATGGCAGAGGAACCAACGAAAACAAGTATAATCTATTTTATGCAGCATGTAATTGTAATCTGCATTGTATTGTGTGAAAGGACAAATGAAACTGATTTAATGTAGGTCCCTTGCAGTCAGAAACAGGCGAATTGATCATGGGGAACAAGGACATGGCAGACCAGTTGAATAACTACTTTGGTTCTGTCTTCACTAAGGAAGACATAAATAATCTGCCGGAAATAGCAAGGGACAGGGGTTAAATGAGATGGAGGAACTGAGTGAAATCCAGGTTAGCCGGGAAGTGGTGCTAGGTAAATTGAATGGATTAAAGGCCGATAAATCCCCAGAGCCAGATAAGTTGCATCCCAGAGTACTTAAGGAAGTAGCCGCAGAAATAGTGGATGCATTACTGATAATTTTTCAAAACTCTTTAGATTCTGGAGTAGTTCCGGAGGAGGGTAGATAATGTAACCCCACTTTTTAAAAAGGGAGGGAGAGAGAAAACGGGGAATTACAGACCAGTTAGTCTAACATCGGTGGTGGGGAAAATTCTGGAATCAGCTCTTAAAGATGGGATAGCAGCACATTTGGAAAGTGGTGAATTCATTGGACAAAGTCAGCATGGATTTATGAAAGGTAAATCATGTCTGACGAATCTTATAGAATTTTTCGAGGATGTAACTAGTAGAGTGGATTAGGGAGAACCAGTGGATGTGTTATATCTGGACTTTCAGAAGGCTTTCGACAAGGTCCCACATAAGAGATTAGTATACAAACTTAAAGCACACGGTATTGGGGGTTCAGTATTGATGTGGATAGAGAACTGTCTGGCAGACAGGAAGCAAAGAGTAGGAGTAAACGGGTCCTTTTCAGAATGGCAGGCAGTGACTAGTGGGGTACTGCAAGGCTTAGTGCTGGGACCCCAGCTATTTACAATATATATTAATGATCTGGATGAGGGAATTGAATGCAACATCTCCAAGTTTGCGGATGACACGAAGCTGGGGGGCAGTGTTAGCTGTGAGGAGGATGCTGCAAGTTGACTTGGATAGGTTGGGTGAGTGGGCAAATGCATGACAGATGCAGTCTAATGTGGATAAATGTGAGGTTATCCACTTTGGTGGCAAAAACAGGAAAGTAGACTATTATCTGAATGGTGGCCGATTAGGAAAAGGGGAGATGCAACGAGACCTGGGTGTCATGGTACACCAGTCATTGAAAGTAGGAATGCAGGTGCAGCAGGCAATGAAGAAAGCAAATGGTATGTTAGCATTCATAGCAAAATGATATGAGTATAATAGCAGGGAGGTTCTACTGCAGTTGTACAGGGTCTTGGTGAGACCACACCTGGAGTATTGCGTACAGTTTTGGTCTCCTAATCTGAGGAAAGACATTCTTGCCATAGAGGGAGTACAGAGAAGGTTCACCAGACTGATTCCTGGGATGGCAGGACTTTCATATGAAGAAAGACTGGATAGACTCGGCTTGTACACGCTAGAATTTAGAAGATTGAGGGGAGATCTTATAGAAACGTACAAAATTCTTAAGCGGTTGGACAGGCTAGATGCAGGAAGATTATTCCCGATGTTGGGGAAGTCCAGAACTAGGGGTCACAGTTTAAGGATAAGAGGGAAGTCTTTTAGGACCGAGATGAGAAAATCATTTTTTACACAGAGTGGTGAATCTGTGGAATTCTCTGCCACAGAAGGTAGTTGAGGCCAGTTTATTGGCTATATTTAAGAGGGAGTTAGATGCGGCCCTTGTGGCTAAAGGGAGAGATGGCAGGGATGGGATACCGAGTTGGATGATCAGCCATGATCATATCGAATGGCGGTGCAGGCTCGAAGGGCCGAATGGCCTACTCCTGCACCTATTTTCTATGTTCTATGTTTCTATGTTAATCTTGGCTTTCAAAGAAATTGGATATGTACTTTAAGGAAAGAAAATGCAGAAATGTGGAAAGAGCCAATGGACAGGCTAACTGAATTGCTCCTACAGAAAGCCATCATGGGACAAATATCTCCTTTCATACTACAATAATTCTATGAACATGATAAACTATCAAACATTGTTAAATCTCTAAACATCACTTGTAAGTTCTGAACAATTCCAAAATTGTAATTATTTGAATTCTCAGAGTACAGGTTTTTCGGTCTTTGGACTGAAATAAATGTTGATACATGGCTGTGTCGTGGACCTGCTGTTATTGACTTTCAAAAAATTTGTAAATGTACAATATATCCTTACTGCAAAGCTTCATAATGCAAAGATTTTAGAAATATCACAACACATGGATATTTCAGTGTTATGCAAAATCCTCCCTACTGTGATTTTTTTTAATTGTTTTTTCAAAAATGAAAGATACTTTAGTTGCATGTTCCCCCATTGTGCTGAAATTATTCAAAATAATTATATTATGAATTTCTAAATTACACAAAATGAATCTAAGTCTACCTGCAAATTTATCATTAACAGGATCGGATAATTGATGCAGGCCCAAAAGGAAATTATTCCCGCTTCATGAATCATAGCTGTAAACCAAACTGTGAGACACAGAAATGGACAGTAAATGGTGACACTCGAGTTGGACTGTTTGCTTTGTGTGATGTTGCAATTGGTAAGGAATAGTGTTAATGGTCAGGGTGGTAAGATGGCCATCCATGTATAGTAAACAAGCAATTGGATTCAATCCAGAGTTTGATGTAGTAAAATCTCAAACTAATATAACAGAACCTAGAAATTTGATAGAGTAAACATCTGTTCATTTCTCGGTGCTATACTCTCCAAGTTCAGTATTATTCACCTTGGGAAATGAGGTTTTGAAACTGGACCAAGCATTTCCGTTAACTACTCATTACGTCATACAGTACGAAAATAGGGCCTTTGACCTAACCCTTCCAAGACACCCCATATAAACTAGTCCCAATGACTGTGTTTGGCCCATATCCATCTAAACCCTTCCTATCCATGTATTTTCTCAAGTGTCTTTTAAATGCTGCTACCCCCTCTGGCAACTTGTTCCATATACCCACAACTCTCTAGTGAAATAATTACCGATCGGGTTCGTATTAAATCTTATACCTCTCACCGTTTGTTTTAATTTCCGTACCCTGGATATAAGACTGTGCATTCATCCTATCTATTTCTACTCACGACATGTCCAAAGCTTTTGTGCGGAGGACACAAAATAACATTATTTGCAAAATGCCACACTGGTATAAATCGTATTACCAAACTGCAGCCTGTGATCATCGTTTAGTTTAAACATACAGCATGGAAATAGGCCCTTCAGTGTACTGCCTACTCCTGGCTGACCATTGATCGCCCATTGACACTAGTTCTATGTTATCCCATTCTCCCACCACTCACGAGACATTAGGGGCATTTTTTACTGTGCCCAATTAAACTACAAACACAGAGTCTTTGAGTTGTGGGAGGAATCCGGAGCGTCCGGAGGAAACCCACATGGTCACAGGAAGAATTTGCAAACTCTACACGCACATCACCCAAGGTCAGGATGAAACCCAGGTCTTTGGTGCTGAGCTGTATAGGAAAGAACTGCAGATGGTGGTATAAATCGAAGATAGACACAAAATGCTAGAGTAACACAGTGAGACGGGCAGCATCTCTGGAGAGTAGGAATGGGTGACGTTTCGGGTTGATAGGTCTGAAGAAGGGTCTCGACCTGAAACGTCACCCATTCGGTCTCTCCAGAGATGCTGCCTGTCCCGCTGAATTACTCCAGCATTTTGTGTCTATCTTTGGTGCTGATTTAGCAGCTCTACTAGCTGCGCTACTGTGCTGCCCTCATTCTCAAAAGAACTGTAAACATATTGGGAACCAACGTGAACCCTAGAGGCAAATGGTCTCCTATTGCATTATAAGAAATCTCAATTAATTTTAAGAAATGCTAATCTCTTAAGACCATGAATTGGAGTGCACCTTATTCCTGTAACATGAATCTGCTTACATGTTATTATATGATGAAACATTTTTGCATAGAGCATAAAAAAGCCCAAAAGCACATTCATAGTATGGAAGGTGTACTCAAATTCATGGTCTCTGGAGATAAGGACTTATTAGGTCTGATCAACCACGGCTGGGCTGCCTGGGTGAGGGTGTCTGATGTTGAAAGACCCGAAACACCCAATGACCCCAAGTTACATCACATGATGATGTGTTCAGGAGAATCTATAGATGTATTTGTATCAAAAATTAAAATTAATTGAGATTTACTTTTGCGTAATACAAAAATCTACCATAATTTTGATCTAACACTATCAGGAAAATGTAATTATAACATTTTAGGAAATTAGATGCTATTGTATGCATTTATTTATTGCACAGCGAGATTAAGTATAAATCTAATGATACTGATACTTCTACAGGATCAGAGCTGACATTTAATTATCACCTGGAATGTTTGGGCACTGGGAAGACTGCATGTAAATGTGGAGCTCCAAACTGCAGTGGCTACTTAGGTGTGCAGCCTAAGGTAAGATCTCCAGTTGCCTTGCATTTAATTTAATGTAAATATTGAGGTGCATCAGATTTTATACTGAATATTTTTTTCCCTGATATAATGACTACTACAGATATTAAGATTTATACATTCATTTTTCACTTGAAATTTATTTTAAATGATTCTATACCAAGGTGGAAGACATCAGCAACGCACCTGAAATTAAATGGAGCGTGAAGCATTTTTGAATTCTTTGAGGAAATAAATAGCAGGATAGACAAAGGACAGTCAGTGGATATTGTTTACCTGGATTTTCAGAAGGCCTTTGATAAGGTGCCACATGTGAGGCTGCTAAAGATGAGAGCCCATGGTTTAGTTAGATTTTTAGTTTAGAGATACCGCGCGGAAACAGGCCCTTCGGCCCAAGAAGTCTGCACCGACCAGTGATCTCTGCACATTAACACTATCCTATGCTAGGGACAATTTACATTTATACCAAGCCTACAAAATCTGTATGTCTTTTGAATATGGGAGAAAAACAAAGATCTCGGAAAAAAACCCACGCAGGTCGCGGGGAGAACGTACAAACTCCGTACAGACAAGTACCCATGGTCAGGATCGAATCAAGATCTCTGGTGTTGTTAGGCAGTAAGTCCTGGAGGGAAGATGCTAGCATGGATAGAAGATTGGCTGAGTGGGAATAAAGGTCTTTGTTTCTGGTTAGATGCAGTGACCAGCAGTGTTCCATAGGAGTCGGTGCTGGGGTCGCTACTCTTCACATTGTATATCAATGATTTGGATGAGGGAATTGAAGGCTTGATGGCCAAGTTTGCAGATGATACACAGATAGGTGGAGGGGCAAGTAGTGTAGTGAAAGCATGGACTCTGCAGAAGGACTTGGATTGGTTGGGAGAGTGGGCTAAAAAGAGACAGATGGAATACAGTGTAGAAAAGTGTGGAGTCATTCATTTTGGTTGCAGGAGTAAAAGTATAGAATATTTATTAAATGGGGAGAGGATTCAGTAATCAGAGGTGCAAAGGAGCCTGGGAGTGCTGGTCAATTTGCACGTTGAATTGGTAGTAAGGAATGCAAATACAATGGTAGCATTTATTTCATGAGGACTAGAGTATATAATCATTGCTGAGGCTTTATAAGGTACTGGTCAGAATGAGTATTGTGATCAGTTTTGGGCCCCATTTCTGAGGAAAGATGTGCTGGGGCTTGAGAGGGTCCAGAGGCGACTTACAAGAATGATCCAGGGGTTGATTGGGTTAACATATGATTAACATTGGGTCTGTATTGGGTCTGTACTCGCTGGAATTTAGAAGGATGAGGACAGACATTGAAACTTACCAAATAATGAAAGTTCTGGATAGAGTGGATGCGGAGAGGAGGGTTTCACTAGTGGGAGAGTCTAGGACCAGAGGACATAGCCTCAGAATAAAAGAACACACCTTTAGAAAGGAGATGAGGAGGAATTTCTTTAGTCGGATGGTGGTGAATCTGTGAAATTCATTGCCACGTGTGGCTGTGGAGGCCATTTGGTATTTTTAAAATGGAGATTGTCAGGTTCTTGATGAGTAAGGGTGTCAAGTGTTATGGGGAGAAAGCAGGAGAATGGGGTTGAGAGGGAAAGAAAGAACAGCCATGATTGAATGGCAGAGTAAATTCATTGGGCCGAATGGCCTACATCTCCTCTCTTGACATGAACTTATTAATTACATTTGTTAATTTAGTGTAGAAAGGCCATAACAATAATTACTGCTCATCTGACTGAATGTTTTTTGATAACTTCTTTATTTTGTTTCTGGTACCTCTATAGAATATACAAAGTTCCACAGATGAAAAGAAGGTAAAGAAAAGGCAAATGCTTCCAAGAAAGCGTAAGCAGCGGTCTGAATTAGTGAAGGATCACGAGGAAGAATGTTTCCGTTGTGGAGATGGTGGGCAGCTCGTTATCTGCAAGAAATCTGGGTGTCCAAAGGTGTATCATGCTGATTGTCTGGTCTTGAATAAGCGTCCTGCTGGTGAGTGGCTAAACTGTTTGCTCCAATCCACGTGAAATGAAACTAATACTGACAACAATAACACAATTAATAATCTTAGGATTGAAAAGGATTAATTAAAAATTTGGCAGCGGTTTCAAAGTAACTAAGCAGGTGTTGTTAAACAGAATACTATTATGGTAAAACTCCAATAAGCCAATGCAGGGTGGACTTTGGTTGTACGTTGGCAGATTTTCTAGACTAATGGGCATTATGTATTAATACCCCCAATGCACTTTCAATTAATTTTGTTAGATATCATGCAGTCGTGCAGTTATTCTGTATCTGTACACTGTTTAAAGGTTTCTTATTCAATCTTACCCACCCCACCCCCCTTATCTTAAACCTATGTCCTCTGATTCTCAATTCCCCTCCTCTGGGAAAAAGACTCTGTGCATTTACCCGATCGATTCCTCTCATGATTTTGGTCATCCCTCATCTGGACTCCAAGCAATAAAGTCCTAGCTTGCTCAAGCTCTCCCTATAGCTCAGGCCCTCGAGACCTGGCAACATCCTGATATATCCTCTGCACCCTTTACAACTTGACATATTTTCTATAACATGGTGACTAAAACTGAACACAATACTCTGGCCTCGCTAATGTCTTATATAACTGTAACATGACCTCCCAACCTCCATACTCAATACTTTGATTGAAAAAGGCCAATATAACCATATAATAACATATAACCATATAACAATTACAGCACGGAAACCGGCCATCTCGGCCCTACAAGTCCGTGCCGAACAACTTTTTTCCCTTAGTCCCACCTGCCCAAATATGCCGAAAGCCTTTCAAGTGGCACCACTTTCAAGTAACTATGTTCCTGCACTCTTAGATCCCTCTGCTCTACAATACTCCCCAGAGCCCTACCATTCACTGCGGAGGTCTTGCCCTTGTTGGACTTCACAAAATTCAACACCTCACATTTCTCTGTATTAAATTCCATCAACGTTCCTCAGCCCACCTGCCTAACCGATAAAGATCCTGCTTCAATTTTTGACAATCACCTTCGCAATCTACAATACCACTCACTTTAGTGTAATGTAGTAATAATACATTTTCCAGTGAATCAGGTAAGTTTAAAGGGAATCGAAGAACTGGAGTCCCAGTCAGTGGAAAGGAAGCAATGCAGACATAACCTGTTGAGTCGGTTGCCAATCCATGTAGATTTCTGAATAATTTGATAGTAGTTTATCAGAGTATTACTGTACTTTTGAAACACTTCAATTTTACGTGGTTGAGTGGAAAGAAAGTTCTTTCCCTTTATAACCTACAATAACATTTTCAATTCTCATTTTGCTTGAATCTTTCTGTGTACTTGACCCATTCTCTACATCCACCCTAAACCATATTACCGTGACATATTTTGTGCTTAATCTTGGTTTCCTTAGCCAGACCTTTAGCAATTTTGGGGCTCATTACCAAATAGCATAATGAGGATGATTTTTTCGATGAGACACTGTAACAGTGGTGGAGTGAGGAGCCAGATCCAGTTTAGATAGCCTCTTCGAGACGCTAAATACCGCAGATGCTGAGATCTTGTGCAAAAAAGAATCTTTTGGGGGACAAAATAATCTGAGGAGGGAAATGAACAGGTAACATTTTAGGTCGGGACCTTACTTTAGATGAAGAAAGGTCTGACCCAAAACGTGCCTCTCCATTTCCCTCCACAGATTCTGCGGACCCGCTGAGTTCCTTCATTTTTTATTTTACTTTGATTGCTACTTCCTCTCCAATTGCTCTGGTTGTTGCTGATCAAATCTGACAAAGATGAAGAATGTGATTTTCACAGTAATGTGAAGAATGTGAATCAGTATCAGAATGGAATCAGATACATGCAGGATCACAGCCCATGAGCAGGAGAATCATGATAGTTGCATGGGGAAGCACATTATTAGGTGGTAGTGTGGTTATTGATTGGATAGGGTTATGAGTAGAGTGGGTGCTAGGAACATAATTAATGAAGTCGGAGAGGGTATGATTAGTAACAATGGAAAGATATACACCTAGAGGAGAAAGGATGTCACAAGCTCCCTGGCAGTGGCCCAGTTGTAGTCCATCCCTGTAATGTGATGCCAGGATTCTATTCTCCAATGAAATCCTGCTTCTGTATTCTTACAGGTCTGAATGGCATGATGGAATTTTGTGATTGATGCCAAATGCTGTTTGATATCAATCTGTGGTAACATGCAAACAGCCGTTTTCCCAGCATGTCAGTGACAAATTGGTTTCTTGTCTTCTCTATTCTAACCTGAAACAGGCCCTCATGATAGAAAAAAAAAGTCCCTATGATTTCCGAAATGAGACTGGCTGCAATATATTCTCAACGAGAAGGCAGGCGGAGGCCATTGTGCATGTTGGCACAAATGAGAAAGGCTAGAAACGGAATGAGGTCCTGCGGAATGAATATAGGGAGTTCAGCAAAAGGCTAAAAAGCCAAGATAGTATTCATTACTCCTGGGGCCGCATGGGTGAGGATAGAAATAGATGGATAGGACAAGAATATATGGCTGAGGGGTTGGATTAGGGAGCAGGGATTTGGGGGTTCTGGATCAATAGGATCTCTTCTGGAGCAGAAGTGACCTGTACAAGACAGGCTGCACCAGAATTGGTGGGGGATCATTATCCTTACAAGGAGGTTCACTAGCACTACTTGGGAGGGCTTAACCTAAAGTGATAAGGGGGTGTGCACCAGAATAGCGGGTCACGAATGGAAGACTTGATGAGAAGGTAGAGGTTGGGACCAGTCAAAGGAAAAATGGGCAAGAAGAGGTTAATGAACATGGTGAAACTGATGACTTAAAGCATGGTCACTTCAACGCATCGACCATCGTGAGTAAAGTGAATGAACTTAGAGCCTGGATCAGTGTTTCGAAATAGGATTCAGATTCAGATTCAGATTCAATTTTAATTGTCATTGTCAGTGTACAGTACAGAGACAACGAAATGCATTTAGCATCTCCCTTGAAGAGCGACATAGCAAACGATTTGAGGATGATGAGACCATTGTGGAGTCATGGTTGAAAGAGGGACACACACGACTGACAGTTCAATGTTCCAAGGTTTTGAAATTTCAGATGTGATAGGGAGTGAGATGAAAAAGATGGTGGTTGCTTCACTAAGAGGCAATATGGCTCAAAAATAAGAAAGGTGGAGTCAGTGAGATTATACTATGGACCTTCCAATAGCTAGCGGGAGGTAGAGGATCAGATATGTAGACTAACTACGGAAAAGTACAAAAGCAACAGCGTTATCATAGTCGAGACCCTGCAGTTCCTTAAACGTGTTATCATAGTAGATGACTTTAACTTCCCCAATATTGACTGGGATTTAATAACTTAGATAGCAGAATTTTCTAGGTGTATTCAAGAGAGTTTTCTAAAACAGTATGTGGATAGTCCAATTCAAGGAGCAACTGGTATGGGGAAATGAGTCTGAGCAGGTGACAATTAGTGGAACAGAATTTTGAGGTTAGTGATCACATCTCCATACATTTTATAGAAAAACACAAAAGTGCTGGAGTAACTCAGTAGGTCAGGCAGCATGTGATTTTTCAAATCTGAACCCCTTCCGGACTGAAGAAGGGTCCCGATGCATAATGCTACCTACCCATGACCTCCAGAGATGCTGCCTGATCTGCTGAGTTACTAAAGCACTTTTTGTGTTTTTGTGTATCTGCAGTTCCTTGGGCCTCCATAAGTTTTAAGATTGTTTGGAATAGGGATACGTCTGGACCCTGGTGGTGGTGGGGGGGGGGGGGGGGTACTAAATTGGAGTAACGCAGAATACAACATTATTAGGCAGAAGCTAGAGATAGTAAATTGAGAGTAGTTGTTATTGGGTAAGTCCACATCTGACCTGTGGGAGTTATTTAAAAGATGTTAGGCTCATTCGTCTAGTCTCCAGGCTTTTCCTTGCAACTCTTCTTAAATAGAGACACAATATTCGCCGCCGTATTAGACACTCTTCTCTTTCGGCTGACTCTTCTCTTTCCTACCTCTGACTTTTCTGCCTTCTAACATTTTAGATTTTTTTAATTAGGCAAAATGGTTTACTCTAAAAATGCTAACCACCTTATTTTCACACTTTTCCTTCTTCTGGCTTGACTTTGTCATTCTTTATCCCGTTAGACACAGATCAAGAAATGGAACCACACTAATATCTGCTTAATCTCTGTAAACATATTTATTTAATTCTAAATGCAAAGAAGGAAAACCATTAATAACTGTGATGCAGATGGTTTACATTTAGATGTTCGACCCCTTCAAGTTAAATTACATACAGTGCCCTCCATAATGTTTGGGACAAAGACCGATCATTTATTTATTTGCCTTTGTACTGCACAATTTGAGATTTGTAATAGAAAAAAATCACATGTGGTTAAAGTGCACATTGTCAGATTTTATTAAAGTCCATTTTTATACATTTTGGTTTCACTATGTAGAAATTACAGCTGTGTTAGTACATAATCCCCCCCATTTCAGGGCACCAGAGTGTTTGGGACACTTGGCTCACAGGTGTTTATAACTGCTCAGGTGTGTTTAATTGCCTCCTTAATGCAGGTATAAGAGAGCTCTCAACCTAGTCTTTCCTCCAGTCTTTCCAACAGCTTTGGAAACCTTTATTGCTGTTTATCAACATGAGGACCAAAGTTGTGCCAATGAAAGCCAAAGAAGCCATAATGAGACTGAGATGAGACATAATAAAAGTTAGACTTCAACCAAACCTCAGGCTTACCAAAATTTGGAACTGTAAGAAGAAAGAGAGCACTGGTGAGCTTCCTAATCACAAAGGGACTGGCAGGGCCAAGGAAGACCTCCACAGCTAATGACAGAAGAATTCTCTCTATAATGAAGAAAAATCCCCAACACCTGTCCGACAGATCAGAAACACTCTTCAGGAGTCAGATGTAGATTTGTCAATGACCAGTGTCTGCAGAAGACTTCATGAACAGAAATACAGAGGCTACACTGCAAGATGCAAACCACTGGTTAGCTACAAAAATAGGATGGTCAGGTTACAGTTTGCCAATAAATACTTAAAAGAGCAACCACAGTTCTGGAAAAAGGTCTTGTGGACAGATGAGACGAAGATTAACATATCAGAGTGATGGCAAGAGCAAAGTATCAGGAGGGAAGGAACTACCCAAGATCCAAAGCATACCACTTCATCTGTGAAACACCGTGGTGGAGGTGTTATGGCCTGGGCATGTATGGCTGCTGAAGGTACTGGCTCACTTATCGTCATTGATGATACAACTGCTGATGGTAGTAGCATAATGAATTCTGAAGTGCATAGACACATCCTATCTGATCAAGTTCAAATAAATGCATCAAAACTCATTGGCTGGCGGTTCATTCTACAGCAAGACAATGATCCCATACATACTGCTAAAGCAACATAGGAGTTTTTCAAAGCTAAAAAATGGTCAATTCTTGAGTGGCCAAGTCAATCATCTGATCTGATTCTAATTGAGCATGCCTTTTATATGTTGTAGAGAAAACTGAAGGGGACTAGCCCCCAAAACAAGCATAAGCTAAAGATGACTGCAATACTGGCCTGGCAGAGCGTCACCAGAGAAAACACCCAGCAACTGGTGATGTCCATGAATCACAGACTTTAAGCAGTCATTGCATGCAAAGAATATGCAACAAAATACTGAACATGACTACTTTCATTTACATGACATTGCTGTGCCCCAAACATGGTGGTGCCCTGAAATGGGGGGACTATGTACAAACACTGCTGTAATTTCTACATGGTGAAACAAAAATGTATAAAAATAGCCTTTATTAAAATCTGACAGTGTGCACTTTAACCAGGTGTGGGGTTTTTTTCTATTACAAATCTCAAATTGTGTTATTTACAAAGGCAAATAAATATATGACGGGTGTTTGTCCCAAACATTATGGAGGGCACAGTAAATGCCTCACTATAGTCACTCTTTAGGCTCAATTGCCCTGACATCATTAGTCTGGTGGGCTTTGAGTAATTGAGTAATGCAGTACATGATTTTTTTTTTGTGTCATGAGTAGATTGGTGGTGGGTTAAAATCATTAAGCTTATCATTGTCAATGCCAGGTACACAGATTGTCAAATATTTTTTGTGAGAAACAAAGCAATTTTGATTTGTATAATTATTGTTGATACACATTATATTGAGAACATTTCCTGCACGTTGAACATTTCTGATCACTTTTCCTGTTGTTTTGTTATTAGGTAAATGGGAATGTCCATGGCATCAGTGTGACGTGTGTGGGAAAGAGGCAGTCTCTTTCTGTGAGCTGTGCCCCAGTTCTTTCTGCACGGATCATAGGGACGGAGCACTCTTCATCTCCAAACTAGACGGCCGACTTAGCTGTAATGAACATGATCCATGTGGCCCAGTTCCTTTGGAACCAGGAGAAATTAGAGAGATTATGCCACCACCTAACAGCCATGTATTACATACCTTTCAATCATCAGATTCCATGCATATTCGGTGAATGGAGTGCCTATTTATGGTGTTCCTCTGAAAGTAGTGTGCATGTGTGCACAAATAGGTGGAGTCAACTTGGTTGACAGGTGCAAGGTGCATAATTCCAATAGCTGTTGGTTACTTGTACTGAGTTAAATGAACTTGGACAGATGTAAACTTGAACCACATGCTCATTTTCCCAATATCCTCAGAACAATTATACTTGGATTTATACCTGGGGCATAAGAGGCATGGCCAGATCATGCAAGAATTTTGGTTAAAACTACAGCAAGGCCAGTTATTTTTTTTGAACCCAGTGAACCTAGTTATGTGTAGCCTTTTAATGTATCGTGGTATAATGCTCACTTAACATAGGATCAGTAAATTCATCTAGCATGTTTTTGGCATTGTATGCTCAGTCTAGTTCCATTCCTAGAAGTAGGTGATCACTGAACGGAGTAGTTGCCATGTGTTGTAATCAATGCATCTTGTGGAATAGTAACTTCAATTCATTGATTAAATCTGCTTTCTCCTAGCACTTGTTCAACTTTGACATAATATTAACACTTCATTTACATTGATAAATGAACAGCATTATTTGTCACTCAAGATAATTGCCTGGGAAGTGGATGGTACAATGCTAGGGGGCATTTTTATTTCACTCCTGGAATCCAATTTTAAGTCCAATCCATTTAGAAAGAATGAAGTTCCCCATGACTTGTAGAGAATACAAGTTTGGAGCATTACCCTCTCTACTTTGGAAACTGGTCATGAAACTAGCTTCAGTACCGGAAACAAAGATGTATATCATGTCCTGCAGAATTGATGAGCGTACCAATCCAGATCCAAGTTTAAATTGTATCTGAATCCATCACTAATTCATCATAATGCTCACTGAATAGAACCTTTTGCCGATGGAACTGTGGAGCTGAGTACACTGTTTTAGGTTTAGCCTGGGCTATACCAAACCTCTGTACATGAGACACATCATTTTTTTCTGTGTGTTGGTCCTCACTGAGATAAACATACATTTGCAAAATAAATATTAGAGCAGAAATTATTTTTTTTAAGTGGGAAGATTAGCTGTGCTACGACATGCTGACAAAAACAACATCCTTGGTGAAAGCATCACCTATTTGCTGAGGTGTTATTTATTTCTTTGCCAGTTTCACAATAAATGTTTCATGTATTTTACTGAGATGTATTATCTCAGCCTATTAGAGTCAAACTAGCAAGTTGATGGTGAAAGTAAATATTATTTAGCTGGAGAATTTGCTGTCAGCTTTTTTAAAATGATGAGGTCAAAAGTTACTGTCAGTTCTATCAGTGTTTTTTTAATGTTTTCTTCAATATTATGACGTAATTCCTTTATTTTGTTTTTTCAGCTTTAATTTTAAAAATCCAACTGTTTAAGATAATTCAGTATTTGAAGAAGTTCAAATTTTATAAGAATGTAGCAACAATGTAAGATACAAAACCAATTTGCCAGTACCCCTTTAACAAAAGGAAGATTATCATCTAATTTGGTATTTAATATTTGGGCATTAGGAGCACCTGTAAGTTAAGGTCATTCTATTGGTCCAGCAGACTTTTTAAGTGAACTTGAATGCAATCATGACTATTCACTATTAATGCTTTTCTATTTGAAACAGATGTGCAATTAGATCTTTTGATCATAGATCATAAATCACAAACCCTTTTACATTTGACATTTTGCAGCATTATGTAAATCTTAAGTTTATTCTAAGGCTTTTGCCATCCAAAGGAGACTCGTTCTCAGGAATAAGAGAATATGTGCATGAATTAGTTTAGTTTAGAGATACAGCATGGAAACAGACCTTTCGGCCCACCGGGTCCGCGCCGACCAGCGATCCCTGCACGTGAACACCATCCTACACCCACTAGGGACAATTTTTACATTTACCAAGCCAATTAACCTACAAACCTGTACGTCTTTGGAGTGTGGGAGGAGACCGAAGATCTCGGAGAAAATCCACGCAGGTCACGGGGAGAACGTACAAACTCCGTACAGACAGCACACGTAGTCGGGATCGAACCTGGGTCTCCGGCGCTGCATCCGCTGTAAAGCAACAGCTCTACCTCTGCGCCACCGTGACTGCCACCATAATGCTAACATTAATTTCACACTGCAGAACTTTCATTCTTAGGAGCATCAAATGTAGTCCCTGCACATTGGAGATGCAGTCCTCCTGGGATTTAACGATTCTGCAAGTCAGATTTCATGCTAACCCTGGAAATTAAAGTTAACTACTGGAGTAATGTAGTGGATTAGCTGCCTTTAAAATTAAGGTTCAAGTATTGTCTGGTCTGGAGGATGAAAGTTCGCTACCAGCTGAACATACACAGCCTACATGGAATGAGCTTGGATATTCTTATTTTGTACTCTTGTCTTATTTGCCATTCTTCACCACAAATTATCAGTTACTTTTGGCCAACAAATAATTCATTGGGGGGGGAAAAAAGCTATTGTAATGAAATAAATACTAGTGAGATTGTAGCTGCAACATACTGTTAGATATTCAACAGCTATTCCGCGACTCATCATCCAGCACCTAGCCAGGAGATTATCACTGTGTGGTCACAAAATAGAAAATGTTACATTCCTCAGCATGAACTACCCACTTCCTTATAAATACAAGAATAATTAACGATTCCTACAGTATTTAAATTAGCCCAAATGCCAAATAGTTCATTTATTAATGGATACATGTTCATGATTTTATTACAGCTTGAGTAAATAATACACTGTTCAGCCCTCAGTGCAGCAGTAATTGTGATTCATATTTCTTCCACCTGCAAACATATTCCAAGATAATTGCATGTTATTAATGAATGGTTTTGAAAGTAAGATAAGCTTATTTTTTCTACCAGACAAAAGCTTGCTCCAATTGTTTGGCATTGTCCAGTGTATATCTTAATAACTTTTCTACATTTGCCTTGGATGTATTAATCAGCATTGGGTGATAGTGGAATTATGCACCAAATAATAGTGATGCAAATGCTTTTGCATTAAAGAAATTGAAAAATTATTATTATTTTGAA
Organism: Leucoraja erinaceus; assembly: GCF_028641065.1. NCBI lineage: Eukaryota > Metazoa > Chordata > Chondrichthyes > Rajiformes > Rajidae > Leucoraja > Leucoraja erinaceus. The sequence continues at coordinate 25,896,858 of NC_073387.1, forward strand.
TTTAAATGTGCCAGGTGTTGCATCCAGTTCAAGTCAGAGATGTACTTTAGTTCTAAAATTGAAACTATTGGTGAGTTGTTTAAAAGGTTTCTCAAGTATTTTATATTTTCTGCTTTGGATGTCATCTTTACTTAATTATGAATGGGCCAACCACACATTGATCCAAATTCCTCAGCCAACAGCAAGATACTAGATCATTGGGCAAAGCACTTTGTTTTGCTATTTCCTCTTTGAGAAAACTGCACCTCCATTACGTAATCCACAGGGTAGATGAGCAAAATATGATGCTAATCATGATCCTCGTGTAAATTGAATCTATCAGGCAGTTAACCACAAGTTTGTAAAGATAAATCATAATCACAGTGCGATTCCTGTAATGTTGTACACGCTTATGCTTAAGTAAGACGGTGATATATTGTGATGGGTGCAGAGATGGTAGTTAGATCAAGGTTGACTCAAAGTGCTGGAGCAACTCAGCTGGGTGAGGCAGCATCTATGGAGAGAAGGAATTGGCGACTTTTTGGGTCAAGACCCGAAACGTCACCAATTCCTTCTCTCCATAGATGCTGCTTCATCTGCTGAGTTACTCCAGCATTTTGTGTCTACCTACTCTTTTTCCTCTTTGATTCCTCCATTCTAGCTTTCTCATATGAACGAGTTATCAAACGGGACAATCCAAGGCTTGTTGTTCCCAATGGTGTCTGTCAATGTTCAAACTGTTCTGGGATATTCCTCTCCTCTAATCAATGTTTGCATCTACAGTGCCCTCCATCATGTTTGGGACAAAGACCCATCATTTATTTATTTGCCTCTGTACTATATAATTTGAGATTTGTAATAGAAAAAAAATCACATGTGGTTAAAGTGCACATTGTCAGATTTTAATAAAGGCCATTTTTGTACATTTTAGTTTCACCATGTAGAAATTACAGCTGTATTTATACATAGCCCCCCCCCCCCCCCCCCCCCCCCCCCCACCCCCCCCCCCCCATTTTCAGGGCACCATAATGTTTGGGACACAGCAATGTCATGCGGATAAATGTAGTCGTGTTTAGTATTTTGTTGCATATCCTTTGCCTGCAATGACTGCTTGAAGTCTGCGATTCATGGACATCACCAGCTGGGTGTCTTCTCTGGTGATGCTCTGCCAGGCCTCTATTGCAGCCATCTTTAGCTTATGCTTTTTTTGGGGTCAAGTCCCCTTCAGTTTTCTCTTCAGCATAATAAAGGCATGCTCAATTGGGTTCAGATCGGGTGATTGATTTGGCCACTCAAGAATTGACCATTTTTTAGCTTTGAAAAAATCCTTTGTTGCTTTAGCTATAAGTTTGGGATCATTGTCTTGCTGTAGAATGGACTGCTGGACAATGGGTTTTGAGGCATTTGTTTGAACTTGAGCAGATGGGATGCGTCTATACACTTCAGAATTTATTATGCTACTACCATCAACAGTTGTATCATCAATGAAGATAAGTGAGCCAGTACCTTCAGCAGCCATACATGCCCAGGTCAGAACACACCCACCACCGTGTTTCACAGATGAGGTGGTATGCTTTGGATCTTGAGCATTTCCATCCCCCCTTCATACTTTGCTCTTGCCATCTCTCTGATATAAGTTAAAAATATTTCCTCATCTGTCTCATCTGTCCACAAGACCTTTTTCCAGAACTGTGGTTGTTCTTTTAAGTATTTCTTGGCAAACTAACCTGGCCATCCTATTTTTGTGGCTAACCAGTGGTTTGCATCTTACAGTGTAGCCTCTGTATTTCTGTTCATGAAGTCTTCTGCGGACAGTGGTGATTGGCAAATCTACACCTGACTCCTGAAGAGTGTTTCTGATCTGTCAGACAGGTATTTGGGGATTTTTCTTTATTATAGAACGAATTCTGTCATCAGCTGAGGAGGTCTTCCTTGGCCTGCCAGTCCCTTTGCGATTAGTAAGCTCACCAGTGCTCTCGTTCTTCTTAATGATGTTCCAAGCAGTTGATTTTGGTAAGCCGAAGGTTTGGCTAATGTCTTAACAGTTTTATTCTTATTTCTCAGTCTCTTGGCCAATAAACGTATTCATTCCTTCATAATGGCTTTAATTGGCACAACTTTGGTCCTCGTGTTGATAAACAGCAATAAAGGTTTCCAAGGGTGATGGAAAGACTGGAGGAAAGACTAGGTGCTGAGAGCACTTGTATACCTGCATTAAGGAGGCCATTAAACACACCTGAGGAATTACAAACACCTGTGAAGCCATGTGTCCCATACATTATGGTGCCCTGAAATGGGGGGGACTATGTACAAAACACAGCTGTATTTTCTACATGGTGAAACCAAAATATATAAAAAATACCCTTTAATAAAATCTGACAATGTGCACTTTAGTCATGTGATATTTTTTTTCTATTACAAATCTGAAATCTCAAATTACAAAGGCAAATAAATAAACTATGGGTCTTTGTCCCAAACATTATGGAGGGCACTGTGACATTGCTGCTCTACACCAGCTAACTAATAGATTTGGTTACTAAAAATCCTTTGTTATATGAAAATGTCAATATTGGGAGATACAGTAAACCATTAATTTTTGTGGGGGATACCAGCTGCATCGGATGGTGAGAAAATAAGTTGTTAATTAACCTCTTTTAAGGATGCAGTAATTCAAAAGCAAACTGCTTGTTTTTTCAAACTGAAACATTCACTGAATGGCCATTATCGCCAGATGGAAGAGAGTAGATGCTCAAATGTTTCTTCCCTCATTATATATGGCTTATTTATTGACATGCTTTGCATTGAGCCTGAACAAAAAGACTAATGTATTATAGGTTTTATAGACCTATTTCAAAGACAGTCTCCCAATGCATTCCCTATCCTTCATTGTATCAGGTGAACCTTCTGTAAAGCAACAATTAAAAAGTAATAAAATGCTTTGTTAAGGCAAAGATTTTCAAAGGAAATATTTTCTAACTGGGAACAGCTGTAGTTCATTTTAAAATAAAATCACTGGAGCAAAACGTCTCCTGTTTACCTATTCAGATGATCATATCTGGAAGAGCAACCCTTCAGGAGAGGTAACATTGACTAGACTTCCATCCCTAAGTGCCAATAGACTATTCTTTCAGATGATGTTTGGGAGTTGTTATTGGTAAAGCATGGGTCAAGTTCATTGTCATCGCTGTTGGTTGAAAGTCCTGCTGAGTCTAGCTTCTTCGTCACTTGTATCTAGATTACCTGTTAGAGAAGCGTAAAGGAGAAAACCAGTTTGTATTGTTGGATAAAAAACTTGCAAAAAAATCTTTTGCCGCATTTTCAAGGTCTTCATCAGTCAGGTTATGGAGTACAGAAGTTGAGATGTTATATTACAAGACATTGATAAGGCCACATTTGGAGTTCAGTTTTGGTCATCCTGTTATAGGAAAGGTGTTCAGTTGGAAAGAGTGCAGAGAAGGTATATGAGGATGTTGCCAGGGCTTGAGGACCTGGGCAATAGGGAGTGATTGGGCAGGCTAAAACTTTATTCCTTGGAGTGCACTAGGATGAGGGTATCAAGTCAAGTCAAGTTTATTTGTCTTCTTGCGTATGGCGTGCATTGCCTAATGTTGTAAGACAACTTGTTCTGTTTGATCTTCTGTTGTGCATGCTAGGTTGATTGCTTTCGTTGAAACAGGGTGGACCACATGAAGGTTGCAATCTCCCACCCCAGGGATGCTATAGAAGTATATAAGACCATGAGTGGAATACAACGTGTAGATGCAGAGTCTTTCACCCAGAATCAGGGAAATTAAGAACCAGACGATTTATGTTTAAGGTGAGAGAGGACAGAATTAATAGGAACCTGACAGGCACCTTTTTCACACAGAGGCCGATGGCTATATGGAACCAGCTGCCAGAGGAGGTAGGTGGGGCAGGTACTATAACAATATTTAAAATACATTTGAACAGATCCATGGATAGGAATTGGCCCAAATGCAAGCAGGTGGGACTAGTGTAGGTGGGGCATCTTGGTTGTCATGGGCAAGTTGTACAAAAAGGCCCGTTTCCATGCTGTATGACTGATCCAAGGCCAAAAAATTGATTTATTTTTGAGAAAAGTACGCAGCATACAATATCTCTTCATATGTTCGAATTAGTAAATCTGCTCGGAAAGAATGCTGATTAGAATAGTTATTAATGAATTTATCTCATTGTTTCAACATGCTCAATAACCCCCTCAGAAGGTTAGCCATACCAACTGTTGATACAGAATAATGAGCACTCTGAACAACAGGTAGTTCTGCTAAAATGCAATATTTGTGTTCCTCGGGAAGCTCACTTAGCAGAAAATAGCATTATAAAAACAACTGGCAATGGAAAAGTGAGCTGGGGGCTATCGACTTACGATAATAAAGTTTATTTTACCCACAGGTCATTTAAAAATAACGGCCTTTTTAATTAGCTATATGTTTACTTTGTTACTGTAAACGATAATACTGTAGACACCACAGACTGCAGATGCTGGAATCTTGTTGGGGGGGGGGAAAGCAAACTGCTGAAGGAACTTGGTGGGTCAGGCAGTATCAGGGGAACAAAATAGACAAATGATCAGTCTAAAGAAAGGTCCCAACCTGAAAAGTCGTATGTCTAGAAAGGAACTGCAGATGCTGGTTTAAATCGAAGATGCACTCCAGCTTGTTGTGTCTACCTTCTGAAAAGTCGTATGTTCATTTACATCCACAGAAGCTGCCTGATCTGCTGAATTCCTGCAGCAGTTTTTTTTTCTCTCTGTATGGTGTGTTGTTTAATAGTGCACAAGTGTCAATAGAAGTGACTGCTTTTGAATTTCAGCAGCCACCTGCGTTAAAATTGACGGACAATATAGATAATAGGTGCAGGAGTAGGCCATTCGGCCCTTCGAGCCAGCACCGCCATTCAATGTGATCATAGCTGATCATCCACAATCAGTACCAATGGTGAGATAATGGTGTCTGATTGCTGCAGGAATGTTACATGGAAAGTTTTTTTTCCTCGACTCTTTTCCTAGGGGAGCTTTTTTTCTGCTTGTCAATTTCCATAGTAACTTTTCTGCTCTTCCCGGTCTAAATCTCATAACTAATCTGACTCATGTAATACACACAGTGTACCCTAATTAATCCATCGCATTGTATCCAATCTGGATTATAGGGACACATATTAGAGCAGTACTGCCTTTAGATGTATTTAATAAAAATAAGTTCATATTTTGACATCACACAAAGTTTCTTCATGACCTGGGGTTTTAAATTTGTGCTAAAAGTTTCTCACACACACACACACACTGTTGCATCAGCTTATTATGCATCTTGCTATAGCTGTTTCAGAGATCCAAGTGGCTTTTCAACATGATAATTGGTATCATTGATAATCTTGTGTTGCCATTATTTCATTCTTATAGTTTTGTTCATTTCAATAATTAGAACAGTTTTTTAGGCCTAGATAGCAGCACTGAATCACATAACATCAGCAGCAAATACTAAGCAGTGAACATCGTGAAACCCTCTGACACCCCTGTCACAGATTGTATAGTACATTATGAGTATAATGGATCAACCATTTAAATCGATTAACAATAGTATCTTGATTCTGGTTATGTTGGCCATTTGAGAAAAAAATCAAAACATACAATTGCTGTTCATACATTGGAAGTCCCAGTTTTATTTTGAAGCATTTTTGATAGCAACATTAATTTCGGTATGGTGGAAGTGCACTTGATTTTGTTATAGAATTATGAGTTAGAATTATCTAAGGTATCTCCTGATCCTGAAGACATATACTGTACAGAATTAAATCATGTTTTGCCTCCTTGAAAACTGAAAGCTAAAATCTTTGTAATAATATGCCTTGACTGTCCATGTTCGATATGTGGACTGTTTAACTTTGAACTTTTCAGTAAATAGTAAAAGAATAGCAACCATCTACAGGAAAGACAAGCATAAACAATTGGTATTCCCATTAGTTCAAAGCCGGCAATCTGCATCTATATACAACAGGGTTATCTTAGGTGGGACATCTTGGACGAGTAGGACCAAAGTGCCTTTTTCCGTGCTGGATGAATGATGGGGAGTTTTACAATAAGGTCATAGTTTAAAAGTGCCATTGCTGCTTTTCTTAATGATAATAATATTCACATGTAAATTAGATGCACTCGTGCATCTTCGTATAAACAATGCTTAGACCAAGGAGGATTTTTTCATTATGTACTTTGATTTTAATAGTACTGCCAAACATTATTTTTGCTGGCTACAGATTAAATGTATTCACAATGTGATAAATATATATTAGGTATTACATTTATAAATGTCAAATTTTTCTCTCTTGTCTATACTGAGTCTGTTGATTGTAACAGAACGTTATAACTATCGAGTGGTTCCTTGCACTAGAGTAAATACATTTCATTCATGGTTTAAGATTCCAGCAGTCAGAATCTACAACCGTGAATGAAATTTGCTCTAGTGCAAGGAACCACTCTATAATTTTAACATTCCAACTGTTACAATCAACTTACCCAGTATAGACAAGAGAGAAAAATGTGACATATGTAAACGTGTACGATGTGATTGGGTTAGGGCTTTCATTAAATTTATTGTATGGATAACTAGACTAGCAGAGTACAGGGTAAGTGTAAGTACAGGGTAGCTGCCTATGAACTAAGCTAGAGTTGGCCATGTCAGAAGTAATACGTAGAAATATTCTGAAAAATAATCAAACAAATATTTACTGTGCATTCTTTTCTCCTCAGACGCTGCCAAAGCAACTGTTAATGTTATTTTAATTTCACATTTCTAGCACTGCAATAATCAAAGTTTTTCTAATTTGGAATTCATTACCAATTCTGTTGAGATATCCCACTCACAAAATTTTACATATCCTGTAGATCATGATATTTATCACCTATTTTTCAGGCTTTAAAATGCAAACTTTTATTCCTGGCTCTAATATCCTCACTAGACATTGTTCTTTAAGCATCCTCTTATTAATTATATCGATTATGCAAACTATTATTATCTTATTAGTCTAATAATTAGTTCAATGATTACATTCCAATATGTTAGTAAAGTAACGAGGTATTACACTGGAGCCTCCCCCTGTTCGTGTTCTGAATTGATATGTTCATGCAACCATTTGCAATAGGAGTTGCAAAATAACAATTAGAAATGAGAATGCTGCATCCCTAACTCGGGGAAAGAAGGTACCTTGAGATTTCCTAATCCTGTAAGTGAATTTTGTTTGGATAAAAGTTATTTATTTTATTCCAGTACACTGAATCAATTGCATCTTGAAATTCTAGATGACCGTTAAATGGAAAACAAAATTAGGTCTTTCCTGCCGTATTTATCTGTCAATACTAAGAAATCAAGATGCTACCATCACTGCCTATATCACTTGGAAATGCATCCTAATCAAAATAAAACAACGTCCACAAGATAACATTTTCTTTTCAATTTTGAACATAAGATGAATTGTTTCATTGTATGCTCAATGGGTTTCAGCGGATTTTAAACGGGTATTGAACAATGATTTCTTCATGTAATTTAAAGGTATTTTTTAAAAAGGTTTTGGAATCTTATCAAGAAGTCATTAAAAAGTTGTTTCAGTTTATAGAGTATACAGAGATCGAAAATATTTATCTCTAAATATTGTTTTGGGATGTTATTTAAAGTCTATACAGTGGACAAATTTGCATTAATCAGAATTCAATGGAATGTAGCAGATCATTTTTAACAACAAATATTTGATACATTTGAATTCTTCCAGAATACCAACCCTATGCATTTTCTGCAAATTGTTTCGTAAATGAGACTAGGCCTCTGCCACAGTGGCAGAATAAATCCTTTTTTTTCCTCTCACAAATACTTATCCATACCCCATGCAAGCATGTTAGATATTTTGAAGTAGATAAATATATATGTGATATTCCATATAAATTTCAACCTAAGACATAAACTTTTGCTAACTATGTACTTGTCTAAATATCTTTCAAATGGTGTTATTGTACATGTTAAAACTACTTCATCTGGCACCTTGCCCATAATCCAACTTCCCTCTGTGCCATGTTGCCCCTCAGGTTCGCTTTATATCTTTCCCTCTCAGCTTAAACCTGTGTCCTCTAGGGCATAGCCTGGGAAGCCTATTCCCCTACTCTGTGAAAAAGACTACATTCGCCCTATCTGTTCCCCCCATGATTTTATACATGTCTATAAGATCACCCTTCAGTGTCCTGCATTCCAAGGAATACAGTCCTAGTCTGCCCGATCTCTGCCTATAGTTCTGTGCCACTTCTAATAACATTCTATGCTGCTATGTCATTCCGATTAGAGAAAAATAGAGATGTTCCTACCTTGAGCACAAAACACTCTGAAAGTAAAATGTTTTGAGTAAGGAAGAGAAACAAAAGTTGAACCAACATGACTGGGCTTTTCTGTTGTTTAAATAAACAGTGTAACCTTGCAATGCTACCTTTTATAGGGTACAATAAACTCAGCTTTGCAGATTGACATCCTGAAATAGATCACCATCAGATGGCACAGACATAGGTCAATATTTATGAAAACATCAAATAGAATATGGAACATGAACAGGCCCTTTGGCCCACAATGACTATGCTGAACATGATGCCAAGCCAAACTCTTATCTGCCTGTACATGATCCATATCCCCCCCGCCCCCATTCCCTATATATCCATGTCCATATCCAAAAGTCTCTTAACACCAGTATGTGCCTCCACTGCCAGTCCTGCAGCACATTCCTGGGACCCAATACACTCAGTGTAAAAAAAACAACTTGCCTTGCACATATCCTTTAAAATTTTCCCCTCTTATTTTAAAGCTGTGCCGTCTAGTATTTGGGATTTCCATCTGGGTAAAAAATTCCATTGTCTCCTCTCGACCTCTGGTGTTCAAGAAAAATCAGTCCAAGTTTGTCCAAACTCCTTGTAGCTGATACCCTCAAATCCAGGCATCATTCTGGTAAACATTCTCTGCACCCCTTCCAGAGCGACCACATCCTTCCTGTATTTGGGTGACCAGAACTGCACACTATACTCTAAATACCGCCTAACCAAAGTCCTATAAAGCTGCATCATGAGTGCCTGACGTACTCAATGCCTCAACCTCAACCAGTGAAGGCAAACACATCATATGCCTTCTTTACCACTATTTACTTGTGTTGCCACTTGAAATAATTTATGGACTTGGACCTGTTGTACAAGGCTGTTAAGGGTCTTGTCATTAATTGTGTATTTTCCCCTAGCATTCAAACCCCCAAAGTGCAACACTTTGACACTTGCCCGGATTAAACTCCACCTCCCATTTCTCAGTTCATTTCTCTAGCTGATCTATATCCCGATATTTACTTCGACAGCCTTCCTCCAGCAATCTTGGTGACACACACAAAATCACAAATAACACAGATCCCAGCTCAAATCCCTGTGGAACTCCACTAGTCAAGAGCTCCAGCCTGAATATCGTCCTTCCACTACAATCTTATGTTTTCTATCAGTAAGTCAGTTATGAATCTATGCAGCCAAGTCACAGTTAATCCTGTGTATCTTATTCTTTTGGATTAGTCTACCATGGGGAACTTTATCAAATGCCTCACTAAAATCCATGTAGACATCCACCACCCTACCCTCATTGATTACATTTGTCACCTCAAAAAATCTCAAGTTAATAAGTCACGACCTGCCGCCTAAACAGCCATGCTGACTATTCCCCATTAACCCATTCAACTCCAAATGGAGTAAATCCTGTCCCAAAGAATCCTCTATAACAACTTCCCTAATACTTATTTTAGCATTGTTTTATATAAACTGTAATTTAAAGGATATTAGGTTATTTCAGCAAAAATATTTACCTCTATTTCAAATGGAAATATTGCATCAGAAAGATCTACATTACTATAGTATTTCACTGTTGTGCAGGACTAAAAGATTAAAAAAATTAAATGGCAGCTTCAGTCAACAATATTTGCAATTCAGTTGGTACTGCGGGTGTTTCTTGTGTGTGTGGGCTCACTGGTACAAGCTACAGGCCTGAGATATATTGCCATCTCCTAAACACTCTTGATCAGTTGAAAGAAGTAACTTGTGTTCCATGTCCAGAGCTCTGCTGACTGGTTTCCCATTGTTGATGTATGGTTAGGATTAGGCTAACATGTCAGCTCTTTACTAATGTGAAACTTCATAATGTTTCAACTAATTCCACTAATTCTAGAGCTTCTATGGGCATGGTCTACAGGTATATGCCTAAGGTAGTCCTGAAGTCAAATTTTGAGCTTTGCCAGTTTGATTACAGTTGAAATGCATATTTTGTCTTTAAGGAAATTCAAACTGAAAAATATATAGCACATTAATTTAGGGGTAAAAAATGCAATAAAGAATTCTCTCTATATTAAATGATATTATTTTAGGTGATTTGCAGAAACTATTTTGGAATAGGAATGTTATCTTTTATAAAACCATGGACATTTACTGATTCATAATGTATTATTAGTTACTTCTCACTTAATTAAGTGCAGTTAATATTTGCTCCTCTTCATTAAAATATGGTAGAATGTTTTGCCCAGTTATTCAAAGAGGAACTCATCCTAATTGATATATTTTGTTAATGCTGAAACTTCACTGTTTAAAAAAAAAAGTTAGACTTGGAAGGCAAATTGACAGTGCCCTGGCTATGATCACTGCCCATTGACTTGTACTACAAACTATGTATGTTTATAAATGTATTGTGTGTGTGTGTGTGCTTGAATATATATAAAATATATATGCACCGATGTCGCTTTTAAGAATAGACAAGTTATCAAAGTCCAGTTAGCAGCCATAGTTTCACGCCAAAACAAATATCAGCAGCAAAGCAAAAGAAAAAAATCAGCATTTACTCGAAAATCTACCATTGTGTGGAGTTAAAGTAGAAATGGTTTTAGTTTTGGGCAAGTTGTGAACAAGAATAAATTGCATCACTTCCTATGATAGCTCAGTATTTTAGTAATTTATGCATTGCAGATTATCTCTCAAAAGGTATAATTCAGTGACTTTAAAAATGATGACTTTTCGGGAGCTAAAATATTTTAAAGTATTTGGTAACTGTTATAACAAGTTTATTTATAACTGGGAGTAGCTGGACAGCATTACTGGAATTTGTTCATTCAAATCTCTTCAACTTTATATCAGAAATGTCTACATTTCCTGCCTCTGACTAGAACTGATGCAACAGCTGCTCATTACTGCTCTGAAATGTGTCTCATTGGCTGTCTGAAGGTTTTTGAAAGCATTACTTTAACACATGTAAGCACACTTGTGGTAGTCTTGTCCCCATTGAAGGATTGTATAATGGTGGTTGGGAATATTGGTAGTCAATTCAAATGTTAATTGCCACTCAATTTAATATTTTGGATGTGATTATTCTAACTACTTTAGCCAATTGAATATATTGTAATGGAAAACTAATATAGTTCAGCTGAACAGTGGTGCAGCTGCTGTCTCACAGCGTCAAAGACCCAGATTCAATCCTGTCTCTTGGTGCTGTCTGTATGGAGTTTGCATGTTCTCCATGTGACCGCATGGGTGCTCCAGATTCCCACACATCCCAAAGACGCGAGTTTGTAGGTTAATTGGCCCCTGTAAATTGACCCTCGTTTGCAGGGGGTTGTGCAAAAGTGGGACAACACAGAACTAGTGCGAGCAAGTGATTGATGGTCAGTGTGGATTAGATGGGCCAAAGGGCCTGTTTCCATGTTGATCTTTAATAAAGTACTCTCCCATGAGCAAACTTTTATCTTTATTAGACTGTATTGTGTGATTCATTTCCATTGCACTTGGAATTATTGGGAAATTAGGATATATCGAAAGGCTTGAGGAAATTATAAGAGTGCATTATTTAATGAACCAAAATGTTGCATTGTCTATAGATCAACAGCTCATGCTGTTATAACAGGCCATTGATTATAAAACAAATAATACTGGGCTTAGTGTTGAATGCAGTGGACTGAAAATGTCACTTCACAACTCCAACTACTGTTTCTTGGATTGCAGTGTCTTTTGAGCTATATTGTCTGCACAACTTACTATATTGTTTTGGTTGTACAATAATCAAAGCTCCGTATACGTTTAATTGTTGCTTTATTGTGACAGTATGGCTTTGTAGTCAAATTTTACAATCTCCTTTTAGGCCTGTTTTAAAGGTCAACAGATTTCTCTTGGCAAACTATTTTCTTTTCATTTTGATGTCTAACAAAAGTACATTAAACCAAATCGTGTTCCATAGTGAGGGATTGTCAGTGGTTAAATAACTGTTCATGAGCAAGGCTATCCTGTGAATCAGCAAAAATAATGTAGATCTTCTGTATTTGTACATGGTGAAAATGCAGTCAGAGAATAAAAGTTACATTTACCGAAAATTCTCAAATTTGTTTGCTGTTTGCTATATATCTTTCCACAATCTAATTTTTCATACTGTTGTTAGAACCACCAATTAAAGCATAAACTACAAGATTAATTGTTAGTACTACCTTTTCTGATATTATAATTACCTGAAAGTATCTTTTCACAAAATTCCATCCTAACGCTTCTTAATACAGCTCTCATACGCTCCAAACCCTCTTTTGTTTTATTTGGATGTGGTGAACGGTAAATATAATGTCAGTTGGGGGGTAATTGACATTATTTGAATTAAGATGTCAATATTTTAAAGGGATATGCTTGTGTTCAGTTTTTATAGATAGAAATAGGAACGTACATTCCAGCTCCTGTTCTGTTTGCCATTCTGTTAGATCACGCTGCTATGTCAAATACCTTTCACTGGTCTCCTTTAATACCTTTGATTAAAAAGAATCAATTTTATGCTTACATTTGGTTGTTAACATCAAGAGTAATTTCGACAAACTTCACATTTTTACCAGCCTTTATATGTACTAGTATTTCCTCTCCACGCTCCTGAAAGGTTTAATCTAACCTGTCTATATTCCTTTGTCCTAAATTCTCCAATGAGAATAGTTTCTCTATCTGGTTTATGAATTTCCCCATCTACCTTAGATTTCAATCTAAACATTTAAACTTCTAATTCTAGGGTACACAACACATTTGTATAATCTTCCTTGTCTTTAACATGAGAAATCCAAATTAAACTAAAGTTTTGCACTCCTCCCCCCAAAAAAAATTTGAATCAAAGGGGTGATACCCAAAAGTAAACTCAATTGTCCGCATGTAATCTAACTAGGGTCAGGTAAAGTTGTTTGTGCACCTTCTATCACCTTGTATTTTAGATCTCTAGATTAAAAAAAAAATCATATTTTTTGTCCTTGTTATTTTCTATGAGTATCAATTACATTTTTAACATGGCCAACTGAGTCTTTGGATTTCAAAAAAACTCAAAAGTGCTGGAGTAACTCAGTGGACCAGGCAGCATCTCTGGAGGACATGGATAGGCCACGTTTTGGGTCACGATGATTCTACAGATCTTCAACAATAGATGTTGTCAGTCTATTCATATTTCTTCATGATTGTTTGCTTCTATTTATACTTCTCACTATCATTGTGTGGTTGGCAAAGTTGGATAAGTGTTTCTCATCCAAATAAATTGATATGACTTAATAGTTGAGATCCCAAACAGACCATTAGTCACATCTGATCTCCTGTCCCTTAAACTCAACTATCTTGTCTCCCACCATCTATATTACTAAAAGTCTGTTCTTGACTGGTTTTGGCTTTCTGTGCTGCGATTTCCAAGAGTACGCCGCCACCTACGGCCGTCATTTTTGGCCACCTCGCTCAGAGCCCCCCTCCGCCACATGTGTGCCGAGGATTTTTCCCGTCGATGAAAATTGACAAGAGATATTAATGTTTTTACAAAATTCCCCATTCTCTCTGCTGCCCCTGCTGGAGGGAGGGGGAGGGACTATAAAAACCAGGAAGTGTTGTACCTCAATCAGTCTCTGCAAGTGGTGTGCCTCAATCAGAGTTCTGAATGACACTGACAAATGTCTACAGCACTGTGAGTACCCTTAATTTGGATTGAAAATGAAAATATGGCCTGCAAATGGTTGTTTGGGTTGAAGTAAAAAGGCACTCTCTCTCTCCCCCCCTCCCCCCCCCCCCCCCTCCCTCCTCCCCCCTCCCCCTCTCTCCCCCTCTCTCTCTCTCCCTCTCCTCCTCTCTCTCTCTCTCTCTCTCTCTCTCTCCCTCTCTCTCTCTCTCTCTCTCTCTCTCTCTCTCTCTCTCTCTCTCTCTCTCTCTCTCTCTCTCTCTCTCTCTCTCTCTCCTCTCTCCCCCTCTCTCTCTCTCCCTCTCTTCTCTTCCCCCTCCCCTCCATTAGCGTGAGTGTGGGGGGGGGGGGGTAGCTAGTGTGTGTGCTGCATGACGCTGCCCCTGCCCCCCCCCCCCCCCCCCCCCCCCCCCCCAACCGCACGTTGGGGGAACAGACCCAACGGGTCTGCACTTGGTGTAGTTTGACTTGTTTTCTAAATGACTAATTATACTCATGCCCAATGAGGTGCAACTGCAGTTAACAATCTCATGAGACTTTATCAGATGCCATTTGTAATGTCCACATGATGTACATTTTTATTCCCCTGTCTATTAATTTTAATAATCTCAGTAATTTTAGTCACTATCCTGTAATTACTTGATAATTAATGCTAGGCAATGTAATTCCCTGTACATAGTACACAGTAGTGACGGTTTTCCAGCTCAAAGGAACAGTTACTAAATTGAGAAATGTAGAAAATTGTAGCCAGAGGTTTCTCTCATTTCTCAGAAATCATTTGGTCACAGGGTTTGTTATTCATTACTAACATTAAATATTTCATTACTCTTGTTCTGTACACAATAACATGCTCTCTGATTCAATATTCAAATCTGGCCAGGCATCATAATCCTTGTTAAAAACTAATGCAAGATGTGACCAGCCTTATTGTAGTTGAATTTTTCAACATCATTATTTCTGTTTACCCTCCTTTTGAAATTAATTGTTGGTTTTTATATGCCTTGCAAGTTTATTTTCACGGCTTGTTTTACAATTCTTACTGTTAGTCCTCGTGCACCTGCAATACCAGGTTGAGTGCTATATTTGCTTTCTGATATATTGTCATTTTTGCTCTAACTGGTGGCAATTGAGTTCATGCCCTTGGGGATTATATAATGTGGTGGTGTATTGGTTAAATTGCCAAACTAGTCAAGTATTGCTATTTCTCTTCATTGTTTACCTCGTGTTACAACTTGTATTCTTGAAGGAGTTTCATCCTTAATCATCAAAGCTAATCCTTTCTATTAATTTTGTAGTCTTTCTGGTATATCTTGTAACCTGTGATTGTTTTTTTCCTTTTACATATTTGTATAAAGAAAACACTTTTTAACCATATACACACTTTTTAACCTGCTATTTAGCTTGGTTTTTTTTTCCTTACACACTTCTTGATTTCGTAATGTTGTTTAGTTGTCATCAAACCACGATTGCATTTAGATTCCTCCATGGCAATTGTAAAATTTTAATTAAAATTAACAATCCAGAATTATTAAAATCAATGAATCAGATGATCTTAGTAATAAAGCGACTGCATAGTTATTAAAAACCACCTGATTCAGACATGTCTTGTGGCAATCCCTCCGAGGCAAGGCCATACATTCTGGTGACATGAGACTGCAGATGCTCAATCTGGTGCAAAAACACAAACTGATGGAGGAACTCAATGAGATGAGCGGCATCCATGAGGAGAAAGAAGTTGTTGATGTTTTGGATCACAATCTTGCATCACCGAGATGAGAAAATCATTTTTTACACAGAGAGTGGTGAATCTGTGGAATTCTCTGCCACAGAAGGTAGTTGAGGCCAGTTAATTGGCTATATTTAAGAGGGATTTAGATGTGGCCCTTGTGGCTAAAGGGATCAGGGGGTATGGAGAGATGACAGGGATGGGATACTGAGTTGGATGACCAGCCATGATCATATTGAATGGTGGTGCAGGCACGAAGGGCCGAATGGCCTACTCCTGCACCTATTTTCTATGTTTCTATCACGACTGAGTAGAGGGAGAGTACAACTGGTATAAAGAGGAAGGGCTGTGAATCAGGTGATAGGTGGCTTAGTAAAAACATACTTGAGCACAAGAGTAGTAGAAACCACAGGGTGAGCAACAAGAGAGGGTTTCTCAGAACTCATGTTTAAGAGTGGAACATAACTTCTTCAATGTCGACATGCTTTGAAAAGACTTCACATTCTGGGCTTTCCAGTGATACCCATAACCCATAAAATAAAATGAATAAATAAATATGGATGTTCATTTTAGAATTTTCCATGCCTTAACTGGTTTGTCCATTATACTGTGGAAAACTTTTTTTATCTCAATCCTTTTAAAATCAGCAAGAAGCTTGATAGTTTCATTTTTCTGTGTGAAACAGTACTTTGAAAGTGATTATTTTAAAATTAGAGAAATCAGCTTCATTAAACTGTTAACTAAATCGGAGTCGCTGCACCATAAAAAAGTTATATACCTGTTCCTTTAATGGTTTTAGGAAGTATTGCTATCTCTCTTCATTGCTTACCTCTTGTAAGAACCTTATATCCTTCAAGGAGTTTCATCCTAAATCATTAATGCTAATCCTTCTTATTAATTTTGTTGTTCTAGTATATCTTGTAACCGGCGATAACTTTTTTTTGCTTTTACATATTTGTATAAAGATTTTTTTTAACTAAGTTTACCTGCCATTGT
Source organism: Leucoraja erinaceus (assembly GCF_028641065.1). NCBI lineage: Eukaryota > Metazoa > Chordata > Chondrichthyes > Rajiformes > Rajidae > Leucoraja > Leucoraja erinaceus. Next base: position 25,913,559 of record NC_073387.1, read on the forward strand.
GCTAGTTTATTTCTTACACACTTCTTGATTTTGTAACACTGTTTAGTTGTTGTAGTCACCAAATCTCAATTTGCACTATTATTGTCTAGTTACCTGGTATTACTGATAATTTATTGTATTAATGATTGTGTATTTATTTGTTGTGTTGTTGCATTAATGTACCTGTGAAGCTGCAACAAGTAAGAATTTCATCGTTCTGTTCCCAGTGCATATGATGATTAAACACTCTTGATTTGTGACAATTTCACACTATTACTTTCTTCCCTTTGTTTTAGAATAATTCTTTGAATTACTACCTTTTGAACCCTCTTGCATTACCTGCTAGTTTAAATTTCTTGTGACATTCCTAACCATATTTCTACTAGAATGCTTACCCCAGTTTGGGTAGGAATTGACCCTTTAACCTCTTTCCGTCTTTTGGATGCAGTTCCTTTCCAAAATTGATGACATATTTACTCTAAAATAGAACATCACTTTTAAACCCAGTTCTTTCAGCCAGGCACTTCCCTCCATAATTTGTCTATTCTTAAATTATGTGATTGTAACCTTTTAAGATTTTGCTTTATTCTAAAATTTACATCCTGATTTTTTTCTGAAGATCTCTTAATATTTCCAATTTGTCGGTCTCAATATGGACCATAACAACTGCTTCCTCCCTCCAGCATCCTGCTATCTCTATGCCTTGGGAATCTTGTGTGAAGCCAGGAATGTACCATACGGGCCTCCTGATTCTGTTTATAAAATACACCATCTTTAGGTTTGAGTTTATTATTGTCACGTGTAGTGAAGTACACAACGGGTTAGAAGTGAATTAAACAGTACCTAGTTTATGGATGGACCATTCAGAAGCCTGATAACAGACGGGAAGAAGCTGTTATCAGAGTGGTGGTGCGCGTTTTCAAGCTGCTTTACCATCTGCCAGATGGGAGCGGAAAGACGGAGGAATGACCATATTATTGCGTGTGACAAGTCTTTGATTATGTTAGCAGCTTATCGGGTAGCATGAAGTGCAGGAGTCAATGGTGAATGTCTGTACTGTGATGGACTGGGCTACATCTGCAACTATGTAATTTCTTGTAATCTGTCATTGCCACCCACAAATTATTGAATTTCCTGCAACTAAATAATGCATTTGCTTTCCTCTTCCACTGTAGATAGCATTTTGAGTTGTCATTTGGACAATCTGTTTGATATCCTTACAGGCAACAAATATTTTCCATTTTGAAAATAATTCCACAAATTCTCGATACTTTGCTGGCTCTACAATATAAATTTGGATAATCAAAGTTCATAACTGGAGATATAAGAAACCAAGTTCTGAAAATGTGTGGTTAATAATATAAGCATTTCATATAGGGTTAATGAATAGGGTAAATATAAATACAAACTTCAATGGCTTCAAGCAAGGTAAGAATGAAAGAATTTCACCCATTTTATAGACGTGGGAAATGGATACATATTGTGTTATCCAAGCAATTTGATTCGAGCATATTGACCACCACTGTTTTGAAAATGGCTCCAAATAAGTTACCAAATCATTTCCAATTGAATTTTAGGATAGGATGGATTCAGACATATCTGGACCACATTGCTTTTTCTCGAGTACACGTCAAGAGATTACAATTACACATTCCTTCTCTCTAGTGATGCTGCCTGTCCCGCTGAGTTACTCCAGCATTTTGTGTCTATCTAAAATGGATATCTCTATTCCTGGGAATCCATGAAGATTGCTAATGATAGCATGCTGTTGGCCAAATTGAAAGGCCCAGTAAATTACTTGAAAGGGCAAAGTGTCCACTAAAAGGGTACTTGAGCAACCATCCAGTAGTGTGTTGACACTGGGCATAAAGTTAACATTTCAGTTTTCTTTGCCCTCTAACTTTACTGTCTCTGTGCAAGTACCTTAGAAATAGGAAGGAATAGGAAATTGCAGCCTTACAATTTAGTAAGATCATAGCAGATCTTGCCCAACATTTTCCTACTAGTTCCTCATAATTTCCCATCAGTTCGAAAACCTAAGTAAGCTTCATGATATATTCAATACTTTAGCTTCTACAACTCTCTGGAGTAAAGATTCCAATGGTCAACCATGTGGGGCTGTGCAGGAAAACATATTCCCCCAAACATCCCCACATACCCCTCAGAATCTTACGTTGCAATGAGATTATTGATATACCCCGATCCATAGCATCTCAATCAACCTTGGCCTGTTCAATCTTGGATTTGAGATAACAGATCTTTTTTTTTAAACCACCTCATCCAACCTTACTTCCATCTGTCCCCTCGCTGGAAAGGCATTCAAGCGCAAGTTGAATGCCTAGGATGAAGCCAAAAATAACACATTTCTATATCCTGTTGAACAACTGCTGCAACCAGAGCAAAAGGTCAATTGCAGGATTAGCTGGAAATAGTAAGATAACGGTTTCAAATACAAACCCTCATTTGTAATGTGTGAGGAGCTGTGCAATTGCTCTCAAACTGAGATCAGCTGCTCAATTATCTGGAGATTTCTCCTCCCTGATTTTCACCATCACACATTCCTCACTTTTTAAAAAAAAGTGAATTTCTGGGTTCTTGAATGGTTTTAGAAAGTGGTCCCATTCCCACATAATTCACACTTCTATTAGAATCATATTATTGACAACTGGTGAATGGTTTACTTAGGTTCATTCAAACTCTTGCTTGCAAAGACAATGTACAAGAACTCACATCTTGCATGGTGTAATGCTGTGACAATACAGTCAAACTTGTGGCTGCCCTTTATTCCCCAAGTCTCAGACTCGACATCTCTCCGTGACCATCGGTCCTAGAATTGCTCTTTAATCTCAAATTCTCATGCTGTTCCAGGATTCAGTATGGGGTTAAATCCTGTTTGTAAAAATCATTCCTCTTCTATTCCTTCCAGTTCCTCTCCCTTCCAGGGAGGTCCAGTCCAGGTAGGTCCTACACATTCCAACCATATAAAGGGCGGTGGGTATATGGAATGAGTTGCCTGATTAAACAGCTGAGGCAATACAATAATATTTAAAGACATTTGGACCAGGTACATGGAGAGGAAAGGTTCAGAGGAATTTGGGTCAAGCATGGGCAGATGGGATTAGCATGGAAGGGGCATCTTGGTCATCATGGATATGTTGGTTTGATCTATCCATGCTCTATGACTGTTCAGTAGTCTGATAACGGGAAAAAGGTTGTTCCTGAATCTGGTACTTTCAAGCTTTTGTTTCTTCTGCTCGATGGGAGAGGGGGGGAAATGTGGAATGATGGGTATAAATGATTCTAGATTATGATGGCTGAATTGACTGATCCTCATACAAAGACCTAGTTTCCATATGGATGCGACTGAGATTCAGCCCATAGATCTTGTACCATCCTAACTACTTTGCCTCTTGTAATCTGGTGTTACTACAGTAACTTTCTTCTTTAATCTAAGTGTAGGTTGGATAGTAGTTAGGGTACTGGTACTCTCCTCTAGCAAGATGTGGGAAGTCAGGGAAACCTCCAGTGTCCCAGTGGATTGTACCAGTGGGAAGTGCACTCTGCTGCAGCTCCTGATTGACTGCATTAGGGAATTAGAGCTGCAGCTGAACGACCTTTGGATCATTGAGGAGAATGCGAGTATCAGAGGCGAAGTGAGATGTTCACAACTAAGGTAAAGGAAGAAAGGATATGAATGACTATCAGGATGGGTAAGGAGAGTTGACAGATTGCAGGAATCTCCTGTAGTCATTCCCCTCCAACACTTATACTGTATCCTTTTTCAAATGGTTGGCCATGCGGGAGAAAGCAGAAACAGTCAGGTCTGTTGCACCATATCTGCTTCGGAGGGAAAGCAGGGAAAGGTGAAGTCAGTCAGAGCAATAGTGATAGGAAACTATGGTTAGGGGGACAGACAAGAGGTTTTGTTGCTGCACAGGATGGTGTGTTGGCTTCCTGGGTGCTAGGGTACAGGGTCCAGGATGTCTTGGAGCGGCTGCAAACCATTCTGTGACCATCCAGAGGTCATTGTGCACATTGGTACCAACGACATATGGAGGAAAAGGGGAAAGGTCCTGCAGAGTGAACAGGGTTTAAGGAATATAGGGAGTTAGGAAAGAGGTTAAAAAGCAGGATCAATAAGGTGGTAATTTCTGGATTGCTCCCGGTGCCACATACTAGTGAAGGCAAGAATAGAACGGTAGGCTAGATGATGATGTGGAGCTGGGCACAGGTCCCGGTTTTTTGATCTATTTTGGGGCAGAAGTGATCTGTACAAGAGAGATGGGTTGCACCCGAACAGGAAAGACATTTACTTGTGCTGTTTGGGAGGGTTTAAACTGGATTGGCAGAAAGACGAGGTGCAAAGCAGAAAGGAATCATGAGAAGTTGAGGGCAAATGCTGTACTCAAAGACAGCAAGATTAGCAGACAGGACAGGCAGGTGGACTGCAGAGAGGAAGGACATAGAAACATAGAAAATAGGTGCAGGAGTAGGCCATTCGGCCCTTCGAGCCTGCACCGCCATTCGATATGATCATGGCTGATCATCCAACTCAGTATCCCATCCCTGCCTTCTCTCCATATGCCCTGATCCCTTTAGCCACAAGGGCCACATCTAAATCTCTCTTAAATATAGCCAATGAACTGGCCTCAACTACCTTCTGTGGCAGAGAATTCCACAGATTCACCACTCTCTGTGTAAAAAATGATTTTTTCATCTCGGTCCTAAAAGATTTCCCTCTTATCCTTAAACTGTGACCCCTAGTGCTGGACTTCCCCAACATCGGGAATAATCTTCCTGCATCTAGCCTGTCCAACCCCTTAAGAATTTTGTAAGTTTCTATAAGATCCCCCCTCAATCTAAATTCTAGCGTGTACAAGCCGAGTCTATCCAGTCTTTCTTCATATGAAAGTCCTGCCATCCCAGGAATCAGTCTGGTGAACCTTCTCTGTACTCCCTCTATGGCAAGAATGTCTTTCCTCAGATTAGCAGACCATAACTGTACGCAATACTCCAGGTGTGGTCTCACCAAGACCCTGTACAACTGCAGTAGAACCTCCCTGCTCTTATACTCAAATCCTTTTGCTATGAATGCTAACATACCATTTGCTTTCTTCACTGCCTGCTGCATCTGCATTCCTACTTTCAATGACGGGTGTACCATGACACCCAGGTCTCGTTGCATTTCCCCTTTTCCTAATCATCCACCATTCAGATAATAGTCTACTTTCCTGTTCTTGTCACATTTATCCACATAACACTGCATCTGCCATGCATTTGCCCACTCACTCAACCTATCCAAGTCACCTTGCAGCCTCCTAGCATCCTCCTCGCAGCTAACACTGCCCACCAGCTTTGTGTCATCCGCAAACTTGAAGATGTTGCATTCAATTCCCTCATCCAGATCATTAATATATATTGTAAATAGCTGGGGTCCCAGCACTGAGCCTTGCGGTACCCCACTATTCACTGCCTGCCATTCTGAAAAGGACCCGTTTACTCCTACTCTTTGCTTCCTGTCTGCCAGCCAGTTCTCTATCTACATCAATACTGAACCCCCACAATACCATGTGCTTTAAGTTTGCATACTAATCTCTTATGTGGGACCTTGTCGAAAGCCTTCTGAAAGTCCAGATATAACACATCCACTGGTTCTCCCTTATCCACTCTACTAGTTACGTCCTCGAAAAATTCTATAAGATTCGTCAGACATGATTTACCTTTCATAAATCCATGCTGACTTGGTCCAATGAATTCACCACTTTCCAAATGTGCTGCTATCCCATCTTTAATAACTGACTCCAGAAATTTCCCCACCACCGACGCTAGACTAACTGGTCTGTAATTCCGTTTTCTCTCTCCCTCCCTTTTTAAAAAGTGGGGTTACATTAGCTACCCTCCAGTCCTCAGGAACTACTCCAGAATCTAGACAGGTAATTTAAACTGCATTTCAATGCCAGAAGCTTAATAGACAAACTCAGGATGTGGATTAACTTAGGGGACTTGGATGTTATAGCCATAATGTAAACATGGCTTAGAAGGGCAAGAGTGGCAGTTCAATTTTTCAAGGGATATATGCTTTAATTATATTTGCATCATCGTAGGTGAAGTTTGGAAGGCTGGAGTTTGCCTAATGTACTGCCATTATTTAAGAAGGGCAGCAAGAGCAAGCCTGTGAAATACAGGCCTGCGAGCCTGAAATCAGTGATAGGAAAGTTACAAGGACATCTACCAGAATGTGTGGTGGTACAGACTAATTATGAATAGTCACAAATCTGACAATTTTATGAAAAAGTCACCAAGATGATTGAGGAAGGCAGGGCAGTGGATGTAATTTGTGTGGACTTTAGCAAGGCCTTTGTCAAGGTCCCACATGGAAGGCTAGTCTGAAAGGAATCCAAGGTGAGCAAGCCAAAGCCAATTAGATTCAAAATTAGCTCAAAGGAAGGAATCAAAGAGGAATTGCAAACGGTTGCTTTTACAATTTGGGGCTTGTGACCAGTGCAGGGCCTTAGGGGTTACATTATGCATCCCACTCTGTTAATATTATTAGTAAATTCAAAGATGACACTAAAATTGGTAATATAGTGGACAGTGAGAAAAGACATCTAAGATTACAGAGGATATTCATCATTTGGAAAGGTTGGCAAAAGGAATGGCAATGGAACCACCCTATCCCCATTCCTTCTTGTCCCAGCCAGCCACAGGTAGGTGCCTGGGTACTATGCAGGAAATCAAACAAAAACAATCCTCATAACAGCATCAATAAACACAGCCTAGGCAATAACAATCTCTCAGTATATCATCCAAGTAGTCTCTCCTTCTGAAGTTGGACAGTGAGTACTGACAAGTTATTTCATCAGTGCAGAATATCACAGTGGACATGAAGTTGAATAGGATTAAAATGGGAACACCAGCCAATTCATCATAGGACTAGAGGCTAATTGTGCGCATGCTCTTGAGCATGTAAAACACATTCAATCAAACAAACCAAACAGGCTTGTATCCCCGAGGCAGAGAATGGCATGGCACTAACTAAACATTAGGCCAACAACAGCAAGGATATGCAGGAAATATGCATTTCGCTGTATGCATTTCGTTGTCTCTGTACTGTACACTGACAATGACAATTAAAGTGGAATCTGAATCTGAATCTTACCAAGCAACACAGAAGTACAGCAAATAAAACTAATGAAATAAAACGTTAGTGTTGAAGCCTTGTGCATTTAATAGTTTTCTTATGTTAAAATAAAAACAATTGTATAGTGACAAATAAAATGGTCAGTAATGAATGCAGATGATAGTGTTCACAACCAAATGTTTCGGGTTTATTCAGATGATCAATGCATTATAAAATACACAGACTTAACAGCACTGATTTCCACAATGCACTGCAATCCTTTGCACATGCAGAATAAATAACTCTTTGATCTGAAAGCAATCTCAGTTGTGCTACGCCAGAACCTCGTGTTTGCCATAGATCACCCTTAACGTGAATTAAAAGTATAGAAAACAATTGTCCTGAGCAGCCATGCTGTATTTCACGTTGAAATTCAACACATGACCCTTTTCCCCTTAAACCAACAAACGTGCTCCCAATAGTGAGGCAATGTTTCATCACCTCGTTCACAAATGGCTATTTGCACCTGCAGGATGGACACCAATACTTCACAATCATTCAGCAAATTTTTGCCTAGCCTGAGAATTAGTCTTAAAGACTTGACAATATATTCCCATTGCGCTGCTTTGAATCTTCCAGTAGATTATACCAGTGTGTGTTAACTCAAATTCTCTTTCCCAGGTCTGTGAAAGAACAGTGTGCACCTTTGACATTTCCAAAAACAGAAGACACGTGTGTGTAATTTGAATCGCAACCACATTATAAGTACTGTATAGACATTCAACAGATCCCAGCTCCAATAACAAACGATTTCCATGGGAGTTTTGTGTTAAACAAATAAATATTTCATAATGCTCCAAGTAACGTCGTATTTGAATCTCCACGTGCTTTCATTTAAAACTCCATATATTTTCATATATCTCAAAACTGTTTACTATACAGAGAACATGATACTGGGTAATGAAATATTTTCACTTATTAGTTTATATTCCCATTATTACAATGCACTCCACATTGAGCACACCTTAGGTATTAGTTTCAGGCCAAAGAACTTCCATATTGAAGTGTGGTCACACTGAAATGTTCAGATCAGCTACAAAATCAGGAAGCTTCATCAAATTAGAAGGAATTGATAATATTGCTAAGGCAGATGATCCTCCAACTTCCATCATACAATCAGGTTTTGGAAGGCTCTCCTTCTCACAGCAAAGCAATAAATGGAGAAGCGGCAGAAAAGATAAAATTAATGCTTCACAGTGGATACAGTAACACAAGCGACCATGGGAAGAGTTTGCCACTTAAATTCTCAGATGTAAACAATGTTTTTCATCCACTCAAATGTATCCTGCATCATCAGTTATTAATGTTCTCAAACCACCTCTTAACATGGGTTTAATATAACAGACCTGAAGATGCCTGTAATACTCACAATCACTGCATACAAGCCATAACTAAGATAACCATGATTCAGAGCAACCTGCAATATTTAAAATGTTGATTAGTCACCTTGGTACAGGGTATTTCCTGTAAAAGATGGAATCACACATGATATTGAGATTGTACCATCCAAAGTAATAAAGGCCACTCAGAAAGCTGTGTTTAGGTCTAAGGCTGTTTGGACTGGCATGAAAGCCCACTGTAACCATCATCCTCCAAGACTGCCATCTCATATTCTGCAGATACAATCTCCCCACAAAACAGTTCCCATTATTGCTCCCAGCTCCTCCCTCTCCTCTTCTTCATTCAACCCAGATTGGCAGCATACAGAGCATGTTTGGCTTTTGTCAGTGCTACAATAGTGTGGTGGCAATTTCCTTCAACCAGTGAGGCCATAATCCAAATATTGGTGCATTCAGAAACCCTGCCATTATACTGTTTGAAAATATTCAGAAACACAGGCTAAAAAACCCCAAACCCCCAAAATAAACCAAATCAGTGCAATTTGTCCCATTCAGCCTACTGGCCAGAGGCAAGATCCAATACTCATATGATCAATTCTGTCATAGTATTTGCTGAAATGTAATCTCCCAAAAAAGACAAAATGTAATGCTGCATTAAAAATCTGCACAATTTTTGTGGCCAGAATTAGAAACATAGATCCAGGAACCCAGGTGCAGTTGAAGCAGCAAGATAGGTATAGCGACCTGCTTGGTATTCGGAATACTCCTGAGATCTGCAACTATTTTCATTCGGTAACACAACAAAACAATTAAATGATCACAAAATAAGGCAAGAACAGATGCACATTATGCACAAAATCTTGGCAACTTTCTAAAGTATAAAATGCCGTACAATTAGCAGTATGTAGAGCATTATCTGAAGGATTCCACAGTCAGTGATATTCCAACAACAAAGGTCACTTGAGTTCAAGGGACAGACGTCATTTAGACACCACAGTGCCCATTAGTCACATTACATCGATCCAGTCTCAAACATCGTGAGAGCATATTCCAACAGTTTGAGTAAGGAGCTTCAGTCCAGGGAACTGTATAAGAATTTCTCCTTAAAATATTGGCAAATCAGGTGCTATTGGTGGCAGCAGCTAAACAGATAGGAAGATTTCTTCTTCTCGGCCAAGTTCACAGCTTCCTCTTCTGAAAGAGCAGAAAACAGTGATTGTTACACATTGAGCACCCCAGAACCTTCCAAAGACTGACAACAGTCCCCATTCCGGATCGATATCTGCCCCGAGCCACCACACACCCGCTACCCCAAAGAATGCATCACGCCGGTGTGTTTACCTGGTGCAAGCTGGAAAGCTGTTATATTCACGTAATCTTCTGCGACTTTTTGAAAGAGCTCATCTGAAATAAGAATACAAAAGGGTTTGTTTTTTGCATCAAATTCTCGTACATACAATTGCACCACTCGACAACATAACGGCTTCTATTTCATTGTAAAATGTTCAACTCTTTTTTTTTAAATCTCATCACATCTCTGCTTTTCAAAACCATCACAATATTTTACTGATGGTGGCTACACAGGAGGAAAGCCCACAGTGAAAGTGATATTAAATATTAATATACTGCAAAAAGGAAAAACTTACCAACATTCTGACCAGTCTTACTGGAGGTTTCAAACAACTTGGCTTTGATCTCTAAAAGACAGATATTTCATATCACTTGCACTGAAAAGGATTCAGAGGGCAGAATTGTCTGCACACAATTGCAGGTATCCTAACTTTGGGATGTATTTGTCAAATATCCAAAAGTACCATGGCGATAAAGGATCATGCAACATTTGAGTTTGCTAGATTTTTGGATATTTATCAAAGTACACTCTTTTAAATAAGCCTAATAATAAATCCTATAAACATCCTAATGAATCAATGTACATCTTTACGTAAAACATTGTTGATTTTTAAAATATGAAATAAAAAAGTGCTGGAAACACTGCATTCTGGAAGGAGAAACGGATTTTACTTTTTAGCTCAATGATCTTTCATCAAAACTGCCCTATGGAAGTCATTCACCACAAATTTTTGGCCATCTTCATGATGATTTCTGCATCATCATTGCTGCAAATACATCTTTCCCATGATATAGTGAACCGATCTGCATTGCAATACTCAAGCTGCGGCCTAAATAGTAATGGTACAATTCTAACATAACCTTCCTGCTTCTATTATTCTATGCTTCCGCTAATAAAGAAAAAAAAACAATGTGTATTTTGTTAACCACTTTAGAGATGCAACATGCTACATCTAATGATGTGCAGGCATACTTGCCAAGGTTTATGTTTCTCCTTGCCATTCAATATCCTGCCAAATAATGTACATTTCCTTGTATTGTTACACTTTATCCGAGTAGCAATCACACTCTTCTTCATTGGACTTTCCTGTGAAGTTGCTAAATAGCGTCACTAAAATAGTATATAGTTACCAGAATTAACTGTTGAGCCTTCCCGAGGTGTTGTGGGCCTAACTCAACGATGAAGGGAGGTAACCCCAATGACATACTTGTACCTAAACAATCAGATTGGATGTGTTTGTTAACATGTAGATAGCTTATGTGGCATATGGAGTTAGTTATTGTCCTCAGCATAAATGTGTATAGCAGTTCAGTCTGAAGAAGGGTCTCAACCTGAAACGTCACCCATTCCTTCTCTCCAGAGATGCTGCCTGTCCCGTTGAATTACTCCAGCATTGTGCCTACCTAGCAGTTTAGATACTATTTTGTCTTCGGGCTTGGTTTTCTTGCTTGAGCGCTTATCCTGGTGTTATAACACAAGTACTGTGTTTTAATAGTAAATTATATTTCATATTTCATTGGTTGTGACCTACTTGGGGAAACAATGTGAAAAAAGCACGAGAGGCAATAAGTAATTTCCCTTACGGTACTGGGGGGAAAGCGAATGGTGGCCGATTAGGAAAAGGGGAGATGCAACGAGACCTGGGCGTCATGGTACACCAGTCATTGAAAGTAGGCATGCAGGTGCAGCAGGCAGAGAAGAAAGCGAATGGTATGTTAGCATTCATAGCAAAAGGATTTGAGTAGTAGAGCAGGGAGGTTCTACTGCAGGTACACAAAAAAGCTGGAGAAACTCAGCGGGTGCAGCAGCATCTATAGAGCGAAGGAGCAGAGGTTCTACTGCAGTTGTACAGGGTCTTGGTGGGACCACACCTGGAGTATTGCGTACAGTTTTGGTCTCCAAATCTGAGGAAAGACATTCTTGCCATAGAGGGAGTACAGAGAATGTTCACCAGACTGATTCCTGGGATGTCAGGACTTTCTTATGAAGAAAGACTGGATAGACTTGGTTTATACTCTCTAGAATTTAGGAGATTGAGAGGGGATCTTATAGAAACTTACAAAATTCTTAAGGGTTGGACAGGCTAGATGCAGGAAGATTGTTCCCGATGTTGGGGAAGTCCAGAACAAGGGGTCACAGTTTAAGGATAAGGGGGAAATCTTTTAGGACCGTAGATGAGAAAAAAAAATGTGGTGAATGTCTGGAATTCTCTGCCACAGAAGGTAGTTGAGGCCAGTTCACCCCCTATATTTAAGAGGGAGTTAGATGTGGCCCTTGTGGCTAAAGGGATCAGGGGGTATGGCGAGAAGGCAGGTACAGGATACTAAGTTGGATGATCAGCCATGATCATATTGAATGACGGTGCAGGCTCGAAGGGCCGAATGGCCTACCCCTGCACCTATTTTCTATGTTTCTGTGTTAAGCATTCTTGCCCTAGAAGATGAAATATTAATATTTCAAATATATTTTCTTCTTTGCCAATCCATACTGAACATTTCTGAAGTATTACCAATAGGAACTATTTTCACTTATTGCCTCTTTCCTTGCCAACCTCAATCCAAGAACATATTAACTACCGGCCAAGTAGTTCAGTGACTGGTGAAATAGTAAACTTTACCTTCTGAGTAATCCTGAACATCATGGTAATCGACTGCCCGGACACTGCGATCATTCTGTACAAGATCACTCTTTGTTCCACACAAGTAGACTTTGCAATGCTGAAAGAGAAAATATTGTAAATCAATCAGAATGATCAATTCACGTGAGAACTGCCACTACAAACCAACCGCTTAAACTTCAAATGGACAATGCAGAGCCCGTGCAACAAATTATTTTACCAAATTCTCAAGTAGAGAGAACAAATCCAACAACCAACTCCCAAGATACATTATTTGAGAAAACGACTGCCAAATTCCCCAAACCAACCTGGACATAAAATACCTAATGCAATTTTTTTCCTGAAATAGAATTAAACTATAATTCACAATACACAGTCCTAAAAATGAGCTACTCAGCAGACTAAGGGTTAAAATAAGCTTCTCAGTTATACAACAAAGCATACCTCTTCACAGTTCTGGACTTCATTCACCCAGAATCTAGCCCTTGCGTAACTGTTGCTGTCAGTCAAATCTGGAAGACAAGACAGACATTCAGTAATGCAAGATCAAAATGCTATAAAGCAGGTAATCTTAAATAAAAACAAAAAATGCTGGAAACATTCAGAAGGTTGCAAGGCATCTCAAGAGCCTGTCCCACTGCGGGGACCTAATTTGCGAGATTGGAAGAGTTTGCGCTCGACTCTTGGTGGTGTGGTTGATCCTGCTCGCGGTTTCATCGCTGACAGTCGATCCAGCTCGAGGTTTTTTTCAGGCGAGTGTCCTCGAGCTTGAAGGTCGAAGACAGTCGCTGAAAAGTCGTGTTAGTGGGACAGGCCCTTTAGTATAGTCGAAGGTGGTCGTCTTCACTCTCCACTATTCGGTGTCCAATTTTCCAGAACCTAGTCGAAGCTAGTCTTCAACATAGTCGAAGGAGATCGAAGGAGGTCTTCTACATAGTCGAAGGAGGTCTTCCACATATAGGAGGTTCTCTACATAATCGAAGGAGGTCGTAGGAGGTGTTCTACTTCGGCGATACAACAAGACTATGACACTTTTTTTTTTAACTCTCCTAAACTCACAAATTAGGTCCCTGAAAGACAGGCCCTTCAGGACAGCTAACATTTCAGCTGTCTGACCTTTCATCAAAACAGATAAATGTTGCAGATCAGGCAGCATGTTTTTAGTTACAAATACAGGGAAGTGGGGAGGGGAGAAGGAGGAAGAGACCAAGAGAACAAATGCATGTTAAGCACTGAATTATAAACTTTTAATTTCCCCACCGCTTCCACTTTTCTTTGCAACTTACAATACAATATAATGAACTTCATTTTTCCGTTAGGAACTTTGGTATCTGCAGCCATACAACAAAAAGAAACAATTCCACAAGACACACAACCAATTCAATTCACACAGACATCCATCACAGTGAGTCTCCTCCTCACTGTGATGGAAGACAAAGTCTTGTCTCTCCCCTGCTCTCCATCCTCTCCCGGTGTTAAAGCCCCCGGCGGGCGATGTCCCGCGGCCACTAAGGCCCACGCCGGTGATGTAAGGCCCTGCTCCAGGTCTTAATATTGGAGTCCCCAGCGGGCGATGGCAACTCCCGCGACCGTTAAAGCCGCGCCAGGCGATGTCAGGTCCCGCTCCGGGCCATTTTCAGCCCCGCAACTCGGGCGGGAGAAGCTGCCGCCACGAGAGCTCCAAAAAGCGGTCTCCCACCAGGGATCTGCAAGCTCCCAATGTCACCGTCCACAGGCCTGCAGCTGGAGCCCCCGAAGCCCAGTCGCAGCCGCGCGCCACCACAGCTCCCCATGCTCCGAGGCCGGCCAGCCCCATGATGGCAGGTCCACAAACTCCGCGACTGGACCCCCCAGGTCGTTCCGGCTGGAGGCCGCTCCATGGTGCTAGGCCCCAACGACAACGGAGACCCGACAGGAAAAGGTCGGGTCTCCCGTGCAGGGAAGAGATTTAAACTTAAGTTTATTTCTAACTTTTCCAGTTAGCAGAAAAGATTATCAACCTGAATGTCAACTCTATTTTTCTTTACAGATGCTGCCAGGATCTGTTGAATATTGTCAGCACTTTCCTTGTTTCACTTAAGCCCATTCAACAACAATGCATAATTCCAAAGCGGACAGCCACTATAAAAAGTAGATTTAGAAATGCGGCCAATTCGACAACTTTGTGAACTATTGTGGCATTGTAAGCACCTTCTGAGTTTTTGGAAAACAATAGAAATCTTCTTCTATTCCAATATATTAATTGACAATTTAAGACACAGTAATTTACTTTACCCTTACTATTAAATTGGTTTAGCAAACTATTATATTTCATGGCAACATTAACATTATTCAAGCAGTATCTACCCTACATCGTTTCGAAAATACTGTGGAGAACATCCTTTTATCATTGAGAGATATGCCAATTCATTAAGTTAAACTTAATTTGAGTGAATTATGACCACAGCAAACTATTCTGGGTACAACAAATGTACTAAATTGCACCCTGTATAAAGCAGCAATACCCAATGACTACAGACAAATCTTAGACAGCCTCAGAGTGAATGACAGTTTTCCTTCTTTCTGCAGTGTACCTTTGAGTGGAAAATACCATCCTGCTAGTTATATCACTCTCCCCAATTAATCCTATGGTTTATACGTTTTAACCCATTGGCATAACTAGGAAATTCAAGAGCTATCTGTTCCTTATTCCTTTCAAAATTATGTTTCATTATCACTCACTCGTTCTGTTTTTGTCATTTCTTATCTTTCTTGCAGACCGAACCATCCCTTGAATGATCCTTGAGCAATCTGAAGAAAGATCCCAATCCAAAATATCATCTGCCCATTTCCTTCCACAGATGCTGCCTGACCTGCTGAGTTTCTCTAGCACTTTGATTTTGCTCTGGTTTCCAGCATTTGCAGTCTCCTCACTGCCCCTTGAATGGTACTCGTTATACTAATGGTCTTGAATTCCGTAGCGTCACCTCAGTGACATTGCCTTTTGATCCTTTCAGTCCTTTGTTTTCTTTCAGTGTCTTTGCCTTATTTGTTTCCATACGCATGCTCGCAGTAGAATCAATGACCTTGTTCAGCCAAGACTGTTCACTTCTGACAGAACACAGATGTCTGAAAATCTAAATAAATGATTTGCCGTTCATATTCTGCAATTTTTAAACGAGATTCATTTCAGCACATTCTTTTCAGTTAGCGTTATTTTAACCTAATAGACCAATATGCTTAGCTTTGTGACCTTACTTAGATTGTTATAATACAAATTGTATTCATCTGGATGTAATCAATCCATTGTCCATTACAGGAACAATGTTAACACATTAATGACACAGCAGGAACACTTTAGAATGGTTTACGTACTTAAAACATGAAATTATTATATTTGTAACATTTGTTTAAGGCACCCCTTATAATAGATCAACAATATAATTTAGTATGATAGAACTGCAAGTTTGTAACGTCAGAAATTAACCACCAAGTGCCATTCAGAATTGAGGAAATGAGGCAACCCATAGAGTTAATCAGTAGCTGGTTTTGTTTTTGCAAGGACTACATTCATGTTGTACATAATGCTTAACAGCAGTCAAAGCACGAGATTTACTGATTTTCTTTGGTGAATAGTCCCTCATTGTCCTCTACAAAAATGGCTTTCCACATTCGCACACTGCAACAGCACAGCATGACGACATCTTTCTTACCAAAGCACACAACAGCTGCGCGAGCACCCCGATAGTAGATTCTGCTCATGGCTTCATACCTTTCTGACCCTGCAGTGTCCTGTCGGAAAACAAATTATAGTCACAATTTACAAATATATCCCAAACATTCAAGTGTTTTTGAATATCCCAACTATTTTGCAACAGTTTGTGACAAAATACATCTGACCTCAGTTCTCACATTTCACTCCGACAGAGAGTCATTTAACCCATCAAGTCTATGCCGGGTCAGAGGCAATCTCATTCATCCTACATTGCCATCAAATCCCCAACTTAACTACTCACCTACAGACTGGGGCAGTTTACAGTAGCCAGTTACCCCACCAACCCGTATGTTGTTTGGTATGTCGGGAAAAAAAACCCCTTGGTCACAGGGACAATGTGCAGACTCCACATATAGTAGGTATGTTACAAAACCTACCTGAATCGTGTCTGAGTATCTGCCCCACCCCGTGTGCGCGATTTTGGCGCTGTTTAGAGGGGGCGGGTTTAAAACACGATTTTTACTAGGCTGTTGCAATCGAAAATGTTCAGCCTAGTAAATCATTAACGGAAAATCGCTGGAAGACCCCGTCGCAAAAGGTATTATTAGTTTTTATGGCCTTGTATAATAGTTATAGTAGTTTAAAAATCACTCTCTCAACCCGCAACCTCTCGCAGCCCCAGGGTTTTATAAAGCAAACAATTAAAGGTATGTACCTTATTTTTACATTAAAAGGGGCTTCTTAAGAACCCTGTATATAAAGTTTTCTATAGCGAATAGTTCATTTTGGGCTCTTTATATCCGGCAGTATTTTTCTGGGCATTTGAGGGCACAAATCCAGCGCAATGTGAACGTTCTAAACCAGCGCGTTCACAGGAACCCACTAGAAAGCCGATTTAAATTGACTTTAATTTACAGCAATTGAACACTAAATTCCTTCCATTTGGCCTATAAATTGATGTAAATGAGATTTTAAAATCATGTTTTATTGTGAATTATTTGTGAATATTATTTGGACACTTAGGCTATTTAAAAATGTTAATCATTTATTAAGAAATTGATAGATGTTTAGATCTAGTAATTGAAGTTTGAAATTAGCTACAATTGGGTAACTAACTAATTATATGCTTTAATTTCAGGTCCTCCAAGTAAGATTATTTTATATTTGTTTCAGAATGGTTCAATCTATGATAACTGAAAATTTCATTCAGTTCTCTTAATTTTTAAGAAGGTTATGGGCTTTTGACTGTCCTCGATCACAGCTTTTTTGTTATGTCCATAGAAAATCAATAGGGAACAAGATGCTAATTTCCGAGTATGAAAATGGCCATAACTTTTTTATTACTTGAGATATGAAAGTGAATTAGGTGTCAAATTAAACTTATTGTTATGCTTTATCTGATGGGATAAATTGCAGACTTGATTTTTTAAATCTCAAAATTTTGTAACATTGCTACATATAGCACCAGAGGTCAGGATTGAACCTACATCATTGGCACTGTGAGACAGCAACTCCACCATCTGTACCACCTTACTGCCTCTTGAGCAGACAATTTGCCAAATACTCATAATGTGGGCAAGAGCTTTAGAATAAAGATAGTGAGACCATCTAAATTGATTATTGCATCTGTACCCTGTGTGCAAGAGGGGAAAAAATCCCAGTGCGTGCAAGTTGTTTGCCAACTCTATCGGTCACTGGAATAGCCACAAATATCTTAAGAGAGAGGATAGACCAACTAGCCCAGGAACTAGAAACATCATATTATTCCACTGAAGGGCAAAATATATCACATTAAGGATTTCAAACAGATGATTGAACAACCCATCTAATTTCTTGATCACAGCAAATTTCCTCACCACAAACTTCAGTATCAATTTGGTTATATTGTACAACCACTATATTCAAAGGAAACTAAATTTCAAATCATATCTTGAACATTGTTAAGATCGTTGAAGCCGAGGGCTAAACCCGAACCCTGGTTCAGTGACATAACTCGTACAGCTCGACGGGAGTGTCGTAGAGCTGAGCGAAAGTGGAGGAAGGACAGGCTACAGGTTTCACTTCAAATTCTACGGGACTGTTGGCGTCACTATCAGAACAGTGTTAAAAAGGCCAAAAGAGAGTACCTGTCTAAAATTATTGTGTCAAAGTGTCACGACCCACGTGTGCTATTTGAAATCATTGACTCTGTTCTAAATGCCCCGCAGCCTGTGTGTCTGGAAGCTTCACCTGAAATGTGTAATGACTTCCTGCACTTTTTTGTTGATAAGGTTGTTTCCTTAAGGGCTCTCATTTCAGCTCCTACCTCCGACCCTTCTGTTTCGGTCCCTTGCCTGGTGGTATTCGACAAGTTTGAGCCTGTGACAATATCGTATTTAAAGGATGTGGTTTCCCATATTAAGCCATCGGGTTCTCCTTGTGATGCGGTCCCTCCTCATCTTTTTAAAGAGGTTTTCCCTAGTATAGGGCAGTCGGTTCTTACCATTATTAACAGCAGCTTGTGTTCTGGGGTTGTCCCCGTGAGTTTTAAACATGCGGTAGTGCAACCACTACTTAAGAAACCTGGCCTGGATCAATCTGTTCTGGCCAATTTTCTTTTCTCGAAATTGTCTTTTATTTCTAAATTACTGGAGAGAGTTGTTTATGCTCAGCTGAAACTATTCCTGGAGGAGCATGATATTCGGGAGGTCTTCCAGTCTGGATTTAAAATTATGCACAGCACGGAGTCAGCATTGCTAAGGGTTTTTAATGATTCTGGAGATTGTGTGGTTCTTGTCCTGCTGGACTTGTCTGCCGCCTTTGATACAGTGGACCATAATATCTTGTTATCTCGGCTACGGCAGTTCGTGGGCATCTGCGGCAGTGCCCTGGGATGGTTCAGGTCCTATCTGGCAGACAGAACCATGTGTGTTAGCCTTGCTGGGTTTGAATCCTCTTCCGCCCCCCTGTCATATGGGGTTTCACAGGGTTCGATTCTGGGGCCCCTGCTTTTCTCGCTGTACATACTTCCTCTGGGTTCCATCCTTAGAAAGCATGGCATCTCTTTCCACTGTTATGCAGATGATACCCAGCTTTATTTGCCGCTGAGGAGGGAAGACGCCTTTTCTGTAAAATCACTTCTGTCTTGTTTTGATGACATTAAGTCCTGGATGGCCCTGAACTTTCTAGGATTTAATGCAAAGAAGACAGAGGTGATTTTATTTGATCCCAATGGCTGCCGTGAACCTCCATTTGTTGATTTAGGTCCATTGTCACGGTACGTGAAGCCAACAGTTCTGAACCTGGGTTTTAGGATGGACAGTGACTTTAAATTAGATCGCCAAATATGCGCGGTGGTTAAGTCCAGCTTCTTTCACTTGAGGAAGCTGGCGAAAGTGAAGCCCATTCTCGAGCGGCAGCATTTTGAAACAGTAATCCATGCCTTTATTACATCTAGGCTGGATTACTGTAACTCGCTCTATTTTGGAGTTGCTCATTCTTCACTGGCTCGTCTCCAGTTGGTTCAGAATGCTGCTGCTCGCCTTTTAACTGGGACTCGAAAGAGGGAGCACATATCGCCAATCCTGGCCTCCCTACACTGGCTCCCGGTGCACTTTCGAGTTCATTTTAAGATACTGTTATTTGTTTTTAAATCTCTGAATGGGCTCGCCCCGCCTTACCTCTCTGAGCTGCTCAACCCATACACTCCTGCCCAGTCCCTCAGGTCAGCTGGTCAGCTGCTCCTGGAGGTACTGAGGTCTAATCGGAGGCTCAGAGGGGATAGAGCCTTCTCTTTTGCTGCTCCAGCGCTCTGGAACACCCTGCCGTTGCACATCAGACAGGCCCCCTCATTGTCCATCTTCAAATCCAGTGTTAAAACACATTTGTACTCCCTGGCTTTTGACCATGTCTGAGACTTTGCTTCTGTTTTTATTGTTTTTAATGTTTCTTTATTTTACATGTCTTTTCCTACTATTTCTTTTGATTGTTATTATTGGTGTGTATTAACTTTTTTGTCAATGATTAGTGATGTACAGCACTTTGTTGCAACTATGATTGTTTTTAAAGTGCTCTATAAATAAAATTATTATTATTATAATTATTATTATTGGTCTTGGTATCAGATCTGGCACAGACATTGCGGGCTGAAGGACCTGTTCTTTTGCTGTACTGTTCTATGTTAAATTGAATAAGTATAGAACATTATTGAAAAACTACAGCACAAAAGTCCATTCAATAAACTACAGAAGATCTTTTAAACTAGAGGGTTGGTGATCTTGTGGCTTGCGCTCTGAGGCTTGGGACTCAAATCTATGGTGCTGGTGCTCCCCAATATGATCAGTAATGCAAAATCTGGACCATTAGAGATCCAAATTATCCCTGGTTTGATGCTTAACTAATGCTGCATTACATTCTCTTGGTGGCAGGAAAAATGATAAAAATTCCACAAACTAAGAGGGGAAAATAGTTGAAAACTGAAACAGACGTAGACCCTGAACCCTGTCCGAGAGTAGTCAGAAAGTACACAGAAGAAAATAAATAGACCTGGCTCTGAAGTCCTCCCACAATATTTATCCCCCACTCGACTGAACTTGGGTGAGTCTGTTTGTCTCCACATGATGATACCCAATGGTGTCTTCAATATGCGCCTTGTGTCTGATTTTGTCTCTGTCTTTGCAAGGCAGTTCTGGCTACAACAAACGATTGTTGAGGTGCTCAATTTGCTATATTACAACAGTAACCACTCGTCAAAGTGCCACACTGGCTGTGAGATATTTGGATGTCCAAATATTGTGAAAGTCACTCTGAATAGAAATGCCCCCTGCCCCCCTCCAGAAATAAATGATAATCTTGCATGTAGCAGGAAATTCAGAACAAATCGGTCCCTTTTATATAGAAAAGAGATAACTGAGAAATAATTTAAAATGTGTTTTTAAAATTCTGATTGGGCTGAGGCTAGTCTTAAAGCCATAAAAATTATATCCATTCAAGAATTGAACAGAAATCCCTACCCAAATAGTAGTTATTTGACTTTGTGGTCCAATGTGGACCTTGGTACCAATAGCAGTAGTGGCAAATAGAAAAGATGCATTTAAGGACAAGCAGCATAAACATATGAAGGAGAACAGAACAGCTGATTGTACTGATAGGGTTGTAACAAATAAAACCAGGAAGAGACCATTTGGGCCTTTGAGAATGGAGTACCATATATTGAGATCATGTTTACACAAGGCTATTTATCAGTACTATCCCTTAATATACAGAAATATATAGATCTCCGTTTTAAATGAACCCCATGACAGAGCTTTCATAGCGCTCTGGCATAAAGAATTCACCTTCTTCATGATGACATTCTTCCCCATCTTAGTCCTAAATAGATTTTTCATTATTTTGATATTATAAACCATGGTCCTAGAATCCTTGACCACCCTCCTTGCAACTAGCCTGTTGAACCCATTATGTTTCAACAAGATCTCTTCTACTTCTTCTAAACTTTATGGCATATAGTTCTTGACTCCAAAATCACTCCTCATGTAGCAAACCGATCAGCCCTGGAACTGATGTCATGAATTGTGTCATGGCAGAGCTGTGGCAGAGCTGCCTTACAGTGCCGGATACCCGGATTTGACGGTGACCTCAGGTACTGTCTGTGTGGAGTTTGTGACGTCTCCTTGTGACGGCATGGCTATCCTCTTGGTGCTCTGGTTTCCAAAGACATGCAGGTTTGTAGTTTAATTGGCGTGTATAAATTGTATGTAAGGATTGGATGCACGTGGTCTAACCTAGAACAAGTGTGAACAGGTGGTCATTGGTCGGTGTGGACTTGGTGGGTTGAAGGGCCTGTTTCCATGATGTATCCTTCAATCAATCAATTTTCAATATATTCCTTCTCTACAAACAAGACCAAAACAGTTCACAATACTCAAGGCACCACCATCAAAGCTTTGTATAATTACAGTAAGCATCTTTATTTCTCTACTCACATTTTTGTTGTAAAGACCAACATACATTTGCCTTCCTAATCATTCTGCTTCATACATTGTAGTGCATCACTTCTCTCAACACTTCACATTCTCCTTTTGTTTTCCAAAATTGTTGACGTGTGGCCTCACAACCAAAGATCTCTCTGTTTTGTCTGATAATCAATTCCCAATCCAATCTATCAGGTTTAGTTTGATCAACTGTTCTAACATTAGAGATTCAGAGTTCGCTTAATTCTTCCGCCTTTGTCTTATTTTCCCAATTATAAATTCTGTTGCTGCTTTTAAGATTACTAATACTTGATCTTGCTTATCTTTCCCTTTAACACACCCTTAAAAGCACTTGCACTCCATTGTCATACTCCTTGCCAATTTACCCTTACATTCTACTTTACCTTTCTTCATCAATGTTCTGCCCTCTGTTGCTGAGTGCTTAGCAAACTTCAATCAATCTCAGACAACTTTGTATTGAATTAAAGAAATACACTTTACAATCTTTTATTTCTTCTGTTTGCAAGGTAGACTATCTTTTCTGTTGGTATTTTTGAAGCTATAAGGGAATAAACCTTTTCAGAAAATTATTGTTTTCAATTCAAGCCATTGCCTGTTAACTAAGAAAATTCCTTTACAGTTATGATAATCAACCATGCCATTTCTATCTTTATAGTTTAATTTGCTTAGATTTATGATCATAGTTTTTGATTGATCAATACCTTTAAAATCATTGTAAAATTATATCATATTTTGATCAACATTTCCTCAAGATCCCTTGATAACACTTTATCAATTTACCCTTTCTCACTGCACAAAACAAAATCTAAAAAAAACCCTTCCCTTGGTTGGATCCAAATCTAAAAACCATCTGGTATATATTCCATGAATTTATCTTCCCTAATTTCATAGTTTATGACATTTAAGGGGACAGAGACCGTGCCAATCTTTCGAATAATCCTATTCATCCACCTATTCTCCATCATCAACAATAAAAATAGAGGTGGAGAGGCTTTTCAGAGGACAAAAAAGCCAGAAATCTCCAGGACCTGACAATGTTTCCCCCTCTACTGTTAAGCTCTGTGCCAAACAGCTGGCACCAGTACTACACTCCAAACTTTCCAAGTTGACTGTGCCTGAACCCCTCTGTTGGTGGATCACCAGCTTCCTGACAGACAGGAAGCAGCATGTGATGCTGAGAAAGCACATCTCGGACGCGCAAACGCTCAGCATAGGAGCACCGCAAGGCTGCATTCTCTCTCCTCTCCTCTCTCTCTCTACACCAACGACTGCACCTCCACAGTCACCTCTGTCAAGCTTCTCAAGTTTGCAGATGGCACAACCGATTGTACTGATCCAGAATGGGGAGGAATCTGCTTACAGACAGGAAGTGTCACAGCTGGCGTCCTGGTGCCGTAGCAACAACCTAGAGCTCAATGCGCTTAAGACAGTGGAATTGATTGTAGACAGTAGGAGAGCTCCCCCTACCATCCCCCCCCCCCCACCACTGATCTGGTATTTTGTTGGTTCACATGCTTGATCAATGGTGTTTTATCATTAATGTTTTATTATTATTAATGTTTAGCGTTTTCTGAGTCATTCATAACTGTCACTGTATGTCATGTTGTTACTTGTGGGCGGAACACCAAGGCAAATTCCTTGTATGTGAATATTTGGCCAATAAACATTTAAACTATTACTATCCATTCCATAACACATCAATTAATACCACCCACCACTGCCTTCTGAATCTCTTACCACCCATCTATACTGGAGAGAATTTATAACAACCAATTAAGCCAACAACAAACATGTTTTTGGGATGCAGGAAGAAATTGGAGAACGGTTGGCACAGTGGTAGAGTTGCAGCCTTACAACGCCGGAGACCCGGGTTCGACCCCGACGACCCCGACTACGTGTGCTGTCTGCAAGGAGTTTGTATGTTCTCCCCGTGACCTGCGTGGGTTTTCTTCGAAATCTTCGGTTTCCTCCCACACTTCAAAGACATACAGGTCTGTAGGTTAATTGGCTTGGTATAAATGTAAATTGTTCCTAGTGCGTGGGACAGTGTTAATGTGCGGATCACTGGTCGGTGCGGACTCAGTGGGCCAAAGGGTCTATTTCCACGCTGTATTTCTTAACGAAACTAAACCCACGCAGTTACAAGGAGAACGTCAAACATTCTAAAGACTGCACACAAGACTAGGATTGACCTGGGATGTTAAACAGTTGCACCACTTGCAGTACCAGTACGCTGCTCAACATACATTAAAGTTCATCCAAAACCCATTGCACCTCCAATTTCCATTTTTGTCATATCAAATACTACCACTATTTGGTCCCCTTTGTAGTATCTTAGCTCAACCCAAACCAATTCTAATTCTAAGTGATCTGCTGTCAAGATAATTGCTCACCACTGAACTGATCTCATCCCTTATGAATTCTGCTGCTCCACCTTCTTTTCCTTTTCGCCTGTTCTTGCCATATGCTGAAATTCCGTGAGTATTCCCGCAGCTTTGGTTACCGCGTTTCAATAAAAGGCAATTAGATCATTCTTGTTTACTTCTGTCATCACTATTAACTCATCTACCTCCTTGTGAGTACTATGACCATCTTTAACTTTGCCAATTTAACGAAGGGTAGATGGAAACAACTCTCATCTACAGCACAGATATTGGCTATGTAGCTCTATTCATTACACCTCAGCAAAAGGATGATAAATACACTCAAATTAAATGGTTGCACGTTCAGGGATTCCCCTGTTATTTTTATCCTTACTGAAAAGCAAAGCACTTACTCGTTCTCATTTTCGATTTGTAGGAATACACAATAAGCTTCCCACAAGAGAGAACTAATCAACCACAGAAACTCATTCAACAATGGTTTAATTTCTAAACTCTAATAAACCCACTCTTCCAACTAATTATTACACTCACCATGAGAAATCGAAGTAAAGAACTTACCCAGATACCAAGTGTGATTGCCTTTTCACCAACGTGTATGAGCTTGGCTACAAATGCGGCCCCGATTGTCTGAAACAGAAACCAGCGAAATAAGCAGCAATCCATTTCCTGAAACCTTTGCATCATAGTTTACCGTCATTAATCATTTCTTCAAAGAGCTTGCACTGAAAGAAGATTTTCCACATAGATTTTATTCCTGTGGGAACCATATTAAACATTTAAAGTATTAACAATGGTAATATGATTTTGCTTCAGGCAGATATGTTGGTCTTGGCATCGTGATCAGCAAAGATAATGTTGGCCTGATCAGGTGCAGTACTGTTCTATGTTCAATTAATGGTGAATAAAAAGGTTCATCAAAAATAAGCAATTTTTATCTATTCAGAATATAATTGCAAAGACCTTAAAAATATTGAACTAATAAACTCATGGACTTATGCAGTTACAAAAATAAATGGTTTCCCAAAGCAGTGGAATCAAACTATTTAGGCCAATGGCTGGTGCCTGATGTGGATATGTTGAATTTTAAACCCGAGCTAAAGATTGTGAAAAGTATTCATGCAAATAGTTTTTGACGTGAACATAGTTACATTTAAAATCCCTCAAACCTCTGCAACAGTTCTTCTAATTTGTTTTGATATTATTTGCATAAACAAGCAGAAATTCCACAAATACGTGCTAGACTTTATTTAAGAATGCTGACTAATGTCCCTTCATCCCCAGAATACTGACATCCAGATTTAAAAAAAATGGTGAAGTTTCCCAAGCTCCAATTAACTAGCCAACTGCCCAAGCTCCAACAGAAAGTGGCACAGTATCGCAGCTGGTAGAGCTGCTGCCTCACAGCACCAGAGACCCGGGTTCGATCCTCACAATGGGTGCCATCTGTGTGGAGATTGCATGTTGTTCCTGTAACAACATAGATTTCTTCCTGGTACTCCAGTTTCTACTCACATCCCAAGGACATGTTCATTAGCCGCTGTAAATTGCCATTAGTGTGTAGGGAGTGGATCAGAAAAAGGGATAACATCAAACTAGTGTGAACAGATGGTCAGCAAAGACTCGATAAGCCTAAGGTTTCCACACCGGATCTCTAAAACCCAAAAACATGGGAGCTTCAAACATTGAAGCCTATTAATCTTTCAATATCTAACACATACTTCACACTGAAACTATTTCAAGACTGAATCCAGCATGAAGATGAATTGATCCTGTTAATGTTACCGTATCTACTGTCACAATCCAGGCTTTCAGTGCTACAAAGATTTGCAGAGCAAATAATTCCATCCAGCAGTTAGTTTCCCTGACAGTATAAAGCTAATGTGTAGACAATAGACAATAGATGCAGTAGGCCATTCGGCCCTTCGAGCCAGCACCGCCATTCACTGTGATCATGGCTAATCATCCATATTCAGTACCTCATTCCTGCCTTCTCACCATATTCCCAGACTCCGCTATCTTTAAGACCTCTATCTAACGCTCTCTTAAAAGCATCCAGAGAATTGGCCTCCACTGCCTTCTGAGGCAGAGAATTCCACAGATTCACAACTCTGGGAGAAAAAGTCTTTCCTCTTCTCCGTTCTAAATGGCCTACCCCTTATTCTTAAAATGTGGCCCCTGGTTCTAGACTCCACCAACATCGGGAACACGTTTCCTGCCTCTATCAAGTCCAATCCCTTAATAATCTTATATGTTTCAAGAAGATCTCCTCTCATCCTTCTAAATTCCAGAGTAAAACTGTACACACAACATGCCAGGTGTGGTCTCACTAGGGCCTCGTACAACTGCAGAAGGACCTCTTTGCTCCTATACTCAACTCCTCTTGTTATGAAGGCCAACATGCCATTAGCTTTCTTCACTGCCTGCTGTACCTGCATGCTTACTTTCAATGACTGATGAACAAGGACCCCCAGATCTCGTTGTACTTCCCCTTTTCCCAACTTGACCACCATTCAGATAATAATCTGCCTTCCTGTTTTTGCCACCAAAGTGGATAACCTCACATTTATCCATGTTAAACTGCATCTGCCATGCATCTGCCAACTTACCTAACCTGTCCAAGTCACCCTGCATCCTCATAGCATCCTCCTCACAGTTCACAGTGCCACCCAGCTTTGTGTCATCTGCAAATTTGCTAATGTTACTTTTAATCACTTCATCTAAATCATTAATGTATATTGTAAATAGCTGCGGTCCCAGCACAGAGCCTTGCGGTGCCCCACGGATCACTGCCTGCCATTCTGAAAGTGACCCGTTAATCCCTACTCTTTGTTTCCTGTCTGCCAACCAATTTTCTATCCATGCCAGTACATAACCCTCAATACCATGTGTTCTAACTTTGCCCACTAATCTCCTATGTGGGACCTTATCAAATGCTTTCAGAAAATCCAGGTACACTACATCCACTGGCTCTCCCTTATCCATTTTCCAAGTTACATCCTCAAAAGGTTACAGAAGATTAGTCAAGCATGATTTCCCCTTCGTAAATCAATGTTGCCACGGACAGACTCCGTTACTGCTATCCAAATATGCCGCTATTTCATCTTTTATAATTGACTCCAGCATCTTCCCCACCACCGATGTCAGGCTAACTGGTCTATAATTCCCCGTTTTCTCTCTCCCGCCTTTCTTAAAAAGTGGGATAACATTAGCTACCCTCTAATCCACAGGAACTGATCCTGAATCTATAGAACATTAGAAAATGATCACCAATGTGTCCACGATTTCTAGAGCCAGTTCCTTAAATACCCTGGGACGCAGACCATCAGGTCCTGGGGATTTATCAGCCTTCAGTCCCATCAGTCTACCCAACATAATTCCCTGCCTAATGTGAATTTCCTTCAGTTGCTCTGTCACCCTAGATCCTCTGGCCACTAGTAGATCAGCGAGATTGTTTGTGTCTTCCTTAGTGAAGACGGATCCAAAGTACCTGTTCAACTCGTCTGCCATTTCCTTGCTCCCCATAATAAATTCACCATGTAATGAATGCTAAGTCTACTGCAAACATAACCTCCAAGATACCAGAGAGGGTAGCAGACTCTGTGCTTCACCAGATTCATTGCCATTACACAAATAATATTTATTTTGTACCATTCAACAATTTCATGACATATTATTGCAGCATTATGGGGAGAAAAGAATTAGCTGGATCAATCACCACAGATACTGCACTTGTTGATCCCTGCCATACAAGATATAAGAACATGGAGATAGTCATCCAGAATCAGTGTGTCCCATTTTGCATTTGCAGTTAAAAATCACAATTTAAATTTTGTGAGCAATTGGAGTCATACAGAGATACAGCATGGAATCAGGCGATCAACCCAGAAAGTCTGTGCCAACCATCATCTATTACAGTTATTCTACACATTAATCCCACTTTTTCTTCTCCCCACCTTGTCAACACCCCCCCCCCCCCCCCAGATTATTTTCATACACTCACCTAGGAACAACAACCTATTGTAGCCATTAAACAAGCATCCTACCCAACTTTGGCATATGGGAGGAAACTGGAGCACCCTATGGAAACCCACACACTAACAGGGGAAATGTGCAAACTCCACATAACCAGCACCCAAGTACAGGATTGAGCAGTCTCCAGCACTGCGAGGCAGGCAGCTGGTCTACTAGTTGCACCACTATGCTACAAGTCAATTATTGAAAATAATTACAAAATGTTATAATTATAATGGTCAAAATATTGTAGTGAGGAGCAAGAAACCTCACATGGTCCTGACACTGAAACAAAGTTCATAATTACCTCATACAGATAGCTCAATGGGAATTTTGCTGGGAGAAGCCAACCCTACAAATCACACTAAGACGCTGATAGATGCCATTCTGTGACAAATGGAGTGGCCCCATTACAATTAGCCCACAAAACAAGCCATAAAGCCACCTAAAGCCCAATACTTTACTTAGCAAGCAGTTAAAACTAATAAACCTATCTGAATATATTAATATTAGGAAACAAAACTATTAAAGTTTCCCCTCTAACAAAATGAATGCGGAAACAGTGCCTAAACCAGGTCCAACCAGGAATAGGCTGTTTGAGCAGTTTCTCCACTGTAAGTAGTGGAGGCCTATTGCAACACCATGGCTTTTCTCACTACGAGGTAAAATTACCACGAAGATAACCCCAACTTTAGGATTTCCAAGTACATTATTTGATACCAGGGGTGATATTCCATTAGAATGAAAGATTCATGTTAACCTCAATAACCTTACTGTAACGTCTGCAAAGAAATATGCCCATTGATCTCCTAAATGTACTCCTCTCTATTAGAGTAATGCAGAAGGGAACAAGATGTAAATCTATTAAATCTACATGAAATTATTGCAATGGCATATTTGTTACTTAAATGCGCCTGAACTTGTACTTCTAAAACTTATAAATCCCATTACAATAATATTTTTTGTATAACCAGGGTTTTGATTTTGCACTTTGTACACATTTTCCAACGGCCCTTCTATTTAACTTTAAATGCCAACTAGGCACACACTGGGAACTATTTGGCCTTATCAGCTAAATATTTTGGCATCAATCAAATAATAAATACTTGCTCAGTGATATGTCTATTAAGCAATGCCGGAGAGTTTGAGACATACTCACATTCTGATAAGGACCATTGAGAAAGCGATTGTGAACGTATCTCTCCACCAGACTAGTCTTTCCTACAAATTCTTTTCCTAGCATTACCACCTTCACATCAACCCGCTGTCCACTCATGCTGTGACCTCTGCTGCCTGCAGTATGTTAGGGATAATAGGAGAGCTTTATTTTCACCATTCACAACAGCAGCGTCGTCGTCCACAAGAATGGCTTCACCTAAAAAGAAATGGAAAAGTTAAATTAGAACCATCTTTATGGGCATATGAAACAATGCTGCAGACAGTTTAACACCAATTACAATTGGCTCCAGTGTTGCCTTTACTGTCATTCTATCATGCTCTAATTCTGCAATGTAAATACAGATTAATTAAGTCTGTTCTGAAGAGGGAAACGAATGAGCTATTATACTCTGACAGGAAACTGTTCTTGATTTTAACCATATTCCTTCAACATCAGTTCCCTCTTTCTGCAAACTAATGAATTAGCAGAGATAAAGAGCAGGTTTTATAAGAATCTGTCTGTTTATACAAAATATAGCCTAACTATTTGAATAATTAAGAATACCTTTAATAGTTCAACACATTTTCCCACAATCTAACATTACCTCTCATCAGAAAATCATTAACTGTAAAACCTCTGCAATAGCCACTGCAAACCTTGAACCTAACATCCAGAAAGAAAAGAGCCAAAACAATGCTAACTACATTATTGTCTTAATAATATGCAGCTCATCTCAATTAAGCTTCTTTCAGCCATCTTTTAGCTACAATACTGGTACATCTTGGGTGTGACAACCTCGCTACAACTTCCATCTATGACGCTCTCATACTGCTGGATGATTCCAAACTCATCCAGCTGCAGCTCCAATTCCCTCTGTTGGTCAGAGGATCAGTCACTTGCCACAGGTTTAGAGACACTGGAAGTTTCCCGAACTTCCCCCAACCTGCAGGAGCAGCATCCATACTGCACTAAGACCAAGAAAGATTACTTAATAAATGCCCTTACTGTTACACTCTACTCAGCCTCCTCACCAAAGGCTCTCAAGTCAAAGCCACAATACTTACCCTCCTACACAGCACTTCACCTCAGAATACAGCCTCCCTCTAAATGGCTGCGCTGTTATACCTTCACTTATTGGTTGCTATGCTTTTCAATGAACCAATGGGTGCCCTTTCAAGCTTACCCATTGCTACTTTGCTCTGCCGCCTGGCTAGAAACTCCCACAATAAAGTCTCAACTAATTTTGAATCTCCACTGCCCCCTGGATCATTCTCATTCACTTTTTTGAGATCTATATCTTGCTAGCTGGAACCATCTTTCTGAACAGCAACTCTGAATAAAATACTCCCTCAGCATTTCTGTAAAATTCCAGGATTTATGCACAGTGATAAGATAAATATCATGTACGTCCAAAGCAAGATGGTGTACAGTTTAGAGAGGAACATATAGGTGGTAGTGTTCCCATACACCCTCTGTACTTGTCCATCCTGGTGATAGAAGGTGCAGATTTGGAATTTGTTGTCACAGTAACCTAGGTAAGGAATTGCAATGCATTTTCAGATGGTATTTACAACAGCCACAGTTCATCATTAGTGTGATGAATGCTTTGGATGATCAACAGGACAACTATCCATTCGGCTACTGTGTCTTGAATGGTGCTGAACTTCTTGAAAGTTGCTGGATCAGCACTCATTCTGAGAAGTACCTAGCAATCCGTTATATTCTTGATTTCTTACTTGATTGTGGATATTTATTTGTCATAAAATGAGTCACCTACAGTGGGGCACCCAGGCATACACCTGCTTTTGTAGCACAGTATGTGCATCCAGTTGAGTTTACGGTCAAAAGTGTCCCCTGAGTGTTGTTGTAGGGCACAGCAGTAATGCTATTGATTATCAAGGGTAGGTGGTCAGAATCTCTCGTTATAGATGATGACATAACTGGGGGTTTGAATGTTACCTGCCACTTATCAGTGCATACCAAAGTGTTTTCCAGGTTTATCTATTTGTATACGTGGACTATTTTATTTGCTGTGGAGATGCAAATGGACTGAACATTGTGCATCGCGTAAATATTGTCACTTCTGACCTTCTCAGTCATTGAAGAAACAGCCGAACGCTGATGGGACCAAGACACAGTTCTATTTGTGTTCTGCGGCTTGGATGATTGAACTCCCACAATCATAACTATCTTACTTTGCATTTTCCTCCTCATGCCAAATAACTTTGGTTTTCCCAGGTTCCCTGATACCATGCTCAATGAAGTACTCCAGGTCCACCACTGGTTTTCTGGTAACTGGTGGTCAAGCACCTACATTAAATCGGACAAAATTACGAGTGAGTTCTTGAAATCCCCTCCGTAAGTCCCCTCTGAAACAGGATGTTGATTACAATAGACGATAGACAATAGGTGCAGGAATAAGCCATTTGGCCCTTCGAGCCAGCACCGCCATTCAATGTCAATGGCTGATCATCCCCAATCAGTACCCCGTTCCTGCCTTCTCCCCATATCCCCGGACTCTGCTATTTTTAAGAGCCCTATCTAGCTCTCTCTTGAAAGCATCCAGAGAACCCGCTTCCACCGCCCTCTGAGGCAGAGAATTCCACAGATTCACCACTCTGTGAGGAAAAAGTGTTTCCTCGTATCCGATCTAAATGGCTTACTCCTTATTCTTAAACTGTGGCCCTCTAGTTCTGGACTCCCCCAACATCGTGAACATGTGATTTTTGATTTTGATTTTTGATTTGATAGAATTTATTGCCACACAACCAGGGTCGGTGGAATTTTGGGTTGTCTGGATGTTTCCTGCATCTAGCGTGTCCAAACCCTTAACAATCTTATATGTTTCAATGAGATACCCTCTCATCCTTCCAATCTAAATGATAGCAGATTCGATGCATTTCAGGGATTAGCACGCAAAGAGTCACCTGGCTTCCATTGGAAACATCAGTAAGAGCATCAGGCACAAATCCCCAATTTCTTTGCCCGCATCTAAGAGAAGGATACACCAGGGGACGACGAAGATGCTATAATTGCAACCAACTTCAAGAAAAAAGACAAGTTTGACTGGTAACTATAGAGTCTCCTTGCCCTCCACTGCAAGGATCTTCCTGAACTATCTGTCTAGTGGACAGAGCTGCTCCACAAAATGCAGTATGCATTCTGTCCTGCTCGAAGCACAATGGGCATGATCTTCAGCATGTGGCAATGCTGAGAGAAATGCAGGCAGTAGAACATGTCATCTTGTTCGATAAATTACAACTATTAACTCAATCTATCTGGCAAGACTGAGGAGCACTATACACAAATTCAGCTGGCCATTGAAATTTTGTTTCCATCTTACTTTTGCCTCACAACAGAATGCAAACCATGATTCAAATCAACACACTGAAAAAGGAGTCAAAATCAGTGAAAACCTCTGTCAAATGGAGAAACATGTGTAATCTTTCTCACCGCTACACTACACCTCATCTCCAACAAGCTTTCTGTGGAAGAGGAATTAATAGGAATATCACGGGAATTCCCACTAAACTGCTATCTCTCCAATTTCATATGCTCGTGATTATGGATAGTTCTCCCTCCATTATTGTTCCCTTCTTCAAATATGCCATCATCCTCTAAACGTTAGCCCCTGTTCATACAAACTACCACACCATGTCCAATTTCCTTTTCTGCTACAAAAATATGTCCTCTACGTTCATTCGCTCATGTGTCAGACGATGTAGCTCGCTGTTGGCTTCTGTCGTCGTCCAAAAGTTCCTCTACAAAAGTTCATTACTTGTATCCTTTGTAGATACAAGAGTTATAAGTGATGAACTCAAAAAAAAATCATATTCACATTTGTTTATATTACAAACCTATATTCATTATTCCTCCATAAATATTTCCATTCCGATATTTGCCCCTGCCTTGACTCCTGCTGAAATACACATCCATTGCCTTGGACCTTTAAAGTGGATTATTCCAGCACAGAACTCCCCTTATTCAGCTCTTTACAAACACAATCATTCAAAACTCTTGTTGCGAGTCAGGTACTGTAATAACATTTAAAAGACATTTGGACAGGGATATGGATAAGAAAGGCATCCACGTGGAACTAGTGCAGATAGGGCATCTTGGTCATCATGAGCAAGTTGGGATAAAGGGCCTGTTTCCTTGTCTTATGATTCTATGACAGGTAAACTTGAGCGGAGCTGCCACTGTTAGAGTCAGCAAAGGTAGGAGCACAGAAGCTTAATGCTTACATTTCTCACTTTCATTTCCTGTCATTTCAACCATTCCCAACTATCACTTCCTGCTCCAAAACTCTTAAAGGGTTCCGTTCCACCACTGGCGTCCATATCTTCAGTTATTAAGACTCACGAGATCTGTAATCCCCACACTCATTCCAGGCATTCCTTCAAAGTTTGTATTTAATCTAGATTTTAGTAATCTGCTTGTTATTTGTTTACTTGAATCAGCATCAACTTCGTGTTCAATACCACTGTAAAGTATTTGTCAACCTAAATGCGGATTGCTGGATTTTTCTTATAATAGGAGGTACACTTCAATCTCAAGAAACTGTGCAATTCCCACAACTGTACGCATCTCGTGCCGATTTTAATGACATCGCTAAAGACTTTCCAACTAACTGCTGATTGATCTTATCCCAGGTGGGATTATTTGAGTACATTCGGAGTGTATCGACAAGAATTAGGGTTCTCATCCGACTGTCATGCAGTGACTCCATACATGAACTGTGAGATTGGGCCATGGCCGGTGGGCCAGTCTAGACTATCCTGCCCCCTGCAGAAAGGTAACTCTTGACAGTGAGGTGATGAGCCGAGAGCCCAGCACGCAGTTTTCCTGATATATAAAAATGCCTCGTCGCTGTAGCCCTGCCACCTCTGCCCCACTGACGGGGGGGGGGGGGGGGGGGGGATCTGGGCCCACCGGCTCCTGAGGAACCACCAACACAAGCCACCTACTGAGTGTAACTCTTACCTTCGCCGCAGCGCAGGCCGGCTGGGCTGAACGCTGGAGACGATGAGGAGCTGCAGCAGGACGGCGCAATAAAGTCTAAATCAGAATCGGTGCCAGCCAGCAGAATATAATCCTCGCTCCACCGCCGCTTCCACAAAGCGGACTGACTGACTGACTGACTGCGGCCGGCGGCGGCGGCTCCTCGCGCAGGGCGGGGCGGGGCGGGGCGAGCCGTGGGCGGAAGCCCGGGCCGAGGGGCGGGGCCATGGCGACCCGTGAGCGCGGTTTCCTGGGTGGGCGGGGCTGAGGTCCGAGTGACGGGGTGGAGCTGACGTCACTTGGGCGGGAATAAAATTTCATTCATTCATTTGTTCTATATACCACTTGGTGGTATGGGCCGATAGAAACCCAGTGGCTTCCTGGAACTCGAATAGATTTGGGCGCCTATGCAAGTGGCCGAGCACGCATTAACCGTAGCCTGCAGCAGCACGGTGGAGGACATCGACAACTTCACCTGATCAGGCTGACCTCTGCAACTAAAACCCACTGACGACACACCAGGACTACCGGCCTAGATGGCCAAGTTGAGCCTCTAACACAACCGATCTTGACAGGTGTCGGAAACTTGATGACTTTTGTTTACTGGTTCAGTGTAATCTATTATTCCTACACACATACTTAAGTATGATTGTGCTTATGTATAGCAGGATCTGTACTGAACTGTATGGAAAAATATAATTTAACTGTATCTAGGAACATGTGACAATAAAGTACCATTGAACTATAGATCGATCGCCTATTGCACTACTATGGACGTATTGCAAAATGCTTTTTTTTTTACCATTTTTCTTTTTACTGTCTTGAAGAATTTGTATAATTTATGTTTTATGTTGAGTCTATGACTGATGCTCCTGCAAACAGGATTTCCATTGTATCTATATCTCACTTTTCTTGAGGACAACAATAAACTAAACTTAATTTAACATGCTCAATATTAGAGATTGCTTGCCATTTAATTTTATGAAAGGACAAAGATGATTTGCGATAAATTTGTCAACTATATATGTATGAATCAGGTATTAGTCACGACATGAAGAGTTCCGATGGATGTCTTTCAGTATCACATGCATACATGCCACGTGTGTCGGAAGGAACTGCAGATGCTGGTTTACACCGAAGATAAGACACAAAATGCTGGCGCAACGCAGCGGGTGAGGCAACATCTGGAGAAAAGGAATAGGTGGCGTTTCAGGTCGAAATAGGGTCTGAAGGCGGGTCTCGACCTGAAACGTCACCTATTCTTTTTCTCCAGATAAGCTGCTGAGTTACTCCAGCATTTGGTGCCCAGCTTACATATAGGGGGGTTGCACGAAAGGTCACTGGGTCAGGGGGCTCGACGCATGGAGCCGCTAAATCCATCTGGAGGACATCCGTCACTTCCGGTATATGTTATTAACGCTAAAAACGCGTACTTTCCTACCTGTTAAAAACCGCCAAAAGTTTGGATTTTTGCGCTGAAAAAAATTGTGGGAGTCGGGGTAAGTTTGAGAGACATGTACCCAACTTTAGAATTCCAAAAGTGAAGCGAAATGAAGGTATAGAGAAGCGAGAACTGAAGGGACAACAGCAGCTAAAGTGCTTGGTAAACATTGGCTGTGCAGATATCGGAATTGAAAATATTGGGAATTATCGCGTTTGCTCACTGCATTTCATCAAGTAAGGCATTATTTGTGTTTTTCTTGATTCCTTTGGTATCTAAAAATTCTCAGGTGATAAATCTGGCTGTAAATTTTTCTTCAGATGCGTTTTCATTTTGTATGTAAAAACCCACTTGGGAACCATGGGCGATTAAAAAAAATTACAGCCAGATTTATCACTTCTGAAACTTTTTAGATGCCAAAGGAATCAAGAAAAAATACATTCGTTGATGAAATGCAGTGAGCAAACGGCATTTCAGCGGGTTTTAACGGGCCCGCTACGCTGGAAACAATGGTAAATGCCTACCTGCAGTTCATCGCGTGTAATCCATTTGGAGTAGCCTAGCAACAGTACGGGTCATCGGTCGTGACCCGACTGCCGTGAAACCTCCATATACTTGCAATATCCCCGCTGCTAAACATTTATATACTTTTTATGCTGGGATATATTATTTTTAAATTTACAACTTAGTTGTTTTCCGATCCATATGTTCTTTTTCAGTATTTATGGAGTTTTGGAGATTATCTCTCCAACCATCCTATTTGAAACACACGAGCGCAGGTCTCCAGGTCTGGAGGATTGGTCAATCTAGCTCTATCTAGCCTTTTACTTTTTCTCTCTAGTGACGTTAATTGTTTTAAGTTTCTCGTTTTCTTTGGCCTGTAGGTTTTATGTTATAGTTAGTAGGTTTCACTTGATTTTGTACTATATATGGGATTGTAATTTTGCTCAGATTAGCAAACTTCCCCCTGGTGAATAATTCACGATTCTGCTGCTCAAGCAAAGGTGCTTTGCAGTCACTCACTGCTCCACGGCGCCTGCGCGAGCTTCGCCCTTTGCCCCGGACGCGGAAGGTTTGCTGTCGGAGGGCAGAGATGTTGAAGATGGCGGAGGATGGGGAGGTGCTGTGATGAAGCGTGGCTCCAGTAGGGAAAAGGACATGAAAGAGGTGAGGGTTTCCGGATCGGAGCAGCACTCGGCACGGGCAAGCAGCGAGCCGTCGTTGACCTGCGGTGAGGCTGCGTCCGTGGACTTTGACGGAGACAACCAGGCGAGAGGAGACTGTGTCCAGGATGACCGGCAGAAGGTTGCTGGGTCCTCCCGCCGCCCGCTAAGAGGTTGTTGGGTCTGAGCTCACAGTGACCTGTGAAAAGAACAATCTGATGGCAACGGCTCGGAAATACGTTCTTCGGCCCAACTTGTCCATTTCGATCAAGTTGTCCCATCTAATAGAGTCTTACAGTGTGAAAACAGCCACTTCGGCCCAACTTGCTCACACCAACCAACATGTTCCATCTACTTCTCCATCCAAGAGTATTTTAAATGCTGTTATAGTACATATCTCACCTTCCCACTCTGCAGCTCATTCCATACCTGCCACTCTCTGAATGAAAAACGTTGACCCTCTGGTCAACCCCTCGCACCTTCAACCTCAAAAAGACACAAAGTAACTCGTGTTCAGTCTGAAGAAAGGTCTCGACTCGAAACGTCACCCATTCCTTCTCTCCAGAGATGCTGCCGGTCCCGCTGATTTACTCTCAACATTTTGTGTCTAGCATCCCTGGATGAACATGGATAGGTGACGTTTCAGGTCTGGCTGCCTTTTCAGACGTCCCAACCCAAAACGCCCAGGAGTGCTGCCACGGAGTTATTCCAGCATTTTGTATCTTTTTTTGTAACCCGGCATCTGAAGTTCATTATTTTTACACTTTAAAACTATATCCATTGGTTTGTTGATTCCCCAATCTGGGGTAAAATAATGTCCATTCACCCTATCCTTCACCTGATTTTATACACCTTTATAGGGGGGTTGCACGTAAGGTCACCGGGTCATAGGGCTTGACGCACGAAGTCGCTCAATCCATCTGGAGGACAATGCAGCTTCCCATATATGTTGTTAATACACGAAACTCATACTTTCCTTCCTGTTAAAAAACGCCAAAATGGTGGATTTTTGCACTGTAAAAAATTGTGGAAGTCGGGATAAGAGTGAGAGACATGTTCCCAACTGCAGAATTCCAAAAGTGAAGCAAAATGAAGGTAAAGGGAAGCAACAGCTAAAGTCCTTGGCGAACATTGGCCGTGCAAATATCAAATTGGAAAATGTTGGGAATGATCACGTTTGCTGACTGCATTTCATTCAGTAAGGCATTATTTGTGTTTTTTCTTGATTCCTTTTGTATCTAAAAAGTCTCAAGAAGTGATAAATCTGGCTGTAAATTTTTTAAATCGCCCATGGTTCTGAAGTGGGTTTATACATGCAAAAATAAAACGCTTCAGAAGCTAAATTTATCATTAAAAAAATCTCCAGACTTACGAGTGGTGTGTGGAAAAGTAAGTCTATCATTATGCTATTGAGATGTATATTTTGGCAAATAATAAAATGTTCCGACAGCTTAAACACCCACTCCCTTTCAATAGGATATTGACAATTTGCTAAGGTTGATTATGTCCAATTAACAGCTAACAATTATGCCATTCCTTTGCTTGCATCTGAGTAAAAAGTAATTCAAAACCCACAAATTGTTGGCGATTTAAAAAATTTCTTTTTATATGTAAAAACCAACTTGAGAACCATATGCGATTTTAAAATTTTACAGCCAGATTTATCACTTCTGAAACTTTTTAGATGCCAAAGGAATCAAGAAAAAACACAAATAATGCCTTACTGTAGATGAAATGCAGTGAGCAAATGGCCAATGTTCGCCAAGCACATTGGCTGTTGTTGGCCCTTCAGCTCTCGCTTCTATCTACCGACATTTCTCCTCACTTTTGGAATTCTGAAGTAGGATAAATATCTCTCACGTTTATCCCGATTTCTATAATTATTTACAGCGCACAAATTGACAATTTCGGCAGGTTTTAACGGTCCCGCTATGCTGGAAACAATGATCAGTGCTTACCTGCAGTTCATCGCGTGTACTCCAGTTGGCGTAGCGTTGCAACAGTATGGGTCATGGGTCATGACCCGACTGTCGTGCAACCTCCCTATATGATCATCCCACAGCCACCTGTTATCCAAAGAATGAAATCCTAGCCTGCCCAGCCTCTCCCTATTCACGTTATAGTAGAATTAGGCCATTTGGCCCATCGAGTCCACTCCGCTATTCAATCATGGCTGATCTCTGCCTCCTAATCCCATTTCCTGCCTTCACCCCATAACCCTTTACACCCGTTCTAATGAAGAATTTGTCTTCACTAACTTTTAGTACGACTGTAACATAATTTCACAACTTCTGTATTCAACTCGGACTGATGAAGGGCATTGTATCAAAAGTCATCTTTACTACCCTATCAACCCGTGGTGCCACTTTTGGGGAACTATGTACTTGTTAACTTAGATCACTGCTCTACAACTTTCCCCAGGGAACTGCCATTCACTGTGAATGTCCTGCCCTCATTTGACTTCCCAAAATTCAACATCTTGTACTTACCTGCATTAATAAGCTGCATTAATATAAGCCGATCCTCAGCACAAATGCACAACTGATCACAATTTGCTGTGATTTTTGATAACCAGTTGGCAGTTGCAGGTTCAGGGAATGATAATGCGAAAACAGTGCGGTGCTGACTCAAGTTCAAATTTGACTGATATCTGGCACTGCAATTACTGAATAACCAGGTAATCCAGCAGGTTATTTGGGTGCATCATTGTTTTTATTTTAAAGCAAATTTTGGGAAGTATCAGCAAAGAGAAGTGGAAATAACTGGGTGAGGTACATGAAAACTACTTGGAATAAGGATAGAATGTTTTCAAAAGAATGGCGGCATAGTGGCGCAGCTGATAGAGCTGCTGCTTTACTGTTTGATACTGACCTTAGGTGCTGTCTGTGTGGAGTCTGCACCATCTCCTTGTGACCGCATAGGTTTCCTCCCAAATCCCAAACACATGCGGGTTTGTAGGTTAATTGGCCTCTGTAAATTGCCCCTGGTGTAGGGAGTGTGTAGAACTCGTGTGCGAATGAGTGATCGATGGTAAGCTTGGATTTGTTGGGCCGAAGGGCTTGTTTCCATACTGTATCTTTAAATTAAACTAATCATGGTTGGCAAAAAAAAACTGAGAGAACCTGAAACTTACATTTTTGGAAGTGGAAATTAAATGTTATCAGAATTCTGGTTTAGTTTAGAGATACAGTGTGGAAACAGATTTTATCGCCCACTGAGTCCGCACCGACCAGCGATCTCTGTACATTAGGGCTATCCTACACATTAGGGACAATTTACAATCTTAACCGAAGCCAATTAACCTATAATTCTGTCTGTACATCTTTGGAATGTGGGAGGAAACCAGAGCACCCGGGCAAAACCCAAGCGGTCACAGGGAGAATGTACAAACTCCATACAGACAGGGCCCATAGTCGGGATCGAACCCGGGTGTCTGGCGCGGTAAGGCAACAACTCTATCGCTGCGCCATCGTGCAGCACATAAATGTTACTTGTTTGGTGTGTCCGGTGATGTGTTGGCATCGTAACTTAATTCTTATTGATCACATGAATCATCTCTGTGCCCTTTTCATAACTTGAATGTCCTTCCTATAATATTCCTGCAAGTGCACATCATGTGCCAACTGCAAAGAAAATTCTAATTCAGATCGTGAATGTGTACTTTTTGTGTATGGTTAGTACAATTTCTAGCAGCCACTTCAGAGAAGTTGCAGAAAAAAATTGGCATCAATTATTGATGCATATGCAACAGTAATAGATCACTAAAAGCAAAATGATTGGTGGCCTTATTTTCTATTTCTAAAGGAATGGAGAGTGCCATTGGGAGAGTTTTAACTGTCTCAGGGGCAAGCTTTGTGACAAATAACAACAGAAATTGATGTGAAGAGAAGACATTTGGTATCACGAAGAAAATGGTGGTTGGAATTGAGACTGCATAATATAGTAGTACTGCTGTTAATCTGGTTAGGGCTTTGAACTAATACTTAACTTTATTTACAAACAATCTAGGCCATCTCATATCAAGGAATGATAATCTCTGCCAACTTGACCAAGGCACCAAGTTCTGTTTTTATTGATTTATTCTTATCTTCCGGGAGCAATGGTGAAGTACTACTTGTGTCTGAATGACCTGAAGAATTCATGGGACCAAGTATTGGCTGCTTTCTGGCAGCGCTATCCAAACCCATACAGGTGAGTTCAACTTTTCAAAATGTCTGCAGATGCTGGGAATCTGAAATAACATGAAATGCTGGAAACACTGCGCAAGGCAGGCAGCATCTGTGGAAGGAGAAACAGTTAACTGTTTCAAAGATATGAAAGAGAAAATAAATTGGTTTAAAATTGCAGAGAGGATGAAGAAGGGATGGATAGGATAAAGAGAATACCTTCTTGCATATGGCGTGCACAGCCTAAAGTTGTAGGACAACTTATTTGATTGTGCACGCCGGGTTGATTGCATTCGTCGAAGCAGGGCGTACCACGTGAAGGTTGCAATCTTCCACCCCAGGGAATACCTACTGGGGTGCGGCTAGAGTCGTCATGGGGATGAACAATAAATAAACCAGTTCACCCAGTTGATAAATAATGAAAACAGTTAGAGCGGGCAGGCACCAGGAAACTTGGGGTTGTCTCTGCGGATTGAACGCAGGCACTCAGCTAAATGGTCACCCAATCTACATTTGGATTTTCCAATGTAAAGGAGATTGCATTGTAAACACCAGTTTCTAGAATTTGTTTATTCATTTGAATTATGAGAATCAGCCATACTAGGTTAGAAAACTACCCACACACTTTGCATCTTTGGAACCTTAGGCATGAATCTAATGTGGCTATGCTGATGTAACGTCTGATAACTTTTATACTCCAGGATCTTAATTGATCCAATTGGCAAGCCCTTTGAGGTGATGTATGAGAAGACAAAATTATATATCATGGAGATGGTGATTTTTCAGGTTTCTTATTTTCTGTCTGAAAGGGAGTGTTACTATTCACTTCATTCTCTGTGCATAAAGGATTCTATCCTACAATATAATTTTCAAGGGTGACGTTATGTGGATATTTGCACAGTAATGCCTCATGCAAAAGTGAATTAATTACATATGAATTATTACTATAATCATTTGGGCAGATACTACATCTTTTCTGCACCTTTGGAATTCTACAGTTAAATATGTAAATGACTGACCAGTTAACTTTTTCCTATTTTTTACTCTGAGGGCAACTGGTATGCCTGTTTCATATTGTGTGGCTTGGACTTTATTGAGGAAATGTTGCCGAATGCTGTTGGTTTAAAATAAAATGATAACTGTTGCATTTTAAGTTAGAATATTTTCTAGGTGAAAACATTTTGATTGATAAACTAAAACTGAAGTCAAAGCTATTAATATTTCAATATTTCTACACCCCCAGCAAACATGTACTTACAGAGGATGTCATCCACCGCGAAGTAACACTTGACAGGGTGATTTCCCGACGACTTCTCACCAAGACGAGCATAGTCCCTCGGTGGGCAGAGCGATTATTTCCCACTAATGTTGCCCACTCAGCTTTCGTTGTAGAAGATTCAGTAGTTGATTTAAAACACAAAACTCTGACTACATTTACCTGGAACATCAATCATTCACGGTTTATGGTATGTCATGTCATCTGATTTTTATGTTTTTAGATTTATCCTCTTCCTATGGCTTTCCTGAGCAAATGCTTCGCAATGACATGTGTCTTGCCCTTTGGTTCCAGCATCAGTGGGTGGAAACAGTGCAGTTCCAATATTGGAAGAAAAATGATTCCCTTATTTAAGCCCCTCCCCCCCCCCTTGACGTATCCGGAGCTTGTGTGACAAGTGTATGCCTCAGGCCTAGAAAATTCTGTACTTTGTAGCACACCAACTTACAGTGATATATAGTTAGTTACCTGCACTTTACATGCTTTCCGAGGAAGTAACTAGGCCAACTCTTGATTAATGAGCACATTTGCTCTTGTGGTAATTCTAAGTGTGGGAAGAGATTACCAGGCAGACACTGATTCCCAGGTGTCTCAAAGTTGAGGAGTATTTAGGTTAGTGTTGTGAATCTCTCCGTGCATTGTGAGCCAAAGCAGTGGATGGAATGGACCACTCCCAATCTCCAATGATGACTCACCTGCCTGCCTTGTCATCCACCACCTGCCCCATCCGTGATAAGATCTGCATTTCTCATGTTAACCACATTTGAACCCACAAAACGTAAATAGAAGTCATCCTCAATCCTGATGGACTGCCTGAGAAGATGTAACTTTAATGATGCAAATTATTCTTTAGGACGGAGGGAGGTTTGAATAATGTGGAAGAGCAAAGGGATTTTGGAGGTTGATATTTGCGTGGAAAAAGTGGATGCTATCCTCTCAAAATATACATGAAAAATAAGGGAAACTGTCTGGTAATTGAAGGAATTCGAATGACAGCATTGATGTAAGTTTAAATTAAAAAATATTTTGGACAAAAGGTGGAATGCACATTTGATTTAGTTGTTGAAGCATAGCTGATTCAGCAATTGGTTAACATGGTGACTGAAGAAAGATGGATGTACGACTAAAGAAAGAGGCTGCACTCCTGGGATTATGGTAACATGCATTTGGATGGTAGGCAGTGATAGACGTCAACATTTAATAGAGTCTGGAAAA
Source organism: Leucoraja erinaceus (assembly GCF_028641065.1). Classification (NCBI taxonomy): domain Eukaryota; kingdom Metazoa; phylum Chordata; class Chondrichthyes; order Rajiformes; family Rajidae; genus Leucoraja; species Leucoraja erinaceus. Next base: position 25,957,508 of record NC_073387.1, read on the forward strand.
GATTATTTGAAATATCAAACCTTTTATTCAAAAGAAGACGATGTTTCTTTTGGAACTTTGGCCATGTTCTATACCACCATTAGAGACAATCTTGTCAACGATGTTGAATGCAGTGCAAATTAGATTTAATGAGGAGCCGTGCAAGAGGAAAGGGTCAAGTAAAAATATATGGAAATGTTAAGGCCTTTGCCATTAATGCCTCTGTTTTTGGTTTTAATCGGGTCGTGCAGGAGTGTTGCATATATAGATTACATCCTGAGAATTTGAACTGGACTCAAATTAAACGTGAAGCCTGGATTTCTTCAAACTTTTATGGCGTCTCACGAGCTATTCAGGTCAGTGTGTATATTTCAGTTTTCATTTCATCTTGAGAGTCATTATTGTTCGTCAACCTTTTAAATTCATTACAACCATAAGTGAGGTGTGAGGTAATTTGACATCAGTGTACAAGATCAGTGTTTTGTATAGTTCGCTGGTTTAAGGCTCTAACATGTATGACCACCCTTGTGTAATTTCCGTTTGGCAGCCAAGTGAATTGAATACTTTTGGGCATTTGACTTATCTGCAGTTACTGTGGAGTATTTATGTTGGAGTAAAGTAACAAAGGTTGAAGGATAAACCATGTTCCTTGCATAAAATGATTTGGTTTAGTTTTGCTTTGTTATTATTGTTATGTGTACCGAGCTGCTGTGAAAAACTTAGTTTTTGTGCTATCCAGGCAAATCACTCCATACATGAGTATATCAAGGTAGTGTAAAAGAGAAAACGAATCAGAATGCAGAAGAGAGTGTTATAGTTATAGAGAAAGTGCACTGAACAACAAGGAAAGAGCTGAATCCGGTGGTAATGAATTTCAAGCTTTTCTATCTCCTTCTTGAAGGAAAAGATCATAAGAGAGAATGACGGGGTGTGAGTGGTCCTTAATGTTGGTCACTATCCCCGAGGCAGCATGAAGTGTAGATGGGGTAGATGGGAAGAGGCTGAATTGTGTGATGCACTGGGCTGCGTTCACAACCCTGCAATTCCTTGCTGTCTCAGACAGAGCAGATGCCATAGCAAGGTATGCTACATCTGGAAAGGATGCTTTCTATGCTGCATCTGTAGAAATTGGTAGGCGTTGGGAGTTGTGCTGAATAGTTTGCTTTGCTTTGGTGAGGTATCCATCAAGTGATAGATTATGTACTAACTTGCTGTCCTATATGTGAGAGTGTAATTGTACTTCATCTCCTTTATCTCTTTTAGGAATGCGGCCTTGCCAGTTTTAAGAACAGCATAACTAAAACTATGAAAGGTTTTGAATACATTCTGGCTAGAATGCACGGTATGTCTGTAAATGATATGCATCCATCGCTTCCTGGCATCATAAGCATTGCTGAGCCAATGTAATGCCAATCTCAAAATTATTTAATAATCATACCAATGGAACAGGATTCATCACATTTATGGTTACCTAATAAGCAGTAGTGGGACGTATGGAAACATCAATGGAAATGACATCTATTTGGACTAGGTTAAATAATGTTAAAGAACTATTACATTTCCATATTCTAGAGAATTTTTAATGAAGATAACATTCATTTTAACAAGATTGGGGCTATTGCCAAGGAAACAGAAGCAGGTATGAAAAAGGGTCTTGACCTTAAACATCATTTATCCATGTACTCCAAAGATGCTGTCGGACCTGCTGAGTTACTCCAACACTTTGTGTCCCATTGTACATTGACCACATCTGCAGTTCCTTGTTTCAACAAGAGCAGGCCATTTGGCCTCAAGCCTCATTTGTTAGTCAACAAGAACTTCTACGTCAGTGTGATTTATTTTTGCCCTATCATCTCATCCCTTGATTCCTTCAATATCCAAAATTCTATTGATTTCTGTTTTGAACAGAAATCCTATTTTGTGGACTGCAGGCTTCTCAGGTAGAGAATCTCAAAGATTCACTGTCCTGCGAAAATTTCAATGCTAATTGGTTTCCATCCTATTTTGAAATCATGATCCCCACCTAATTCTAGATGCCTTAGCCAAGGGAGGCATCTTCCTATCTCTACCGTTAGGCCCTCTCAGAACTTTGTATGTTGCAATGATCACCTTGTGTTATTTTAAACTATGGAACTGAGGTCTAGCCTATGCATGCACTCCATGTAATAAACACGCTATCCAAGGCTATCATAGAGTCATACAGTGTGGAAACGGACCCTTCTGCTCAACTCGTCAATGCTGAACAAGATGCCCTATCTAAGCTAGTTCCATTTGCCAACTAAACCCATGTACCTGTCCAAATGTATTTTAAATATTGTCAAAATGCTTTAACTACATCTGGTAGCTGGTTTCTTATACCTGATTGCTGTTGTACAGTCATTGCACCCTCTCCCCTCCTACCTTGGGGCATGAGAGAAATGAATTCTTTAAAAAATATATATATTGGATTACAGTGTAGTTTTTTGTTTTTTATATCGGTGACATCCAGATTCAGCATTGGAAAACAAAGTCTTGAGTTTTAAATCTAATTTGCAAAATCATTTAATGTAGTTAAATTCCAATAACCTAGCAAGGTTTATTTCCAAATAAACCCAGAGAAGGTTATTCTTATTAATATGCCAATACACGGTTAATTCAGAATTCTTTAGATGCTACACAATATTACAATTATTTTTTCCATTAAGTCAAAAGGGTGTGTAGAAATTGGGCTCCGTGAGATGGAAGGAAATGAATCCCCTGTGGATAGAAAGGGAATACCTGCTATTCAGATGCTGAACTGTTGATGTTTCTGAAATGTCATAAAATGAATTAGTTTTTGGTAAAATCTGATTAGAATGTATTAGAGTGCAGAATAGTAACCCAGTGGTTATCCTGAGTCTGGAAACGCCCAATTTAATGGTGTTTATTTTTTCCATTCCCTTCCATCTCTTCCCTTCACCACCCTCTTCAGGTGAAACACCAATGAAAACATTGAGAGAGACTGCGAAAGAAGCAACCGAGAAGGCTAAGGAAACTGCGCTGGCAGCTACAGAGAAAGCAAAGAATCTTGCCAGCAAAGCAGGACCACAGAAAAAAACCCAATATGTTTAAGGCTTTGTTTTTTTACCCTCTATTGTGTGTGAAAACACAAGGTCAATCAGTGCAGTTTGGCATATCGAGCAGTCGCAACCATCAATGTACCGGTCATTTCATGGAGATATTTGCAGAAATTTAGTCAATCAGTCCAACAGATTTAGTAGAATGAATCCAAAGGAAGGCATTATACAACCAATGTAAAGTATTTATCATTCAATCTAAAAAAAAAATCCAATTAAGCAATTTTAAATCAGCAACATTTCAAATTGAAGATAGTTCAAGATATTTTGAAGTATTCTAAATTAAGGCACTTTGTCTGGTCTTTGGACAAGCTTTCCAAACATGATTTGTAGAATTTTGTTTTAAAAGCTGCTGTGAATTGGGTGGGGTGTAAAGGAAAGGGAAGAATAAGAAATATTGTTTTGGAGAGTGAGATAGAGGCAAAAAACTATTATGATGCAAAACAATTAAATGCACATCATGTTCTTTAAGTACTTGTTTCTGTTTGTTGAATCTTATGCAAAACTGGAGGAAGATCTTTAGATAATTTTAACTCAATTATAAAGGGTTAGAGACTCAGGAGTGAAAATGCAATCAGATCTGCCTCAATGACCTTCCCTACCGAGAAACTAGCTAATCTCTTCCTCAGGGCGACAAAAGATTTGCACTTGCATTTCTGCTTGTCACCAAGGTTACTACTTTTGCTGTGTTCCATTGGAGTCATAAGGCGATTCAGCACAGAAGTGGACCCTTAGACCCACCTTGTCCATGTTAACCAAGTTGCTTTCTGGGCTGGTCCCATTTGTTAGCATTTGGGCCATATCGCTCTAATCCCTTCCCTATTTGTATATCTGTCCTTTGTGGTCAGCATTGGGACAGAGGAAACACTGGATTCATTGTGTTTATGGGAGCAAGGCAAAAGTCTATAATACTCAATCACAGAAAACGTCAGGAAATAATAATCTGTAAGTTCCCTCAGTCTGTTTTGCGACCAGTAACATTTCCATTTAATGCTAACCCTTTTGGTTTCCCTCTTTGTTTCCACGTAAATATTTATTTTCATGGACTAGATGATAGGTGGTATGAACTCAACATAAATATCTTGTAACTTCAGTGCTTTATCACAGGGAAACATCTTTAAAATGTGTTTAAGGCACATCAGATTGCTGTGCCCTGCAACTCAGAATTAAAAACCAACAGGAATTGTGGCATTTGCTCATTAAAAATACAACATTCTTATTTTGTCTCATGCGTACTATTATAGGTTTACTATATAGTTCGGATATTAATGGTACTTTATTGTCACATGAACTCAGGTACAGTGAGATTTCTTTTTGTATACAGTTCAGTAGCAATCTTACCATACATTAGATACAAATGACAAATAAATTGATTCTGATTCTGATACAACCATACATAAGTACAAGCGTGAAATATAGTAGATTACACTGAGGCAGTATACAATACAAAAATACTTTCTTAGCCAAGTATGTTTTGCAACATACGAGGAATTTCATTTGCCAAGTTAGTCATACAACTAAAAAGTAATGGAACACACAAAATACATTTTAACATAAACATCCACCACAGTGACTCCTCCACATTTAACTTTGCCATAAATGCACGTTGTCCAGTTGGCCGCACTGGATTGGAGTTTCAGGCGGACAGGATTTAACATTACTGTATGTTCTGCTCACTATTGGGAGATGGGGGACGTTGTTTGCAAATTTCCTGAGGCCAGTTTTGTTTCCATCTCTTTTTGAAATATCCCAACAATTCTACGCTGGAAGTCTCATCCCAAAGCTATGTTTACTGTTTTTATATTGTTTTGTTAGCCAGCAATGTGATCAGCAACTGTGAGGTTTTAAAACTTGATACTGTACTGTCAACCACATTTGCTAAATGTATCTGAAACAAAGTGTGTAAATTATGTGAAAATGTTTATTGTTAAAAATAGATAGTGTTGTAAAAAATTGCAATAAAGACAACTTGGCCAGAACTCCATTACACTTGCTTAAGTTTACCTGCTGCTTTTATTTACCCAACTTCTGAAATGTCACAGAAATGGTTACCCTTTTTCTGGATTTTCATTTTAATTTGAGATCCTAGCCATATACTTTCGTTTTCTGCTTAACACAACCATGCGATACATGCGTAGCAACTAATTAGGATAGTTACTAGATTGTTGCCCTGTAGGATTATTTTGCAAGACCAGAGTTCTTCTTCAATTTTCTATTTGTGAGAGAAGTGCATTTGAATCCTTGTTTTGACATGGCTGATGACACCACATGGATTGTCAGAGCCAGGAGGTGCAATTTCCTGTTTGGCATGTCACCACTGTTCCATTTTGTTATGATCAGAGGCATTTCAAGGTATTTGAACACCAGCCAGAGTACCAAAATCCTGGGTTCCTTGAACGCTGGAGGGAGATTATTTACAGGTAGATAAAACCCCTATGATCCAATTAGATGAAAAATGAAAGCCTCTACTAACCCCCATCTGACAGTCAACTGTTGCTTTTTGTTATTTGGATGAAATTAGGGCAGAAATGTCAAAACACCTAATGGCTTTCTTGATTCATTGGTGGGGGCGGGAAGAAGAAAGGAAGAGGCGGAGACAGTGGGCTGTGGGAGAGCTGGGAAGGGGAGGGGAAAGAGGGAGAAAGCAAGGACTACCTGAAACTGGAGAAGTCAATGTTCATACCGCTGGGGTGTTATTCCAAGCGAAATATGAGGTGCTGCTCGTCCAATTTACTGTGGGACTTACTCTGGCCATGGAGGAGGCCCAGAACGGAAAGGTTGGATTTGGAATGGGAGGGGTAGTTGAAGTGCCACCGGGAGATCAGGTTTGTTATTGCGAACTGAGCGGAGGTGTTGGGCGAAGTGATCGCCAAGCCAACTCTTGGTCTCACCGATGTAGAGCAGCTGACACCTGGAGCAGCGGATGCAATAGATGAGGTTGGAGGAGGTGCATGTGAACCTCTGCCACACCTGGAAAGACTGCTTAGGTCCTTCGATGGAGTCAAGGGGGGAGGTAAAGCGACAGGTGTAGCAGTTCCTGTGCTTGCAAGGGAAAGTACCAGGGGAGGGGGTGATTTCTCCAATTTCAGGTATTCCTTGCTTTCTCCCTCTTTCCCCTCCCTTTCCCAGCTATTCCACAGCCCAGTCTCTGCCTTCCTTTCTTCTTCCCGCCCCCAACACCCCCACATCAGTCTGAAAAAGGGTCTCGACCCAAAACGTCACCTATTCCTTCACTCCATAGATGCTGCCTCACCCGCTGAGTTTCTCCAGCATTTTTATCTAATTGTATACACTTGTACTGTATCTGAGATGCTTATCTAAGATGCCTATGTGTAGTGATACTTACACTGAATTGCATACGAAAATGAACCTCAGTGCATGTGACAAATAAAGTACCTTTGAACCTCTAAGTCTCGATTCCCCTAGCCTGGGCAAAAAGACTCCCTGTGCATCGGCCCTATCCATGGCCCTCATGATTTTATACACCTCCGATAAGATCACCACTCAGCCTCTTGTGCTCCAAGGAAAAAAGTATAGCCTGCCCAACCTCTCCCTATATCTCAGGCCCACAAGTCCTGGTATTATTGATGTGCAAACCATGAATAAGGGATTATCATAAACAATAAAACAGGTAAATTATCTGTGTAAATATGAATTCTAAGATAGTGCGTTGCGTTCCTTGCAGTAGAGTATCACAGTAAAGTCAGCAGTGCCACCAGCAGGACAGTGGCAGTAGATATGCGTCTTGCACTAAACTTGTGCATCTTTTCAACAGAGACCTTAACACCAGGAAAACAAATATCTTGTTTCACTTCAAACCCAGACAGCAAATTAAACTGCAGGAAATCATGTCAACTAGGAATGGGAGGAGGGAAATAATGGAAGCCTTGGGTAGTGTTACTGTAGTAATCTAGTGTAATGTTCACAACCCTAAAGTAACTGTTGAGACTCACATTTGCCAGATTAGGAAATTTGGGCTAACATAGATTTCTTCATGCTAAAGCCATCCACATCTCCTCCCCTTCACCAATTCCTTTGCCTCTTCCATCATCCATTCTTCCCTGTTTTGGTGTAATTGTATACATGTTAACTCTATCCCTCTGACCCCTATGCCACACTCCCAAAACAAACTGGATTTAGTGCTGGCAATAACAGTATGGTTGGCAGCACAGCTGTTGCAAGCTACAAATCAGCCTCCAACATTCAGTACACTTTGGTCCCAGTGAATGCAGGAATCCACAAGGTGCAGTCGGATTTACTCTGCAAATCAAGCTGTGCTGTTGCAATATTTTGCTGCGAGGTCAGTGCACGGCCCTGGGGGTGGGAGATTGCAACCTTCATGTGGTCCACCCCGTTTCAACGAATGCAATGAACCTGGCGTGCACAAACAGAAGATCAACCAAAACAAGTTGTCTTACAACTTTAGGCTGTGCACGCCCTACGCAAGAAGTGCACGGCCCAAAGCTGCCAACGCCTAGTTACTCACTAAATCATTGTTGGAAACATATAAAGCTTCTCTGCTCAGAAATAAGAGAACTTTTAAAGTGAAACAGCAGCAACTGCTGCCAAAACTTGATAATTTACTACAATTCCTCGAGGAATTTCATATGGGGGTTTTTTTTCTTTTTTTTTTAAATTAAAAAGTCATTTTAAAATAAAATCTTTTGTCAAAATCTATTTTGTTTTCTGTACACATTTTACATTTATATTTCTTGGATTACATTGGTATCCCTTAATGGGAGTTCTATAATCCAGTTGGTTGTTGTTGCCCAGACACTCTGTAGAGCGCCCCAAGTGGTCAAAAATCCACTCAAAATTCTAGGCATCTGCCAGGACTATAGGAGGCGAGTGACATTCCCTCCATGCTCACAACAGCAGGACCCAGATAATGGAGAAGGCATTAAAAACAAATGCTTAAATTAATTTAAAGAAGTGTGAGTAATTCTTATAATATAGTACCTGCAATCAGTAAGCCACTAATCCCATCGGCATGTGCACAGGTGCACCCTTTTAAATGTACACATTCAATTGGCTTAACCATCTGGTTTTGCACCATCTAGTTTTGATTTTGCCATTTAATGATGATAATGGTACTGATTTATAATCACATGTACAAGATACTAAAAAAATTAGTTTGTATGCAATCCTGTCAAGTAATTCTATACACGAGTACAATCAAGCTTTACACAAAGTAAAGAGAAAAATACCATAGTATTATAGCTGCACAGAAAGTGCAGATAACAAGTGCAAGGGCCATAATGAATTAGGTTGAGAGATTCAGACTATGCCGACAAGCTTTTGAGAGACTGTGCTGTATTTTGATAACAGCGGGGAAGCAGCTGTTCCTGAAAGTGGAAGGTCTTTCAAGATTTTATCTCTTCTGCTCAACTGAAGATAGGAGAAGGGGGAATGCCCAGTGTGCAAATGGTTCCTGATTATGTTGTCCCCCCTCCCCGTGTCAAAATAAGAATTGGAGGCATTGGTGTGTTTGCTTGGCCGTAGCTTCAATGTGGTTGGTCAGGATCTAATTGTTGGTGAAATTTAGGTCTAGGAACGAGAAACTCTCAACTAATGCCATTTCAGCACTGTTAACTCTGACTGGGACATATACTCCACCTCTTTTCCTGTCCAGCAACTATCTCTTTATTCTCTTCACTTTCTGGTTACTTTTTTGCATATTTTTCATTAAATTGTTCAATATCTCTCTATATCACGATCTATATCCCTCCCCCCAACTCTCACTCTGAAGAAAGGTCTCAAACAGAAAGGTCACCTATTCCTTTTCTCCAGAGATACCGTCTGACCCACTGCGTTGCTCCAGCTTTGTGTTTATCATTGGTTTAAAACAGCATCTGCAGTTTCTTCCTACATAAAACCTTTAATGTCTTGCTCCAATGTTTGCACTTCATATCAGCCGAGGAAGGAATGAATAAAGTCAAGGGGCTGACTTGAGCAGCAGTTAAGGCAGACAAAGCACCAAGAGTCCATGAAGCTGCTTTTATAAAATGGTCATGTTTTAAACATCCACAATACAAGGTGAAGAGCAAACTGAAAATACCACTGAAAAAGGTGAAAGTAAAAAGCCTTTTGTGGCCATCTCACTTTATTTGAAAGATGGAAAAACTATTTATTATTTCATATAAAACAATGAAACCATGAAAGAATATACTATTAGCACGAGGCAAAATGCTGTTAAAACAATTTACTTTGCTCGAGATCATGAATATATATTATTATAATTATGTTACTTAGATCAGAGTGTTCATCTTTTTTAGGCAAGGCATTTATTGTAGAGTAGACCCTTAAACTACTGGCTGTGTTGAATTAGCTCAATATATACTTAAATGGAGAAAGAATTTCACTAAACCCATGTAACATCAGGCCCCTAGGTATATGTGTGGCAAAATAGATAATTAATGAGAATATGATTGCCCTCAATCTTGGGTAACAGTTCTGTATTAGGTTCCATGCACACAAAGTCACCGTTTGATGTAAGATCTGTCTTTCCAAAAGTGAAGCTATTGTAAGCAACCGGCATAGATGGAGTGTCAGGTTGCATCCTCAGGACCTTCGTGGAGCAGCTGGCAGGAGTATTCACAGACAACCTGACCTCTTCCAATTCCATTCCGAGGTTCACATCTGCTTTAGGATGACCACCATTATGCCAGTGTCAATATGAAAGCAAGGTTGTGTGCCTTAATGACTGCGAACTGGTGGCTTAGACATCCGCCATCATGAAGTGCTTGGAGAGGGCGGTTATGGCACACAATAAGTATAAATATGATTGCACTGGAGAGCACAGAAAGCTTCTCTCAATACACATGATAATAAAACCAATACCATTTGGTTTTGAAGACATTGCAGTTTCATTTTTCACTGACCAACATCATAAAAAAAAAGTCCATTTACTCAAAACAATTTGAAATGTACCCAATTTTTAATTTTTATTTTCATGTATAAAAGTGCATTTTTCCATAAAGAATATTCAATTTGCCCAAGTTTCAGATCAAATGATTTATGCATCACAATGAAATAGTGCAGTATAGTTTTTAAACAGCATTATATAGGATATTTCATCAAATTCATTTAATTTGCATTAAATCAATAATTACAAACAATCCGAAATTTAAACACTAGCTAGTGCAAAGTAAATTATTCAGCTGTATCCAGAATTGATCCGTAAACATTTGGGATGTGTGCAAAGCTCAGCTTTTTAATTCAGTCCACATTTCCCTTTTGGAAAACTGGAATTGGCAACCTGAGAATTTCTGAAAACATGACCCAAAGTATTATTCTGCAGTAATCACATCCATAATCTGTAGATGAGTGGAGCATCTCAATAGCATCCATTTAAAATGTTGAATAATATAGTTAACAAGTGGGGTTTGTTATATCAGCAAATGGTTAAAGCCATTGATTAGTGTTTTAGGTTCCTCACTGGAAATTTAGTTTGTTGAAAGATGCCAAGAGTGATTGTATATAATGTACACAAATATTACATTATGCAAGTAACAGCCAAGTTCCCAGAGATTATTTCCAGTAAAATTACAAACTAATGTGCAAACTGCTCGTAACCTTTTAACTTTGGGGCTCAAAATATTCAGAAATAACAAATAGGTTACTGAAAATTGGACAAGAATTACAGGAGTAAAGGAAAAATCATGTATATTTTTGATTTTTGTTCCAGGAAATAAATGAATATACCAACATTTCTTCCTGTAATCACGTCTTACCACCCTTTCGACCTGTAGAGCACCAAAGGCCATTTTGCAGGCATCAAATCATTGCCACTTAGTGCCTGGTTTTGCAGTATCTTGTTCTAAAGATAAATCAGAGTTCAGCGACCCACTTTGTTTCTCCTCGAATTGTAATGATACCCAAATATCCAGATAGATCACCCATCAAAACCAAAGTTGTAACAAAAGATAACACTTAACTTCAGGAAGATTTGATATTTAGGCATTTCGGCTTTTGCATCCTTATTAAATCAACTTATACTTTATATTATTGTTGTAAAGAGTCAAATTTAGGCTCCATGATGAACCCTTCCCTTAAAACCACAAAATAATTTCAGATTCCTTTTACCCCATGGGAATAAATAATTGACGCAGTTGTCATTAATCAGCCCAGTTACACTATTTATGCCATATACTCCAGAAATAATACACATCAGCTGTTCTTTATAGATTTGCATTGCAATCAGACTTAAAACATCGGTTTGCACAACAAAATTGGACCCGAGAAATTGGATTGCTTGTGGTCAAATTCATCTTAGGATGGGTTTCCTGTCAGGAACCAAATTGCTTAGGGTTTAATCCAGAGTTCTTCTCTTTGCAAATCTGTCAGGTTTTTTAACACCAGTCTAAGAGGCAGATGTGCTGGAGTAGTTGGAAGTGAGGTGGAACGTGTAACAATGTGAGCAGACACGGACCGGCTTCATCTGTCCGTACCAAGGTAGTGGAGCCGATTGTGAGGAACAGCGAGAACAAAAGATCTGAAACAAAACCAAATTGTGGAGGCTGAGCTTCTCCTGACAGTAAAACAACACAATGAGAAAAAGGACAGCATTTTCCTTACCAAATGCACAAATGTAATTGAATTTATGCAATCGAAATATGACTTGAATAAAAAGCAGAGACACACGAAACTGCAGATGCTGAAATCTGGGGCAAAAAAACTTTTGGAGGGAATGAACAAGCCAGTCGGTATCTGTTTTTTCCCCCCTCCACAGACGCTGCCTGGCCCTCCAAGTTCCCACAGCAGTTTGTTGTTTGCAAATTCAATGGTAACATTTACACACGAGGGGAAAAATGGATGACTACTAAATTGCAATAGGTGATTCTTTTATTTTTTAATTCGGACTAAAAAGCATTCAAGTATAGTATTCTGGATTGAGATTTAAGGTTTGTCTCATTAAAAAATAAACCTTCAGATTCTAGCCTCAAATGTAAACATTATATGATCAGTTTGAGTTACAGCATTCAGAGTTTGAGAATTTATAGCCAAGAGCAATGTAGCCCAGGCCTATAGTTTCCTTATTGTAATAAGGACAATTGTCTCCTTATTGTAATAAGGAGACTAAGGTATTCTAGATGGCAGCAACAAGAGATATAGATATTGAGCAAAAAATTGGTCAAATTATATATCAGGGAGGTCAGTCATAAGGATAAACTAGAGAAACTTGGAGCAAGACAGATTAAGCAACATAGTGGCACCACCAGTTGAGCTGCTACCTTGCAGTTCCAGTAACCCGAGTTCAATCCTGATGTCTGGTGTTGTCTATGTGGGGTCTACACATTTTTCCTGTGACCAAAAAGGTTTCCTCCAGCTGCTCTGGAGGGTTTCCTCCTACATCCCACACCCTGACACTGCAAATTCCCCCTGGCCTCCAGGTGGGTGGTGGATAAAATGAGATTTGCTTAGGATTGGAGTGCAATACTCAACACGGACTCAATGGGCCAAATACTCTGTTTCCGTACTGTAGGACTACGGCTCAAAGGTTGAGGTGAGAGAGTTGCATGCAACTGAACAATTCATTTAATAACCACATTACAAAAGTGCTTCCCACAAAAGTGCTTTGCACATGGGCTGATCCAGCAGACCCTGCTTGTTGCAGAGATTCACAACTCTTTCTTCCTGTTTACATCAACCTAGAATTCTCCTGAATATTGAGGTCAGAACAAGCTGATCACACACATGAGAGATAATCCCACAGGGAGCAAGTAGCCAGCATACTGAAGGCCTGATCGAGACAGCCTTCAGGAAATCACCAGTGGTCAAAAAGCTTTAGAACTGTCTGACAGATTATTTAAAAACTATTCAAATATCTACATCATTCAAAAATAAATGTAACAGAAAATAACGGCAAAGACTAAAGAAAAATAAAACACTTGCTTTTTCCCTGCAGAGTTTACAAACCTATTTAACTTGAAGCTGTCATCATTTGTCACACCAGCCCATTGGAGGAAGCTGGGGGAAAAGATCAGATTTACCTTCACCATAAATGTCAGGCCATTCGATGTTTCAACATGCACCTGCAGAAGTTTGTGACATACTGGACATGAATTGGCAATGAGCCAGTAGTTCCCTGGAAACCATCAGCTGCAGATAAACACGATTTGGCTCAATAGGCATGGGATATGCAGAGATTGTGAAATTGCAAGTCTGCATTTTGTGTTGTGGAACAATGGCTGAAGCCAGTTAAAAAGCAAAATAGAACTATTTATTACTCTTCACCGCAACCAAAGCCTGATCCGAATTCTATAGGTCAAATCCCATACCTTTCCACAGTTCCTGCAGTGATGACGTCTCCTGATAATAGTAAATGGTGCTTTACAAGACATGCATTGGCTGCAGGCAGAGTCAGCAACCCACTCAGGAGGCACTGTATGGAGAGGAAAAGCAATTATTTCCAGGTATACTCCAAATAAACAACTTTTCCCCGACTTGGAAAACAATGAAACATCGGAGTATTTCCCCCCCCCCCAAAAGGATATCTGTCAATGGATGATTTTCAAAGGGCAATGATTTTATTGACATCTGTATGTGGTGATTATTTCCTACAACATTTATAATGCTTGCATAATCAATTAATTGTATCAAACGGGTGAAATTCAGGAATGTAATTTTACCCAGTAATCGAAATGTGCCCATCAATAAAAATATTATCATCACCATCAAATTGTAAATGATTAATATAAGCTTATGGCAATTGTTACCTGTAGAATGGCTATTTACAGTACCTTCTGATTTGGTGCTGTTTAAATTGGAAGTTCTAGATGGAGTATGAGACTCCTGACATAGTACACAATCTTCCAAGGAGAGTTCTGTATTAAAGTGCTCCTCTGCTGCAAAAGATAAATAACAATTGCACTATTCAATGGATTTCTATCAAGCTTAAAACATTGTTTTTTCATTCAATAAATTACCATACAAGACACAGTAGGATCTAAGATAAAGTTTTGGAAAAAGAGCCATGGTTTTTTAGTGAATGCTTCCTCGACAAATGTGCTTGGTGGCAAAAGATACAACAATCTCCTCACTGCATCATAAGCTGCCCAGTGGGAGCTTGGAGGTAACACCAGGACATCATCTTTGTGGCCCTTCTTCATGGCTACTTCTAGGATCCACATTTTGCTCTCTTGCCAACAAGATGGAGCACATTGTTTAAAAAAACGTTTTCACTCTAACAGCATGAAGTTTGATGCAGAAACTGAATTTAATTTTTAAATTTGCAACCTGTGGTCTCAATTAAATCACAAACATAATTGAGATTTGAGCTGTGAAGTGCACCTGGTTTGCACCTATTGGGCCTGTCCCACTTACGCGATGTTTTTCGGCGACTTGTTGGCACCCGTCATAGTAGGTCACCGAAAATTTTCAAAACGTTGAAAATCCAACAGCGACCAGAAAAAGGTACGACTCTTTGGGTGACTACCCATGACCAAACAGGTGTCACCCCGCGACATGTCATGAGTAGTTGCCCAAAGAGTTGTACCTTTTTCTGGTCGCTGCTGGATTTTCAACATTTTGAAATTTTTCTGCGACCTGCTGCGACTATGACGGGTGCCGGAAAGACGACGAAAAAAATTGCGTAAGTGGGACAGGCCCTTAAGGGTTGTAATCATTCCACAGAAGACTCCAATACAAACAGATCATGTAATCCATTATACCTTCTTCTTTTTCCACAATGTCCTCATTTGTTTCTGGTATAGCCGTCACAATTTCAAAAACAGTCTTTAGAATCAGACGCAGATCTCCCGCAAAGTTGGTCTGAAGTTGATCTGCTACACCTGTTCCAAACAGAATGATTACTTTGATATATGAATGATAGGCACATTCAGAACCAGTCCAGTACTTTTGTTACATCCACACAGACGACAAAAAAGGGTAATTTATTTTTGCGGACGACACAGCCCAGATTGGACTGATCCAGGATGGGGAGGAATCCGTCTACAGACAGGAAGTGTCACAGCTGGCGTCCTAGTGCCATCGCAACAACCTGGAGCTCAATGCTCTTAAGACTGTGGAATTGATTGTAGACTTTAGGAGAGCTCCCCCTCCCCTCACCCCACACACCAACAACAACACCACAGTCACATCTGTGGAGTCTTTTAAGTTCCTGGGACCCATCATCTCCAAAGACATTGAGTGGGGGGGGGGGGGGGGCTACCATCAACTTCACAGTCAAAAAGGCACAACAGAGGATACTCCATTGACGAACTGTACACTGCAAGGGCCAGGAAGCAAGCGGGTAAGATGATCTCTGACCCCTCTCATGCTGGCCACAAACTATTTGAATCACTTCCCTCTGGAAGGAGACTCTGGACTGTCAAAGCTGCCACAGCCAGACATAAAAACAACTCCCCTTTCCCAAAGAATCAATTGCTCTATTCAATAACCAAAAATCTGTAGCCTCCTTTTGCTCTGATATTTTATTTAATTCACATGTTTAATCAAAATGTTTTATGTACCATTCTTAACTGTCACTGTATGTCATGTTGTCACTTGTGTGCGGAGCACCAAGGCAAATTACTTGTATGTGAATACTTGGCCAATAAACATTAATTCATTCATAGTTCTTCCTTCAGATTTTACCAACATCTCTGTAAAACGAATATGCCACCCTGGTCTTCACTGTCTTTCGACACCCTTTTTCCTTTTTAAGGTGCAGAGTGGTAGCTCAGTTTCTATGTAGGCCAACTTTGTCCACTTACTCTTCTGCTCATGCCTTTTGTTTATAGTTGCCATCCACACCATTTGTGATATTGCTCACTTGTTTGACACCGATGAACTCTATGGGCTTTTCTGTTCAAATATCCTTAATTTATAACTATGGCAAGCAATTGTAACCCCAGTAAAAATTCTAGTCACATCCTACCAGTTTAATTACCATCTCAAGCTATCTACTCCAAATTGCCTTAATTTCCATTTCCAACCATAACCTGGTTAAGGTTCTTACACGTGATCTTACTGGAGGCTTATTAATTCCATATTTATAATAGCCATGGACATACATTCCCCAGGCCACCAATTTAGCTACAGAAACAAAAATCTGCAAGATTTGTTGGGATTGATTTGTTGGGATTGGCAAATCCAACCTTGATCTCCCTGATCAAGTAAAAAAGTTAACATGAAGATACTTCAAGCTGGAATTGTATTGTTTAGCACCAATATCAGATGCAAAAAACCCCAGAAAATCTGGAGGTCAAAAACCATTGTGATATGAAATTAGTTAAAACTCAAAAGAACATGCTGCAAGTTGTAAAACAAATCACTGGATGACTAAAGAGGTAAAGGGCAACATTGCAGTTGGAAAATGCATAAAAGCAAGAACAAATGCAGATTCTGTTGCCTGGAACAGACGCCCTAAAGTGGCAAACAAAATGACAGCGTTGCAAGCATCAGACGACTTGGGGTTTTAAAATCAATGCTACATTGCACATGCCCGCCCTCTTTTCATTGACCTTGGCAAAGTATATGGTGGTTTTGATTGATAGAGGAAAAAATACAGCCTGGTAATAGGCCCTATGGCCCACATCACCATTATCAGCCCATCACACTTATCCCATTTTCGCATCTTTCTGCAGAGTCTAACTTCTTGGTTAACTCATCTGTTCCCATCAAACCCCTTCCCAAGTACAACTGCAGGAGATGTATCACTTGGTCCTACAACTTCTCCCTCATATCCTGCCACCCTTCCTGGTGATACACAGGGTTAACGTACATCTTAAAACCTCATCTACTGCATTTGGTCTTGCGATGTGGCCTTCTTTACATTGGCGAGACCAAGCGTAAATGAGGCAATCGTTTTGAACACTTACACTGTTGCCAACGTCTGCCTGATCTCCTGATTTCTAACCATTTCAGCTCTCCTTCCAATTCCCAGTCCAATCATTGTCAGAGCCACGCACAAACTGGAGACACATGAACTTGTACTCTGCTTGGGTATCTTATGAACATTGAATTGTGATATCATCCCCTAGCCCTTTCCTTCCTGTGCACACTCCACCCATTCCAGTGTGCCCCATTTCTCATATAATCTCCTACCTATGTGGTCAACCTATTCCTTGCCTCTCCTTCATACATACCTCTCCCACCCCAACCCCCCTTTTCTTCTACTTGTAGCTCTCTCTCTCTAGCTTTAAATTTCACTCATTATCCAACACCTTTTGCCTCCTTTTTTTAAAGCCTTTGTCACTTACTCCACCCATCCAGCAATCAAAGCCCCTCTCAACTGTATCCACCTATCATTTGCTAGGCTTTCTCCCATCACCTCTTTTCCAGCTTTTTCTGTCTCTACCATCAGTCGGAAGGGCAGCGTCATTTGTCCATTCTCTCCATAGATGCTGCCTGACCCACGGAGTTCCTCCAGCACTGTTTTGCTCAAGATTCCAGCATCTGCAGTTCGTGTCTCCATATCAGAAGCCAAGTCTTCTTTGCTTGGGCTTCCGATTGAAAAGGCATATTTACAGGATCCACTCCATCAGAGCACATTTGCTTTAATAAATACTGCTTTAGCTCTACACATTTGTTGTATTTCATGGTATATGCCAGACATTTTTCTTAACTAATGACAGTTTGACTAAAAAAAAGTCACAATTAATATATTTCAAATACTTGCATTGATAAGTATTTGGCACTTGGGTATATATTAATTGCTAATCGCCAACTGCCCTGAGGGAATGAGTAGTCAATTAAGAATGTAGTCGAAGGATGCACGAGGTTGAGGAGTATTATTAGAGTGAGCCGGCTTGGTTTGGATCTATCAGATTTAATTTCTTCATGAATGACCAGATTTATTGAATTCTTCTGATCTTGGTGGGACTGGAACGTAATCTCTTACCAGCCCAGCCTCACCAACGGGGGAAAGTACAGCCTCTTTCCCTACACTGAATAACTAGTTTTAGATTCCCTTTCCATCAACCTTACTGGGATGTTCATGTCTGAAGAAGGGTTTCAGCCCGAAACGTTGCCTTTTTCCTTCCCTCCATAGATGCTGCTGTACCCGCTGAGTTTCTCCAGCTTTGTGTACCTGGGATGTTCATAAGCCAACTTCAGGTTTTCCATCATTCAATGCGCAGAAATATTCAGGTCAGTGGAAAGAGGAGCATGATCAAACAAAAATTTGAATACTGCACAAAACATTATTGTTAGTGTCCCACTCCTGAATTAAAACCCTTTGCAGATAACTTTTGTACCAAACCTAGTAGCAAACCCAAGGAGCAACATACCTGAAATACAAACAAAGAGCCGATGAAGCATGTCATTACTGTTCTGGTACCGTGATCGTATTTCCTCTCTTACTAAGGCTTTCACTATTTGTATTGCTCGCCTTTCCATTTCCAAATCTGTAACATGAGACTCATTTTCTCCTGAAGAGGATCTGCCAGCAAAGCACACACGGTGAATACAGTGGACCTCCAGAGTTATAACATAGTAATTATTAAATATGTTCCACTAACTGAAGAATTTATTCCACATTGTTAAAGGATGGACTACAATCTAGTATGCCCGACCCCACATTTTATATGCCTTTTCAGAATTAACAATTCACTATCCAAAAATTAAAAAATCGAATAAAATGCACTCCCATGGAATTTGGGGGCAAGTAATAACTAAATCAGCACAAAATGTTGATTTTTTAAAAAAAGTCGATACATGCGGAGATGACATGGTTTTGCATTACAGAAAATCGTAATTCAGGTTGTTTGAGGATTTTCAATCACCCGGGTGGGGGTAACAGGTAGGGTGGTTGGAAAAGTAAATGGGTATCCGCTGGATTATTCTTTACAGTGACAAGGTGGCCCATCAATTCCTAATAAATTTCACATTTATGGACATTAAAAATGGTCAGAATTTGAGCTTTGGTTCTTGATACTTGGGTGGATTGCAAAAGAAACTGACCAAAACTCAAGGTGATTTAGCTGCGTTACAAGTTTGATGGTAAAACCTCAGGAAACATGCCCAAGACATTTGTCAGTTCTGAAACTTTAGAAAATACAGTAAATATTCCATCCCATTCCTACCACCAAGGGGAATTTCTATTACAACTAGATGTCAAATTGGTATCTGGTTTGTACTGTGCACCAGTTATTCAGTGCAAGATATCATTTTACTAATCAGTCCAAAACACACTGTAAACTAGATAGGGACCAAAAACCTAAAGCTGTTTTACTGCAGTTGAAAGTTTTGACAAAAAATAAATAAATCTATGGTTATATCCAAAAAGCTTGATCTAAACTTAACATCGTTTGAGCTATCTACAAATAAAATTAGCCATTTCAAGAATAACTTCCTAAATCTCCAACCTCTCACCTGCTGTTATTCCTGTGTAAATCTTCAGTCCCCAAAATATTTGACATGCATATACCATGCTCTGGACTTGCTCCACAAAATGAAGCAGCCCCAGGTTTGTGTATTTCAGTGTGCTCACCAGGACAATCGGCATTTAAGAAATGAGAAACATAATCTTGTTCAGAAGTTGTTGGCACATGGCACCCATCTGGAGAATTCGGAGCTTGGATGGTAGCCATTGTGGATGCTCCCATGGTTTCAAGCCTACCAAGGAATTCTGGATGTTCAGTGTCTGAATGAGAATTATTGACTGCAACACAATAGCACTGCATGTTATTTGAATCAGTCAGGCTGTCATTGGAAGTAGACAAAGATGACCTTGGACTATCTGTGAAGTTGATCTTGTTTTGATTCGGTGTATCCTCCTGTGTACCAACATTTACAATCCATTCGTAGTCTTGTCCCCACATTTCATTATCTCTATTAAGAATAAAATTAGAACCTTCCAAAGGATGTTGTATTTCATTTGGGGTTTGCTTGCCCGAATTGGATGCATTCGAGGTAGACTGGTAGCAATAGAGCTCATTAGGTGGTTGATGGTCATGTTCCACTGCATCATGGCAAATAGGTGAAACATCACCAGCATGTGCTGGTTGATGAAGAATGTCACGATGCAATGTCGAGTTGTGAAGAGATGGAAGACTGGGAAACACTGTGTGGGGATTGAAGAAATCCTCAGATTCTGCTGCACATAGGCTCTTCTCCAATGTAGAGAATTCTTCTTCTGTGAGAACATAAAGCAAGTCCCTGGGAAAAAAGTAGAAAATTGAGCTAAGATGGCCAATTTACAATTGAAAACATTAAATTATCAAGTTTATAGTCAGTTACATTCTGGAGAAGCCCAATCACTTTCATAGGCATTTAACTCCAACAAAATCCTATTATCAGTAGCAAAGAACTAATTTAGATTACAAAATATGTTTCGACAGAGAACATTGATATTCCACTTAAAATTGTTGTAATTTCTATATTTAAATTGATGGGTTTTAAATGACACTGCAAGGCAAGCAAATGTTAATTTGTTTTTGATGAATTAACTGTTGAAATTCATCAAATATACATTCGCCAATAGGAATGCATTGACCTTAGTTGAGGTTCATTGTCTGGCTCTAATGGCAGTTTACTGGGCACATACTAAGGTAAACATTATCTGCTGTTGGAATATGATCAACTTGGTGAAAGACACCCTTTAGTCTGCTTGAAACTTGCTAGTTTCAGTGCCAGAGGCGGACTACGATGGAATGTTGCAAATGATACATACCTTGGCCCAGAAATATATGCACTCAAGTTTGATGTAATGCCACAAAGGTTAAACAAAAAGAGCACAGTTTAAGCCTCTATACACACACACACTAAGGGCTGGAGTCCATGTCAAAAAAAATGTGCGTGTATCACTGAGAGGATAGGTACGATAATCTATTTTGCGTGCTTTAAGCAAGCAAGTTTATTGGCCAAGTATTCACATACAAGGAATTTGCCTTGGTGCTCCGCCCACAAGTAACAACATGACATAGTGACAGTTACGAATGACTCAGAAAACACTAAACATTAATAATAATAAAACATTAATGATAAAACACCATTGATCAAGCATGTGAACCAACAAGATACCAGATCAAAGGGAGGCTACAGATTTTTGGCTGTTGAGTAGAGCAACTACTCATGGATTAAAACTGTTTTTATGTCTGGCTGTGGCAGCTTTGACAGTCCAGAGTCGCCTTCCAGAGGGAAGTGATTCAAAGAGTTTGTGGCCAGGGTGAGAGGGTTCAGAGATGATCTTGCCCGCTCGCGTCCTGGCCCTTGCAGTGTACAGTTCATCAATGGAGGGAAGGTTGCAGCCAATAATCTTCTCTGCTGATCGGACAATTTACTGCAGCCTCCAGGTGTCGTGCTTGGTGGCAGAGCCAAACCAGACCATGATGGAGAAGGTGAGAACAGACTCTACGATGGGCGTGTAGAATTGGACCATTATTGCCTGTGGCAGATTGTGCTTCCTCAGCTGCCAAAGGAAGTACATCCTCTGTTGTGCCTTTTTGACTGTGGAGTCGATGGTAGCCCCCCCACTTAAGGTCCTTGGAGATGATGGTTCCCAGGAACTTAAAAGACTCCACAGATGTGACTGTGGTGTTGTTGATGGTGAGTGGGGTGAGGGGAGGGGAGGGGGAAGCTCTCCTAAAGTCAACAATCAATTCCACTGTTTTAAGCGCATTGAGCTCTAGGTTGTTGCTACGGCACCAGGAAGCCAGCTATGACACTTCCTCCCCATCCTGGATCAGTACAATCAGGGTTGTGCCGTCCGCAAACTTGAGAAGCTTGACAGAGGTGTCTGTGGAGGTGCAGTCATTGGTGTAGAGACAGTAGAGGAGAGGAGAGAGTACGCAGCCTTGCGGTGCTCCTATGCTAAGTGTTTGCGGGTCTGAGATGTACTTTCCCAGCCTCACATGCTGCTTCCTGTCTGTCAGGAAGTTGGTGATCCACTGACAGTGGTTCAGGCACAGTCAACTCAGAAAGTTTGGAATGTAGTAGCTCTGGCACAATGGTGTTGAATGCAGAGCTAAAATCAACAAACAGGATACTCGCATAGGTCAAGAAGGAACTGCAGATGCTGGAAAATCTAAGGTACACAAAAATGCTGGAGAAACTCAGCGGGTGCAGCAGCATCTATGGAGCGAAGGAAATAGGTAACGTTTCGGGCCGAAACCCTTCTTCAGACTGAAGTCTGATCAGTCTGAAGAAGGGTTTTGGCCCAAAACGTTACCTATTTCCTTCGCTCCATAGATGCTGCTGCACCCGTTGAGTTTCTCCAGCATTTTTGTGTACCTACTCGCATCGGTCCCCTGGCAGTCTAGGTGCTGCAGGATGAAGTGCAGGCCCAGGTTGACTGCATCATCCACAGATCTATTGGCTCAATATGCAAACTGCAGAGGGTCCAGCAGGGAGTTTGTGATATTTCTCAGCTTGGCCTGCACAAGCCTTTCAAGTCTTCATGATTACAAAGGTCAGTATGATAGGCCTGTAGTAATTAAGACAAGTATTCCTTGCCTTTTTGGGTACAGGGACACAAGTGGAGACTTTGAAGCAGGCAGGGATAGTACATCTTTGCAGGGACTGGTTAAAAATGTCTGTATAGACCGGTGCCAGTTGTTTGGCACAGAGCTTAAGAGTAGAGGGGGAAACATTGTCAGGTCCTGGAGATTTCCGGCTCTTTTGTCTTCTGAAAAGCCTCTCCACCTCCATTTTTATTGTTGATGTCTTGACCATTACCTTATTTTTTGCAAGAGGGCGTAGAAAGGTTTAAAGAGCCTGGACATCTCATCTGGCTCCTGCTCTAGATTGAGGGGTCCTTCTGGGTAGATAATCAGCCCACTGGAAAGGGGAGAAACAAATTACTCTTAATACCGTTACATAGGTAATTTGGCATCACTTTGGATTCACCAAAGTGCCAAATAGCTTTAAACATCAAGATCACCAGTCAGTATTGCCAAAGCTCCACAGTGTCATCATTTCACTGCAGTAAATAAGAGCAATGAATTTAAAGGTAGTGGGCAGTGCTGAAATGACATTATGCCACATTTATCACCGCTGCCCAGTTTTAAATTCCTGTGCGCATTTATTTCTCATAAAAATGATGCCAGTTTACAAGCAATAGAATGCAACACTGCTAATGATTGCAGATCCATCTCCTTAACAGAAAACAGACACTACCACCAGGCTAGAATACCAATGTTCCATCTCAGAGCTACCTACCAAATGATAGCAAGGCGGGGAATGGTGAACATCAGTACAGGTTCCAAGCCATCAATCATCTCTTGTGTCAAGTAACCCAGTTTCAGTGCCCTGTGATGGGGGACAAATGGTCATCAAATAACGTGGAATATATTTACAATGATTCGGGTCAGTTGCTGATCAAATGAAATGATCAATTAAAAAACCCCCCCAAAAAAACCCACATGGAATCAAGGGTTAGCGATGCCAAAATATCCAAATGACATTCTGGTGATTGCAAGCTCTCCAGCATGAAGTGAAAGAATAGAGAAGACCTGAAAAGAGTGCTTCCTCCCAAGAGTAAATTAGTAACAATCAGCTTGCTTGGATTTCCAAGGTCATTATTTTGTCCAGCAATTGTTTTCCAGGTTTACGATTTTAAGTATATATTGTGGCTCGACTGTTACCTGGGCTTCAGAATGTCTTTTGATTAATTAAAAAAAGACTAAATTTAATACTGCAGAATATCAGCATTGTGCACAAAATTCCAACACTGATTTACCATAAACAGGATACAGATATTTGCAAGACACCCAAGGATTGTTAAGAACACACGTTAAAACAAAAACAGGACTGAAATATGAAAGAACTTGATTTTCTAAAGTTCACATGAATTTTGCACAATGAAATTGTTATTTTAAATCTTCATTGCAGTAAATTTTGCAGAGCAATGTTTCACAGACAGCAAATGTAACAATTTATCTATTCATGTATAGAATGATTTGTTCAAGGATCAGATGCCTCCACAGGCAAAACATTCTCATATTACACCCAATAACCGATGTAGGTAAAACAAGTTAAATCAATTTCTGATACTATCATCCATGGAGCTCATCTGTATCGCCTGATGAGAGCAATCAATTATATTTTTCAGCTCTTTGCTACACACGCCCACATTTCATGGCATGTTCATATTGCCCCCATTTCCTCACTACGCAATTGTTCCTGCCTCTGGCAGCATTTCAGATGGTGACTATTTGACCCCAAATTATCTCCCTGGGGGAAAGAATTTCTTAACTCCCTTATATTCCATCTTCCAAATGTTTTAAATCTATGTCTCCCGGTTAAGTCAACAAGTTCTTCCTACCCATCAGATATGCCATTCAACTTAGCGGGTGCAACAGCATCTATGGAGCAAAGGAAATAGGTAACGTTTTGGGCCGAAACATTGCCCATTTCCTTTGCTTCATAGATGCTGCTGCACCCGCTGAGTTTCCCCAGCACTTTTGTCTACCTTCGAATTTCCAGCATCTGCAGTTCCTTCTTAAACAGATATGCCATTCAATTTTGTGCGTTAAATATCCTCACAATCGGTCAAAAGAAAACAAGCCTTGCTAATCTGTTTCATTGTTAAAATTTGTCAGTACTGGTGAAAATCTTGAGCTCCTTCCACACCCTCTCTCTCGTGCAATCAGGTCCTGTCCAGGAAGAACAGTACAGCACAGGAACAGGATCCTCGGCCCACTAAGTCTATGCAAACCACTGTCAATCTAATTAATCTCATCTGCCTGTACATGGTCTGCAATCTATTCCCTGCCTGATCCCTTGTCTTGACACCACAAAGGATAGACTATTTGCCTGATCTATGTCTCTCAAAATTTTATATTTCGATTGCCACTTTCATGGAGCTACGTATTTGCACCTCACGATCCCTCCGTACATTTTAGCTCACACATCCCCTTTAAACTTTGCCCCGCTCATCCTAAAGCTACTCCCTCTAGTATTTGATTGTTCCATCCTGGGAAAAGAGATTAAATAGTCTACCTCATCAATGCCTCTCAATTTTATATACTTCCATCAGGTCTCCCTGCAATCTCTGACATTCCAGAGAAAATAATCCAAATCTGTCGCAGAAGCCAATACTCCCCTAATTCATTGCGGTCAACTTGCTCTGCAGTTTCCAAAACCTCCACATCCATCCTGTAATGAGGCAACCAGACCTGTACATATTGTTCAAATGTGGCCCAACCAAAGTCCTATACAGATGCATCATGACTTCCCGACTCCTGTACTCAATGCCCCGACCTATAATATGACCTAGAATATTCTCCACACTGATCTTACTGTCTTCCATGTCCTTTGCCCATGATCACAAAGTCAAAGAAACTAATGATCCAGAACCTTATCATAAAATTACTGCTCCCACACCCACTAATTTATATCCTGCCAGTAGTAGTAGGCCCCTCTCGGTCACGACTGACCATGGGTGATGCATCCTGGTCAGATGCAAGCCTGGGCGATGTCATATGGAGGACAGAATGTTGCCCATGCAGCACGTTCCCCCTCTCCACGTCGCTGATCGATCTAAAGGAACAGCAGGGCCGTTACAGTTTGGCAGCAGCGCCGTCGCAGGAGCTGCGAGAGCGAGGCTGTAGATAATGACGAACTGTCTTAGGGGCTCCAACTCCAGATTTTCTTGAGGTTTACACCTGGAGCCTTTTCCATGACTGGATATGGCCACAAGGCAGTGGAGGTTTTAAATCAGCGTTTTCCCTCTCCTAGATAGACTGCATTCCCAGGCTGACGAGCCCCATCTGCCCAAGACACGTGGGGGCTGGAGCATCTACCTTCCCGTGCAGGTCTCTAGCACCTGCCCACACTGCCAATTACTTTGACAATCTTCCAGTGACAAAAGCACACCATCCACACAACTAACTTGTCACACACCCATGGATCCCATGACCTTATTTCTCAAATCAATTTGTAGAGGCCTTGTCAACGTCAACTACAAACGTTATCCACCTTCTTGCTGCCTCACCATCATAAATGAACTTACCCTGAATTCATGCAGCCCGTTCTTGAATATTCTGCACTCGTCTACACGTCGACAATACATATAATTCCTCCGATTACTCCCTTCCCTCTCACCCAATTAGTTGCCTGCCACCAAAGTCAGCCCAAATGACTGGTAATTGCCATTTGTTATTTTAATTTTTACAACATGCTCTTTACTAGCATTCCTCCAACACAACCACGCATCACCAGAGAGGACCAGAAAATGGCCCAAACCTCTTTCTTCATCTTTAATAGCCAAAGATAATTCATTGGGGCCTGGCACAGTTGCGTTCATAGTTCTTCTGTCGGAGTTGTTTCTTGACCTCTAGACAAGTGTGCAGGCATGGCTTTGTGACCATCTGGAGATTACTACCCTTGAGGACCCGAGTTTTAACCTTTTCTCCAGCCCCCTATATTCACTCTGCAGGTCCTCATCCCTTTTCTAACCGAAATCATTTGTACCAACGTGCACAACATCCAGCTGCTTACCCTCCCACTCGCGACCGTTCTGCAGTCGCTCCAGGGTCACTGTTCCGTGCCACCAGGGAGGCAACATACCATCCTGGAGTCTCTTTTGCTGCCACAGAATCTCCTGTCTATTCCCCCAACTAACGAGTCACCCCTCACTACAGCTCTAGCCATCTCCACCCTTGCCTGCAATCCCTCCGAGCCAGGGCCGATGCCACTGACATGACCACTCCTGCCCTCATCTGACCCGTCATTACCTCAACAATATCCAAACAGACATGCCCGCTGTCGAGGGGAATGGCCATAGGGTACTGCCTTCCCTACCCCCTTATCTGATGGTCACCAATCAACTCTTCCATACCCTAGGAATGACCACCTTGCAGTAAATCTTATCTATGACCTCCTCAGTCTCCTGGATGATCGAGGTCATCCAACTGCTGCTCCAGATCCCCAACGTGGTCTGTAAGGAGCACAAGAAGTTTACTCAACTTCCCACATCATGCAGGAGTATACCACCAACAGCCATCTTTGCTGTACTAGACAATGCAAGATTTAAGAATGTAAAAACAGAGCACATATCTTATTGCACCATTATCCACTCCACTGAAGCCTTAAGCCAAAGCCTTGCACTAATCATTCTCATGGCATTTGCACATATACACAGTTTCTCCACCAGCATCTGCCTTCTATGTTACACACCCTATAGGAACAGTCACTCCAGGATGCTGACTGCTTTCAACTGCAAGACTGAAGAACTGGCTTATTCACGGGGAAGTGGTGGCAGGTAGTTTTTACCTGAAGCTCTGACCAGAGGTGTTTTGCAGGGATCTGCATGGGGACCTTGTTCACTTGGATGTAGATGTAGATGGGTTGGTTTGTAAGTTTGCTGATGACACGAAAACTGGTGAAGTTGCAGAGTAAGAAAGGATGTCAAAGTTCACTGTGGAATAGATTTAAAAACATGGACAGACGGAGCTTAATCCAAGCAAGAGTAAGGTGTTGCACTTTTGAGAGGACAAATGCAAGGGAAAGTACACAGTCAATGGCAATACCTTAAAAGCATTGACGTACAATAGATCTTGGGTTCCAAGAGCATAGCTTCCTGCAAGTAGCAACCCAAGTAGATAACATAGTAAAGGAGGAGCATGGTATGCTTGCATTCATCGGGGCATCGAATACAAGAATCAGGACGTCATCTTGCAGCTTTACAGGATCATTAGGGCCGCATTTGGAGTATTGTGAGCAGTTCTGGTCGGCTTATTTCCGGAAGACAGTGGAGGCTTTAGAAGAGGTTTACTAAAATGCTGCCAGGTAGATTAGAGAGGAGGAGATTAGTGTTTCAGATACAGGGAGAGGCTAGACATGAATACAATCAACTCAAACAAGCACAATAGAAATTTAAAAGAATGGAATTATTGTAGCGGATAATAGAAGGTCCTCTTCTGGGACCAATACGCAAAAAGTCACCGATGCTCCGATACCGTGTATGTCGTCTACGTAGAGTTTGCATGTGCTCCTTGTGACTGCATACATCCCGAAGATAATTTCCTTCGCTCCATAGATGCTGCCGCACCCGCTGAGTTTCTCCAGCACTTTTGTCTACCTCCCAAAGATGCAAGTTGGTAGGTTATTTCACTGCTGCAAAATGCCCCTAGAGTTAGGTAGGTTGTAGAATTTAAAGCAAAGTAGATAGAATGGAGGAGAGGCACTAACATAGGATTAGTATAAATGGATAGATGATTATCAGTGCAAAGTCATTGGAATAAAGAATCAAATCTCTCTCCTTTGCATCCAATTTTCCCCATTGCTCCTTGACAAGAATTTCATTTAACTGTTGTCACGTGCAAAAATCTTCAATAAAAAAATTAAAAATAGTCAATACAACCAACCTTCCAATGTGCTTCCCGTCTTATTTTAAAAAGGTACAAACTTTATTTTGGCACTTTGCAAATACCAGATGGTCCCACTCTCAGTTCAACTGCTGTCACGTTGTAAACATGGTGATGGAAAAGATTTGTCTGGACATGAACAGTACGGTCTGGACAATATTTAAACTGAAGGAAATAAAGTGGAATGAAATGGTATCAATGCAAAAGGAACAAGAAAAGAGAGTGTGAATACTGACCTATTTATGGTTTCACAGAAGAGTACAATAATCTGTTGCTGACTGAAGAGTTCCGCAGGAGATTTGATGGGGATTACTGCAGAAACATAGCTGGAATAACAGTTACATTTCAGAAAAGGTTTTGTGTTATGTTCAAGATTGATGTACAAACAGATTCTACAAGACAAATATTTTCTTCCGAAAAAACATTAGCAAAGCAAACCACACCATAGAAAATCACCAAAGACACAAAAAGCTGGAGTAACTCGGGGAGCATCTCTGGAGGAATGAGTGATGTTTCGTGTCGAGACCCTTCTTCAGACACTCGACCTGAAACATCACCCATTCCTTCTCTCCAGAAAAGCTGCTTGTCCCGCTGAGTTACTCCAGCTTTGTGTCAAATCAGTTTAAACCAGCATCTGCAGGTCCTTCTTATACAAAACCATCAGTTCATTTAGCCATTGTTGTTAAGTACCCAATGCAATTCTCCCTCTCAAAATAAATTGCCTTGTACAAAACTAACATTGTGATTTCAAAGCGAAAAACAACTGCTGCCTCCAATGTCATGTCGGTAAATTCGGGATAGCAAGGAAAAAAGGCAAAATTTAGTTTGAAGTTCTATCTCACATTATTAGTTAATACCAAATCTAAAGCAGTGATAATATGTGCAAAGATTTTTTCAACCAGCCCTCACCCCAAAAGTTGTGGGCCTTAATCCACTCTGAAAATCCAAATACATCATTCTCAGGTAGCTTATTGGCCTATCAAATCACAGGAGCCAATCATCACAACAGGGAAGTTTCAGTTTTATTTTAATCTTTCCTTTTCAAAAAAGGTCTATGCATAATGGACTCTCCATTTTAATTGGCCCAAATTGTCCAAAACCAGTTAATGTGCTCATTTACCATAAAATGTACTAATTTCTATAAACAATACTACAGGTGCACAACCTTTTATCCGAAAGCCTTGGGACCAGACACTTGTCGGATTTCGGACATTTTCGGATTTCCGAATGGAAGATTTTTAGCGTACATTAGGTAGGTAGCGCGGGCGGCTTGAAAAGTCTGGAGCAGCTGCCTCCTCCCCGGAGACCGGGAGAATCATTGCATAAATGTTAGTCAGTTAGTTTGGAGGGATTTTATGTGGTGGTGGTGGAGTAGGGGCGAAGGGGGAAACTTTAATTCTTAGTCCCCTACCTGGTCGGCGACTCCCAACCTCGCGGAGCTGGGGGCTTCGTCCGGCCGCGGGCGGCGCCGGTTGGAGCTCCGACCCCGGCAACTCTACCCCTGGCTGCGCGGCTCCAAATCCAGCGACGCTCCGCGAATGTTGGGAGTCGGCGGCCACAGCGCTCCGGAGCTTGCCGCACGGCGACCCGGTAAGGCATTGCCTGCTCTCCGCTGGTATCCCAGCGCTGCGACGCCGCCGACTCCCGACATTCGCGGAGCTGGGGCGTCCGGCCGCGGGCCGCGCTGGATTTGGAGCGCCTCGCAGCCAGGGGTAGGGTTGCCGGGGTCGGAGCTACAACCGGCGCCGCCCGCTGCCCCACCGGCCACAGCGCTGCAGAGCTTACTGCACGGCGACCCGGTAAGGCATTGACCGCTCCCCGCCTCTCCGACCAGGTAGGGGACTAAGAATTAAAGTTTACCCCTTCACCCCCCCCCCTTTCACATAAAAGCCCTCCAAACTAACTTACTAACATTTAAGCAATGATTTACAGATGTTTAAGCGTCTCCTGGTCTCCGGGGAGGAGGCAGCCGCTACAGTAGTACAGACCTGGGTTGACCGTGGGTCGTTTCGGGTCAAGTTTGGCGCCAAACGCGAGCTTTGGTGCGCAGACGACATCTGGAAAAAGTGGCCGGTTTTCGGAGTTTTTCGGTTTCCGGAACACCGGATAAAAGGTTGTGCACCTGCACGTCGTTACTATTTTGTTTCTTTGGGTCACAAATTGAATCCCATCTTATCTCAGTTGCAATGACATCTAAATATTTGAGGCCCTGAACATATGTGTTCTATTATTTTGTTATGAAGGAAAATAACCCCTCTTACTTGAACTCAAACTCCGCAAAGATCCTGTCAAACCGAACTAGAGATACTTTGATATCATCAGTGTAGACGCTGTAATCGGAGAAGCACTGTTCCCGGAGAAGTGTCCGCACCTCCTCCAAACTGTGCAGCAGGTCTTCCGCCAGAGGGCGCAACTGATACACTTCAGATTCATGCACCTCAATGGCAGAACCTGCCACTAAACACTGTAGATTGAAAAAGAATCTCTCATTGTTCTCACACATATCAAAGTAAATTCCACCCACCAAAATGTCAACTCATTAAACCAAACATACAATGTACAGATTTAGATCATGACGATATTGGCAATTACAAAACAAATCAAATCATGGAATGCTATAGATCAGGAATAACTGGATTGCATTGTTAAATTTATCTCCTAGAGTTATATAAAAAAAAAAAAATTGCCTCCTGAAGTCTCATGCACATTTTACTTAACTTTACCTTCTTGAAAGCGTCTGGTTTCCTTTTGGCCTATAATTCAATATAACTCTAAAAATAATGCATTACAAGATCCTATTAATAGGAGTTTGAAGAGTTACATTTCCTCCAATTCACTGCTTCTCCAAAAGTTTTTAACTGACAATTGCAAAAATAAAGATTACCAACCTTAGCTACATAAACTAGTGCCTAGCCATTGCTTTTAAAACTTAGTTCAGATTCCAAAGAGTTTTAGCATAGATAACAACAATAATCAAACTAGTTATTTCTCCCAAAGTGAGAAGCAGAAATTTAAACCACAGGTGAAAGTAATAAATCACCAATAACATTAAACTTGTGTTACACGGAGAATGGTCAAAGCTAAAATCAACGAGATCCCCACAATAGGCCAACAAACCAGACAAGTGCCAATGACTAAATTGTGGCTTTTGGATTGGCAGCACTTCTCACCCCTTGAGACTTACCTCAGCAGCAAACCAAAGTTGTACTCCTAAGTGGTCCTGCAAGATCTCATCAGGAAACTTGACCTGGAACTCTCGATTTGGTCGCTCATTAGGGATGCATTCATCCATGATCTGATTAATTATCTGCAGCATGTGGTCCTGAAATTACATGAAAATTGAAGTGTCATCCAAATTGATATTGGAAAAGGTTTCTTGGCTTGGGGTTGGAAGACTTTGCTCTCTTCTACATAACCCGAGCCCCAATCTCCAAACAGACATACAGCAACATAACCTGTTTTTAGAACTTGAAAATACAATCCAAGCTGCATGATCAGGTTTTATAGTCATTTAGTTCCAAAATCTAGAAAATTATGAAGTCCAAGTCCAACGTTAAAGGTGACATTTAATAACATATCCTCAGTTTATGAAATGGCAAAGGGAGGGCAAATTAATATAGAATTAATTTTGATCAAGAGAGGACAACATTCAGTACTTTCTTCAGTGTAAATCGAGCAGCTAATAAACACCATGCTCATTACCAGCACAATCCAGGCTCTCGGCACTCTGTGAACAACAACTTGCCCCACACATCTCCTTTAAATTTATCCCCACTGACATTCGTGAAGACCTGTTTTTGGATTTGGAAATGATTAGCCTAGTGCTGGATTCAATTACTGGATAAGAGCATGAAACAGGATATAAAGCACACCCAACCACAAATATGTAGTTGCATTCTCATGTGCAGCAAGATCCTCATACCATGCTACCAGGCAGCAAGTATAACTCCTTTCAGTCCGTTGGGCAGTTGTCAAGCATTTGATTGAAGCGGCATTGAGAAGAACACCAGCCAAAGCAAATGATCTTGTGTTGAATAGAAACATAGAAAATAGGTGCAGGAGTAGGCCATTCGGCCCTTCAAGCCAGCACCGCCATTCAATATGAACATGGCTGATCATCCAAAACCAATACCCCGTTGCTGCTTTCTCCCCATATCCCTCGATTCCGCTAGCCCTAAGAGCTATATCTAACTTTCTCTCCTGGAGGAACACCAAAACACTAACAACACCTCGTTCGAGAGGTGACATTTCTGATGTGTATTATCAAGAAGATTCTTATGTCCTAGTGCCAGTCAATTCCATATCTTTTATCAATATTTTAATAATTTGATACTGGACATTTCCATTCATCAAATCTTCAGAACTTCCGTTTGTACCAGACAATCATATAACTTTTTTCCCCTCAGTCACGAGTTTGATGCTAAATAACGTGTCAACTAAGAATGATGTATGTATAGACAATTCTATACAAAAAGTTACAGGCAAATATGAGATCAAGAATCATAGCAATAAAAAAATGTTTCTGACAACATTTCTATTGAAAAATCCATATAATTTGGAATACACCTTGCAAATGGAATTGCAGTTAACGACAACAGGGACAAAAATGGGACAACAGCACATTGAGAAAATGCCAGATATTTTTGAGCTGAAAAATAGCCACATGACGTGCTCCTATTGAGTAAACGGCATATTTTTTAAAAATAACTTTACGAAATAGACAAAAAGATGAGCATTTTGACATTTGTGTAATTAGACTGGCCATCAAGGGATCCAATAGTTAATTAAGCTTAAAAGCAAGGTAGTTTTGGATGACCAAGTCTTACGGGAAAAATGCAAGACCCCCTCCTCAGGAACCCAAAGTACAACAGAAATCTAGCAACCTAAAAAAACAATTGGGGATGGTAAAGAAAAGAAGATCCAGCAACTTGCTCCACACCACAAGTTTTCACTAAGGTCACTGTGGGTAAAATTAAAGGAGATGTGTGGGGCAAGTTGTTGTTCAGAGCGGATCATATTCTAGTGCTTTTATAAATGCTCCGTAAACATTCTGATTGTGTCCAATTCCACCATGTTCTCCGCCAGCACATACTAGATATCAACCGCTCTCAGTATTAAAAAAAATACTTGCCACGCAGATCCCCTTTAAATTTCCTCACTTTCACCTTAAACCTATGCATTCTCTTGATGCTCATGGGAAAAAGATTTCGACCATCTACCCTATTCGTACTTCCCAATTTTATACATTGAAAGTTCACCCCCCTCAGCCTCATTCACTTCAGGGAAAATGAGACAAATCTATCCAATATCTTTGACCTGTACAGGGCAAGAGGTCAAGCTTTATGTTATTATCAACTCTTTCGCTGAAGCATGCATTAAGTGCCAGACCCATCCTTACATGTCCCAAAAAAACACAACTTATTGTATAACACATTCTGTCATTGATAAAGGTCTGTAATGAGGGTTTGGATATTCAGTTCCACTTCCCTCTTAAACTTTGACAATAAGAACACATTTAGTATCAATGCGCAAGCAAAGCCTTCAATCAAGACGAGGATCAAACATCAAATCCTGAACAAAGTTCACCATCATCTGTGAACCTCATCTCAATTAGCATTTTAAATACAGACAAGCTACAGAGAAGTGTACAACTTCCATTCCTGCAAAATCCTTTAAATTGACTGATAGGAAAAGCTTCAGGGCCCTCTCCCAGGCCAACATCCCCAGCATCAGGACTGATAACTCTCAACCTGCACTGATGGGCAGGCCATGTCATTTGTATACTAATTAAAATTAAACAAAAGAGATGGAAATTTAAAAAAGTGAACAGTTTTCAGGTCAAAGGGCATTTGCCCTACATGTTAACACCATTTCTTTCCAGCAATGTGGTCCAATCCATTGAGTACTTCTAGCGTTTTCTTATATTCATAAAGCAAACACCCTGTCATAGCAAGAGGAGAGACCAGTTCAAGGATTCTCCAAAAGCCTTTTAAGATAGTGCCACAACCCCAACTCATGAGAACCCCCGACTCCTGACGACTCAAAATGGAGGAGGATTTGGACTGCCATTGAGAATCTCATGTTTCTGTATCAGGAGCATGCAGAATCCCAGCAAGAAAAATGGCAGGAGCCACCTCTCAAATGGATCCCAAGATAGCTGATCAGTGATCAGGCTAAAATTGGGACTAGCAAGTCTCCACCCCCGCCCCCCCCCCAACAAATTGCGCAGAAGGGGCCTAATGGGGCAGTTGGGTACACGATGGTGTACTCCTCTTGCTCTTTGTTCAGGGCTTCTGTGTGTTCTTGATTTGGGCTCTAGCTTATCAATACAATGCAGAATGGTCATTCTCTACTTTGCCGTTATCCATCCATTAGGCATCATCATCTGCAGCAGACTACAAATCTCTCATCACCCACTTCAGAATTGGGCTGGAAGCAAGTCATCATCAGCTGAAGGATTGCTCAGGAATATACGACTAAACCATGTCCTAATCTTTCTTTTAAATAATTGCCTACCCACCTGTTAAACTAGCCCTAATTAACATGCATTCTAGATGCAGAACAGTGTCTTCAGGAACAATTGTTTTAAGTTAGTGCCAAGTGCACACACCAATACTGCACCATGTGCAGAACAGGTTTTAGACTCTCAAAGATTTGTCGGTCACACTCTATTGTGGAAATCAGGAAAGCCATGCATCTTGCATCACTCAAAGGGTAATCAAGACCTTGATTAAAGCAAATGCACCATTAAATCAAAACCAACTGCACCACCACAGGTTCAGGAAGAGACATAAATAAACTTGAGAATTGGTCAACAGGTTAGTCGAGAATGGACTAAAGGGCTGTGGTCCATTGGATGCCTCTGCATACTTTTGAGCTATTTATGCATTAACATATCAGACATGAAACTAGAAAGGTACAGTGGGGTAAAGGGAAGGAAAATATATATTTTTTCCTTTAGGATTTAGTTGTATTTTGATATTTAAATGAAATTTCTCAGTTGACAAAAATATTGGGCTGTGTGTTCTTACTTCTACAGTATGTCAATAATTGCTAGAAAGACACCAATCAAGATTTAAGGTCAGTTCCAAGTAGCACTTCAATTTTGCATTACAACAATACACAATTGCTTGACAAAACCCAATTGGATTTGCTCCCAAACTGATCAATATGACCACTACTAGTGTCTACACTCTAACTTCAGAATATTTAGTTTGGTGCAGCGATAGTTTGTAAACAGGCCTTTTAGCATACATTGACTATCCGTACATGTTTCTATCCTGTACACTAGGGGCAATTAACAGAAGCAATCTAAGTTACAAGCCCGCATGTCTTTGGAAAGTGGGAGGAAACCAGAGAAAACAGTCACAGGGAGAACATAAACTCTGCATAGACAACACCCATAGTCATGAACCAACACTGGTCGCTCGAGATGCGAGGCAGCAACTCTACCGCTGTGTCACTGTTATCACCCTTAAACATCTAGCCATTCAATATAAATCTGGATTAGTGCTGCAACTGGTGGCACTAACATCCATGGTGATTAATTGATTTGAAAGCTTGTTTCTGGGCATATAAACCCCTACCTCAGCAAGAACCTGGACCCACTACAATTTGTCTAGCAGCACAATAGATCAGAGAATGCAATTTTGCTGGCTCGCCATTCTGCACAGGACCATCTGACCAATAAAAACTAGATCAGGCTGTTGTTCAAAGACTACAGTTTGACAATCAACACCATCATCCCCTCCATTCTTGTTCCCAAGCTCAGAAAACTAGGTCCTCGAGTTCCTCAAAAACAGAACACAATTGGTACGAATTGCCAACAATACAAATCTAACTCACTGACCTGTTTGGCCCGGAGATTGTTCAGTTGCACCACATACTCTTGGGGGTCATTGTGTATATTCACATTATTCAGCTCAGTCATCACTCGAATCACTTCCTTATCTGCATAGAAGAATTGAGCCAATGGGTGTGGGTTGGATCTCTGGAAACATAAAATGGAAGTGTGAGCAGTACAGAGACAAGATTCCTCTCCACATGAAACATACTCCCAAACTCCATTGGCAGCAGTTCATAGCAACAAGAGGCCAAATATGTGACCAGTAACTATTAAAAGTCAAGCAAATTCTTCTGCAGCAAAGGGTTATGAGAACAAAGGATTCTGAATAAATAACACTACTTGGGGAATAATCTGTATACTTTGTTTATTCCTTCTCCAAATATTAACAAGCAGAACAGTCATTTTATACAACTTTAATGCTTTTAAAGCATTGGTTTTCAGTAATGTGAATGCATGTTATTTTACAGCATTCCACTGGTGATACTTAATATGACAACTAAAATAATATCAATATCATGACTGTGATCATTCTAAATTTATGGCAATGGAATGAATTGACTATCAGAAGGTGGCAACAGAAGTGATTGAAAGTATTACCAGCTTGTCCTCTCAGCTAATCCTCATCAAGAAAGAAAACTGAACCAAGGGATAGAAGAGAATCCTAATCACTCTAATGATATGCTTTGATCAGTATACCATACAAATCTAGATCATAACAACATGCAGGCTAAGCAAGCAAGCCACTTGACCCCATCAAATCTGGTTCACCATCTAATACCACCATGCCAGACCCAATTAGACACTTGTCTTCACACACCCTGTTAATGGAGACATATTTCCATGCCCTTTTATCTTCACTTAAATAAATAGCCTCTTCTGCCTTTAAGGAAGACAGCGCCAAAGGTTTGCAATCCTCAAAATAAAATCCATAGCTGTTATCAGTTAACAATCTTTTATTTTGTACAGTCAACGTTTGTTCTAGATTCTCCCACAAGAAGAAATATCCTTCCTTGCCCACTTTATATGCTTTAATCAAGTCCTTGCCCATTTCAGTACAAAACAATAAATCCTTTTTCAAAATGCTTCTAACACGAATATCCTTCCTTAAATACTATACTTCAGATGTTACCTCATCAATGCCCGACATAGCTGAAGAATAATCTCCATACTTTTGTATTCAATTCCCTTGCAATAAATGACGGCATTCTGTTTGGTATTGGTATTTTATTGTCATGTGCAGTGAGATAGATTGAAAAGCTTTTGTTTGCATGTTTGCTAGTCCAACCAAACTATACAATCAAGCCATGCACAAGTACAACAAGACATGCAAAGAGAAACATACCAGGATGTAGAATATACAGTAGTGCTACTACTCACTATCTGTATACAAACCTTGCGAAAACCATGAGCAATATACCAAGACTGCGCTACAACTTAGAACTTGGCAGCCTTTCACTATTTAGGGAATGATTATTTTTTTTTTAATTCTGCTAAAATGGACAATTTCTTATTTCCTTCACACTTGTTTTCAGTCAAGATTTATCCACTTACCCAACATACCATTGTGTCCTATTACCCCAAATTAGCAACCAGACCTTCAGAACTTTCATCTAAATAACTTGCATGAATCATGACATGTTGAAGTCGCAGCACCAATCCATGTGGAACATCACGCATTACAAACCAGAAAAAGATGCATTTATGCACGTTTCATGTTAACCAGCTAGTTTTCTTTCCATGCCACTACACTACAATGCCATGAATGTTTATTTTCAGCAATTAAATTTGATACAGTATTTTATCAAATGCCTTCTGACATTTTGTGGTATATGGATCAGTTCCTTTTTCTTCACAAATAACTTTTCTTCCCTCCCCAATCCCCATTATATTGGAAAATTTTAAATCTGCTTCTTTACTCTTTTAATTGTTTCATGCAATTTGGAAATAGTTAGCAATGTTAAACATGTGTTTTTGAATAGCTCTTACAACCAAAAGCCATGTTAAAAACCACTTGTTTATATCAAAATAGCTTGCTGGTTTCCAATAATGTCAGGAAAGAGCTGATGTATTTTGAACTGAAACTAGTTACATGAATGAAGTGCAATCAGTGAAGCTGCACCATTCACAGACTTCTGGTCTTGCTTTTCTCCAACATAAACAGAAGTCTTTTGGAAATGCAAACAAAAGCTCACTGCCATTGTTGCACAGTTCTAAAAATAAAATTTAGAATGGGAATAGTTTTGATGCAAAACTAAAAGTTTAAACTAAAATAGCTATAACAAGTGATTGAACAAGATAGGTTAACATTTGGGGGAACTGTACTGATGAAAATTAAAAACTAACAAGCTGACCAAACCTGCACCAAACACATCAGCTGCAGTCTCAGGAAAAAACATCTAATTGTAGCAAGGCCATCACCTCCTATTTAAAATCAACATATTACTGCTGCTCCAAAAAAACCTTACTGCTTACATTTTGGCATTTAGCAATTCAGGTAGAAGGATAACTGGTTCACTGAGCACCAATATTACACAATCTTGTATGAAAAATCAAATGCACCGATTTTCCTTTTTACACATCAAATAAGACAAGTCAGATGCGATCTTCCTTTCATAAATATATGCTGCCCTGCTCTAGTCCACAATTCTTTTCAGGGTGTTCTGTTCTTCCTTCCTTCAAAGTAAATGTGAGCATTCTCCCCTTCACTAAGTTGGGACAAGAAGTTTGCATGTCTATTTTAAGACCATCTTTTTCTTTCAATTGTCAAACAGATATCTGGCGTGCATCCCAGGAGTAGCAGTGAAATTCAACCAGGTCAGATGAATGCCAAGTGCTCAAGGCTTTAATACACCTCATTTACAAAAAATCTCAGACAATAAATTCAAGCATTACAGGGATCTGAATGCATTCAAATGCTTTGCATTGTTTTTTTCTTATGTGACTTTGCCTCTGCAATGCAGACCCACCCAGTTGGAAAAATGTGTACTTCCTCTTCAGGATACGAACTAACACTGTAGACATATAGCGTGTGGAAATAAATGTCCTTGGTGATTGTTCATTGTTGACCGACCATCAAGCAGAGAGCATCATGCATAGAACAGTACAGCATAGGTAGATGCCCTTCAGCCCACAATGTTTGTGCCGAACATGACGCCAAGTTGAACTAATCTCATCTGCCTGTACACGATTCATATCTCTTTTCCCTACACTCTGCCCTGACCCACCTGGACAGCAATAACACCTACATCAGGTTGCTGTTCATTGATTTCAGCTCTGCCTTTAACACTGTCATCCCCGCTAGCTTGATCACCCGGCACTCAGCCGACTTGGCACCTCCACCTCCCTCTGCAATTGGACACTGGATTTCCTCACCAACAGACCACAGTCTGTTAGGGTCAACAACATCACCTCCTGGTGGTAGGACTGATCAGTGACAACAACGAGTCAGCCTACAGGGATGAGGCCCAGCACCTGACAACCTGGTGTGCCAACAATAACCTCGTCCTCAACTCCAAGAAGACGAAGAAAATTATTGTCGACTTCAGGAAGAACGGAGGGGGCAGACATACCCCCATCCATATAAACGAGACTGATGCGCTTCTCCAACTACAAATTCCTCGGGGCACACATCTCGGAGGATCTGTCCTGGTCCCTCAACACCCCCAAGCTGATCAAAAAGGCGCAGCAGCGCCTTTACTTCCCGAGGAGGCTCAAGAAAGCTCACCTGTCCCCCCAGATCCTGACCAACTTTTACCGCTGTACCATCGAAAGCATCCTGACCACCTGCTTCACGGTATGGTACAGCAGTTGCACCATAGCGGACAGGAAGGCACTACAACGGGTGGTGAAAACCGCTCAGTACATCATCGGTGCCCCGCTCCCTGGCATGGATGCCCTCCACCGAAAACGGTGTCCGAGACGGGCCGGGAAGATCATCAAAGACCCCTCCCACCCTAACCATGGACTGTTTGCCCTCCTCCCATCAGGGAGGCGGTACAGGACCCTCGGGTCTCGTACTAGTAGGATGAGGAACAGCTTCTACAGCAACACTATCACATTGCTGAACTCTGAGTCCCGCCGATAGATTTCTCCAGTCTCTCCGTCCACATTGTTTGCTTATTCTGTATTTTTTATTTCTATATTGCACTATTACTACAGACTGACGCTAAACTGCATTTCATTGAACCCATACTTGTATCTGTGCAATGACAATAAAGTTGAGTTGAATTGAATCGAAAAGCCTCTTAAACATCATTATCATATCTGCAAATCAAAGAAAACTTAAAATGTGTGTTCTTTCTTCTTGATACAATATTGAAAAATTAATGAACAGGCTTCAAGTGTGGTTCAACCACTGGTTTCTTAGTACAAAGACACTCATTTATTTGAACCAGGGGCAGCAGACTAAAACCTTGCACAGGGTATTGGATTTGTTACACTACTCAGGATAGTTAAAACATGATAAAACACAATCACTTGCAAAATATCTCAGAACTCACCATAGGTGGTTCATAATAATAATTCCACGTACTCGTAGTACTCCATTGTCTTAAGTATGAATGAACAAAATTGCCCGTACAACTGATTCTTCCTTAACCTAATCTAATCAGGTAGCAGAGTATCATAAACTCAGCAATCTCTCCCCCATTTTCTACTATTTCTTTTGACGTTCACTCACTATTCCAACAAATTCAAATTGTTCTTTCCCACTGAATGTCTTCTGCTTTTCCATTCATCGTCATCAGGACTGTCATTTCAGCTCACAATACCAGATCAACATGACCTTATTCACCAAAGGCGTCTGCCTGACTGAGACACCCATCACAATGAACAACCTTGCATTTTCTCTATGCAGGTACATTTCTTGTTGTGGATACAATGGGTCAGAGCTACGCCCAACCTTTTGTTCTCTTTTTCCTATACTCACACCGATCGCTCATCTTACAAGGTCCTTTCTTGCAATTATAATTTCTCCCTTACGTATGTGCCATTGCTGTTTTAATGAAGATCAGTGCAAACTATCATTTCAAAACATTTGGCAAAAATCATCCAATAAGATTTCAAATGCTAGAGCTAACAGCACCAATTATAACGAGGGGCATTGGGACAGT
Organism: Leucoraja erinaceus; assembly: GCF_028641065.1. Classification (NCBI taxonomy): domain Eukaryota; kingdom Metazoa; phylum Chordata; class Chondrichthyes; order Rajiformes; family Rajidae; genus Leucoraja; species Leucoraja erinaceus. The sequence goes on from NC_073387.1 coordinate 25,998,792, forward strand.
AAACTTAGCTCCTACTCATTTTACTATTTGAACCAAATGTTGGCATTTGGGGGAAATGGAGGGCAAATTGGCATGTCTCGACACCATCAGTATACCAGGTTGGCACACCGATCCAAACAGGTAATTGTCTGTTTTTTTTTTTTTTTTTTTTTTAATGTCTTTTCTTCAGCCCATAAAGCTGCAAGAAGAGTGAACCTGCTGCAAAAAAAAAAAAGAACCGATTTCGTAGCAATCGTAGAATAGACTAGCTTAAATTAGGTTAGAAATACGTTGGATTTTTTATGGATGCATGTCACTGGTGATTTGAAGCTGTCTGAAACACAATGCAAATCCACTTTGTTTGCATGGTACACAGATTTGAGAAAAAGGGAAAAGCTAATATTTATGCATTATCATTCCACAAATTTGAGCTTCCATTTTTTACCAATAATCAAAGCGGGTCTGTGGACAATCTAAAAATACCCGCTAATCTGACCCAGGAAAAGTGACTTTCAGCATGGAAGCAGCAATAAATACTGTGATTTGACAAAAAAAAACTATTATTTGCTCCATCAACTAACTGCAGATCACATGATGACATAGAACAGGGCAGCTTAGGAATGGATCCTTCAGCCCACAATATTTGAGATGAGTATGATTCCAAGTTAAATTGATCTCATCTGTCTGGAGATGATCCATATCCCTCTATTCTCTGCACTTCCAAGAGCCTATGTAAAAGCCTCTTAAATACCACTATCGTACCTGCCTCCACCACCACATCTGGCAATGTCTGCACATCTCCATTAAACTTTCCCCCTCTCACCGTATAGCTATGCCCTCTCGTGTTGGACATTTCCACCCTGGTGGAAAAAGGTCCGACTGTCTACCCTATCATCGTCTCTCATAATTTTATATACTTCTATCATCTCCCCTCAACCACCAACATTCCAGAGAAAACAATCCAAGTTTATTCAACGCCGAAACCCTCCAATCCAGGCAGCACTCTGATATACCTCTGCACCCTCTCCAAAGCCTCAATGTTTCTCCTGTAATAGGGCGACCTGAACTGCACGCATATCTCCAAATGCAGCCTATCCAAAGTCCTACACAGCTGCACCATGGCTTTCTGATTCTATTCAATCCTCTGGCAAGCATGCCATACACCTCCTTTAACACCCCATCTACTTCACTGCATCTTCAGTGACGTATGACCTTTAGTGTCCACCTATGGGACCTTAGGCTACAAGATCTCTCTGCACATCTTTGCTGTTAAAGGGACTTGCTATTAACTGTATACTTTCCCCTTACATTCAACCTCCCAAAGTAGAACACATCACACTCGCTCGTGTTATACTCCATCTACCATTTCACCACCCATTTCCGCATTTGATCTGTATCTCACTGCATCTTCTGCAACTCCTCCAATTTTGGTGCCATCAGCAAACTTCTCACAAACCCATCGACAATTACACCCAGGTCATTTATGTATACAGGTCCATGACTGATTTTCGGCAGCTGGTGGTCTGGCACCTCCTTCAATACAAACTAAAATACAAAAGCGCGCTTTCAACCCCCCCCCCCCCCCCCCCCCCCCCCCCCCTGGAAATCGTGGCACTTAGGTCAGGTGAGGCACCCGATCTCTACCTCATCAGGTCTTTCTCCCCATGACCTGCTTGGGTTTTCTCCAAGATCTTCGGTTTCCTCCCACACTCCAAAGATGTACAGGTTTGTTGGTTAGTATTCAGTATTAGTATACTGAATACTAACTTAGGTTAAATGGGTTGGTATAACTCTAAATTGTCCCTACTGTAGGATAGTGTTTGTGGGCATGGATCACTGGTCAGTGCGGACTCTGTGGGCCGAAGAGCTTGTTTCCGCATTGTATCTCTAAACAAAAATATATGACCTGCCATGTACAAAGCTATGCTGGCTATTCCTACTTAGCCCATTCTTTACCAATTGAGTGCAAATACTATTACAAAGAATTCTCACCAATGGTTTCCCTACCGCTGACACAGGACTCACTGGCCTATAGTTTTGTGGATTCTCTCTACTTCCTTTCTTAAAAAAAAGGAATAACATTGGCCACTCTCCAGTCCTCTAGGACCTCACAATGGCTAGAGAGAAAACAAAGGCCTCATGAAAGACCCTGCAATATTCTCGCCCTCAATAACCTGGGACAGATGTCATCTGACCCAGAGAACTTATCCACTTTGATGTCCTTCAAGAGCCTCAGCATCACCTCCTTCTCGATGCCAAATTGCTCTAGCATATTTCTACTCTCTACACAAATCTCACTGTCCTCCAAGATCTTCACACTCTCCTAGAGGACTGGAGAGTGGCCAATGTTATTTCTTTTTTTTAAGAAAGGAAGTAGAGAGAATCCACAAAACTAGGCCAGTGAGTCCTGTGTCAGCGGTAGGGAAACCATTGGTGATCTTCTCAGTGAATACAGATGCAAAGTATTTATTTAGTACCTCACCTACATACTTTGTTTTTAAACACACGTATAAAAAGCCTTGGGATTTTCCTAATTCCGGCTTGCCAATGACCCACTCGAGTTCAGTCCTACCAACTCTACTAGTTTTATATTCCACATAAGCCCAGTCGCATGCCACTTTCTTAAACCCGTCAAACGCTGCCATCTTCTTCCTGACCAAGTTTCCAACCTCCATGGTCATCCACAGTTCCCTTACCTTTCCATCTTTATCCCACCTCCATACTGGAACATGCTAATCCTGCATTTTGATCAGTTGGTCTTTAAACAACTCCTACGTCAGCTATGGACTATACAAACAACAACCGCTCCCAATCTACCCTCCCTAGCTCCTGCCTAATGACATTGGAATCTGCCTTGCCCCAATTAAGTGCCTTCCCCCAACATCCAGACCTGTCCCTAGTCAAAACAATCTTAAAACTTCTGGAGTTGTGATCACTTTTCCACCATAACACCAATTATCTGGCCAGGCTCATTTCCCAACACATGGTCCAGCACGGTCCCTCTGCGAGTTCAACAATCCATATACTGTTTAAGGAACCCCAGCTAATCCCCTTGGCCCAAGTAATTCTTAGTCAATATTGGAGAGGTTACAATCACCCCCTATAACAACCCTGTGTATCTTGCATCCTTCCGTAATCAGTCTACATATCTGATCCTCTATTCCCCCCTGGATGTTAGGCCTATATTATAATCTAATTAGAGTAATTGCTCTTATTATTTTTTCACTCAACCCATAATGCCTCAGTAGATGCACCCTCCAGTATGTCCTCTCGGAGGACATTCTTCCCGATTAGTCATAGTGATAGTGTGGAAACAGGCCCTTGGGCCCCAACTTGCCCACACCGGCCAACATGTCCCTGCTACACTCGTCCCACCTGCCTATGCTTGGTCCATATCCCTACAAACCTGTCCTATTAGTAAAGCAAATCCTCCAGCTCTTTTACCAAACTCTCCATCTCATCTGAAACATCAAATGCCAGGTACGTTGATCTGCCACTCAAGTTCCTGTGATGGCCACATCATAATTCCAAGCACTGGACCAGATTCTAAATTCATCAGCTGTACCTACAATACTCCTCACATTTAAGTAAATATACTTCAGCCCTTCTTATACTCTTATTTGTGAATCATTCCTTGCCCGTCCTTCCTTTGAGACTTACCTGTCATAAACTGCACTTTCTCATCAGCCCTTCAATTTGCTGACCTGCTGCTCCGATTCCTACTCACCTGCCATTCTAATTTAAACCCTCTTTGTTAGCACTAGCAAACTTCCCTACAAGGATATTGGTCCCCCTCCAGTTCAGGTACAATCCTTCCCTCTTGTACAGGTCTCCTTTGCCTCGGAAGCGATCCCAACGGTTCAGAGATCTAAATCCCTGTCCCCAGCACCAACTCCTCAGCCATGTCCTAACCTCCTATTGCTACCCTCACTAACACGGGGTACCAATAGTAATCCAGAGATTACCTTCCTCAAGGTTCTGCATTTTAACCTTTTGCCCAACTTCCTACATTCACTCCGCAGGACCTCATCTATTTCCTACCCAAGTTATTTGCATGAATAAATAGAAGACGTGCACAACGAATTATGTCTGCTCCCCCTCCCCCTCGAGAATATTCTGCAGCCGCACCAAGACATCCTGAACCCAGGCACCTTGGAGGCAACAAATCATCCTGGAGTCCCTTTTGTTTTCATAGAATCCCCAGTCTGTCTCCCTGTCTATCGAAACTCCTATCACTATAACCTCAGAGCCATGCCTGGTGCCAAACCTGACTGTTCCTGCTGTCCCCAGAACCGTCATTCCCCTCAACAGTATCAATAGACAATAGGTGCAGGAGTAGGCCATTCGGCCCTTCAAACTAGCACCACCATTCACTGTGATCATGGCTGATCATCCACAAACAGTACCCCTTTCCTGTCTTCTCCCTATATCAATTGACTCGGCCATCTTTAAGAGCATTATCTAACTCCCTCTTGAAAGCATCCAGAGAATTAGCCCCTACTGCCCTCCGAGGCAGACAATTCCACAGATTCTCAACTCTCTGGGTGAAATTTTTTTTTCTCATTTCCGTTCTAAACGGTCTACCCCTGATTCTTAAACTGTGCCGCCTGGTTCTGGACTCCCCCAACACCGGGAACATGTTGTTTAAGAAGGACTATTCTTAATTTTAATCTTAATTCTTAAGTCCCAATTTTGTTAGTCCTTGCTATCTCCTCCCCTTCCACAGCCCCCCTGCTGTCTCCTCCCATCCCCCAGCCTTCGGGCTCCTCCTCCTTTTTCCAATCTTGTCCCCGCCCCCCACACCCCCGATCAGTCTGAAGAAGGTTTTCGGCTTTTTGTGTACCACCGGAAACATGTTTCCTGCTTCTAGCATGTCCAATCACTTAATAATCCTATATGTTTCAAGAAGATTCCCTCTCATCCTTCTAAATTCCAGTGTATACAAACCCAGTCGCTCCATTCTTTCAACATTTGACAGTCCAGCCATCCCGGGAATTAACCTCATGAACCTACATTGCATTCCCTCAATAGCAAGAATGTCCTTCCTCAAATTTGGAGACCAAAACTGCACACAATACGCCAGGTGTGAGTAAAAGGGTATAACTGTTCAGCAGAGCCACAGGCGATCGCTGAACTCTCTACCTATTCCCTACCCTGGTAGCCACCCATCTAGTCTCTGCCTGCCACTTAGGTGTGACTACAGCACTATACTCCTTTTTATAATTCTCCCAGATAAGCCAGAGGTCGTCCAGCTGCAGCTCCAGCTCCCTAACGCAACTCTAAGGAGCTGCACCTGGACGCGCTCCTGCAGATGCCGTTCTGAGGGATACTGGGCATTATCCCGAGTTTCCACACCCCCTAGGCCAAGCACTCCACCATGTTAACTTCCATCTCACCTACACTAGGACCAAGTTCTACTCAGAAACAAACAAAAAGTGACAGTGCAAACAGACGTGGTCTGAATATTTGTAAGTATTGTGAATATAACCATCAGAAGCCAATTTATATCCATCTGCAATTCTTAACTTCCCTTCAGTGAAGTTTTGTTGCTGATGCAAGCATTACTGGACTGAAAAATTATACTACCACAGGGTTTCCATATAACCAAGGTGCATGCAAATGAATTTGACGTTATAATTTAAGATAAAATTAAATCTTTTAGCATAAAAAGTGGACAATTGATATTTTAGTAAAGAATAACTACATTTTCATGCAGCAATTTAAAGGATACATCATAGCATTATAAATCTAATGTTGCAAAGAAAAGTTAAGAGCCAAATTGACACAATTTGTTATTTATGATTCATTAATAACAATGTAGATGTTACAGATACAACATCCATGTCAAGCAATAGTGCAAATTGTAATAGAACATAATCGGAATTAGAAATATTGCTCGACAATCTTTATCCATGTACAAAGAAATGACAATCATATTCATTTGAAATGTTAGTTTCCCTTATTTAAGTAAATATACTGGAATTGACTTCAACCGCCACATGGTGAGAAATAGAATTTCTAAGCCATTCAGTTATTAATTCAAAGTGTAAATTGGGTAGGTATGAAATGAATACACGAAACCCTCTCAGTCACATTCAAAATAAAACTTTAGAAAGTATGGAGGAATATGTCTTGTGGAATTCTGCTCAAGCAACATGTTCAAATGTTAGTGAAGGGAATTAACATGGGGAAAGCAGATTGCCTTGGCTAAGGCAAAACGAAATTATGGTAAACCAGAAGTGACCAGCAGAGGAACTGAATAGGCATGTACAATGATCAAACCTTTAGATATATCTATCATTGTTTGCTCCTGGTCAATAACATGGTTAACAAACTAAATTTCCCTCAGAAAATAACCAACCTTGGTTTCTATTCAGATATTTACTTTCAGGATTGACCTAAAAAGTCACAAGTGAATCCTCATGCCAACTAAGTTTGACTGCATTCAGTGATTTCTATTTATATTACACAATCAACTTAAGTAATTGAGCGACAGATAGAAATGTTAATTTAATTATAAAATGTAGAGAAAGGCGAATCCAGCCAAGTTACCGTAAATATCTTTCCCCTTGTGTCCTCACTGCGACAATGCCCCCACTATTTTAGGGATTGTTTCGCAAAATGCACGTTAAATAAAATAGTTTCGAACCTTTTAAAATGATGTAGGTTCTCAGATTAATTTATTTACTACCCCGGGTGATGCAACATACAAGTTTCAACTCGATGCTGATGAACCGGCCATGACGAATGTACCGAGTACGGAAGCAGTTAGGAATAAACCAACTCCTGAGATAATGACACACCCACTAGAAGTCCTCAGGGGTGTTCTGAGGAGGAAATAAAACTAAATTACCAGTTAATGTTAAAAACAGATTCAAATCGGAGAATCACTTTCTTCAGAGATAGACTCCCCTCTTCATGAACTGGGATTATTATGAATTAAAACTACACAAAAAAAGCCGATCAACGAATGTGGAAAGTGAACAAAAGCTAGCAATAATTTTAAAATTCTTGGCGAACGAGAATGGGAAAGTGGCGTGTCTAGCGTCTAACGTCTTACTTTGGGCTTGTTAAGCCATCTCTTCACAGCAGCGGGCAGCATGCTGACTTCCCCGGAGCCGGCGTACATTCACAAACGATACTTCTAGCGGCCGAATCTACAATCCTGTCTGTTGTGGCTTGGGATCCACTTCAACTTTCTGGATAGACTTTCGCAAGCACAGCGACATCTCCATATCAGAACCGTTGATATATGGTTGTCCCGTCTCGCACGTTGTCTTTCCCGCGGTCGTTCACTTTCTTTCCATGGACACACTAACTTTTACACCGTCTCTTCAACGCCGGCAGTTTCTCTCGTACACGCACAGGTGGGCAATTCCTCGCACCGAACAGACCGGCGGGTGGATTCGCCTACTCGGACATATTGGCCGCTCAAATCCACCTCAGCGTCTGCGAAACCTCCAGCGCCGGGTAACTTGTCCGAGGAGGCTTGCTGCGTGGGAAATGGAGCGAAGGTGTGTTCTCATTCCTGCTCTGAGGCGGCGGCGTCCCCCCTCCCTTCCATGATGCACTCACTCCGCCAGCGACCACGGCTCCTTCCGCCTTCACTCACACACACACCTACCTGTCTCAATCATAATTTACGCGCTGACGCGCCTCAAACGCGCCTACCCCGCCTTTCCGTGCACAGTACCGCCCCCTCTCTCCACTTGCCCCGCCCCCACAACACAACCACTTGCCCCGACCTCCCACCACTTGCCCCCTCACCCCAACCACTTGCCTCCATCTCCCACCACTTGCCCCCTCACCCCAACCACTTGCCTCCCCCAACCACTTGCCTCCACACCACAACCACGTGTCCACACCACAACCACGTGTCCCCACCCCAACCACTTGCCCCCACCCCCACCACTTGCCCCCACACCACAACCACTTGCCCCCCCCCCCAACCACTTGCCCCCACCCCCCTCCACTTGTCCCCACCCCCCTCCACTTGTCCCCACCCCCTCCCACTTGTCCCCCACCCCCCACCCCAACCACTTGTCCCCACCCCCCTCCACTTGTCCTCCCACCCCCTCCACTTGTCCTCACCCCCTCCACTTGTCCCCCCCTCCACCCCCCCTCCACGTGCCCCACCCCCACCACTTGCCCCCACCCCCCCACTTGTCCTCACCCCCCACCACTCCACTTGTCCCCCCACCCCCCCCTCCACGTGCCCCACCCCCACCACTTGCCCCCCCCCCCCTCCCTCCACTTGCCCCGACCCCCACCCACCACTTGCCCCCACCCCCCCTCCACTTGTCCCCCACCCCCCCCACCACTTGTCCCCACCCCCACTCCACTTGTCCCCACCCCCCCCCCCACTTGGTCCCCACCCCCACTCCACTTGTCCCCACCCCCCTCCACTTGTCCCCACCCCCTCCACTTGTCCCCACCCCCCCCACTTGTCCCCACCCCCTCCCTTGTCCCCACTTGTCCCCACCCCCCACCCCTTGTCCCCACCCCCCCTCCCACTTGTCCCCACCCCCCCCCTTGTCCCCCACTTGTCCCCACCCCCCTCCACTTGCCTCCACACCACAACCATTTGTCCCCATCTCCCACCACTTGCCCCCGCACCCCAACCACTTGCCCCCATCTCCCACCACTTGCCCCCACACCACAACCACTTGCCTCCCCACCCCCAACCACTTGCCCCCACCTCCAACCACTCACCGCCACACCAACCACTCGCCCCCCCACTGCAAAACCACGTTGCCCCACACCCTCACACTGCCAACCACTCCCCCTCCAACCACTTGCCCCACCTCCAACCACTTGGCCCCCCCCTCAAACTACTCCCCCTCCAACGACTTACCCCATACATCCAACCGCTTGCCATCAAATCTCCACTTGCCCCCACATCTCCAACCACTTGCCCCACCTCCAACCACTCACCGTCACACCTCCAACCACTCCGAATCCACCCCAACCACTCCCCCTCTAACTACTTACCCAATACATCAAACCACTTGCCCCACATCTCAATTTGCCCCCACGTCTCCAACCATTTGCCCACACATCCAACCACTTGCCCCACATCTCCATTTGCCCCCACACCTCCAACCACTTGCCCCACACCTACAACCACTTGCCCTCCTCTACAACCACTTGCCCTCCTCTACAACCACTTGCCCTCCTCTACAACCACTTGCCCTCCCCTACAACCACTTGCCCTTACACCTCCAACCACTTGCCCTTCCCTATAACCACTTGCCCCGCCCTTTCACCACATGCCCTGCCCTCCAACCAGTGGATCCACCGCAGGTGGCCCACGTGACCCTGCAGCACTTTCTTCTCATCTGAATCTGACTTGGTTTGGGTGGTGTGATTATGCTTTTTTTTCCCTAGGCATCTCCTCTGCATTCGGGATCACTTCCTGTGCTGGTGAATTACAGGCATTTGCACATGTGGGACAGTGGACTTTCAGGATATGGTTTATGAGGCAGTGCACACCCTCTTATTTATGTAGTGCTCCTGCCTTATCTTGCCAAGGGCCTCAACGTTCTCAACACTATCCCCAGCACTTTCTTTGGCCATGGAACACCATGAGATTCCCAGGAGTTGGTTGGCATGTTGCAATTTTTCCAGAGGCATTGACCACACATTGTGCAATCTTGATTAATTGATTGCTACTTCATTGCAGGCCCGTACGAAGTTTTTCAAAAAGGGGGGTGGCACGACAGGATTACAAAAAACTTAATGTGAAATAATGTGCGTGCTGTGCACATCACGAGATCGAAGCATGAAGTCCCTCGATGCCAGGGTCCAAGGCCTGCTTAAGTGCCCTGAAAGCTCTGGGGTTTTAGATGCTCTCTGATGCATTCTGAGCCTTATTTTGGAGCATTTTTGCACCAAATCTATGACCAATATTTCAGAAATGAACAGGAATCTGAGAGGTAGCTTTTTCACACAAAGGGTGCTGGGTGTATGAAATGAGCTGCCAGAAGAGATCGTTAAGGCTGGGACTATCCTAATGTTTAAGAGACATTTGGACACGTACATGGATAGGACAGATTTAGATGGATATGGGCCAAACGCGTGTGAGTGGGACTAGTTTAGATAGGACATGTTGGTCGGTGTGGGCAAGTTGGGCTGAAGGGCCTGTTTCCACACTGCATCATTCTATGACTAAAAAGTTAAGAAGAAAAATGCATGTAGATAAGTAGAACGGATTTGAAAGAGGAGTGAAATGTAAAGGAAGAGAGAGGTTTATGGATGGAAAAGGAACATAGGAAAGGAGGGAGGTGAGTGGGCTTGGGCAAATGGGTGAAGGGAAAATAGTCACAAAGTGCTGGAGTAACTCAGTGGGTCAGGCAGCATCCCTGGAGAAAAGGTATAGATTATATTTCGGGTCAAGGCCGTTCTTCAGTAATATTCATGACTTGACATGCATAGACATTCCTGAATGTTACCCAAACCATCGTAAGCTACTTTGTTACGGTGCTTGCCCTCTCCTATAACGTCTCTGCTGCCTTGGGTGATGCAGGACTGGACACAAGCTTTGGGGCACGGTGTGAAGCTGTTGCCGTCTGTCCCAGCCTGATAAAAACCTGGATGGAGTGGATTTGGAGAGGATGTTTCCACTAGTGGGACAGTCTAGGACCAGTGGCCACAGCCTCAGAATTAAAAGACATTCCTTTAGGAAGGAGATGAGCAGGAATTTCTTAAGTCAGAGGGTGGTGAACTGTGGAATTCATTGCCACAGACAGCTGTGGAGGTCACTTCAATGGACATTTTTCAGGAGGAGATTGATAGATTCTTCATTGATACGGGTGTCGGAGGTAATGGGGAGAAGGCAGGAGAATGGGTTTGAGAGGGAAAGATAGTCATATAGTGATAAGGTGTGGAAACAGGCCCTTCAGCCCAGCATGTCTCATCTGCACTAGTCCCACCTGCCCACGTTTGATCCATATCCCTCCGAATCTGTCCTATCCATGTACCTGTCTAACTGTTTCTTAAATGTTGTGGTAGTCCCTGCCTCAACTACCTCCTCTAGCAGCTTGTTCCATACACCTACCACCCTTTGTGTGAAAAACATACCCCTCAGATTCCTATTAAATCTTTTGCCCTTCACCTTAAACTTATGACCTCTGCTCCTCGGTTCACTTACTCTGGGCAAAAGACTCAACCATATCTATCCAAATCATGATTTTATACACCTCTCTATTAGATCATCTCTCATCCTCCTGTGCTCCAGCCTACTCAACCCTATAGCTCTGGCCCTCTAGTCCTGGCAACATCCTCGTAGTAAATCTTCACTGTACCCTTTCCAGTTTGATGACATATTTCCTATAACATGGTGCCCAGAACTGAATACAATACTCTGAATGCGGCCTCACCAACTTCTTATGCAACTGCAACATGACCTCCCAACTTCTATACTCAGCCTGACCCACTGAGTTACTCTAGCACTCTGTGAAACGGAATAGAACAGGGCAAGATTAACAAGTTTGCTGATGATACAGAAGTGAGTAGTTTTGCAAATAGTGAAGATGGGTGTGAAAGATTGCAGCAGGATCTGGATCAATTAGCCAGGTGAGCAGAGGAATGGTTGATGGTTGCATGATTCCTTGAAGATTGTGTCGCAGGTATATCAGGTGGTCAAAAAGTATTTTGGCACTTTGGCCGTCATCAGTCAGAGTATTGAGTATAGAAGTTGGGAGATCTTTCCCTCTCAAATCCATTCTCCTGCCTTCTCCCCATTTCCTCTCATTAACTACCGCCCAATCTCAAACCTCCCCTTTCTTTCAAAAACCCTGGAGCGTATTGTTGCTTCGCAACTTCATTCCCACCTCCTTGCGTATAACCTACTTGAACCCCTCCAATCTGGCTTTTGCCCCCTCCATAGCACAGAAACTGCTCTCCTCAAAGTCCTCAACGACCTCCTCACCTCTGCTGACACCGGTTCCCTCAACATCCTCATCCTCCTCGACCTGAGCGCAGCCTTCGATACAGTGAACCATAACATCCTGCTCACCAGAATCAAAGACCTCGGCATTGAAGGCTCTGCACTCAGCTGGCTCCATTCCTACCTTTCCAACAGATCCCACTTCATCTCTCTCCACAACCACACCTCTGCTACAGCCACAGTCACTCAAGGCGTTTCCCAAGGCTCCGTACCCGGCCCCCTCCTCTTCATCATCTACATCCTCCCCCTTGGTCAGATACTCCGCCACTTCAACCTGGACTTCCACTGTTACGCTGACGACACCCAGATCTACCTCGGCACCAAATCCCCCCACAACCCCCCCCTCTCCCATATCAACTCCTGTTTGTCAGCTATAAAAACCTGGATGCAACATAATTTCCTCAAACTCAACAGCGATAAGACAGAATTCCTCCTCATAGGCTCCAAAGCCACACTCAGCAAAATCAATAACCCCACTCTCACCATCGACGGCACCATTGTCTCCCCATCTCCCCAGGCCTGCAACCTTGGCGTGATCTTTGATTCCACCCTCTCCCTTGAGCCTCACATCCGCCATGTCATTAAAACCTCCTTCTTTCATCTCCGCAACATCGCCAAACTCAGACCCTCTCTCACACCTCCCGCTGCTGAAAGACTCATTCATGCCTTCATCTCCTCCTGACTGGACTACTGCAACTCACTTCTCCTTGGCATCAGCTCCACCTACATCAACCGACTCCAACTGGTCCAGAACGCAGCTGCCCGACTCATCACCCACACCAAATCCTGGCATCACATCACTCCAGTCCTCAAACAACTTCACTGGCTTCCCATCTCCCACCGGATCAACTACAAAATCCTGATCCTCACCTACAAAGCCCTCCACCATCTGGCCCCCCCATATCTCACTGACCTCCTCTCCCCCTACCAACCCTCACGGTCCCTCAGATCCACATCAGCCGGTCTCCTCTCCATCCACAAGTCCAACCTCCGCAGTTTTGGGGACAGAGCCTTCTCCAGGGCAGCTCCCAGGCTCTGGAACTCCCTCCCCCAACTGATCCGCAATTCCGTGTCCCTCACCATCTTCCAGTCCCTCCTCAAGACCCATCTCTTCACCTCTGCCTATCCATAGCCCCACGTCCCCCTCCCTTTTCATATGTGCATTAATTGCCTCATATTGTGTGTTGTATTGAATTCTGTCTTTACTTTGTGTACTAGTCATGTCTCTACTATTTATTTCATTCCCCTTACATGTTTTTCCTCTACCTGCTAAATTTTTGTAAGGTGTCCTTGAGACTCTTGAAGGGCGCCCATAAATAAAATTTATTATTATTATTATTACCTCCGACACCCGTATCAATCAAGGATCTATCAATCTCCTCCCAGTGGGGGTGGCGTGGGCCCAGCGGGGGTGGTGTGGGCCCAGCGGGTTGGCGTGGGCCAAGGGGGGGTGGCCTAGCGGGGGTGGGCCAAGCGGGGGTGGCGTGGGCCCAGCGGGTGTGGCTTGGGCCCAGCGGGGGTAGTGAGGGAGGCATGGGCCCAGCGGGGGTGGCGTGAGCCTAACAGTGGGGGTCAGCTGGGATGATGTGGGCGGGAGATGGCTTGGGTCCCGGCGGCGGGGGGAGGTGAGGGGAGCGGGCTCTGCCGCAGCGGCATCTGGTGTTGAGGTTACAGCCGCTGGGTTCAAATTCAGCCACTCCCGCCCGGCAACGGGAGAACGGAGAACTGTCCGTTACCAAAGTGGAAACGCTGATTTATTTATTTATTTATTCCGATCCCCCCCCCCCCCCGATTTTTTTAGTGATTTTTTTTTCTTACTCTGGGGGGGGGGGGGGGAGAAGGGGGGTGTGGTCGCACCCAGCACACCCCCCCCCCCCCCCCCTTCAGACGGCCATGCATTGTCACATGTACTTGGTACAGTGAAATTCTTTGTTTGCATACAGTACAAGCATGCAAGAGGCACCACGTAAAGGGTGCAGACAAAGTTTCTTCATCTGCCTGGTTATCTGTTTCTTCGACAGAGTTTGGATAGAATGTCTGTTTCAGGAGTTTACACAGGTTATGTAAAATACATGCTCTGTCCAATGGAGTTGATTAAGTGCATCCTGGCTACAACGGTGGGGAAATTAGCCTGGGAGAGGACACAGTCGAAGGTCTGATTATCCTTTGAGTGGGTAGGAAGCAACTGCAGATGCTGGTTTATCAATGGTTCAATGGTTCTTTATTGTCACGTATGCATACCACAGTGAAACTCTTTTGCACAACCAAAAATGCAGTCGCCACAATATTGGCGCCATATTAACAACAAAAGAAAAGAAAAAAAACACAGAAAACAGAAACAGTCCAAAGTGTAAAGTGCAATCCACGTGTTGAAAGTCCAGAAGCACACCCGATCCAGGTGAGCTGACCCAACGCCCCTCTCATCTGCTGACCGCCTCTGTGTCCCGGGGAGCGCCTCCTGCAGCCGACCTTGAAGTGCTGGAGGTGATACCACGATCCCTCTCCTACCGACCCACCCCTCGCATCCGTCACCACCAGCGGCTCTCTCCTCGCCTCTGGTTTTCGGGTCTCCGAGCTTTCATCGCATGTGACCGTTGCGTCTTCATTCTCGGCAGCCAACGGGTCTTTGATGTCATTGGCCACGAGCCCGTCCATATCCCTTGTTCTCGGCAGTCCTTGTACAGCCCGTTCTCAGTGGTCACTTCGGTCGACGGGCTCACCCTTGTTCGAGGTGATCACTTTGGCTGCTGGACCTGTCCTTGTTCTCAGTGGTCATTTTGGCCGCCGGGCTCGGCCGTGTTCTCAGCAATCACTTTGTGACCCATCTATCTGGTATTTTTTTAATCAAATGAGTTAATGATAGTTTGCAGACCGTCTTCCAGGCATGCAAAAACATACGTAAATTCAGAGATTGGGGTGACCTTTGTTCTGCACTGTAATTGCCATCAGTTGTATAGTTTTTTTCATTAGGTTAGAAGTCTTCTCAACTCCATGGGAAAGTTGTTGGAGGGAACAGCATTTATCCCAGCATTGATTGCAAGATCATGGAGTGGCAGAGACTGGCTGGGCAGCAATCCAATTCATTTTTATATGGCCTATAGAATCTCTCCTCCTCCTACCTCCCAAAGCAAAAGTAATTATTTTCTACCACTTCGCCTCCCAAAAGAATTATCACCAACAAATTGATTATAAAGTTGATACAGTGGTGATTAAGATAGCAATTAAAGGCCTATATGTATTTTATGATCTTAATTTGGAAAATAAAGATTGTCAATCCTATTTTTAAGCCATTACTGCATTTTTTTTATCATTACAGAAAGTTCTAATTGGCCATAATATGTGTAAAACATGTCAAATTTGAATACTATTCATTGATAGAATAATGTTAAAACATTGGAAAATATAGAGAGTTTAAATAGCACATACATGAAACAAGAAATGTAAAAATAAGGAACTACAGGTGTTGATTTACAAATGAAGAAACACAGTACTGAAGTAACTCAGTAACTTAACTGAGGCAGCATCTCAAGAGAACTTAGATAGATGATGTTTCGGGTCAGGACCCATCTTCAGACTGATTGTGTGGTGGGGGGGGGGGGGGGGGGGGTAGAAAGCGGGAAGTGGAGCGGTAAGACAAAGCCTGGCAGGTAATAGGTTGATATAGGTGAGATGTGTTTTTTTGATAGACAGATGGTTGGACAGAAGGCAGAGATGAAAGGGCAGAAAGTGTGAGGCACAAGGATAGAATAGTTGCAAATTGTGAACCTGGAGGAAGAAATGGAAGGGGCAGGAAGAAATAGGTGTGTCCGGGTGGGGGAG
Organism: Leucoraja erinaceus; assembly: GCF_028641065.1. Lineage (NCBI taxonomy): Eukaryota > Metazoa > Chordata > Chondrichthyes > Rajiformes > Rajidae > Leucoraja > Leucoraja erinaceus. The sequence continues at coordinate 26,014,537 of NC_073387.1, forward strand.
AGGGGAGAGGGCAGGGGGGGTAGAAGGGAGGTTTCTTTAGTTACCTAAAATTGTAAAATTCTATGTTCATACCATTAGATTGTAAGCTCCCCAAGCTCTGACTATGGAGGAATAAAGAATGAGGACATCTCAGATGTCTTTATTCTACCTCCCTTACGCCCAGTCAGGGATCCAGCAGTCCTTCCAGGTGAGACAGAAGTTTATGTGCACCTTATCTAACCTCAACTACTGCATCTGGTTCCCAATGTGGCTTCCTGTACATCAGCGAGACAAAGTGTAGACTCGGCAACCATTTAGCCGAACACATAAGCTTCATCCACCAAGGTATGCTGGATATCCCGGTTGATAACCATATTAATTCCTCTTCCCATTCCCATACTGACCTTTCTAACCTTGGTCTCCTCCATCGCTAGAGTGAGGCTGCACACAAATTGAAGGAACAACACCTCATAATCTGCTCTTATAACAGGTAGCCGACAACCCAATGGTATGAATGAGAAATCCGTCAATTTTAAGTCACAACAGAACCCTCCCCATCTCCCTTCTTCTCCCGATATGCCTCACCCTCCCCCCCACCCCACGTTTCCGCTCCCCTCTCCCTGTGCACTCCATTTCCACCAACATCCCTTCCCCTAGCTTCAGAATTTTCAACTTCAATCCTTTTGTCTCACACCTTTTGTCTTTTCATCTCTGGTCTTTGCCCAACCATCTGCCTATCAAAAAAGTCTCCTCACCTGTATCAACCTATTACCTGCCAGGCTTTGTCCTACACTTCCTTGCTTCCAGGTTTCTTCCCCAACCCACCCCCGCAATCGGTATGAAAAAGGGTCCTGACCCGAAGCATCACCGATACATGTCCTCCTGAGATGCTGACCACTGTGTTACTTCAGCACTCTCTCTTCTCTCACACATACAACAGGACTGATAAGATAAACTCAGAAAGCAAGTAACATTAACATGTACGGTGAAATAATTTCAAAATCAATAAAACATTTGTCTTAATTATACAATGGTTTTATCTTTCTTTTGCTTGAGAAGGAGAAAAAGCTGACAGGAGCTTTTGTATGGCAGAAGATTGGCATTGCACATAAAATGAAGCAGAACAGAATGCAAACAAGTTTAGTTGACTGAGCAATTTCACCGAGAGAAAGAGACCAAAAGTAACCGTAAATAGCTAATCAGCAGAAAGAGAACTAGAGAATGGGAATGAGAGGTGATTGATGAGGGTGAGGTGGTGATTGTTGTCTACATGGATTTTAGTAAGGCATTTGATAAAGTCCCTCATTGTAGGCTGACCCAGAAGATTAAAATGCACGGGATTAACAGTGACTTGGCGATATGGATTCAGAACTGGTTTACTAATAGACTACAGAGGTTGTAGAGGCAGGACAATATTTAGGCTGTAGGTCTTGGTTCTTGGTTTCTTGGTCCTCCAAAATATTCCAAATGGAATTTAAACTGGAGGTGGTGAAGGGAGGGCTTAAGCCAGAAAGGGTTATTGGGAAGAAAGAGCTACTTTAAATTTAGTTGCATCTGGTTGGGTAACTATAGTTGGGTGGAGATTATTCCATGCTTTAATTGTGCGGGGGAAGAACGAATTGCTGTATACATCTGTCTTTATAGCTGGGATCACAAATTGGATCGAATTCCCTGGTCTGCTCCTAATTGGTTTGGGTTTGGTGTAGGTCTTGTAGTCTATGTCGATCTGACCATTTAACATTTTGTAAAAACAGGTCAAACGGTGAGCTTCACGTCTGTCTTGGAGAGGGTTCCACCCCAGAAAATTCAGAAGTTTGGTGACACTCGCTTCTCTCTCATAGGTGTTAGTAACAAATCGAGCTGCCTGTCTTTGGACACGTTCGATGGAAGAAAGGTCTCCAACCAGTGGAGTACTGCAGTGATCCGTACTGGGACTTCTGTTGTTTGTGATATACATACATGACTTAGACGTAAACATAGATGGGTTGGTTAATAGGTTTGCAGATGACAGCAAGATTGCTTGCGTAATGGACTGTCAATGTACACAGTGGAATGTAGATCAGCTACAGAAATGGCAAAGAAATGGCAGATGAAATTTAAATGGAGCAAATGTGAAGTGTTTTACTTTGAGACGTGGAATATAAGGGGAAAATATATACATTAACCTCCAAACCACACATCTTTGATTTGTGGGAGGAAACAGGAGCACCCAGAGGAAACCAATACAGTCACAGGGAGAACGTGCAAACTTCACACAGTCAGTACTCTAGGTAAGGATCAAACCCGGGTCTCTGGCGCTGTGAGGGAGCAGCACTACCAGCTGTGCTACTGTTCTACCCTTGGATTGTCTTCTCTAGAACAACGGAGGTTGCAGGGAGACCTGATAAAAGTTTATGTGGCATTTAAGAAATGTCTGGATACGCATATGGATATGCAGGGATGGAGGGATATGGATTATATGCAGGCAGATAATAGTTGGTCTTGTATCAAGTTTGGTACAGACATTGTGGGCCGAGAGGCCTGTTCCTGTGCGATACTCTTCTATGTTTTGTGCAGAATCAATGCGTAAAATAGAAAAGTGAGAGAAAACATGGAAATGGAAAATAAATGCAAATAAAGAAATATTATACAAAAATCTGAACAGCTAAATCATTGCATAATAGGCAGCCAAAATCTATCAATTAATCTTGAATTTAGGGAGTAAAAAGCAAGTGAATTCACATTATAGTGTGTCAGAGACCATTAATGATAATAAACCAGGGACAGTTAAATAAGACAAATATAAAAAGGACGAAAATAGCATTTAATGAATCATTTACTTTTTTCATTAGTATAATAGATCTGAAGATTAAAGTCTCAAATAAATGCTTTTGTGAATGCATGTGCCAATTATGGAAACCAGCTGGGAAAATTATTCCACATTGAAAGAAGTAATTATCTTATTTGTACTGAATTTAATTGTAGTTCTGGGCAAAGGTAGAAAGCTCCAATTTAATTTCATGAATAAATTCTAGTCTTAGTTTTACCCTTGACAATTCTTTAGTTTAAATATATTGAAAGCATTTGATTACCTAGAGTTAGAATGTTAAATTAAGATTTCAAGACAAAGGGAAGTAGAATCAAGATTCAAGATAGTTTATTGTCCTGTGTCCCAGATAGGACAATGAAATTCTTGCTTTGCTTCAGCACAACAGAATATTGTAGGCATAAATAAATACAGAACAGATCAGTGTGTCCATATAGCATTGAATATATATATATTGATAACTGATGAGCAACCAATCGTCTTAGTTCTATTGTAATATACCTCTTTGACATCTGCACAAGACAATATTTCAGCTATGCATTTGGTAATTTTGCCTACATTTGAACTATCACTCGGCAACTAGAATGACTTGCTTCCACTCCAGTTCTGAGATGATTGAAGAATCATGGAATCTTGAGAGCCTTCTGGAAGGTGTGATTTGATGGTATGAATGTATGGGTAGTTTTGGATGTTATGCACTCCCTTTTTCTGTTTGCACATTGCTTTCTTATGCTCTTAAAGACACAGGCACAGAAACAAAATGCACATGCCGACCACGATGCCCCGTATACACTCGTCCCACCTGTCTGCATTTGGCTCATATCCCTCTAAACCTTTCTTATTCCTGTACCTTCCAAAATATCTTTTAAATCTTATTATAGTACCTGTTGCAACTAACCCATCTGGCAGCTCGTTCCATATGCCCACAACCCTCTGTGTGGAAAGGTTGCCCCTCAGGTTCCTATTAAATTTCTCCCCTTTCACCTTAAACCTCAGGATCTTGATTTCACTCCTCTGGGTAAAAGACACTGTGTATTTACCCTATCCATTCCCCTCATGATTTTACATGCCTCTAAAAAAATCACTCCTCATCATTCTGCATGCCAAGGAATATAGCCGTTGCATGCCCAACCTCTCGCTATGGCGCAGGCCCTCATGTCCAAGCAATATTCTTGTAAATAATCTCTGCACTTTTTCCAGCTTAACACAATCCTCCAAATGGGGCCTACCAACATCTTGTACAACTGTAACATAACATCCCAACTTCCAGACTCTATATCCTGACTGATAAAGGCCAGTGTATCGAAAACCTTCTTGACCACCGTATCTACCTGTGACTCCACTTTCAGGGATGTATGTATCTGCACTCCTGAATCCTTCTGCTCTACAAATACAGGAGAGGTGTTGGAAGACACAGGGTGGAAAAAGTTGTACCTTTTTTCAAGAAGGGCTGATGGGAAAATGCTGGGAACTATAGGTCGGTGAGCTTAACATCTGTAGTTGGTAAGTTACGGGAGGTTATTCTGAGGGATAGGATATACAGGCATTTGGATGGGCAAGGACTGATTAGGAATAGTCAGCATGGTTTTATACGTGGGAGGTCATGTCTCACAAATATGATTGATTTTTTTGAAGACGTGACCAAAAAGGTTGAAGAGGGCAGAGCTGTAGATGTTGTGTACATGGACCTCAGTAAGGTGTTTGACATGGTAGGCTACTCTGGAAGGTTAGATCGCATGGGATCCAAGGAGAGATAGCTGAATGGATAGCAAATTGGCTCCATGGAAGGAAGCAAGAGGATAATGGTGGAAGGTTGCTTCTTGACTGGATGCCTGCGACTAGTGGTGTTCCTCAGGGTTCGGTGCTGAGCCCGTTACTGTTTGTCATCTAAATCAATGATTTGGATGAGAACATACAGGGCAAGATTAGCAAGTTTGCTGATGATACAAAATTTAGTGGTTTTGCAGTAAGTGAAGATGGTTGTGAACGATTTCAGCAGGATCTGGATCGATTGGCCAGGTGGGTGGAGGAATGGTTGATGGAATTTAATACAGAAAAGTGTGAGGTGTTGTATTTTGGGACGTCGAACAAGGGCAGGACCTACATAATAAATGGTAGGCCTCTGGGTAGTGTTGTAGAGCAGAGGGATCTAGGAGTACAGGTGATTGGTTCCTTGAAGGTCGAGTCGCAGGTAGGTAAGGTGGTCAAAAAGGCTTTTGGCACTTTGGCCTTCATCAGTCAGCATATTGAGTATAGAAGTTAGGAGGTCATGTTACAGTTGTATAAGATGTTGGTGAGACCACATTTAGAATATTGTGTTCAATTCTGGGCACCATGTTATTGGAAAGATATTATCAAGCTTGAAAGGGTTCCAAAAAGATTTACGAGGATGTTGCCAGTATTAGAGGGTGTGACCTATAGGGAGAGGTTGAGTAGGCTGGGACTCTATTCCATGGAGCGCAGGAGGATGAGGGGAGATCTTATAGAGGTATACAAAATCATGAGAGGAATAGATCGGGTAGATGCACAGAGTTTTTTGCCCAGAGTAGGGGTAGAGGACCAAAGGACATAGGTTCAAGGTGAAGGGGAAAAGATTTAATAAGAATCCGAGGGGTAACATTTTCACACAAAGGGTGGTGGGTGTATGGAACAAGCTTCCAGAGGAGGTAGTTGAGGCTGGGACTATCCCGTCATTTAAGCAACAGTTAGACAGGTATAGTACATAGATAGGACAGGTTTGGGGGGATATAGACCAAGCGAAGGCAAGTGGGACTAGTGTAGCAGGGATGATGGGCCTGTTTCCACACTTTGACTCGATTTCTGAGTTGGACCTCAGCGCTGAGATGCCTATAGGTTTTTTATTTTCACTTTTTGTGTCATAGTCTTACATCGTGGAAACCATTCGGCCCAACCTGGCCACACTGGCCAACCAATCCCATCTACACTTGTCCCATCTGTCTGCATTTGGCCCATAACCCTCTAAACTGGTCCTATCCATGTACCTGTTTAAATGTTTCTTAAACATTGCTATAGTACTTGCCTTAACTACCTCCTCTGACGGCTCGTTCCATACACCTACCACCCTCTGCATAAAAACGTTACCACTCATGTATCTATTAAATCCCCCCTTCTACCTTAAACCTATGTTTTCTGGTTTTCGATTCCCCTACTCTGGTGAAGAGACTCTGTGCGTCTACCCGATCTATTCCTTTCATGATGTAGAACACCTCTATAAGATCACCCTTCATCCTCCTGCGCTCCAAGGAATAGAATCCTCGCTTGTTCGACCGTCTACACCATCCTCGACGACCTCTGGGTCCTCTCCCTACAGCTCCGCGGAGCCGGCCCTGAGTTGTGGCGACCCGCCACCCGTCTTCGCAAGGTCTGTGGCCTCCTGGGAGCATCTGCCACCCGGCCGACTGGGAAATGTGCCTGATCCATACCCCTGCACTTCCATGTGCCTATCTGAGAGCCTCTTAAATGCCACTCTTGTATGTGGAAGGCAATAAAGTTCAGTCAGTCTTCCTCCTTTTGTTCACCCGTGTTTGGGGCCGTGACCCTCCGCAGTCGCCGCTACGGACGGCCCGATGTACAGGCCCTCTCATTGGGATGATCGAAGCTCCAACGTCGGGATGGATGAAACACACTCCGCGCTTGGAGTGCCCGAATCGGCCACTTTCGTACCAGAGACCGTGGCTTCTCGATGTTATATGCCGCAGGCAAGCCAGTGGTGGGAGCTCTTCTCTGGCAATCCCCGGCAAGGGATCCCTGGCTCCGAGATGGTAAAGTCCGCTCCACGCCTGCTCGTAGAAGCTCCGCAGACCGCCACTTCACGATGTTAAAGTTAGCAGGCCTGTGGTCGGTGCCTTTCTTCTGGCTCCGCGACGTTAAAGACCTCGCCTGCTGCTGAAGCTCTGGGCCGTCTCCGGGAAAGGCCGCACCAATCCAAGTTGTTAAGCCGCGAGGGAGGGCGAAAATGTGACTAGGAGAAAGGTCGCATCTCCACCGAGGTAAGTGACTGGAAATGGTTGAAATGACTTACAAACTGCTGGCGAGGCATTGATGGAGTTGACTTGAAGCCTAGTAGTTGTTTCTCTAAAATAAAGTTAACCCTCTCCAATGCCTTCCTCCTCTCCATATTCCGCTTATCATGGGTGACTTTAATCTACATGTAGATTGGGCCAACCAATTGGTAACAGTGCTGAGGAGGAGGATTTCCTGGAATGTATACTGGATGGGTTTTTAAACCAATATGTAGAGGAACCGACTAGAGGGCGGGGCCATCCTAGACTGGGTATTGTGTAACGAGGAAGGATTAAATAGCGATCTTGTTGTGCAAAGCCCCTTATAGACAATAGACAATAGGTGCAGGAGTAGGCCATTCGGCCCTTCGAGCCAACACCGCCATTCAATCTGATCATGGCTGACCATCCACAATCAGTACCCCGTTCCTGCCTTCTCCCCATATCCCCTGACTCCGCTATCTTTAAGAGCCCTATCAAGCTCTCTCTTGAAAGTATCCAGAGAATCGGCCTCCACCGCCCTCTGAAGCAGAGAATTTCACACTCACAAGTCTCTGTGTGAAAAAGTGTTTCCTCAACTCCGTTCTAAATGCCTTACCCCTTATTCTTAAACTGTGGCCCCTGGTTCTGGACTCTCCCAACATCGGGAACATGTTTCCTGCCTCTAACGTGTCCAAATCCTTAATAATCTTATATGTTTCAATAAGATCCCCTCACATCCTTCTAAATTCCAGAGTGTACAAGCCCAGCCACTCCATTCGCTCAACATATGACAGTCCCGCCATCCCGGGAATTAACCTTGTGAACCTACGCTGCACTCCCTCACTAGCAAGAATGTCCTTCCTCAGTTGCCTTGGGCAACAATTACCATAATATGGTGGAATTCTGCATTAGGATGGAGAGTGACACAGTTAATTCAGAGACTAGGGTTCTGAAATTGAATGAAGAAGACTTTGAAGGTATGAGACGGGAATTGGCTAGGATAGACTAGCAAATTATACTGAAAGGGTTGACAGTGGAGATGCAATGGCGAAGATTTAAATTTCACTTGGATGAACTCCAGAAGTTGTTCATCTCTGTCTGGCGAAAAATTAAAACTGGGAAGACGGCTCAACTGTGGCTGACGAGGGAAGTCAATGATAGTGTTAAAGCCAAGGAAGAAGCATATAAATTGGCCAGAAGAAGTGGCAAACCAGAGGGCTGGGAGAAATTTGGAACTCAACAGAGGAGGATTAAAAGGTTAATTAGAATAGAATAGTTTCTTTATTGTCATTGTAACATGAACCATGTACAACGAAATTTAAAATGTCAGCCAGTCAGTGCAGCATTCAAACATTTCTAAAATCCAGAGAATCGGCCTTAAGAGGCGGAAAAAAAGAGCATGAAAGAAAACTTGCGGGGAATATAAAAACTAACTGTAAAAGTTTCTTTAGGTATGTAAAAAGGAAAAGGTTAATGAAGAGGAATGTAGGTCCCTTACATTCAGAGACACGTGAATTTATATTGGGAAAGAAGGAAATGGCAGAACGGTTAAACAAGTACTTTGGTTCTGTCTTCACTAAGGAAGACACAAACAATCTCCCAGAAATACTAGGGGACCGAAGGTTTAGTGGGAAATAGCAACTGAAAGGAAGCCACATTAGTCAGAGTATGGTGTTAGGTAAACCGTTGGGACTGAAGGCAGATTAATCCCCAGGGCCTGATGGCCTGCATCCCAGAGTACCCAAGGAGGTGACCCTAGAAATTGTTGATGCATTGGTGATCATTTTTCAATGTTCTCCCGACTCTGGATCAGTTCCTGTGGACTGGAGGGTAGCCAATGTAACTACACTTTTTAAGAAAGGAGGGAGAGAGAAAACGGGGAATTATTAAAGATGTTATAGCAGTGCATTTGGAAAGAATTGACAGGATCGGTCAAACTCAGCATGGATTTATGAAGGGGAAATCATGCTTGACTAATCTTTTGGAATTTTTTGAGGAGGTAACAAGTGGAATGGATAAGGAAGAGCCAGTGGATGTGAATGTGGTGTAAGAATGGGTCGACTGGGCTTGTATACGCTGGAATTTAGAAGGATGAGAGGGAGTCTCACTTCTTAGAGGATTGGACAGAGTAGATGCAGGAAAAATGTTCCTGATGTTGGGGGAGTTTAAGAATAAGGGGTAGGACATTTAGGACTGAGATGAAGAAAAACATTTTCACCCAGAGAGCTGTGAATCTGGAATTATCTGCCACAGAAGACAGTGGAGGCCTATTCACTGAATGTTTTCAAGAGGGAGTTAGATTTAGTTCATCGGGCTAATGGAATCAAGGGATATAGGGAAAAAGCCAGAATGCGGTACTGATTTTGGATAATCAGCCATGATCATATTGAATGGCGGTGCTGGCTCGAGAGGCCGAATGACCTACTCCCACACCTATTTTCTGTGTTTCTATCTATACTACTAAAAGTCTGTTCTTGACTGCTTTTGGCCTTCTGTGCTGCGATTTCAGAGAGAACGCCGTCACCTACGGCCGTCATTTTTTGGCCACCTCGCTCAGATCCCCCCTCCGCCGCATGTGTGCCGAGGATTTTTCCCGTCCATGAAAAATGACAGAGATATTAATGTTTTTACACAATTCCCCATTCTCTCTGCTGCCCCTGCTGGAGGGAGGGGGAGGGACTATAAAACCAGGAAGTGGTGTGCCTCAATTAGTCTCTGCAAGTGGTGTGCCTCAATCAGTCTCTGCAAGTGGTGTGCCTCAATCACTCTGCAACATGGAGGGCACTCTGAGCTCTGAATGACCTGAACACATTTCTTCACACCTGTGAGTAAGTACCCTTAATGTGGTTTGAAATAAAATATGGTTAGTTTGAAATAAAAAAGCACTGCCTGCAAATGGTTGTTTGGGGGGTTTGGGTTCCTCTCTCTCCCCACCTCTCTGTCTCCCTATCCCTCTCTCTTTCTCTCTCTCTTCCCCTCCTCTCCTTTCTCCCCCTCTCCCCCCCTTTCTCCTCTCCCCCTCTCTCCTCTCCCCTCTTCTCTTCTCTCTCTCCTCCCCTCCCCCTCCTCTCCCTCTCTCCCCCCCTCTCTCTCCCCCCCCCTCCCTCCCTCTCCTCTCCCCCCCCCCCTCCCCCCCCCCCTCCTCTCCACGCCCCCTCTCCTCTCTCCTCTCCCCCCCTCCTCCCTCCCCCTCTCCTCTCTCTCCCCCCCCTCTCCCCCCCCCCCCTCTCTCCTCTCCTCTCACCTCTCCCCCCCCCCTCTCCTCACCCCCCCCTCCCTCCTCCTCTCCTCTCCCCCCTCTCCTCTCCCCCCCCTCTCCCCCCTCTCCCTCCCCTCCCCTCCTCTCCCTCCCCTCTCCCCCCCCTCCTCTCCTCTCTCCCCTCCCCCCCCTCCCTCTCCTCTCCCCTCCACTCCCCCTCTCTCCCCCCCCTCTCCTCTCCCCACCTCTCCTCTCCCCACCTCTCCTCCCCCCCCCCTCCTCCCCCCCCCTCCTCCTCCCCCCCCCCTCCTCCCCCCCCCCTCTCCTCTCCCCTCTTTTTCTCCCCCTCCTCCCCTCCATCCCCTCCCCCAACGGGTCTGCACTTGGTCTAGTATTAAAATAAATCTTTCACTGGTTGAATTGAATTGTGGGTGTGACATTTTTTAAGGGCTTCTTTCTAATCTGGAAAATCTGACCTAAAACAACCACTGTTTCTGTAACTAATTATTGTATATGGTACTGAAGCTAATATCATCTATTTATTTTAGCAGCAGAAAAAGACAGGTTGCTAATGCTGTTGCCATGTTGGGAAAATGGCAGGTTAATTTTTTTTAGGGCATATTAACTTGTTTCGACACAGAAACAAACCATCAGCTCCAAAGTCAAAGTCAGATTTATTCGTCACATGCATCAACGAAGGTGCAGTGAAATGAATTTGTCAGGCAATGATACACTTAAAAAATGAACACACCATATACAATAGAATTTAACACAAACATTCACCACAGCATTCTTTACTGTGGTGGAAGGCAACAAAGTTCTGTCAGTCCTCCTCCTTTGTTCTTCCATGGTCGGGGCCATAAACCCTCCGTAGTCGCCGCTACGACAGCCGGATGTACAGACTTTCTCGTTGGGATGATCTAAACTCACTCTGCAGCTTGGAGCGCCCGAATCGGCACTTTCCTGCCAGAGACCATGGCTTCAGGATGTTAAAGGCTGCAGGCCGGTGGTCGGAGCTCTTCTCCGGCGATCCCTTCTCAGACTCTGGATGGTATGTCCACGCCATGCCCGTGGCTAGAAGCTCCGCAAACCACAGCCCTATGATACCAAAGTCACCAGGCCAGCGATTGGAACACTTCTGTCTGGCGACCCCCTGCAAGGGTTCGCCTGCTCCGTGACGGAAAAGTCCATGCTGCGCCCGCTGCTGAAGCTCCGGGCCCAACTCCGAGAAAGGCCGCTCCAATCCAAGCTGTTAGACCGCAAGGGAGACGACATGGAAAAAGTCGCCTCTCCGTTAAGGAGGCGATCGAAAAGCGGTTTCCCCCTTTTCCCCCACACCACCCCCCACATAAGACATACTGAGAAACACCTAAACTGACATTTGGACACACCAAAAAAAACAAAAAAACTCCATCTCAGTTTTTATTCTTCAAATAAAATCTTTCCATTCTTTTTTCCCCAAAGTTAAAGACACCACAGATCAATAAAATACAAACTGATGGCGGATCTTTGTAAGGTCAGGCAGCATCTTTAGAGTCTGAGGAATGGTTGGCGTTTCTGGTCAGGACCATGCATCAGACGAAAGGCTCCAGATTATAGCATCTGTACTCACTTGTGTCTGTTAGTGTGGAGCTACTCTCACTTCCTGACTAGAATAATGGGATGTCAGGAATTGCTGCACAATTCAGTTGAAGGTTTCAGAATTCTCAATCTGTGATTGGAATACAACCAAAGATCAATATATAAGAAATATAATATTTGTCTAAAACCTGACATCTGTCCTTTCTAGCGTGGAATGAATTGAATCCTCAATTCATGCAAGTAAGATGAATAAACACAATGACAAAAACTGCTAAGATTAATAATTAATGGGAGTGCTAGATGCAATAGAAAGAACAGAGGTAGGAATCGCGTTTAACGGAAACTACCAAGAAAGTAAATCACAGTCCATTGATGCAAGCACAGAGAATAGATTTTGGAATGTTGAAGTATTTCCAAGACTTAGTGCTCTATAATTTTAGCTAGACTGTGTATCAATTCAGATGTATTTGTTAACAATGTTACAGGATCAAAACAAGAAAACATCAATCAAATTAATGAAAACTAACATAGCAATGTAACATTAGATAGTTCTACTTTTGCTCAAGATTCATGGAGCAATGGAACTAGTTTCTAGTTTGTTTGGTGAATCCAAATCTACATTATTTTCAACAATGTCTCTGATTAGTATGGAGATCACCGACTACAAGAAATATTGTTGTGGGAAGGATCTGCAGATGCTAGTTTAAGTCTGAAGAAGGGTCTCGACCCGAAACATCACACATTCCTTCTATCCAGAGATATTGCCTGTCCCGCGGAGTTACCCCAGCATTTTGTGTCTATCTACAAGAGATAACTATTCTCTTATTCAGGGACATTGTTCTGTTGGACTCCTTGATTTCTCAGGAGACTGCTGGGGAATATCCGTGTTTTCTATCTCCTATTGGTCTTGATTATTTTTTTTATCCTTTACATAGGCTTGTGTGAATCTGAAGTAGAGTGATAGAGAGCCATAGCGTCATACAGCATGAAAACAGGTTCTGCTCAACTTATCCATCCTGACCAAGATGCCCCATCTAATCCAGTCGAATCTGCTTGCATGTGTAGGAAGGAACTGCAGATGCTGAGTTAATGTTATTCCACTTTTCAATTTGCTAATGTTATTCCACTTTTTAAGAAAAGTGGAAGAGAGAAAACAGGGAATTATAGACCAGTTAGCCTGTTATAGGTGGTGGGGAAGATGCTGGAGTAAATTATAAAAGATTAAATAGCGGTACATTTGGATAGCAGTAACAGGATCGGTTCGTGTCAGCATGGATTTACAAAGGGGAAATTATGCTTGACTATTCTTCTGGAATTTTTTGAGGATGTAACTTGGAAAATGGAAAAGTAGGCTGTGGGCCGAGCATCAAAAATGTGTCTAGAAATCAACTTTCATGACCCATGTCTCGGACCTACATGAAATTTTGCACAGATTTAGATAAAATATAATTGAGAAGGAAGTCATAACTCGTCAGTGCCAAAAGTTGCACATTAATTAATTAAACTAATTAGAAAATTAGATTGAAAAAACAAGCGCCATCTAGTGTCCAATGCCCATATTACACCATGGGGAGCCTATTTCCGTGTGGCAGTCTATTTAAACCATATAGTATTATACTATACATATATATATAAATACACACACACACACATTCACACACGCAGACTTATTCACTCACGCAGAGACTCATTCACACACACACACACACACACACACACACACACACACACACACACACACACACACACACACACACACACACACACACAGACTCATACACACACACACACACGCACACACAGACTCATACTCATACACACACACATTCACCCAATACTAAAATGCCAAGTAACTTCAGAACGTGTTGAATATACAGTGTGTAAAACGAATGTTTAAAGCATCCTGTAGAGGCTGCTGTTGCTGAAGCAAAAACATGCTTTAAATAAAATCCAACAAACATACTCACCATAGACTGAGCAGTCGGCTCTCTTGAATTCAGTATAATTCGCAGCTCAGAGAGCCGTGACTCGCTTCCTCCGTCTGGCAGAGACTGAGTGAGCCACGACACTTCCGGGTTTTATAGTCCCTCTCCCCCGTGCCGCCAGCGGGGGCAGCAGAGAGAATGGTGAAATTTTTTATAACATTAATATCTCTCTGATTTTTAATCGATGGGAAACATCATCCGGTCCAGTCCGGCGGAGGGGGGCTCTGAGCGAGGTGGCCAAAAATGACGGCCATAAGTGATGGCGTTCTCTCGGAAATCACATCACAGTAAGTCAAAAACGGTCAAGATCAGACTTTTAGTAATATAGATATGACGTGAATATGACTTTAATCATATATAATTATGTATAATTATATTATATAAAAATAATATAATGAATATAATTGTGTGCGTTTTTAGAATGAGACTGCCGCAGAGATCCGGCTCCTGAACCAGCCTAATTAATGGGTGAGGGCAGTTCCTCTGGGTTCCCCCGTTTATCGAACCCCACTGACTGCCAGTGTGCAGAGTGGGGGTCACGGCCATAGTGGGACTGGGGCAGTGCCAGGCTGAGGATAGGCAAAGGCATCTTCCACTGACAGGAAAATGCCTAACCCTAACCCTAATTAGCCCCCCTTCCAGAGCTGCCCATGGCTGGAGCGGGAGCCTCTTTGGGACCGGCTGCGGGCTCCGTATGTGTAGCCCCGCAGCACATTCACCTCGGCCAGCATGCCCTTCTGGATCATCGTGGTGATGATGGTGGGGAGCAGCAATGCCCTGCACGCCGCCCGGGCTGCCTTTAGCACCCCCATAGCGTCGGCCTCCCGACAGCCCAACCGACCACTCGCTGCACCCACCGGCCATCCGACCACTCTCACCATCCACCGGCGGACTGACCGCTCTCACCATCCACCGGCGGACTGACCGCTCTCACCATCCACCGGAGGACCGACCACTATCATCATCCACCGGCGATCGACAACTCTCACCACCCACCAGCGGCCCGGCACGGCTGACCACTCTCACCACCCACCGGCGGCTCGGCCACTTTCACCACCCACCGGCAGCCCGGCCACTCACGACGACGCATGACAGATCCTCCACAGCATCCATCGGCCTACCGACAAGCCCGACCGGCAGACTGACTGACCAACTCTAACCCTAATCCTAACCCTAGCTTTACATTTGTTATTTATCATTTTTATTTAACAGTTCACATCATAACTTTATAAAGATACATCAATTGTGAAACTAAATTATTAGCAAGGTTAGCATTACCTTTATTCCTTGGAAACCTTGCTGTTGTTTTGATGTAATTAGGAAGCAGCCATGATCCCAGGGTCCTCGCTGCCTAGCAACCATAAAACAAAGCGTGGGATTGGTCAATTTGAGTCTGACCTCAATTACAAACGTGCATTGATTGGACAATTATTACTCGGAAAATTTGAAGTTTTTCTCATATTTTAAAAAAATGTGCAGGTTTTGGTTTTGATGAGTTACAGGTATGATTTATATAATATTTTTACACAATATGTTAAAAATTCAGGTAGTTCTGTGAGTAGGGTCACGAATTTGAATGAAAAAGCTCCTCGGCCCACAGACTAAAGGGAGAGCCAGTGGATGTAGTGTACCTGGACTTTAAGAAAGCATTTGATAAGGTCCCACATAGGAGATTAGTGGGCAAAATTAGGGCACATGGTATTGGGGGTAGATTGCTGACATGGATAGAAAATTGGTTGGCAGGCAGGAAGGAAACAAAGAGTAGGGATTAACGGGTCCCTTTCAGAATGGCAGGCAGTGACTAATGCGGTATTGCAAGGCTCGGTGCTGGGTCCGCAGTTATTTACAATATACATCAATGATTTAGATGAAGGGATTCAAAGTAACATGAGCAAATTTGCAGATGACACCAAAGCTGGGTGGCAGTGTGAACTGTGATGAGGATGCTACGAGAATGCAGGGTGACTTGGACAGGTTGGGTGAGTGGGCAGATGCATGGCAGATGCAGTTTAATGTGGATAAATCTGAGTTTATCCACTTTGGTAGCAAAAACAGGTAGGGAGATTATTATCTAAATGGTGTCAAGTTGGGAAAAGGCGAAGTACAACAGGATCTGGGATTCCTTGTTCATCAGTCAATGAAAGTAAGTATGCAGGTACAGCAGGCATTGAAGAAAGCGAATGGCATGTATGCTTTCATAACAAGAGGAGTTGAGTATAGGAGGAAAGAGGTTCTTCTGCAGTTGTATAGGGCCCTAATGAGACCACACCTGGAGTATCGTGTGCAGTTTTGGTCCCCTAATTTGAGGAAGGACATTCTTGCTGTTGAGGGAGTGCAGTGTAGGTTTACAAGGTTAATTCTCGGAATGGCGGGACTGTCATATGCTGAGAGAATGGAGCGGCTGGGCTTGGATACTCCGGAGTTTAGAAGGATGAGAGGAATTTTATTGAAACATATATTACTAGACCAAATGCAGACCCGTTGGGTCTGTTCCCCCAACGTGCGGTTGTGGAGGGGGGGGGGGGGGGGGGGGGAGGCGGCATGCAGCGTCTCACACACACTAACTATCCCCCCCCCTCCCACACTCACGCTAATTACCATCCCTTGATATTATATTAATATTATTAATTTGCTCCTTTTACCCCATAACCACCCTATCTACTGACGCATAGCCCCCAACTTGCAGTCACATCTAGAAAGGGGGGGGGGGCAGGGCTAGAGAGTGAGGGCAGAAGGAGAAGGCAGAGACAGAGAGAGAGACACAGAAACACAGAGAGAGGGGGCAAGAGGGAGAGGGGTGGAGAGGAGGAGAAGAGGAATGGTGGGTGAGGGGGGGGGGGGGGGGAAGGTGGCAAGAGAGAGAGGGTGAGAGTGAGAGGAGGGGGTGCTGAGAGGGGGAGAGGTGGGGAGCAGGGAGGGGGAGGGAGGGGGGGTGGAGGGAAGAGCGTAGGGGGTATGGAGCGGAGGGAGGGGGGGGAGGGGAGGAGGGGGGAAGAGGGGGGGAGGGAGAGGGGGGGAGGGAGAGGGGGAGAGAGGGGGTGTGCTGAGAGGGGGGGGAGGTGAGGGGAGAGGGTGGGGAGCAGGGAAAGGGAGGGAGGGTGGAGGGAAGGGTAGGGGTGTGGAGGGGAGGGGAGGGGAGGGGGGTTTAGGGGATGGATGGTAGGGGAGGGGATGGAGGGGAGAGGGGGGGAGAAAAAGAGGGGAGAGAGAGAGGGGGGGGGGAGGAGAGAGGGGGAGGAGGGGGGAGAGGAGAGGGGGAGAGAGGAGAGGGGGGAGGAGGAGGAGGAGAGAGGGGGGGAGGGAGAGAGGGGGAGGAGAGGAGGGGAGAGGAGAGGGGGTGAGGAGAGGGGGTGAGGAGAGGGGGTGAGGAGAGGGGGGGTGAGGTGAGGGGGTGAGGAGAGGGGGGGGAGGAGGGGGGGGGGGGGGGAGGGCGAAGGGGGGGGGGGGGGGGAGAGGAGAGAGGAGGGGGGGAGGGGGGGAAGAGGAGAGAGGAGAGGAGAGGGGGGGGAGAGGAGGGGGGGGGAAGAGGAGAGGAGGGGGGGAAGAGGAGAGGAGAGAGGTGGGGAAAGAGAGAGAGAAAGGGAGAGAGACGGGGGGACAGAGAGAGAAAGAGAGAGGTGGGGAGAGAGAGGGGAGAGAGAAAGACAGTGCCTTTTTACTTCAACCCAAACCCTCCAAACAACCATTTGCAGGCAGTGCTTTTTTACTTCAAACTAACCATATTTTCATTTTCAAACCACATTAAGGGTACTTACCCACAGTTGTGTACACATTTGTTCAGTCAGAGCTCATTCAGAGCTCAGAGTGCCCTCCATTTTGCAGAGACTAATTGAGGCACACCACTTCCTGGTTTTATAGTCCATCCCCCTCCCTCCAGCAGGGGCAGCAGAGAGAATGGGGAATTTTGTAAAAACATTAATATATCTGTCATTTTTCATTGACGGGAAAAATCCTCGGCACATATGCGGCGGAGGGGAGCTCTGAGCAAGATGGCCAAAAATGACGGCCGTAGGTGATGGCGTTCTCTCGGAAATCGCAGCACAGAAGGCCAAAAGCGGTCAAGAACAGAGATTTAGTAATATAGATTAAGGGTTTGGACATGCTAGAGGCAGGAAACATGTTCTTGATGTTGGGGGAGTCCAGAACCAGGGACCACAGTTTAAGAATAAAGGGTAAGCCATTTTGAACGGAGACGAGTAAACACTTTTTCACACAGAGAGTTGTGAGTCTGTGGAATTCTCTGCCACAGAGGGCGGTGGAGGACGGTTCTCTGGATACTTTCAAGGGAGAGCTAGATGGGGCTCTTAAAGATAGCGGAGTCAGGGGATATGGGGAAAAGACAGGAACATAGGTACATAGATAAGGAAGGTTAAGGTGTGAAAACAGGACAAAGAGAATGCAGATCAAAGAAAATATAGGATAGATTTTTGTTAGCTGGGAGAAGGTAACAACATAGCAAACAGAGATAAAAATGTAGGAGACATTAAGTGGTCAGAGAACTGGGAAGGGGGAGGGATGCAGAGAGAGGGAAAGCAAGGGTTACTTGAAGTTGGAGATGTCAATGTTCATACCGCTGGGGTGTAAGCTGCCAAAGCAAAATATGAGGTGCTGTTGCTCCATTTGCGCTGGACCTCACTCTGACAATGGAGGAGGCCCAGGACAGAAAGGTCAGTGTGGGAATGGGAAGGGAAGTTAAAGTCTTTAGCAACCGGGAGAACAGGTAGGTTTAGGTAGACTGAGCAGAGGTGTTGAGCGAAACGATCACTGAGTCTGCACTTGGTCTCGCCCATATAGAGGAGTCTACACCTGGAACAGCGGATACAATAGATGAGTTTGGAGGAGTTGCAAGTGAACCTCTTCCTCACCTGAAAAGACTGTTGGGGTCCTTGGGCGGAGTCGAGGGGGGAGGTATAAAGACAGATGTTGCATTTCCTGCGGTTGCAGGGGAAAGTACCTGGGAAGGGGTCGTTTGAGTGGGAAGGGACAAGTTCACCAGGGAGTTGCGGAGGGAACGGTCTCTGCGGAAAGCGAAGGAGATCCCGTGGATTTTGAAGCAACAGCAACAAAGAGAAGCAGGAGAAAACACTGATTGGCTCTAGCCCGAGTGGGCGGAGAGTTAGAAGTGAGTCAGAGGGGGAAAACAGTTGAAAAGGAGAGGCAAAGTACACGCAGACTTTACTCGGAGCTCCTGTGGATTTTGAAGCAACAGCAACAAAGCGAAGCAAGAGAAAACACTGATTGGCTCTAGCCCGAGTGGGAGGAGAGTTAGAAGTGAGTCAGAGGGGAAAAACAGTTAAAACTGAGGAACTTGGTTTGAAAATTGGTAAATTATGCAATTTATCAGTCAATATAAGCAGGATGGCTCTTCGGGAGCGGCAGTGAGGGAGCGGCCTTGTGAGAAAAGTGCGAGTCTTTGGCTCGAGAGTCTTTGGCGAGGAGAGGAGGCTACGCAAAACGCTGGAGAGGGAGAGACGAAAGAAGGAGATGTCAAGCAAGCTGATTCAGTGTGATGCTTGCAGTATGTGGGAGGTCAAGGACACTGCTGGTGCCTCTGGCTGCTACAAATGTGAGAAGTGCATCCAAGTACAGCTCCTGAAGGACCGTGTTGGGAACTGGAGAAGCAAGTGGATGACCTCAGGTTCGACCGAGAAACTGAGTCGTTCCTCGACAAGTCCTACAGTAAGATTGTTACACCTAAGGTACTGGAAGAGAGAAAGTGGGTGACGGTGAGAAGGAGGGAAACTTGGATTGCAAATGGCCCCGGGTGTTGTACCTCTTGTGAACAGGTTCACCCACTTAGAAGCTGTCGGGACAGAAGACGTTATCACACTGAGTGGCGGACTGGCTTGCGAAGCAAAAAGGGCTGTTGAGCCAAAACCAAAGAGGCCAACGTCAGGCAACACCATTGTAGTTGGAGACTCCATAGTGAGAGGTACGGACAGGGGTTTCTGTGGCAACAGACGGGATTCGAGGATGGTGTGCTGCCTTCCTGGTGCCAGGATCCAGGATGTCACGGACAGGGTGCAGAAAATCCTCAAGGGCGAAGGTGAACAGCCGGAAGTGGTAGTGCATGTCGGCACAACCGATGTCGGAAAGAAGGGGATGAATATTCTGCAGCATGACTTTAGAGAGCTCGGAAAAATGCTGAAAAGCAGGACCTCCAGGGTTGTTATCTCCAGTTTGCTTCCAGTTCCTCGTGCTGGCGAGAGCAGGAACAGGGAGATACGGGACCTGAATGTGTGGCTGAGGAACTGGTGCAGGGGGCAGGGATTTAGATTCTTAGATCACTGGGATCTGTTTTGGAGTAAGGGGGAACTGTACAAAAGGGATGGATTGCATCTTAACAGGTGGGGGACCAGTATTCTGGCAGGCAGGTTTGCCACTGCTACACAGGTGGTTTTAAACTGAATAAGGGGGGTGGGGTGTCAAATGGGATAGTCGAGGATGGAGTTAAAGGGAAAGAGAGTAAAGGGATGGTTAATGACCCCAGAATTAACGGGAAAGGAAGCTCACAAAGGGATACAAGAGTATGACCAAGTGTAATAGGGATCAATGTGAAAGGTGAGTTGCGTAAGGAATTAAAAGTATTGTATATGAATGCGCGAAGTATAAGAAGTAAAGTAGATGAGCTTGAGGCTCAGTTAGAGGTTGGTAGATATGACATTGTGGGGATTACTGAGACGTGGCTGCAGGAGGATCGGGCCTGGGAACTTAATATTCAGGGTTATACATCCTATAGAAAGGACAGGCAGGTGGGCAGAGGAGGGGGGGTAGCTCTGCTGGTGAGGGATGGAATTCAGTCCCTTGCGAGGCAGAACATAGGGACTGATGAGGTAGAGTCACTGTGGATTGAGTTGAGGAATTGTAAAGGCAAGAAGACACTAATTGGTGTTATTTACAGACCCCCAAATAGTAGTCCGGATGTAGGGTGTAAGTTGCAGCAGGAGTTAAAACTGGCATGTAACAAAGGTAATGCCACTGTGGTGATGGGGGATTTCAATATGCAAGTAGACTGGGAAAATCAGGTTGGTTCAGGACCCCAAGAAAGAGAGTTTGTAGAATGCCGCCAAGATGGATTCTTAGAGCAGCTTGTAATGGAGCCGACCAGAGAAAAGTCAATTCTGGATTTAGTGTTGTCCAATGAACCAGATATGATAAGAGAACTCGAGGTAAAGGAACTGCTTGGAGGTAGTGATCATAATATGATTAGTTTTAATCTGCAATTTGAGAAGGAGAACGTTAAATCGGAAATGGCAGTGATGCAGTTGAACAAAGGGGACTATGATGGCATGATGGGGGAGCTGGCCAAAGTAGACTGGATAGGGATCCTAGCAGGAATGACGGTGGAACAGCAATGGCTGGAATTTCCGGGCATAATCCGGGAGATGCAGAATCATTTCATTCCAAAAAGGAAGATTCTAAGGGGAGTAGGAGGCAACTGTGGCTGACAAGAGAAGTTAGGGATCGAATAAAACTAAAAGAAAAGATGTATAACACGGCAAAGAGTAGCCGGCAGCCAGAGGATTGGGAAACTTTCATAGGACAACAGAAGGAAACAAAACGGGCAATACAGGTTGAAAAGATGAAGTACGAGGGGAAGCTGGCCAGGAATATAAAAAAGGACAGTAAAAGCTTCTTTAGATATGTTCAGGGAAAGAGAGTAGCAAAGTCAAATGTGGGTCCCTTGAAGGCAGACACGGGTGAAATTATTATGGGCAACAAGGAAATGGCAGAAGAGTTGAATAGGTACTTCAGATCTGTCTTCACTAAGGAAGACACAAACAATCTCCCAGATGTACAGGATGACAGAGGATCTAAGGGGGTAGAGGAACTGAAAGAAATTTTCATTAGGCGAGAAATAGTATTAGGTAGGCTAATGGGACTGAAGGATGATAAATCCCCTGGGCCTGATGGTCTGCATCCCAGGGTCCTCAGGGAGGTGACTCTAGAAATAGTGGACGCATTGGTGATCATTTTCCAACGTTCAATAGATTCAGGATCAGTTCCTGTGGATTGGAGGATAGCTAATGTTATCCCACTTTTTAAGAAATGAGCGAGAGAGAAAACGGGGAATTACAGACCAGTTAGCCCGACTTCGGTGGTGGGAAAGATGCTGGAGTCAATTATTAAAGAGGTAATAATGGGACATTTGGATAGATAAAAGGATTAGTCCAAGTCAACATGGATTTATGAAAGGGAAATCATGCTTAATTAATCTTCTGGAATTTTTTGAGGATGTGACAAGTAAAATGGATGAAGGGGTGCCAGTGGATGTAGTGTATCTAAACTTTCAGAAAGCCTTTGATAAAGTTCCGCACGGGAGACTGGTGACTAAAATTAGAGCACATGGTATTGGGGGTAGGGTGTTGACATGGATAGAAAATTGGTTGGCAGACAGGAAGCAAAGAGTAGGAGTGAACGGGTGTTTTTCAGAATGGCAGGCAGTGGCGAGTGGAGTGCCGCAAGGCTCGGTGTTGGGGCCGCAACTGTTTACCATATATATTAATGATTTGGAAGAGGGAATTAGGAGCAACACTAGCAAGTTTGTGGATGACCCAAAGCTGGGTGGCAGTGTGAACTGTGAAGAGGATGTTAGGAGGTTGCAGGGTGACCTGGACAGGTTGAGTGAGTGGAGAGATTGGTGGCAGATGCAGTATAATATAGATAAATGTGAGGTTACCCACTTTGGCGGCAAAAACAAGGGGGCAGATTATTATCTCAATGGGGTTAGGTTAGGTAAGGGGGAGGTACAGCGAGACCTGGGTGTCCTTGTACACTGGTCACTGAAAGTTGGCGTGCAGGTACAGCAGGCAGTGAAGAAAGCTAATGGAATGTTGGCCTTCATAACAAGAGGATTTCAGTATTGGAGTAAAGAGGTTCTTCTGCAGTTGTATAGGGCTCTGATGAGACCACATCTGGAGTATTGTGTTCAGTTTTGGTCTCCTAATTTGAGGAAGGACATCCTTGTGATTCAGGCAGTGCAGCGTCGGTTCACGAGATTGATCCCTTGGATGGCGGGACTGTCATATGAGGAAAGATTGAGAAGTCTAGGCTTGTATTCACTGGAATTTAGAAGTATGAGGGGGGATCTTATAGAAAATATAAAATTATAAAAGGACTGGACAAGCTAGATGCAAGAAAAATGTTCCCAATGTTGGGTGAGTCCAGAACCAGGGGCCACAGTCTTAGAATAAAGGGGCGGTCATTTAAGACTGAGGTGAGAAAAAACGTTTTCCCCAGAGAGTTGTGAATTTATGGAATTCCCTGCCACAGAGGGCAATGGAGGCCAAATCACTGGATGGATTTAAGAGAGTGTTAGATAGAGCTCTAGGGGCTAGTGGAGTCAAGGGATATGGGGAGAAGGCAGGCATGGGTTATTGATAGGGGACGATCAGCCATGATCACAATGAATGGCGGTGTTGGCTCTAAAGGCCGAATGGCCTCCTCCTGCACCTATTTTCTATGTTTCTATGTTTCTATGAGATGGGAAGATGTGGCTGGTGATGGGATCCTGTTGGAGGTGGCGAAAATGTCAGAGGATTATGTGCTCATTATGATGACTGATGGGGTGGAAGGTGAGGACCAGAGCGTACTCTGTCCCTGTTTTGACTGCGGGGAGGGGGAACAAGAGCAGAGCTGCAGGATACTGAGGAGACCTTAGCGAGGGCCTCATTTACATTCCTTAAAGAATGAGGATGTCCTGTTATGGAACACTTCATCTTGGGTGCAGATGCGGCGTAGACAGGGGAATTGGGAGTTGAGTCTTTACAGGAAGCAGGGTGGGAAAAAGTGCAGTGTAGATAGCTGTGGGAGTCAGTGGGTCTAAACTAAATGTCAGTTGATAGAGTGAGGTGAGTATTGGTCGAGAGAAGTTGGCTGGTTCTGCGGTCGAGGAAGGAACGGAGGGCTTAAAGACCTTCCGGGTGAGGGATGGGGGTGTAGAGTGACTGAACATCGACAGTAAAGATGAGGGAGTGGGGGCCTGGAAAATGGAAGTCTTTGATGAGACGAAGGGCATGCGAAGTGTCTTGGACATAGGTAAGGAGGGTTTGGACCAGGGGGATAGGATGGAGTTAAAGTATGTGGAAATTAATTCAGTGGGACTGGAACAAGCAGAAACAATGGGTCTACCAGGGCAGTTCTGTTTGTGGATTTTGGGTAGAAGATAAAATCGGGCCATACGGAACGATAAGGTCACAGACTTTGGAGGGCACACAACCTGAAGTGATGAAATCTGAAATGGTGTGCACGATTATGACCTGGTGCTCATCTGTGGGATCATTGTCCAAGGATAAGTATGAGGGAGTGCTGTGGATATCAATTTAGTTGCTGCGAGGAATCAGTTGCCAGAAAAAACAACCAATTTTTTTTAAGGAATTTTGACAAGCCCTGAAGTAATTTACCCAGATGGGTCATGACCTGAAACACGGTCATGGACCTGAAACAGTAATTTTGTAACATTTTTTTTGTTTTTTACGTAAGTAAAATGCATTGTTTTTTTGCTACATTTAAAGATTTATCAAGTACAAAGCACAAATTGGGACATATATTATTTTAAATTAGAAGCTGAAATTTAAAGCAATATTGAAGAATAAAATTATAATTGTTTCCTATTAGTTTACAAAGCTTAGAGTTTTGAAATAGTTATCTGGGGTTAATTACATTCTAAAAGTTTAAAATAAATTATTTCCGGTCTGAAGGCAAAGCATTAATTTTGACTTCCATTGGAGAAAGCAGCAATAGCACACCCTGTGGAGGTGCAGGGCATTGCTTGAGGGCAGTTTCTGGACTTCTGCCTCTACGTATCTTCAGCTTTCATATCTCCTCCATTTTTACAGTGAATATTGTTGGCCACATCATTGCTCTGATTGCAAATACTGGGTTGAAATGTGATTTGGGGGAAAAGAACGGGGTGGTCCAGTTTGATCTCATTTCCTGCTTTCCCAGGACTCATTTCCCGCTTTCCCCAAGACAATACTAACCAGGCTAGACAGGGATTCTTATTATTTGCCAGGATAATATTGCAGAGAATACATCTCTTGCATAATGCTGGAGAATCCCAGTATGTTAGGAGACTTCCCTTTGGAACTGTCATCTGCAGCCAGCTGGATATTGTCTATTGAATCCTCCATGAACATGGGATTAGCTTTAGCTCCACACAACTTTTAAGACTAAACAAATGGGTGAATTGTCTTTTGAGGGAGATTAGATAGGCTGGGATTGCATCCACCAGAGTGTGGAAGTAAAAGTGAGTTGAAACAACCTGATGGGTCTTGGTGGGTTGGATGTGGAGAGGATGTGTATTTTTAAACCAGCCACATATAATTTTGGTTAAATTGCTTATGCATCACAAGAGTTGAACTTTAACTTGAGAAAAATATCAATCGACCTATTAATTAATGTCCATTTGTTTTGTAAAATGTATTTTTTAATTTTAGCTTTTCGGTCCTTGATTTCCTCCTCCTCTGCCATGGTGTTTGATTCTGGCAGATTATTGCAAAGGCACAGATTACCTTCAGGTATCTTAAACAAAATGGTCTTTGTTCAGATCTTGTCAAAAAATAATCATAGCAAGTGGCGTCATGACCAAAATCTTTTCCTCAACCATTGTTGAGCCAAGCACAGTTGGAGCAGGGTCATATGGAAGTGGTCAGATAATGGTGAAAGGTATGTGATGAAATATACAATTATTTTATTCCATAATTATCAAAACTATTTATTTTTCTCATTGACTATGCATTAAAAACCACATATTGGCTTAGTGAAGCTCTAACAGATCACATCCCATGGTGATCTCAACATTTGCATGTAAGTGGATAGAAATTTAATTACATATCAAATTGAGGGAAAAAGAAAAACATTTTCTTTCAAATTTAATGTGCAAGTTTTGTTTTGTTTTGTTTATAAAATGCCAAATCATGAAAAGCTCTTCTGGTGATGACTATGTTTGGGCCAGTTGCTCATAACCCACATACTGTACCTCCAACATACTCAATTGAAATGACAATTAAGAAAATCTTGGATACGTGCCATAATGTACAAATCATGTATAAAATCATGAGAGGAATAGACTGCATAAACGCAGAGTCTCTTACTAGGAATCAAAAACCAGGGGAATCGAAAACCAGAGGGCATAGGTTTAAGGTCAAGGGGGAAAGATTTTATAGGATTCTGAGAGGTAACTATTTCACACAAAGGGTGGTAGGTGCATGGAACAAGCCGCCAGTGGAGGTAGTTGAGTCAGGGGCAATCGCAATGTTTAAGAACCAATTAGACAGGTACATAGAAAAGACAGGTTTAGAAGGATATGAGCCAAACGCAGGCAGTGGGTCTAGTGTAGATGGAACATGTTGGTCGGAGCGGGCATGGACAATTTTTGAAAATGTACCAGGAATTGCCCCAAATCCAACAAGAGAAAAATTAAAACTAAAATGTATTTGTTCCACCATTGGATAACCCAAGGGAGGTAATGCAATGTCATAAAATAAAACCACTCATTAATATTATTATCACATGGCACCCTTGAATGGTTTACAGAAGTGAATTAATATCACGTGGAGTCTACATGTTTAACACATATACCTTGATTCTGCGGTTGGTGCTGGAACAACAGTATTTTCATACTGAATTTGAAGAAAGCAGTCTAAAAATCCTGCTGTTTACTGTGAAGACAGTTGCCATTGAGCTTCCAGAGATTCCTTTGGTTTGGACTGCCTGTTGAAGCGGGACATACGGAAATGGAAAAGTAGCATGAAGGATTAACTTATATATAAAAATCTAAAACACTTTGCAAGAAAAAAATGTTTTGTTACCTCACTAAATTCAGATCTGATTTGTGCAAGAAATTATTACATTAAAGGAACAAACTAATCACTGGAATGTTCTTGTGCATAACCTCATCTTCAGCAGAGATCACAGGATTAGTCTTGTCGTGTCCATGGCCATTAAGAGATTTTGTCAGCAAGATGTGTAAGGCAAAACAGACAAGTATGTATGACAAAGAATAAATAATATATTCCGAGTTCAAACAGTATGCCATGTTTCCTACGCACAATATGATTCTTGATTTCCCTACTCTGGGTAAAATACTCTGTATGTTCAGCCTATCTAGTCCCCTCATAATCTTGTACACCTCTATAAGATCACCCCTCATCCTCTTGCACTCCAATGAATAAAAACCTTACCTGCCCAGCTTCTCCCTATAGCTCAGATCCTCAAGTCCTGGCAACATCCTCATAAATATTCTTTACATTATTTCCAGCTTAACAACATCCTTCCTATAGCAGGATGACCAAAAGTGAACACAATACTTCAAATGCAGCCTCACCAATGCCTTGCACAACTGTAACATTACATCCCAACTTCTCTGCTCAATACTTTGATTGATGAAGGCCAGTATACCTGATGCTTTCTTGACTACCCTATCTACCTGTAATACCACTTCCAGGGAACTATAAACCTGCACTCCTAGATCCCTCTGCTCAACAACACTCCCCAGAGTCGGGCCATTCACTGTGTAGGCCCTGCCCTGGTTTGACTTCCTAAAATGCACCACCTTGCGTTTATCTGCATTCTTCTAACCATTCCTCAGCCCACTTGCCCAACTGATCAATATCCTGCTATAATTTTTTATAACCATCTAACCCGCTCTCTATGATACTTTCCACTTTAGTGCCATCTGCAAAGTTACTAATCATGCCTCCTACATTCTCGTCCAAATCATTGATATATACCACAAACAGCAATGGACCCAGCACCAATCCTCGAGACACATCACTCGTCACAGGCCAATATTCCACCCTCATCCTCTGCTTCCGTCCATGAGGCCAACTCTATATCCAATCAGCTAGCTGTCCCCAGACTCCACGTGATCTAACCTCCCAGAGCAGCCTACATCATGTCAAATGCATGGCTGATCCAAGTAAAAACGTCTTTGGCTTTGCCCTCATCAACCATTTTGGTTACTTCTTCAAAAAAGTCAATCAGATTTGTAAAGCACGATCTCCCACATACAAAACCATACTGACTATCCCTTATCAGCCCCTCTATCCAAATGCATTACCTCCTTCATATTATCTGCCAGAGTTATCTCCTGCCCTCTTTTTGCTCACCTTAGTTCCTTCTTAAGGATGCCCCCTATTTTCCTAATCTCTTCCTGGGATACACTTGATCCCAGCTGCCTATTCCTGGCCCATGCCTCCCTTTGTCCAGAGCCTCAATTTTTCTCGTCATCCAAGCTTCCTTAATCCCACCTGTGTTACCCTTCTACCAGGACCATGAACTAAATTCTTGTTATCACACATCTAAAAACATCCTACTTACCAGACATTTCTTTGCCCACTAATAACCTGCTACAATCAGGAAATATTCCAATTAATCTCATCAGAAATGGAGGAAGAGGTGACACGTCTATTAGTTTATTGAATACAGGTAGTCACTTGATGGAATGTGGCTAGGAATAACAGGCCTGCTGAGCCTGAAAATATTAGCATAGGCCAAATAATGCCAATGGAGTAGATAAGGGAATGAAAAAATAGATCAAGGTGGATCTTGTAAACATGACTATTTATAGCCAAGGATCACTATGGAAGAGCTTCCAACCCCTCCCTCCCTCCATCTCCCCTTCCCTCACCCTCCCTTTCACCCTCACACCCTCCCTCTCATTCTCACATTC
This sequence comes from Leucoraja erinaceus, assembly GCF_028641065.1. Classification (NCBI taxonomy): domain Eukaryota; kingdom Metazoa; phylum Chordata; class Chondrichthyes; order Rajiformes; family Rajidae; genus Leucoraja; species Leucoraja erinaceus. The sequence continues at coordinate 26,042,765 of NC_073387.1, forward strand.
GTTCGCTCTCTACCTCACCCCCTCGCTCACACACACACACACACGGTGCCAGCATGAAAGATGGCGGTGGCGCCTCTCCGTGTACCTGTGACAGACGAGGTGTGGTTTGCCTGTTTCCGGCTCTGCGGCCCTCCCCCTGCTTGCCCGCCCCCGGCACTGCCCGTTGTCGGCCATATTGGAGTGTGTTTCCCTGGAGCGCGAGCAGCTTGTGGCGGAGCGACGGGCCCGGGCGGGAGTGAAGCCGTATCAGAGCCGGAGTGAGAAGCTGTGTCGGGGGAAGATGAGCTGTGCCGAGGAGAAACGCGTGGCCGGCCGGAGGAAAACGAATAAACGTGGATCCGGCAACAACGGCAGCGCGGTGCCGGGAGAGAGTCGCAGCCCGAGCCCGGCGGAGGGGACGCCGAGTCCGGCGCACGGCGAGCAGCCGGAGCCGGGGACCGAGACAGGCCCGACCTGGGCCAGGGAGCAGGTAAATCCCGGAGATGCCCGCACTGGGATCGACAGGGGAATAGCGGCGAGGGAGCAGCTCCCTGGGCCGCTTTCCGATTTATTTCAGCGTGTGATGGGAGCGCGGAGCCTGGGCGGGCTGTCAGGTGTTGGGGGCAAGCGGGGGGTCTCCGTTGCATTGCCCGTGGTTGGGGTCAAGCCCTGGGTAATCTGCTATCTTAGAGAGACCCTTCATTTCTCAGACACCTCGGCGTTTGCATCTGTTCGAGGTTTTACGATTGTTAGTCTTTCGATTGTTGTTAACAGTTTTCTAAAAAAATAAGTAGAGGATGCAGTGCCAATGACTGGCGCCTGTCCTGCCTCTGACCTCTTGCTCTGCAAAAGTATGAAATGAACTGCCTCAGTTTCATCTGGACCCGAGGAGTATTTTCATCTTTTCAGCCTGTGATGGGATGCCGAATCTTTTATCTTAGATGGTATGTGTGTTGATATTTTGTGTAAGACGTTAATTGTTAACTAATTCACTCGGTCATCGTTTTTATTACCTTCGCGTTTATGTGGAAAGAGCAGGACCTGTATTTTCTCATATTTCCATGTTTGTTTCCATGCCTTAAGAGGAAGCCTTTTGGCCATCCAGTTTATGCCAGTGTTGGAATAATCCCATCAGTCGCAGTCCTCATTTTCACATCAATCTATTCTCTCTCTAGTACATCAACTTCATCCTGGCTCTCCTATCACAGCTACTCTAAGGATAATTTCTAATAACCAATTAACCTATCGCCATAATCCCTGGAATGTGGGAGGAAATGTGAACACCCTGGAGGGAACGTGTGCTGTCCCAGGAGAATGTACAAACTTTACAGAGAGCCCAGGCAGACATTCAAACCCAGAGAGCTGAGAGGCTGCAGTGCTACCTGTTACATCACTGGGCCATCCATTGGAGTATTCTTCAGCAACAAGTTACTGAAAAATATAGTTTAGTGAAAAGGGTTGCTCAATGTTATCAATTTTTCTCATACTTTGGGTACACTTGAGTATGACTCTCATGAGACCGTCTGTTATTTGTGTTGGAAATGCCAAAAAAATGGAAACCTGAAATTAAAACCAGGAAGCTGAAAATAATGAAGCATTAGTTGGGGGAGATGTAGATTTAATGTTTTGGGCAGTGACCTTTCAATGGAACACAATGCACATTGTGGGTTTATTTCTAATAGAACTGCGTAGTTTGAGGTCTGCCTAGCATGCTATTTTGGATTAACTGAATCTGATATAGCAGAAAATATGAAACACAGAAACTAGAAATATTCAGGTTGATTAGTACCCGACAATAGAAAGCATTTTCATGTTTTGTAAGTCTGATGTTGGAATTACCAATTTTTAAATATTGTCTTTGTTTAACCAGTAGGCATTTCTGATCTTGGACAACATTGATGTCTGATTTCTGTCCAGTATTTGTTTTGCGTATACATTTTAAATTTCTTTTTGCGTATACTTGGATGTCGAAGTGTAAAGATAAAAGTATTGTGCGTGTTACCAGTTGTCGAATAAACATTTCCGTTGTTGCTTGTTGATAGTTTCAAAGGTCTTTTATAGTTGATAGTATGTAGTACCTCAAGGTATCTTAGTGCGTGTCTCGTAGCTGATCTACAATACCACTGTTTAAAGGACCAATTTTCCCCCAAATTGTGCTTTGTGCAGGTGTCACGAGCATGTTCATTTATTACTGGATTAATTTTGCCATGTGTACCAAGACACATTGGAAAAACTTAGCTTTGTGTGCATCTGGGCATATGGTACATGTATAGTAAACCCTTGTTATAATGGATCATTAGGAGGGGATCTGTAATTGCTGAATATCCGCTATAATCGTGTATGGTGTTATTATCGTATGCAGTTAAAATAAAGAACTGTAGTTGATGGTTAATGCACAAACGTACATAAACTGCTGAAGTAACTCAACGGGTCAGGCAGTATAGCAGGAGAATATGGTTAGGTGACATCAGGACCCTTCTGCAGACGGATTCAATGTGCTGTCACTTTCTGACATTTGATTTTAAAACTAGGCGCCGTAGGCACCAGTTGAAGCGTCTCTCTTTGCGGCTCACGTTGAAGCCCCCACTGGATGCATTTTCTTCAGGCTGCTGCCACCGACAGGACTTTCTCGGTCACCGTGGGGCTCCCTCCCCTCTCACCAATCTCTTTGTCAGCTCCCCAATTGGCATCTCCTTCTCTTTTGCAGTTGCCGATATCTTCCAAGATGGATTCTGTCTACAGCTCCGGTGGGTGGGGGTGGGGGGGGGCGAGTGGACAAAGCGAGGGGAGAAGAAGTTGGTGTAGGAGCGGTTGAGTGGACAAAGCGAAGGAAGAAGCGCTGATGGCCAGGGGATACAACGTGAGTGGCATCAACAGCTACATCAACCGGACCTTGCGGTGGGTGAAAAAGGGTTCGCTGGTGTACCTTGCGAGCCGGGGGTAGAGTCGGAAGCCGGGAGAGTAAGTGAAGGGGAGATGATGCAAGCGGGGGGTGGCAGAGGCAGGTCCGTCTGTTATATCTGAAACCCATTATAAGGGCTCTGTTAAAATGTGGGTTTATTATAGAGTCATACCATACATGAGAACAACAGGTAGTGCAAAAGAAAAAGGAAACCAAATGCAGAATATCGTGTTACAGCTATAGAGAAAGAGCAGATTTTTTAAAAGTGCAAGAGCCACAACGAGTTAGATTGGGGAAATCATGAACTTCATCATTAGCACAGGAGGAGATCCATTCAAGACTCTAATAACATTGGGGAAGAGGCTGTTCTTGAATCTGGTAGAATGCGATTTTAGGATTTTGTACCTTCTGCTTGACTGGAGAGGTGAGAAAAGAGAATAACGACGGTGTTCATGGTCCTTTATTACGTTGTCTGCTTTCCTGAAGCCAACCTAATGGCAGTCAATGATGTGGGCTTGTTTATATGTTGGACTGGGCCGCATCAACAACTTTCTGCAATTTCCTGTGGTCTTGGGCAGAGCAGTTGGCATACAAAGCTGTGATGCATCAGGATAGGATGCTTTTATTGGTGGCTCTGTAGAAATGAATGAGTTATTGGAGACATGGCGAATTTCCTTAGTCAAGGTATGTGTGTTCTTTCTTGGCCACAGCTTCAATGTGTTTGGACCAGGTCAAAATGTTGGTGATATTTTCATCCAGAAACGTGAAACTCCCAATCATCTCCACTTCAGCATCATAGAAGCAAACTGGTTTGTGTACTCTATCCTGCCAAATGGTCATAGAACTATAGGTAGTATACCAAGGGGCTGAGTATGCAATATTGTGGGCAGTGGTGTTGAGAATTATTGAGGGTGCTTCGTCACCTGTCCTTACAGGAAGTAAGGATAGAGCGGTAGAGCTGCTGCCTCATAGTGTCAGAGACCGGGATTTGATTCTGACTGCGTCTGCTGTCTGTGTGGAGTTTGTGCATTCTCACTGTGACCTTGTGGGTTTCCTCCCGGCGTCCTGGGCTTCTCGCACATTTCAAAGACGTGCAGGTTTGCAGGTAAATCTGTAAATTACCCAAAGTGTATAGGATGCAAAAATGGGATAACATAGAACTAGTGTACAGGTGATCGATGGTCGTCGTGGACTCGGTCGGCTAATGGTCCTGTTTCCATGCTGTATCTCTAAACTAAAGTCAAGGATGCAATTGCATCTGAACGGTTGCTGAATCGTGGGAACTTAATGATTTTTTTTTAATTATTTGTGTTGAAGGCAGAACTATAATCAATGAGTATGAGTAAAACACACAGTGCTGGGGAACTCAACAGTGGACGGAATGGACAGACAACGTTTCGGGTTTCGGGACCTGACCAGAAATGTCACCTGTCCATTCCGGCCACAAAGTCTTCCAGTACTTTGTGTTTTGACCAAGATTCTGGCATGAATGCAGAAAAGATTCACAAGGATGTTGCCAGGACAAGAGAGCCTTTGTTACAGGAAGAGGTTGAGCAGGCAGGCTTTATTCCTTGAAGGATGAGGAGTGATCTTGTACAGGTCAACAAGATCATGAAAGGAATAAATAGGGTAAATGCATGAAGTTTTTTTTAATCCAGGAGGGGAATTGAGAACCAGAGGATGGTAGGTTTATGGTGTATCTGTGGGGCGCGCATGTTTTTTTGTTTTTTTTTATTTTACCCAAAAGGTGGTAGGTAGAGGACTAAGCTGGCAGAAGAGGTAGATGAGCCAGGTACTATCACAACATTAAAAATACCCATTTTGACAGGTACATGGACAGGGTAGGTTTGGAAGGATATGGGCCAAGCACAGGCAGGTGGCACTATTGTAGATGGGACATGTTGGTTGGCTTGGGTAAGTTGTGCCAAAGGACCTGTTTTCCACATCGTATGACTCTGAAGACTCTGCGTCTATGTTTTATGACTCTCTGACTGGTCCAATGGTGTCTCCAGCAGTGGATTTCCCAGAAGGAGAATGCACAGATATTCTATCCCTACTTGTATCTGCAGTTTCACCATCGAGATGTTGGTGAGCTCCAAAGTCGCAGGAGGTTTGACCAGCCCCGACACGGGGTCCGATAGCACGACATGGGGGAGCTGAGGTGTCCCCGATGCGGGAGCTTGAAGCTTGTTAAAAGTTTGTTTTAATGTACTTCGGTTTGTTTTATGTAGGGGGAGGGGATCGGGGGAAACTTTTTTTTCTAGTTCCTACCTTGCTGGAGACGTGATCAATTTTCGGATCACATTCTCCAGGCTCTGCGGCCCACCATCGCAAGAGCTGGAGACATCCTCGGACTGTCGTGAGCCCCACCGCGGGGTGCGGACTTAACATCGGAGCGTATCACTTGCCTGGGATCGCTCTCACCGCGGCCTGCGGACTTTACCATCAAGCACTTGCAGTCTCTAGAGAGGCTAGTCGGGAAGCTCCAACGCCGCAGAAGGTTCGACCACCACCAACGCGAGGTCCGATAGCCCGTTGCGGGGGAGCTGACAACCCCCCGATGCAGGAGCTGAACGCCTCGACGCGGAGGGCCCGAACGCTGCCGGCTATGGGAGTCAAGACTGTCCTGTCAACGGAGGGCCCGAGGCCCCCGACCAAGGAAGAACAAAAGGAAGGACTTGAGCTTTATTTCGCTTTCCATCACAGTGAGGAATGTGTGGGAGTCACTGTGGTGAATGTTCATGTTAAAATGTGTTTTTGAGTCTGTTACTTTTAATTGTATGACTGACCAAAACATACTTGGCGAATAAAATATGATTCTGATACAGCGTAGCAAAGTGTGGAGTCATTCATTTTGTTAGTAGGAGTAAAGGTGTAGACTATTTTCTAAATGAGGAGAGGATTCCAGTTATTTACAATATATTAACTATTTAGACAAAGGAATTAAATGTAACACCTCCAAGTTTGTAGATGACACAAAGCTGGATAGTTGTGTGAGCTGCGAGGAGGATGCTATGAGGCTGCTGGGTGACTTGGATATGTTGGGTGAGTGGGCAGATGCAAAGGGACTTGGGAATGCTGGTGCAGGATTCCCAAAAGATTAATTTTCAAATCGAATCGGTAGTAAGGAAGGTGAATGCAATGCTAACATTTATTTTGAGAGGGCTAGAATACAAAAACGGGTGTAATGCTGAGGCTTTATAAGTTTCTGGTAAGAGTATCATGAACAGTTTTGGGCCCCATGTCTGAGGAAGGATGTGCTGGCATTCGATAGGGTCCAGAGGAGGTTTACAAGAATACTTACCGAATTGTGAAATGCCTGGATAAAGTGAATGTGGAGCGGATGTTTACTAATGTGGGAGAGTCTAGGATCAGAAGCCATAGCTCAGAATAAAAGGACGTACCTTTAGAAAGATGAGGAAGAATTTCTTTAGTCAGATGGTGGTGGATCTGTGGAATTCACTGCCACAGGTGGCTTTGGATGCCAAGTCAATGTATATTTTTAAGGCGGAGATTGACAGTTTCTTGAATAGTAAGGGTGTGAGGGGTTATGGATCAAAGGCAGGAGAATGGGGTTGTGAGGGAAAGATGGATCAGCCATGTTTGAATGTGATGTTGATCTGGGCCAAATGGCCTATTTCTGCTCCTGGAAGTTATGAACACCACACACAGCATCCGAGGTCAGGATCAAACCAGCGTCTCTGGCACTGAGGCAGCAGCTCTACCAGCTGCCCCACTATGCCGCCCTACCATGCCACCCTGAACTATCGCCCGGTGACTTTGACATGTATCAGCACAAATTGCTTTGAGAGGCAGTTCATATTACACATCTACTCCAGCCCCGCAAATAGCCTCGGTCTACTGCAATTTACTTACTACTGGAACAGATCCATGGTGGATGCCATCTCGCTGGCCCTACACTCATCTCTGGTACATTTGGATAACAAGGACACCTGTGTCAGACTCCTGTTTGTTAACATAAGAAACTCTAGTCCTGGGACCATCCTTGTAAATCTTCAATGCATCTTTTTCAGCAAAACAACATCTTTACTATAATAGTGGTTGACTAAAACTGAACACAATATTCCAAATGTGCCCTCACCAATGTCTTATACAACTGTAACATAACAGAAACCTAGAAAATAGGTGCAGGAGGAGGCCATTCGGCCGTTTGAGCTAGCACCGCCATTGATTGTGATCATGGCTGATCGTCCCCAATCAATAACCCGTGCCTGTCTTCTCCCCATATCCCTTGATTCCACTAGCCCCTAGAGCTCTATCTAACTCTCTTAAATCCATCCAGTGATTTGGCCTCCACTGCCCTCTGTGGCAGGGAATTCCACAAATTCACAACTCTGGGTGAAAACATTTTTTCTCACCTCAGTCTTAAATGGCCTCCCCTTTATTCTAAGAATGTGGCCTCTGGTTCTGGACTCGCCCAACATTGGGAACATTTTTCCTGCATCTAGCTTGTCTAGTCCTTTTATAATTTTATATGTTTCTATAAGAATCCCCCTCATCCTTCTAAACTCCAATGAATACAAGCCTAGTCTTTTGAATCTTTCCTCGTATGACAGTCCCATCATCCCAGGAATTAATCTCTTGAACCTATGCTGCACTGCCTCAATCACAAGGATATCCTTCCTCAAATTAGGAGACCAAAACTGTACACAATACCTCAGATGTGGTCTTACCAGAGCCCTATACAGCTGCAGAAGAACCTCTGTACTCCTATACTGAAATCCTCTTATGAAGGCCAACATTTCATTAGCTTTCTTCACTGCCTGCTGTACCTGCACGCCAACTTTCAGTGACCGATGCACAAGGGCACCCAGGTCTCGCTGTACCTCCCCCTTACCTAACCTAACCCCATTGAGATAATAATCTGCCCCCTTGTTTTTGCCACCAAAGTGGATAACCTTCCACCTTCTAAACGTAATACTCCAACTGATGGCCAGTCTGAAAGCATTCTTTCAAGGAACAAGTATCTGCACTCGTAGCTCCCTCTGCTCTGTAATACTTCCCAGAGCCTTGCCATTCATAAACTACATTAACCATTACTCAGCACGCCTGCCCAACCTTATTAATCATGTGTTGTATATTATCATCCAAACCATTGATATTGATGACTAACAGCAATGGGCCCAGCACCGAACCCTGAGGCACACCACTAGTCACAGACCTCCAATACAATAAACAACTTCCACTATCACCCTCCACTTCCTTCCATGAAGCCAATTTTCTATTCAGTTGGCTCAACTTGTTCGTCAACTCCTATACCTCTAAGCTAATTTTTTTCTGTCCATGTTCCTCTCTAAATGTTGTTTCATATACATTAATTTAACTCTCCCAGACCCCTTGCCATCTAACAGTTCAGATATCAGCCTACCATGTGGAATCTTATCAAATACCTGAATCTTATCAAAAGAGTCTGAAGAAGGGTTTCGACCCGAAACGTCACCCATTCCTTCTCTCCAGAGATGCTGCTTGTCCCGCTGAGTTACTCCAGCATTTTATGTCTATCTTATCAAAGACCTCTCTGAAGTCCATCCACTTTGTGCGTCTGCGGTTGTGCTCTCATCAGTCTTCTTAGTTACTTCTTCAAAAAACGTAATCAAATTTGTGAAACACGTCCCCTGTCTTTCCATATGCATGTATATTATATCTTTCAAAATCATCCCCAGTAAATTTCCTACCACAGATGTTATGCTTATGGGCCTTTAGTTCCCAGAATTTTCTTTGCAGCCCTTCTTAAACAGAGGCACAACAGCAGCCCCTCAACAGAATTCTGGTATCTCAGCTGCGTCCAACAATGATTCATATAACTCAGATAGGACTCCCACAATTTCCTCTGGGGCCTCCCACGGTGTCCTTGGATATCTGATCAGGCCCAGGAGAGTTATCTACTTTCAAATGTCTTGGGGCGCCCCGCGCCTTTTCGACTTTATGTGGTTTACTCTCGGGATGGCTGATCTGATGTCTGGGACGGTGTTCTGTAAGTGCACCTGAGGCTGTTAGGAGGATGACATCAAAACAAGCATAGAATGCATTACACTCATTGGGGAGAAATGAGTTGTTGCCAGAGATAATGCCCGTCATCATGTTGTAGTTCGACAGGTTTCTGTGTGGTTGGTCTGGAACTAAAGCTTGGTTCAGAATTGTCACTTTCTATCCCTGATGGTTTGACAAAGGATGTACATGGATTTCTTGTACAGGTCAGGACCGTCTGACTTGAACACCACAGACGTGGACTTCACCAGATAGTGGATGTCATGATTCAACCTTGGTTTGTGGTTGGAGAACACACAGACTATGGCATTCAGTCCTCTACATGCTTGCTAATGAAGTCTATGATGGTAGTGGCATACTCACTTGGGTTGGCCACAGGTACCTTGATTACTGATCAGTCCACTGGCTTAAAGCAATCATGTAGGGACTTATCTACTTCCTTAGACCAGTTTGACCTTCTGATCCTCACATTTCTGTTTCTGCTCATAAGCACGGAGTAGGAACATAGCCCAGTGGTCAGATTTTCCACATCGCGGGCGTGGGTTGGAGCAGTAGACATTCATGATGATTATGTATCAGTGGTCAAGGGTGTTTGTGTTTCAGGTGAGAAAGGAGACATGTTAGCAATATTCTGCCAGCATTCTTGAGATTGGCCTGGTTAAAGTCCCTGGCTATAATGTGTAAAGGGCCTGTCCCACGTAGGTGTCTTTGGCACGCAAATTACGCAACCTTGTGGGCATCATATGGCTGCGAGGGGCTGGTCCCACTTAGAAGCGCGGAGGGGAATGTAGTTGTGCGCGACATCGCGCGGGGCTCTGAAATTTCTGTAGTGAACAAAATCTTTGTGCGCCAACGGCCTGTCGCGGAACTGATGGCCAAAGAGGGACAGGCACAAGACCATGGCGCGATGCAACGTCTCACCTTCAACAACAGCAGCAGAAGCAGGCAAACGATCGCCGAACTCGGCCTGGGGCACGCGGCCGTTGTGGTCCGGATCCGCCCCCACTTCTATTCCCAGAGCGGGGCCAAGAAAATTGAAGGTAGACACAAAATGCAGGAGTAACTCAGCGGTACCGGCAGCATCTCTGGAGAGAAGGAATGGGTCAAGACCCTTCTTTTCAGACTGAAGAAGAGTCTCGACATGAAATGTCACCCATTGCTTCTCTCCAGAGATGCTGCCAGTCCCGCTGAGTTACTCCAGCTTTGTGTCCATCTTCAAATGACATCACGCGCTCCAGACGGTTGTGCATATGCATGGAATCGCGCCCGACCTTCGCAGAACCATCTCGGCTCAACGCGACCACGAGGTCGCGTAATTTGCGTGCCAAGGACTCGTAAGTGGAACAGGCCTTTAAGGCTTTGGTTATTTTATTTCAAGGCTATTGGTGTCTGCATAGTTCATCCAGTGTAAGCTTCACATCAGTATCCAAGTAAAATCTGTCCATTTGGCCTCCCGTGCAGCATTTCTGCTCGTGCATAACAGCATATGTTGTTTTTATTTATTTAATTGAAAAGTGATTATTTGTGTCTGCAGTTTGGCTCTCCTGAATTGCCATCTATTGCACAGTGGACTTTATACCGGATTGGCTTTGCCTTTTACCTCTCTATTCATTTGGCTGTTTCCTGTTCTTGTCGCCTTCAAACATTTCTAATGTTTATATTTTTGACATTTTGGGAGTCCCTACTTTGTCTCCAGCTTCTAATGTTTTTATTCTGTTCCAATGCTTCAGTCTGTTTGGATTCTTTGTCCTATCCATCTTTTACTGCCTGTGACCTTGTCCTCGAAGCTGTGCCTCACTGCTAATTACTACGATCAAGTTGAAAACTAGAAAGCTGGTGACTGCAAACATTTACAAAATACTTCCACATTTTGTCCATTGAATCTATGCTAGTCCTTGGGACAATACAATTATATTTTCTTGTAGCTTACTGTCCTCTTATGGAAAGCCTCGTCTTGGGAGCAGTTGTGGCAGAGAATGGAATTGAGAGTAGGGGATAGCTTATTTGCAAGAGGCAGAGTGGGAGGAAGTACAGTGAAGATACAATAAATTGGAGTTGGTAGATTTTAGTAGATGTCGGTCGATAGTCTGACCCCTGTAGAAATATCAAGAAAGGGGTGAGAGGTGTCGGAGATAGTCCAGGTGAATTTGAGGGCAGGGTAGAAGCTTCTTGCAGTTCCTGCATTTCATTTATTTGTTTACCTGGTAGTTAGCACTGCAATTATTCAGTGACTGATATTTGCAGGTAGTGACATTGCTGAATTCTGCTCTGTAATTGGTAGAATAATTGATGAATGTGAGGAACTCTGGATCTTAAGTTTGTAACAGACAGTAAGTTTCAATGTATGATGTCCTGGATATATAATAGTTTTAAACGAGGCACATCATGAAAAATGCTAGCGTGTTTGTGACCTTGTTATCCAAATGTTTTCCTTGCCATCGTTGTAGAGAGGAAACGTAGCAACCACTTCTGCACTTCACAAAGTGCCACAAACCATGAACTAACAACCAGGTTGTCTGTTTATTATACTTTTGGTTGTGGGGCTGATATTTTCCAGAAGACCATGGAGATCTCGCCTACTCTTTAAAATTATAGCAATGAATGTTTGGTTTTCTTGGTACTTCTATTTCTCTACTTCAGAACTTGGTACTTCTGATATTCCACTTCTGGAATATTAGAGTATATATCCCGTGTTCATCCCCTATGTTGCCTTTACGCAGTTAAACATATCAAGGTTCTTGCAGAATAATATGATTTGAGGCCAATTTATATAAAGACATTTTAGGATGGACTACCAAAAGGTTTATCATAAAGATAGGGGGTTGTTGAGCTTCAAAGACTTCATTCTAGAAATTGGGTCGCTAATGGTAGTTGCAGATGAAATTTGGGAATTAAGTCTAAGTATTATACACATATTTCAGTGGCAACTGTAATTAATGTGACTTTGGATATAGAGTTATTTGGATGCACTTGTGTTCATGGCAGTTGGAAAGTGTAGGATGGATAGAGACTATCAGAACATATTTAAGATAAAGATACATTTCAACCACAGAGGTAGGGATAGGGTCAGTTTTGTATCCGGACAAAATTACAAGAGTTCAGTTGAAATTTCCCGAGCTACCACAGGTGGCATTGCGAGTGGCGAGCGCAATTTTTTCCCTCATTCGCAAAAGAGTTCCAGTATTTCCTGGCAATGAAGACGCTATTTTTTTTTTACCCCAAAATAAGGCACGAAAATGTACCTGTGTCTTGGAGGCTGAAGGTTACGTTGTTAGCCAAGAAAGATAGACTTGGCTATCCCTCATTGCTGGCAGCTGATAAGTGGGAAAAAGGCAGCTGATCCCTGGACTAAACCATGCCCTTGATACTGTCCCAACATCCTTTTCTCAAAATTTAGCGACTTAAATAGGGGGTGCGACTTTGTCGCAAGTGCGTCTTCATTGCCGGGAAATACGGTATTTGTTTTCATCTAAACTTTTAAATCCCTCCTTGGCCTTGATCAATCCAATCTCTGCTGGCTGAATGGTTTTTGTGTTTCTGCCTGGCTCTCCACGCATTACCCCACAACCCTTCCTCCCTTCAATTTTCCTCTTACCCTCTAGAAATCTGAACTTCCTGTCAAGCCTTCTCCAATTTACACGGTACCTTTAAAAGGTTGCTTCCCAAAGCCTTTCTTCAACTATACATTCAAAATTATCTCCTAAGTGTTTCGCAAAGGCAATACAGAAAATGCACATTTTAACAGACCCCCTGATAATGGATTTTGGATATACGATACGATAAAACTTTTTTTCATCCCCGGAGGAAAATTGGTCTGCCGACAATCACAACACACAAGGTACACTAAATTTTGAAATTAAAAGTGAAAACAAAAAGAAAAAGACGACAAGCGATTGTTGGCTGGCTGCTATGAGCACAGCACCTTCACTGGAACAAATGAACAAACAAACACAGAATTATCTCTTGGGCAGAGGATACTAAACTACAGTGCCCCCCTCCCCCACACCGGGGTCCCCCTTTTTTCTCTCCCACCGTCCCTCACAGTGGGTGTTCCCCCCCCCCCCCCCCCCCCCCCCCCCCCCCCCCAGGTAATTCTATTCACATTCAGTTTACATTTAAATATATGGCTCTCCATGGTGCTTTAGAGATACGGAAGGGGTGTCATTCGCATGCCGGGAGTATTGTCGTTTCATTATCATATGACCTCTGTTGGTCTTCTAACATGTGAGATCTTCTGACGAGAGATCACCACGATATTTTTTAACCCCATTCATTTTTTAATCGCATTCTTTCCCCACTTCCTGAGTTTGAAGCTTTCGGCCTACCTAATATAACTGACTCTTTTTCAAACGTTTTGTTAATTTTTAAGTGTGATTCATTACACAGGTACTATACTGTGCAATAGGACACAAAGTACTGGAGTAACTCAGCTGGTCAAGCAGCAGAGACATCAAGTACTGACCAGAAACGTCACCAATCCATGTTCTCCCGAGATTGCTTGACCCGCTGAGTTACTCCAGCACTTTGCGTCCTTTTGTATGAACCAACATCTGCAGTGCCTTGTTTCTACTATACTGTGCACTTGTCTTCAATCCATTTTGTGACACATTAGTAAAATGACAGGAGCATGTTGATGTCAATAAATTATTTTTGGTTTTAAACATTTGTTGAGTCCATGAAACCAGCAAAACGATTTACCGTATTTCCCGGCAATGAAGACGAAGGCCAGGGGTAAAGTTGCGGGGAGGGCAATAGCATTGAGAAGAGGGTCGGGGATCATGCCAGCAGCTCACTCACCACTGCCGCGGTGCTCTGAGCATGGAGCCACTGCATTGTGGCCGGGGAGGGAAGTAGCTCGAGTGGCTGCGAGCGCCCGCCAGGACCGGACAGCAGAACCGGCGGGCACCTCAGCGCCTTCTGCCAACACGCCCGCCCGCCACAGTGTCCTTCGGGACAGGCCCAACCGGTGGAGGTGGTGGTTGGCGGGTAGCTACTGGGTGGAAGTCTGGCTGCTCTCTGTCTCTCTCTCTGCCTCTCTGCCTCTCTGCCTCTCTGCCTCTCTGCCTCTCTGCCTCTCTGCCTCTCTGCCTCTCTGCCTCCCACTTTCCCGCTTTTCCGGGGCAGGCGACCTGGGCACTGCAGCCAGTCCCGGGTTCGCCTGTGACATGGGTGCTACAGCCAGTCCTGGGGTAGGCGACTTGGGAACTACAGCTAGTCCCGGGGACACGATGGATCTGGGAACTGCAGCCAGTCCTGGGGCACGCAGGCAATGTTGCCTCAGAGGGCGGTGGAGGCAGGTTCTCTGGATGCTTTCAAGAGAGAGGTAGATAGGGCACTTAAAAATAGCGGAGTCGGGGGATATGGGGAGAAGGCAGGAATCACATTGATTGGCGATGATCAGCCATGATCACATTGAATGGGCGGTGCTGGCTCGAAGGGCCGAATGACGTACTTGTCTATTGTCTATTGACCCATGGACTAAACCAAACCCTTGATCCTGTCCCGCCATCCTTTTCTCAAAATGTTGCGACTTAAATTGCTGGTCTGGGCAGTGGGCAGGTGCAATAGACCTGCGCGGGAAGGTAGACGCTCTCACCCCCATGAGTCTTGGGCAGATGGGGTTCATCATCCTGGGAAGGCAGTCCATCTAGGAGAGGGAAAACTCTTTAAAACCTCCACTGCCTTGTGGCCATATCCAGTCATGGAAAAGGCTCCTGGAGTAAACCTCAAGAAAATCCAGTCGGAGCCCCTAAGGCAGTTCGTCTTTGTCCACAACCTCGCTCTGGTAGCTCTTGCGACGGCGCTGGTGCCAAACTGTAACAGCCCTGCTATTCCTTTGGATCGATCAGCGACGTGGAGAGTGTGGACGTGCTGCAAGGGGAAAAGCCTGTCCTCCATATGACATCGCCCAGGCTTGCATCTGCCCACACATCACCTGAAAACTTGGATGCATCACCCATGGTCAGTCATGACCGAAGGGGGCCGACTACTAAATTGGGGGTGCGTCTTCATTGCCAGGAAATACGGTAGTTAAAAGCAAAATATTACAACTGTTGGAAATTGAGGGAAAAGCAGAACAGCTAGATATACTTGTCAACTTTGGAAAGAAAAGCTAAGTTAATGTTCATGGTCAGTGAATTTAATGTGATCTCGGCGCAGCGGTAGAGTTGCTGCCTTACAGAAAATACAGCGCCGGAGACCCGGGTTCGATCCTGACTACGGGTGCTGTCGGTACGGAGTTTGTACGTTCTCCCCGTGATCTGCGTGGGTTTTCTCCGAGAGCTTCGGTTTCCTCCCACACTCCAAAGACGTCCAGGTTTGTAGGTTAATTGGCTTGGTAAATGTAAAGAAATTGTCCGTCGTGGGTGTAGAATAGTATTAATGTGCGGGAATCACTGGTTGGTGCGGACCCGATGGGCCGAAAGGGCCCGTTTCCGCGCTGTATCTCTAAACTCTAAACTAAACTTAAAAAAAAAAAGCTTTCAATAATCCAATTACTTTAGCTATTTTCTTTATTGAAATTATTCCTTGGTAATGCGACTGTGTCATGGTTCTTTATGGTATGAAAGGTCTCATGTAACTACCTCTTTGTGTGGATTGAGTATTTAGTTTAAAAAGAATTAACTGAAATAAAGAATTAACTGCCAGATATTTGCCTCTTTAATTCATGGCAAAAGGTCAGGTTGCCTGTTGTTAACAAATTCACGTCGTTTGGCTGAATGGCCGTTGTCTTCTAAATAGAGACTGCATTGGTGTGTATTGATTTATGAGAATCTTTAAAATATAATTAATGTTATGCATTAAAGTAAATAATTTTGCTTGTTTTGAAATGCTGCCATAATCGCTTCACTGAAACAGTTTCTGGTACTGAGTTACTGTCTATACAGAGTTGTCACATGCCAATATCATTGTAAACGTACCTGTTTCAGGTTGGGTATGTTTATGTGAACTCTATTTCAATATCTATGGATTGAACCAGTGACACCCAAGTTTGAAATAAAACCACACTGGTACAGCTTTAATAGAGCTGTAACCACACAGCTTCAGCAACATGATTCAATCCTGATCTCGGTGCTGGCTGTGTGGAGTTTCTAAGTTCTTCCTTTGACCACGTTAGTTTCCTTCAG
The DNA here is from genome assembly GCF_028641065.1 of Leucoraja erinaceus. Classification (NCBI taxonomy): domain Eukaryota; kingdom Metazoa; phylum Chordata; class Chondrichthyes; order Rajiformes; family Rajidae; genus Leucoraja; species Leucoraja erinaceus. The sequence goes on from NC_073387.1 coordinate 26,058,782, forward strand.
GTTTTCATTTTCTTCCCAATGATGTGTGGAGGAGGTTGAATGTGGGGGGGATTGATGGAAACGCGGGGAGATTAAAAATGAGTTTGATTTAAATAGGATCTTGATGGTCAGTGTCTCTAAATGTAGCAAAATGCAGGACATTCTAAGCAGGTTAGCCAGCATCTGTGGCGAGAGGAAAGGACATTGTAAATGTTTTGTAGAAATGACCACAAATTAGATTTCTACATCTGTAGTAGATTTCTTTTGTATTTTGATTTTCTATGTATTCTTGCCTGTATATTTTACTGTTCTAAGAAGTCCATGCCCAATTTTCACACCACAACAGAGTGTAGCTTTTGTAGCATTTTCCCCAGCTGCCTTGTGTCCCTTTGGCGTTTTAATCACTGATTTATGTGGTAAAATGACTAAACACCAGCTGGTTACCGTAGCAGCTGGACTGGCAGGCTCCACTCGTTTTGTTAATTCAGACTTTAATTTAAAAAAATTGCTACAAAATTGGATGTATATTGGGCCTTTAAGGTTTTTATTGATTGGAACTTGAATTCCAGCTTCTGATTTTCAACAGGGCTGCGGTGCAGACATTTCTGATTGTCTGCTCGGTTCATATTTATAGCAGCTGGGTTTTCTTTTGCTTGAGTTGGCACAGAGATCTTGAATAGCTGTTCTTTGGAAAAAGTTTCAATTAAAATTATGAAGTTTAAGCGTACTGCTCCGAAATTTTCATCAAATTTTGGTGTTAATTTGAGAATGCAGATGAGATCCCCGTTTAATGTGGCTAAATGACACCTCTGTCAATAGAAAACCTCCTTGGTATGGGTACAGGCATGTCAAATTAGAAGTTTGTGTATACTCTGGAGTGGTACTTGAGCCCAGACATTTACGATTTAAAGGTGAACATGTCTTGGTTGACAATTAATTTTGAGTGTTAAAGTAATCCCATCCAATCAGGCTGTTAGTGACATAGAAATAAATAAGATAAAACCGCTTTGTGTTATTAGTTCTCTAACTATGCAACTACAGCAAAGTCTAGGCATTCAAAATATTTCACCAGTGAGGCTATCCACGACATTCAATTTTTAAATAACTAATAACAGATTAATACAACATACCAGCAAGATTTATACATTGTAGTGGAACTATGCATCTGCTTCTCATTTGACTTCATACTGTACTATTCTCACATGGTGGAGTACCAATAACTTTAGTTACCGTTAAAATATTGTAGAATGTGACAAATTTACATTTATGATACCATCAATAAATATTTCATGGGGTTGTTGTGCATAAATTTGCGATTGAAGTCCAAAATAGTGAAAAAAGATATATAATTTGATAATTCGTTATTTTGTAAAGTTTGGGCTAAATGGTTCTTGAGGAATAACAATCCTAAGAACATAAGTAAGCTACCTTATCTTGAGCCTGTCTTAATATCCAGCACCTCATATTCTGCCTGGGTAGTTTACAACCCAACAGCATGAACATTGAATTCTCCAATTTCAAATAATATTCCCTTGCTCTGCCTGTCCTGGTTCACACCCATCTCTCAATAGACAGCAGGTGCAGGAGTAGGCCATTTGGCCCTTCGAGCCAGCGGCACCATTCAATGTGATCATGGCTGATCATCCCCAATCAGTACTCCATTCCTGCCTTCTCCCCATATCCCCTGACTCTGCTATCTCACACCATCTCCCAACAACCCACTCATCCTGCTCCTTTCTCCACCCTCACATGCTCCTATTTCATCCACAGGTCCCACATTTCTTTTCCACTCTTTAGCCTGCCCCCTTCCACCTCTAACCATTCTTCTGGCTTTACATTTCACTTCTCCCTCTTTCCTAGTCTGACACTCTTTGTCTCCTTATCACCTCTAGCCTTTGTTGCTAATTCCTCCAATTTGCCAATCACCCCTCCCGCGCCCCTAAATCTGTACCCGTCTATCACCTTTTGCCCAATCCCACCTCTTTTCCAGCTTTTTCCCTCGGTGTGAAGAAGAGCCCTGATTCAAAATATTGTTTCCTTCTTCCTCCACAGATGCTGCCAGAGCTGCTGAGCTCAAGATTCCAACATCTGCCATTTTTTGTGTCTGCCTAATTTACTTTATCAGGCTTGATTTACAATTCAAGTTTGTTTTTTAATTTTAGTTTAATTTCCTGGGTATATTTAGCAAGTAATCATTTAGTCAATGAACCCGACATCCATGTTGAGTACTTTATACTACAGGTGCACAATCTTTTATCCGAAAGCCTTGGGACCAGACACTTATCGTAATTCAGAATTTTTCGGCTTTCGGAATGGAAGATTTTTAGCGTAGATTTTAAGGGCTGGCTCAGTGGTAGAGTGCTCGGCTCATATCCGCAAAAGATCGCGAGTTTGCGCCTAGATCCCGGCAGTTACTCGATCGCGAGTTTGAGTCTTCAATGTAGTTTTCCCCATTGCAGAATAGGAGAGAATAGGGAGGGTTAGGCTGGGATCATTCTCTGCGAGATGATCTTAGTGCGGGAGACAAGTGTAGGAGAGGTGTACTGACTGTGTGGGCAGAACTTTGGAAGTGATTGCCCACCATTCTCAAAAGCCGCTGTGTCTCCCTGTCCCTCCAACTCCAGAGGAATCCGCTCCCCGATGGGCCGCTACGGCGACAAGTGGCAGTGCGCCCACAGCCCGAGCTGCGCCACCCCAAGAACAAGACGTACCTTGCACACCATCAGCTTCTGCGTGTTCCTCTGGAGTTGGAGTGGGGCTGGGCTGGAGTTGCTGATCTGAGATCTCCGTGCTTGCAGTGGGCCTGGGGGTCAGTGTCCCGATGAGGGGGCGCAGCTTGGGCTGTGGGTGAACTGCCACGTCGCCGTAGCGGCCCATCGGGGAGCGGTTTCTGGTGGTCCTGACACCTCTCAGCTCCTGTCCAGGGGGGTGGCCGGAGACGTCAGGACCAACAGGAACCCGCTCCCCGATGCGCCGCTACAGCGACAAGTGGCAGTTCGCCCACAGCCCGAGCTGCGCCCCCTCATCCGCAACCCGGGTTCCTCTGGAGTTGGAGCGGGGCTGGGCTAGAGTTGCTGCTGGCTGTGAGTCTCTGGGATCTCCGTGCTTGCAGTCGGTGTCCCGTTGGTCCTGACGTCTCCGGCCACCCCCCTGGACTGGAGCTGAGACTGGGAACTGTACCGCCCTTGCCCCCTCCCTCTGCAACTGCAAACAACCCCACAGTTCCCAGTCTCAGCTCCTGTACAGGGGGGTGGCCGGAGACGTCACAGCCCGAGCTGCGCCGCCTCATCCGCAACCCCAAGACCAAGACGTACCTTGCACACCATCAGCTTCTGTCCCTACGGGGAGCGTGTTCCTCTGGAGTTGGAACGGGGCTGGGCTGCTGCTGGCTGTGGGTCTCTGGGATCTCCGTGCTTGCAGTGGGCCTGGGGGTCGGTGTCCCGTTGGTCCTGACGTCTCCGGTGACTGGCACTGACCTGCTGGCATCGCCGACGTGAAGACAGTGCAAAGCCCCCGCGCCGGTGCAATGGGCGGGGAGCTGGAGAGGGGAGGGAAGGGGTCACACACATGGCCGGGAAGCAGAGGGGTGTAGGTGGGGTGAAACTGAAGGGAGCGACAATCTGCTGCTGCCTGCCCGCTGACTTTAAAAAGTTCCCACGCAAGACTCACGATACACTGTGTATCGTGAGTCTACCGTGGGAACTTTTTAACTCAGCGGGCAGGCAGCAGCAGATTGTCAATTATTAACCCCCCGCGCAATATACCCTCACCTCTTTTATGAATGGGGATTTAGTTCCCCTTTCTTCGAGGACCGACCGGAGGTTCCGCTGTCACCTCTGCGGGCCGCCCTTGGTGAACGTCTTCAAGGACCGAAAAAATGTCCGCTATTCGGAGCTTTTCGTTATTTGGAACTTGGGATAAAAGGTTGTGCATCTGTATTAGGGTTTTACTTCTTTTATCTTTTATACTTGCCAAGATCAAGTATTTTTGGCCCTTTGAGAGCTGCTTCCTGTAGCAGATGAGTTAACCTTTGATCTCTGGAGCATGATTACCGTAGGAACATCTCTCTCCTGCCGCTTGCCGGCCTTGCTCATGTCAGCCGCTTCCCGCAAATCCTTAAATTCAGCCGGGAGCAGGACATGGTCTTACTTGCTGCGCTGGGTGACACTGCGTAGCATTCACTGCCCGGTCCGTGTCTTTCAATGTAAATTTGCATGGGGACAGGCTTTGGAGGTGTGTGGCGGGTGTCATTCAAGTGAGAATAACAGAGAGAATAAGAATACCGCTCCTTGTCAATAGACGCGTACAAATGCAGTTGGTATTAGTTTTGAAATTCTCGTTATCCCAATATTTGACCTGGCTTGGAGACCGGACATTGAGGGGACCAGCTCAAGAACAAAGATCATGGAGCAGAGTGGGTCAGCGGGTGATGGATAACAGGACAGTGGGCGGTGGAGCTTACTCCTGTGTCAACACGAGTAACCTCAATTGGTCCCTTTGCTAGTATTGTCATTCAATAAGATCACAACTGATTCAACTTGTCCCGGTGTGCTCCCCTTTTTCCCACCATCTCCCCATCTGCCATCACCCTCCAACCCACACCCATTCAGAATGGAGGAGATCTGGAAGCCTTGGGCAAATTGAATTGTTACTTTCTTTATTTTTTTTTGAGCATGTGAAATTCTATGATCAGCGTGAGAGCATGAGAATTGCGATAAAAGCGCGAGTTGTTAATTCAAAATTTAGCGACTCAAAATGGGGTGCGTCTTCATTGCCGGGAAATATGATAAATTGAATTAAATAACAGCAACAAAACTAGTTCAACATTTACTTGAGAGTCATACACCATGAAAATAGGCCCTTTGCCTCAACCTGCCACGCTGACCAAGGTGTCCCATTACGCTAGTCCAACAAGCCTGCGTTTGGCCCACATCCCTTTAAACCTTTCCGATTCATAAGTACCTGTACTTATTTCAATGACAAATTCCTCGCTTGCTTTTAAAACATGTGACTGCAACCTCTTACTTTTTTTTCTTATTTCTGCTTGTAGTTGTACTGTTCTAGCATTTATAGTTCAGTCCAACACAACGCAGAAGAACGAGTTTCTTACTGCAGAATGAATTAATTTACAAATTCTACTTTGTTGATATTAATTGCTGGTACAGCATTTCATTTCTGGTATTTTTTCGTTTGTTTCAGGCTGAGGAGCTTAAACTCCAATTATAATGATCTATATTTCGCGTGCCACTTGCAATGTTGTATTTTTTCCATTTTAGTGAGGTATCATGGAAACGGGCCCTTCGGCCCATCAAGTCCATGCCATCCAACAATCACCCGTACACTTGTTCTATGTCATCCCACTTTCACGTCCTACACACTAAGGACAATTTAAAGAAGCCTGTTAACTTACAAAGTTGCATGTCTTTGGAATGTGAGAGGAAACCGGAGCACCTGGAGAAAAATCACACGGTCAATACTAGCCCTCAGTCCACTAATCACAGATGCTCCACAGGAATGTTCTCAGCCCCCTTTACTTCTTGTACACCCATGACGGTGCAGCCATGTACAAATTCAATTTGATTTACAAATTGGTAGACAACACCACATTATCGGCCGGATATCAAATAATTATGAGATGGAGTACTGGAAGGAGATTGAGATCCTCATAACCTGGTGTTGAGACAACAGCCTTTCTCTCAATGTCAGGAAGACAAAGAAAATAGTGATCGACTTCAGGAAGCGAAGTGGTGCACATACCCCGGTTTGTATTGCCTGAAGAAGGGTCTCAACCCGAAACGTCACTCATTCCTTCTCTCCAGAGATGCTGCCTGTGTCGCTGAGTTACTCCAGCATTTTGTGTCTATCCCCGGTTTGCATTGACGGTGCTCAGAAGTAGAGATGGTTGAAAGATTCAAATTCCTACGAGTAGTTATCAACAACAACTAATCCTGAACCACTCATATTGAAGCAATGGCCAAGAAAGCTCACTAACGCCTCTACTTCCATAGAAGGGCTTAGGCAGTTCGGCATGTCCCTAACAACTCTCACTAACTTCTAGATGCACCATATAAAGCATTTAATCTGGATCCATTGCAGCATGATTTGGGAACAGCTCCATCCAAGACCACAAGAAATTGCGGAGAATTGTGGATGCAGCCCAAATCATCACACATTGTCTATCTGCTGACTGGTTAGCACGCAACAAAACCGTTTCACTGTACCTCGGTACACCTGGCAATAAACTAAATTAAACTCAAACTCAATCACAGGGAGAACGTACAAACTCCATACAGACAGTATCCTTAGTCAGGATCTATACAGGGTCTCCGGCACCATAAGGCAGCAAATCTACTGTTGCGCAACCCTATTTGTGGTTTAAAGTTTTTTTTAATGTAGTATGAGTTGTTGCCAAGGTTTGCATTTATTGATCTGTAAATGTCAGAAGGTGGCAGCGAACTGCTACTCCAAACTGATGCAGTATTTCTATTTAATATCATCATTATTTATTGTTTGAATTCTAAAATCTGTACATCCCAAATTTATTTTTACATTATTAACTAATGTTGCTGTTGGGTAAGAATTACAGGATTCTGGGAACTCGGAGGTTAGTGATGATGTAGCAACAATAATGGGGCTGTCCCACTGTACAAGCTAATTCAAGAGTTCAAGAATTACGGTAATAGCTGCTTGTAGGTACTCGGGGCTCTCGTGGACATTTTTCAACATGTTGAAGAATCTTCACGAGTCTTTCCGAGCTTACTGCGTTTCCCGAGTACCCGTCGTTAGCGTTACGAGCCGCGAAGAGTCGTCCTGAGCTCCGAATTACCCGCAACGTACATTCTACATGCTTACCACGAGTTAGATTTTTTTTAAACTCGGGAGAGCTCTTTAATTAGCTCCTACAGTGGAACAGCCCCATAACATTTAAAATATTTTTAGTCTTGATAAATATAGTTATAGAACATAGATTGGAAATGCATTTTAAATGTTGACAGAGTAAAATTGAATGGGAAATCTTGATATACCAATTTAGAATAGATGCTGAGTGCAATAGAAAGTTGAGACCAAAAATGATTGACTTACGCGATGCCAAATATATTCAGCGATCTAAATATTTTCCTTTTGTAATTGTTTTGGTGGATTATCTTTTTCTATCCTATTTAATTGTGTAATATTTTAAATGTGCAGTATCTCAGTAGTTTTATCCTATTTGGTCACATATGGTCATTTAATTCCAGGCATCCCTTACAGTACATCAGCTGGCAAAGGACTGTTGCTTGCTGTGTAATCATGAACGCAAAGACTGGGGGCCTCAACAGAATGGGATTGTGGACCTAAAGAAGCTGGCACATTCGATGCCAGGATTGACACATGGCCTTCTGGAGCATATGCCTCTCTGGATATGTCAGACCTGTCAAAGAAGAGTTGAGGAAGAAGAGCAACGAGCAAACCCTGAACAGGCCCTAATGGTAAAAGTAAGCTTTGTTAACGATGTGTATATCAATCTAAAACTGCACAAAAAGTAAATAAGACATTTTCATTGTTTTCTTGCATAAATTCTGAACCATTTCTGTAATATTGTGAATTGCTTTTTGGATTACTCAATTGTAGTGGTAACTTGCAAAACAAATGAAAAATTAGGAGATATTAGCATCTGTTATCTTACATATTGCTGCTTTCAGCTTGTGTCCAATCCCCCAATTTGTATAAGGTTACAAAGCAATGATGTTGAATGCACTGATGTCAAACTGTCTCGCTGTGATAGGCAATGTTAACATTTTCACAGCAGTAATGTAAGGTATTTGGCTTCATAGACTGGTTCCATTGCTAAGTAATTGTCTTGGCTGAAATGATGTTCTATTATACTGATACTTTACTTGGCGCTCGGGATGTGATTTCATGAAGAACATGAATGGAATGAATGTGAAAAGGGGTCAGTAGAACTTGGAAATGCATTCCTGGCAACATTGTTATGTAAACCCATGTTGTCCTGTTGGTATGCGGGGAACCCTGATTGAGGTTCTGCCCACTGCTAATGCTCTTGTGAAGGTGAAGTGATGAAAGTAATCTCAGTGCAATGTGGTTTTGGAGTGAGGTGTGTGCGTGCAAATATACATGTGTATTTGAGTGTGTGTGTATGTATATATTTGTACACACACACAGACACAGACACAGAAAAAATTCTCTCGTTCAATTTGGGACACACGACAATAAAACACTCTTGACTCTAAAAGGCACAGTGAGTAAGGACCATAGCTGGGGACCAGTGATCGCCACTGAGCTTGTTATCAATGGGAAATATTCACATTTGGAAGGGCTGTCCAACCAAACAGTGATGTGGTGCCCGAACTTTCATTATATTCAACAGAAGGTAGTGAGAGTCCATGGATGGCTGTCTGTCAACACATGGAGCAGCTGAAACTGGCCCCCAGCTATGACCGACAATCTCATGATGGCTATGGTGCATTCCTGAGAAGTGCGCTTCTGAAGAAGAGTCTCGACCCGAAACGTCACCCATTCCTTCTCTCCAGAGATGCTGCCTGTCCCGCTGAGTTACTCCAGCTTTTTGTGTCTATCTTCGGTTTAAACCAGCATCTTTCTGCAGTTCCTTCTCACACATGTGCACTTCATTGCTGAGTGATTGGACTGCTTGCCTCAACCTGCCAACCACCAGGCCTCACTGGTAGCCTCTGCTCATTTCTTCTATGGTTCACTCACACTGAGTTATATGGTGATGAGATCACTGTCCCATAATTACAGGAATGCCATCTCTGTCCAGAATTAACCTTTTTAACCAACTCAATTTATGAGAAAGAGAGAGAGAGAGATAGAGAGAGATACATATGTGTTTGTGGTAGTTCAAATCAACTTTTAATAGCAGCTTATTAAGTTAAAAATGATGCAAAGTTCAAAATTCAATCACTTTGGTTTTTGTTTCGGCTGGATAAATATTGGTTAATAGACCATTGTAAATTATCTCAAGTGTGCATGTCAGTGGCAATAATCGGGGGTGGGTTTGATGAGAATACGGAAAAATAAAATATGATACGATCAGACGAGCGATTGATTGTAACCTTTTAGGGGACACGATCGTTTGTTCGTCTGAAGAAGGATCTCGACCGAAACGTCATGCATTCCTTCTCTCTAGAGATGCTGCCTGTCCTGCAGAGTTATTTCAGCTTTTTGTGTCTTATCGAAGAACATCTGTTTGACGGTTCCCCGTGGATTGATGCACACTCCCCGTTTCTAGCCGGTAATAAAAACTCTCCCTGTGACTGCACCCATGAGTTTTCTGATTTGGTCACATATTATAATTGATATATGATTAATATATGAAATGGGTTTGAATCGGTCCCGGTTTCCACAGAGTCATCGGTAAACCTCTTGAATTGTACATAGTCTAAAAAATTGTGAATTCTAATTCAGAATCGACACATTCCCGCATACAGCAGAACCGTGCCACAAATAAATGTTCAACCCTTGCCAATTGTAGCTCTCGTCTTCACTGCAAAAAGTGAGATATGATTCCCGTTGCAGCGATCACATCACAGGTGTGGAACCTGAAGAAAGACAGGTCGGGTCGCCTACATTGGCGATTTGGGCAATTTATAGCAGAACAGCACGCTACGCTTGTAGATGTGGACGCCATGACGGAAGCCGATTCCCAAGATGGCGCAAAGAAATTACCCATGACCTACTATGGCTTTTTTGCTGAGTGGACTATCTTGCTCTAGTATCTTTGCTGGATACTGTATGTTTTAACTAAATAGCGCAACCTGGTGTGCAAAACTTTATGTATACCAGGGCTCTCGCTTAACGTTTTTTTCCTGTTGCCAGTCGGGCAACCTAGGCAGCTTTTTAGGTTGCCAAATGACAGTTTAGGTGGTCATTTAAGACGGCTTGCATGACATGTGCGATAATGTGCTAGGACAAAGTGCGTAGTTACTAGTCGGAATTATGGTCAATGAAGCATTCACATAATTATTTCTGCTTCAAATAATGCCACAAACTAAACATATTCATCAATCAAGACATGATATATACCACAATGACATGCAGCAAAATTACAATACAGTATCTCATCTCCTTTTACATGTTGCAATGAATGCAATTTCTATTATTTCTTTCCACTTCCAAACAAAATTCTGGTAGGATTATTCAGCGTATGATCAACCTCAGTGAGACCAAGTGCAGGCTTGCCGATCGCTTCGCACAACACCTACACTCAGCTCACAATAACCAACCTGGTCTCCCGGTGGCTCAGCACTTCAACTCCCCCTCCCATTCCGAATCCGCCCTTTCTGTCCTGGGCCTCCTCCATGGCCAGAGTGAGGCCCACTGCAAATTGGAGGAACAGCACCTCATATTTTGCTTGGGTAGTTTACACCCCTAGCGTATGAACATTGGCTTCTCTAATTTCAGGTAGTCCTTGCTTTCTCCCTCCTTCCCCTCCCATTCCCAGCTCTCCCACAGCCTACTGTCTCCGCCACTTCCTTTCTTTTTCCTGCCCCCCCCCCCCCCAACATCATTCTGAAGAAGGGTCTCGACCCGAAACGTCGACTATTCCTTAGATGTTCAACCCTTGATAGATCCATAGATGCTGTCTCACCTGTATGTGGGGGTGGTTTTGTGTGTGTGTGGGGGGTGGGGGTGGTGTTTGTGTGTGTGTGGGGGGTGTGTGTGGGGGGGTGTGTGTGTGTGTGTGTGTGTGTGTGTGTGTGTGTGTGTGTGTGTGTGTGGGTGGTGTAGTGTGTGTGTGTGTGTGTGTGTGGGTGTGTGTGTGTGTGTGTGTGTGTGTGTGTGTGAGGGTGTGTGTGTGTGGGTGTGTGTGTGTGGGGGTGGGGGTGTGTGGTGGTTAGTGGGTGTGTGGTTAGTGTGTGTGTGTTGTGGGGGTGGGGGTTTAGTGTGTGTGGTGTGTTAGTGTGTGTGGGTGTGTGGGGGGTGGTTAGGGTGTGTGTGTGTGTGTGTGTGTGTGTGTGTGGGGTGGTGTGTGACGCTGCAGGGGTTTTAGTGGTTAGTGTGTGACGCTGCCACACCCCTTATAAAACCCTTGGATATGTGTAGGTGTGTGTATAATCAGACGCTACCTTCAGTTATCATGGTTAGAAATCGGCTGGCTTTGGCTGCTGAAAGACGAATGGCTGCACGTCAGCTGATGCGCTCTTGCCCTGACTCCTCTCCCCCTCCTTGTTTAAACATTCATAGCTTTTTTCCCCCCTCTCCTTTTCCCCTCCTCAGCTTCACGATTAGAATCGTTGTGGCCTCTCCCTCGCGATCTTCCAGGGCGACTGACTTGCGTCCAGGCATCCGGGGTTTTATAGTCCTGCCCCACCCCGCCCGGAAAGGGCACTACCTTCATCATGGTGATTGGCAGGCGAGAGGACCAATCAGCTGATCTCAAGATTGTTTAAACATTCATAGCTTTTTTATTTTTCATCGGGGCTGCCGCAGGGGAGGAGGACTTGTGAGTAAGATGGTCAAAAATCATAGCGATGTAGAGTAGCGTTTTTTCTAAAATCAATTAACAGCGCAAACAGGAAGTGGTCAAGATGTGACTTTTAGTTATATTAGATTAGATGTACTAGATTGGTATCAATATTGAGGTACAGTTAAAAGCTTATTCTTGCGGGGTAATCCGTCAAGAAAGCATGGTTGTCTGTCACAAATGTTTGGGAAGGAACTGCAGGTGCTGGTTTATGCCGAAGATAGACTGAAAGTGTTGGAATAACTCTGGCAGCACCTCTGCAGGAAACCATTTCAGTGGGGAAGGAGGAGGCAGTAAAAATGGGTCCTCCAGGACAGTTCCGCTGATGGATTTTGGGGGAGAAGATAAACCTGAGCCAAGCAGGGCTGGGGCAAAGGGTTTGCGAGGGGTTCTGACCCGAAACATCAGCCATCCTTTCTCAGAGTTGTTGCCTGACCCGCTGAGTTGCTCCAGCAGTGTGTGTCCGTCTATCTGTCTCTATTGTTAGATTGTGTGGTTTAATGAGTTGTCATGTCTTTAGTTGTGGATGAGAGTTTCTCCATTTGAGTGATGGAAAGACACGAGCCATCACTTTCATCTCCTGCTAAAAACTCCTTATTCCCTTGGATATCATAACTTTCTCCATTCGTCAGTGTATGAAGATATTATTTGTATTCCTCTTTAATATCTATAAAAAATAAGCACACTTCAAATCTCATCCGTTTTTCACTCATTATAATCCTTGTACACATTTTGAATGCTGCCTTTGTTAGTATCATTAAGTGCTGCTTTTGTGTACTTCAACAAATGCAAAAATGCCTGGCTATGCAAAATTTCTGCTACCTTTTTATTTCTATCCGTTACAAAATGATCCGTAGCGTTTTCAACCACCGTTTGCAGGTATATATTGCAGGCTATTTTCTGCACTCTTGCTTTCTGTGACCACAGCATTACAAACGACAACAGTCGTCCATTGCCTTCCCTCTTGAATTTTCTTCTTCCAATTGGACCCGTCTCAAAATTATCTTGATCTTGGCCCTGGCCAAATCTCATTTTTTTCCTGTGAGAAGTACATAAAACTGTTAGGTTGTATTGTACTGAAGCTCCATATTGGTATATTGTCCCTGGCAAAGGTGTTTTTTTTTAAAGTACGAAGCTAACGTATTTTGATGGAAAAGTTAAAGGCTCAGCGTGTTTTTTACCTTCATGCTGACACTGTGCCTAAAATAAATGTGTTGCACTTTTCAGCACTGACATTGATCACCTTAATGAGCATATAACATGCACAAATAGCAAGTTTTATTTGCAGTAATTAGGTCCAACAGATGGCTCACTGCCGTCCCATGCCTGCAGAAATCCTTTCAATATCAAACATGTCATTGTTGCCTCAGCAGCTAAATTGGCCAGATTTTCAATTTTCTTTAAATAATCACAACTTCCATTTATAGGGATCGGGCATCTATAACATTGCAGTGTGCCATCGACCATAAATTTATGAAAACTTCTTGATCAGTGAGGGTAGATGACGAAATGTTGGATCACCAAAGTGGATTTTGAGTTAGTCTTAAATGAGGAAAGTCAAGCTGAGCTGCAGAGAAATATAGGAAGGAATTTCAAAGGCGGAATAATTTAGAGATGATTAGGAATCCAAATTTAGAGTAAGCTGATATATTACAAGGTGATCATCCTGGCAGGAATCATAGGGAGGATCACGGAAGGATTTAAGAAGGTGAATGAGTATTTAAAATTCAAATCATTATTTTAATTAGAAGCGAATGCCATTCCTTGAATAAAACTGGTTATTTTGTCAGGCGACACTTTGGAATGCACTGCCCAGTCCAGTCCATCACCGGCTCTGACCTTCCCGCTGCCTCAAAGGCAGCCAGCATTATCAGACCCATGCCATCCTGGCCACGCACTCATTTCACCCCTGCCATTGGGAAGAAGGCATAGGTGCCTGAAAACTCTCACGTCCAAGTTCAGAAACAGCTTCTTCGCTACAGTCATCGGGCTATTAAACACTACAACCTCAGATAAGCTCTGAACTTCAATAGATTATTATTATTATTATTATTATTATTATTATTACACTACTATTGTTTGTTTTTTGCATACATGTGGATATATGTATGTATGTGGATGTATGTATGTGGACGTATGTATGTGGATATATATATATGTATGTGGATATACACACACACACACACACATGTGTTTATTTATTATATATATATTTGTTATATATATGTGTGGATATATATATATATGTGTGTGTGTGTGTGTGTGTATATGTGTGTGTGTGTATATATGTGTGCATGTGGATATATATAATTGTGTTCTCACACACACACACACACACACACTGAATGTTCTTTTTCTCTCTCGTTTATCATATTTACAGTGTACTATGTTTACATATTCTGTTGTGCTGCAGCAAGTAAGAATTTCACTGTTCTATTTGGGACACGACAATAAAACACCCTTGACTCTTAAGTTGGTGTTTGGCAATGGAGTGAATAGAATAGAAAGCCTTTTATTGTCATTCAAACAGCTTGGTTTGAACAAAATTGCATTTTCTACAGTCTTGCAATACAAAAAAACCCAAGACCCACACTTAACACAGTTTACACAAACATCCATCACAGTGAATCTCCAACACCTCCTCACTGTCTTCTTATTGCGTATGGCGTGCACAGCCTAAAGTTGTAGGACTACTTGTTCTATTTGATCTTATTTGATTGTGCCCGCCAGGTTGATTACATTCATCGAAACAGGGCGGACCACGTGAAGGTTGCAATCTTCCACCCCGTCCTCACTGTGATGGAAGGCAAAAGTCTTATCTCTTCCCGTTGTTCGTCTACCGCGGTCCAGCAGTCCAACTGCAGCGTCGAGGCGAACTGGGGCTCCTGATGTTAAAGCCCCCGGCGGGCAATGTTAGGCTCCGCTCCGAGTCCTATAAGTTGCCGTTGCTCCGAAAAGCGGTCTCCCACCAGTGACTTGCGAGCTCCTGATGTTCCTGTCCACCGGGCCTGCGACCGGAGCCTCCGAAGCTCCGAAGTTGGGTCGCAGCCGCGCGCCACCACAGCTCTTCCCGCTCCGAAGATGGCCAGCTCCGCGATGGCAGGTCCGCAGGCTCCGTGACTGGAAACCTCAGGTTGGTCCCGGCCAGAGGCCGCCGCCGGCTCCATGATGTCAGGCCCAACGACATCGGGGACCCGACAGGGAAAATGTCGGGTCCCCATACAGGGAAGAGACTAATGGTCCCCCCCACCCCCCCCCCCCACATATACACAGCTAAAGAAAAATAATAAAAAGTAAAGTCAAGACGTACATTTAACAAGACAAAAATTAAATTAAGATAGACGGACTGTAGTCGAGCCGCTGCCGATAGGCGCCGCCACACCACACATGGTTCATCTTTTTAGATCCATAATAATAGAACGAATTGTAGCCATGCATTTCCGCTCTCAATCGCTTGTTTATATTGCCGAGTATTATTGAAAGCTCTGCTGAGCTAACTGTTGGAAAAGAACAGCGGCACAGTGCCACAGAGTTGCTGCCTTGCAGTGCCAGCGACCTGGGTACAGAGTTTGTATGATCTCCCTGTGACCGTGTGGGTTTTCTCTGGATGCAGTTTTCTCCTACATTCCAAAGACAGTTTTGCAGGTTAATTGGCTTCTGAAAATTGTCCCCAGTGAGTGGAATAGTGCTAGTGTACGAGGTGATCGTTGATCCGCGTGGACTCAATGGGCCGAAGGGCATGTTTCCACACTGTATCTCTTAAAGTCTAAAATAAAGTCTAAACAGGTACTCGGCATTAGATGCTCCATTTGAGTGCATATCGTGAATATAAACGCAGTAGGTGAGAACAGACTACAAGCTATTATGCTTTTGCCGAAGTGGGCATGATGATAACTGAGTGTAGAAGGAAATTAAATGTCTTGGAATACAATGAATAATGCAGTGTGATTAGTAAGTATCTTTAAATAGGGATTTATTAATGTAGACCGTTGTATGTCAATTCACATGCCTTTTTAAAAAAAATAATAAAAAAATAAAAAAACTTCAGCAAGGAAGCAAAATTAATACTGAATGAGCTTCACCCATGAAAATGTAACTTATTTCTTGAATATTTTAGTTTTAGTTATTGGTTTCAGTATTATTTGAATCAGCGCCATTTAACTATTTCAAAATTTCTGTGTACAATCAAATCTTGGCACCAAACTGCACGAATCTTGGCACCTATCCATATAGTCCAAATGTATTTTAAAAGCTGTATGTGCTATATCTTCCTCTGGCAGCCCATTTCAGATATGGATTACCTTCTGAATGGAAGAAGTTGATCCTGATGTCCCTTGGATTACTGCCATGATGTTCTTCTTAATTAGTAAAGTAACTCCCCTCCTATTTAACTCCCATCTCTATTTTGCCTGCAGCACCTGTACATTAAGCTGAAAATCCTATTCCATAATGAGTATGGTGGATTTGTTTGTCTGAGGCCTGTGATCTGTGGCATGTTGCAGTGGTCGGGCTTGGTCCAGCGCTGTTATCTACATTCATGATTTGAATGACAATGTAGTTAACATCTATCTATACATAACTAAAACCTGATCTTGTGCTCTTCCGGTTTGCGTTGGTTTTTCTATTTGCGCAAAAAAGGTGTGCGATATCGCTACGACTTTTCACAAGGTTTCTCACCGTTCCCCTGTGTTGCGAGTGCAACAAGTTTCATTCCGATCGGTGGTATATTGTAAAAGTTATTGAGGTTTAAAAATCCTAAAAAGTGCTCTGTGAAGATTCCTTCAGTCAGCGCCACACAGATTGGTCTCTTAACATAGAAACATTAAAAACAGAAAATAGGTGCAGGAGGAGGCCATTCGGCCATTCATTGTGATCATGGCTGTTCGTCCACTATCAATAACCCGTGCCTGCCTTCTCCCCATATCCCTTGACTCCACTAGCCCCTAGAGCTCTATCCAACTCTCTTTTAAATCCATCCAGTGACTTGGCCTCCACTGCCTTCTGTGGCAGGGAATTCCATAAATTCACAACTCTCTGGGTGAAAACGTTTTTTCTCACCTCAGTCTTAAATAACCTCCCCTTTATTCTAAGACTGTGGCCCCTGGTTCTAGACTCGCCCAACATGGCAGTAATCCAAGATGATATTACTGAAGAATCATCCAGTGAAATGATATGGAGGGAGCTGAGAAATATAAAGGAGTGAGAATGTACTATCGGCCCCCAAATAATAAATGATAATTAGAGGAACAAATATCCCAGTCCAGGTTGGGGTTTTAAATTTTTGTAATATAGACTGGGACTGCCATGGTGCCAAAGGCTGAGATGGGGTTGAATTTGTCACTTGTTTCAGGAAAGTTTCCTCTGGTAATAAATGATGATCCCCACAAGGGAGAAGGCAAAGCTTGACGCAAACATAGAAACATAGAAAATAGTTGCAGGACTAGGCCATTCGGCCCTTCGAGCCTGCACCGACATTCAATGTGATCATGGCTGATCATCCAACTCAGTATCCTGTACCTGCCTTCTCTCCATACCCCCTGATCCCTTTAGCCACAAGGGCCACATATAACTCCCTTTAAATATAGCCAATTAACTGGCCTCAACTACCTTCTGTGGCAGAGAGTTCCAGAGATTTACCACTTTCTGTGTGAAAAATGTTTTTCTCACCTCGGTCCTAAAGGATTTCCCCTTTATCCTTAAGTCCTTTAGATGTAAGTCCTTTAAAAGAAATGGGAGAGATACGGTGGGGCGAAGGAGTGGATACAACTTTTCAGAAGCCAGAGATACACGGCTGTGAAGCTCGGCGGTTATCCTTGGTTCTGAAAACTACTGTTCACAGGTTTTTTTCCCCTAATGAAATTCACCGGTCAGCACCAGTGACACTACGAGAACCTGCTGCATGTTGAAAAATTAGCGGCGACCAGAATGAAGCCGCGACTAGTTCCGAGAATGCGGGAACTACTCACGACCGTGAAGGTGAAATCCCGGCAACCACCCGCAAACATGTGGCGACCGCATACTCTCTTTGGCAGTGTACAGGAGCCTGCAAATAATTGGCGTAGGTTTTTTCTGGGGAAAGGGACATCTGGAAAGTGGCCTTTAAAAGTGTCATAATTGAGAGTTCATGGTTTTTATGTTCCTGTTAGAATGAAAGGTAAGGCAGGTTGGAGATAGGAACCCTAGATAATGAGAGAATGGTCTGGGAAAAAAAGAAGCATGTCAGGTAAACACAGCTGGAATCAAGTGCATCCCTGGAGGAGTGTAGGTGATTGAGGAGCTTAATTAAGAAGGAAATCAGTTGGATAACAAGTTAGTGAGTTGGGCATGAGTTAGCTCTGGTAGATTAATTTAAGAAGAATTTTAGGAGATTTTAGAAACCTATTAAGGGGGAAAGGTATAGGAAACTGGAGAGGGACTAGGGCTCCTTAGAAACTTATGCGTGGATCCACAGGTGATGCGCAAGGTCCTCAATTAATATTTCTGTTTTTATTGTAGAGAAAGACATGAAGACTAGGGTGGCACAATGGTTCAGCTCGTAGAGCTGCAGCCTTGTACCTATAGCGATCCAATGGAGGATCACTGAATTTCAGTGATTTGCCGAGTCTAGTAGTAGCATTTAAAACTTTTTATTCCAGCACAACGGTTATCCGGCATCAGAGCAAAGCATTTACACATTACCTTAACTAAAAGCTGAACATATCTTAACTAACAAAGTAAATAAACAATGGAACTGTAATTAAAGGACTGAAGACTGAACATGACTAGAGACAAGAGACACTTCACTCATGCTTTTACAGAACAGACACAGATTACACTGATGAAAAATAAGCTTCCTTATCTATCTAGGGTGATTGATGTCCTTCGAATACAGCTATCCGGTATGAAAACTGCCGAGGTTAAATTGCTGTGCAGTAGGCTGACACTTTCACAGAGATGCAGCTTTTGCAGCTCCCCGTCTATCAGAAACAACAATACTGGAGGTGTGATACACCCCCTTCTAATGTGCAAGTACCCACGCGCAGCTTCAATCCTGACCTCGGGTGCTGTCTGTGTGGAGTTTGCACGTTCTCCCTGGGACCTCCAGGGTCTCCTCCAGGTGCTCTGGTTTCCTCCATCCCAAATGTATGTAGATTTATAGGTTAATTTGCCTCTGTAAATTGTCCCTTGTGTATGATGAGTGAATGGGAAAGTGGGATAACAGAACTAGTGCGAAAGGGTAATCGAAGGTAGGTGTTGACTTCGTGGGTCGAAGGTCATGTATCCATGCGATATTTCTTAATAAAAAACCTAACGAACTGAGGAAAGTTAATGGAGATGTCTTGAGGACAACTGCAGATGTATGAAGATGGATACATTTCTCGAGCCTGATTAGATATATCCAATGAATCTGTACGAATTAGAGAAGAAAATGCAAGAGTCCTGACTGAAATATGTGATTCATTGTAAGATGTGGATGAGATGCTGGAAGTCTGGAGTATTTCAAATGGTGTACCTATATTTAAGAATGGCTGCCAAGCAAAACCTGGGAACTGTGTATCAGTAAACCTAACATCTGTGGCAGGCAAGTTACTGGAGAAGATTCTGATGGATAAAATGTACACTCATTTGGAAAGAGAAGTTGATTCATGTTTTGATGGTGGAAGAACATGGTTCATGAATTTGATTGTATTCATTGGCAGAAGTAACCAAAAAGGTGATTGTGGACAAGCCTGTAGTCATATTCTGTGTGGACTTCATCAAGGCCTTTGATAAGAATCCACATGAGAGGCAGATCTGGAAGGTTAGACCGCTTAGGATCCAGGGAGAGTTATCTCACGAGATACAGAATTGGCTTAATGGCAGAAAGCTGAAGGCGGTGGTGAAGTTTTGTTTTTCGTAGTGGAGGCCTGAGGTTCACTATGTGCCTCAAGGATCTATGCTGGACTCATTGATGTTTGTCATCTATATCAATGATTTGGATGAGAATGTACAAGGCATGATTAGTAAGTTTGCAGATGACAATAAAATAGGTGGTAATGTAGACAATGAAGCTCGTCATCAAGAATTATAGTGGGATGTTGATCATCTGGGCAAGTGGGCCGAGAAATGGCAAATCAAGTTTAATTTGGATAATTGTGAGGCGTTGTCTTTTGGGAAGTCACACTAAGGCTGAACCTTCACAGTGAATGGCAAGGATCTGGGGAGTGTTGCAGAGTAGAATGATCTCTGATTACAATTACAGAGTTCAGTGAAAGTGGCGTCACAGGTAGATAGGATAGTCAAGAAAGCTTTTGGCATATTGGCTTTTTTCATTCAGGGAATTGAGTATCGAAGTTGGGATATTATATTACAGTTGTACAAGTCGTTGGTGAGGGCGTACTTGGAATATCGTGTTTAGATTTGGTCAGCCTGCTATACGAAGCATGCCATTAAGCTGGAAAAGGTGCAGTGATGATTTAGAAGGATGTTGCCAGGATTGAGGCCCTGAGCTATAGGGAGAGATTAGAAAGACTTGGACTTTATTCCTTGGAGCATCGGAAGATGAGAGGTGATATTTGAGAGGTGTATAAAGTCATGACAAGAAGAGGTATGGTGAATGCATAGTCTTTTTCCCAGGGTCGGGGAGTCAGGAACCAGAGGAAATTGTTTTAAAGTGAGATGGACAATATTTAATATAACCTGAAGGGTGACTTTTTCATGCAGAGGGTGGAGGATATATGGAATGAGTTGCCAGAGAAAGTAGTTGAGGCAGGCACAATAACAATATTTAAAATACATTAGGACGGGTATATGGGTTGGAAAGGTTCAGAGAGATTTAGGCCGAATTTGGGAATAGCTTCAATGCGGCATCTTGGTTAGCATGGTTGAGTTGGGCCTAAGGGCTCTTTTCCATGCTCTATGCTCTGTGACAGATAATTTACCATGCTCAGTACAAACATCAGATTCTGACATTTCTTTTAGTGTGTAATAGAATTTTAACTATATTTATTATAAAAACTTTTTTAAACTAATTCCTCTAATATAGTTAAACTTTTAGAATGAGGATAAGTGAATATGTCTTCATTTTCAGGTGTTACCCAAACTGCATCTGTATTTGCAAGCCTAATGGCAATTTGTTTATTACACTATTCCTGTGTGTTTCTTGGTTTGGTTACTTTCTGTGGCAACTTGGGGGGAAAAAAGAACCAGAAAGGATGATTGTTTAATTCCCTTATGTATGTTCTGTTTATAACAATTAGAAAAACAATGCGTGTTACGCTGGCTAAATATGTTAAAAAACTTAAGATTAATTGGTTTAAGTTTTTCATAATTTGAATGTACTTCTGCACCCATTTGATGTGCACTCTACAATATGTGATAGGAAATGAGTAATTGAAAGTGCACCTTATTTTGTTTCAGGTAGGACAAGGTGAATGTCAAGCACATAAAGAAATAACTGATGAGTCAGTGAGAACACTGATGGAAGGAGATGGAGTTTCCATTCTCCACAGGTTATCAACAGAAAAATGTCATCACTCTGCAATCCACTGCTGCCATCAAATGCATCGACAGACATTGGCATCAAGTACGCCTCATCCACAGCAAGCACAGCAACTTCAAATGTGTGCAACCACTCCTAATGGCTTACTTACAAAGGTAAGGAGGTAAATTGGAATTCAAAGGGAAGGAAATGCAGGAAAATGCTGAAGAGGAAAAAGGAGAACTAGTTGGAGATAGGCATCTAATCTGGTATCCATTTTCGGCTTGGGAACTGAAGTGATTTGTTTCTTATGTACAATTGCCTCATATCAGAAGCCTCTAGTGAGGATCAAAGGCCTGCCTTTAATGTAATTGTTATTAAGTAAGCGATACTATGGAGCTGAATGCATCCTTGGCAAACGGTATTTAACTTTCAGTGAATTTAAATTTGCCCTTCAGTGACGTTGCTGTCCAAAGTCGTGTTTTAGTTGAAGTCCAGAGCCTTGGTGGCTAGTCCTGACAGGAAGCCTACACCTGCATCTCAGTTTTGACAGGTTAACTTAGAAAGCAAGCTGATCATGGGCTGATTTGAATTGTGTTTTAGTTTAGAGGTAACAGGTCATTCGGCCCTCCGAGTCCGCACCGATCAGCGATCCCCACACATTAATACCATCCTGCACGCACTAGGGACAATTTACATTTTTAGCAAGCCAATTAACCTACAAACCTGTAGGTCTTTGAAGTATAGGAGGAAACCGAAGATCTCAGATAAAATGCGCATGGTCACAGGGAGAACGTACAAACTACGTACAGACAGCACCCGTAGTTGGGATCGAACCTGGGTCTCTAGCGCTGTAAGGCAGCAACTCTACCACTGCATCACTGTGCCACCCATGTGTTGTTAATTACAATGTCCAGTCTCAACCAGTTCTAGTTGTCGCATTACAGGAAATAAGTGGTAGTTTTGGAGAGGGTGCAGAGAAAGTAACCCGAATGCTGTCTGAATTAGAGTGTTTCAACTAAAGGGAGAGGAACGCCTGAGGTTATACTATTAAGTATATAAAATTGAGAGAGGCATGAATAGGATAGACGGTCAGAACCTTTTTCCCCAGGGTGAAAACGTCGAAGACTAGAGGGCACAGCTATAAAGTGAGAGATTGAATGTTTAATGGAAATGTGTGGGGCAAATATTTTTACACGGACAGTGGTGGGGGCCTGGAACAGATTGCCAGAGGTGGTGGTGAGGCAGATAAAATAGTGGCGTTTAAGAGGCTTTTTGAGAGGCACATGGAACTAAGTGCAAGGAATAGAGGGATTTGGATCACGTGCAGGAAGACACATTTTAGAAAATAAGTTGATATATTTTTTATAAAGCCTGTATATGTTGGAAATCAAAAATAAAAAGAGAATGCTGGAAAACACTCAGCAGATTATGTTAAAGTTCTATCCGCGCTATCAGACAACAAACCACATTAGTCACTTTAAGAATGTAACAACTCCTTTTTATTGCGCATGCGGGAGTGGGAGAGCACTCACGAGAATGGCTACATACTCGCTGCTCCTCGTGGACCCACTCAATTGTATTGAGCACAAACAGTATATTTATACCTGATGTGTCACAGGCAGTTAATCACTCAGTCAGTCAGTACTTTCCTCAACACCTTTTGTCAGCATACCCCTTGTTTGTCCTGGCCCCAGTTACTTATCTTGTTTAGATCAGACTTGTCTTTCAAATTGGCTTGATTTAATAATAATAATAATAATAATAATAATAATAAATTTTATTTAATGGGCGCCTTTCAGACATCTCAAAGACACCTTACATAGTAATCGGAATAAAAACATATAATCGGAATAAAACAAGTAATAAAGACATCACAGAGACAGAAATTAAAAACAGAATTCAATCCAAAAACAGAAAATCAAAAACACAGTGTGAAGAGAGAGCAGCAGCAGCCAAAGCGCGCCAGCGTCCACTCTCTCTTCACGGCAGCCATCTTGGACACAGACCTACAGGACTGCAATTAGACAAAAAAAAAATCATCCCCCCACAGTGGATAGCACTGTGGGGGAAGGCACAATGTCCAGTCCCCACCCCATGATCACCCCAAAGTCAGGCCTATTGAGGCCACCACAATTGCCTCTATGGAGGCCCGATGTCCCTGGCCGTTCTCACCGGGTGGTCTTGCCCTGGCGTCGGGAGAGTCCTTTCGGCGGCTCGGCCACCTGGAACGACCGCTTCCTGGTTGGAGACCGCAGCTGCCGAAGCCGACAAGGCCGCCCGCTCCGGTTTGGAGCTCCCAGGCTCCCGATGAAAAAGTCGGTGCCGCCTCTCCGCACTGCCGCCTCTCCGCACTGCGGATTTAGCTATTTGGCATCTTATCTTTTAGTTCCAACATCATAAATCTGTTTCCTTTGTCATGTATATAATCTGCAATTTCTATTACCCCCAGTCTTTCATCTTGTTTTTACACATTCCCTGTAACTGCTAATCCTCTACACATACACCCTTTAAGGGCCTATCCCACTTGGCGATTTTTCCAGCGCCTACCGGCATCATTGACTGAAATATCAGGTCACCAAAAAAAGTTGCGCCGTGATGGCGTATCAACGCACGGTATTTACTCAATTGTCGCAACTTTTGTTTGTAGATGCTTGATTTTGAAATGTTCAAAATCTTTTGGCAACCCCAATATGATGCCGGCAGTCGCCGAAAAATCCGCCAAGGCCCTTTACCCTTTCAGTTCTAATCTCTTTTAATTACACAACATCAATGGAAAGATAGACACAAAGTTCTCAGAGTAACTCAGCAGGTCAGGCAGCATCTCTGGAGAAAAAAGAAGCGACTTTTCGGGTCAGATTGAAGAGGGGTCCCAACCCATGATGTCACCTGTCCCTTTTCTCCAGATATGCCGTTTGTCTGAAGAAGGGTTTCGGCCCGAAACGTTGCCCATTTCCTTCGCTCCATAGATGCTGCTGCACCCGCTGAGTTTCTCCAGCATTTTTGTGTACATGCCATTTGACTAGTTTAGTTACTCCAGCATTTTGGTCTATGGTATAAACTCGCACGTGCAGTTCTTTGTTTCTACGTCTATGGAAAGATGTTGGTTCATTTGTTTAGTACATCGGGCAGTTTTGTTTTTATTTTTGTCAGAGAATAAGGCTATTCAACCTATCGAGCTTTTCTGAAAAGTAAGACTCTTTCCCCATATCCCTGTTTTATTTTTCTTCTCGCCTATTAATCCTGATCCTTTTGAAAACTACTACTGTAATTATTTCAACTGATCTATTGAATATTATGTTTAAAATCCAACATTGAAATTGCATATAACATAGCAAGTTTGGTTTCAACCATAGTAGATAAAATTTGAACAGAAAATAATTTGCCTTTATCTCTCCCTTGTGCAATGTTAACATTTCTGTGTCAGTTCAGCAAATCCTTTTCAGTTCATGTGTTTTCTCCGCAACAATAAAAATCTGTTTTTGTGGATTGGGAAAAACTGCACTGTTGCTACTGATTCCTTGGCTGCTTCAGTAAGAAGAACATGACTGAACAAGTTTTGAAAATGCAGAGGTTAAACAAACTAATTTCTGCATCTACTGAAGCAAATGGTTTCAAAACATCAAACTAATGTGGAAAATTAGAGTATCTGATTTTTGTGCTGGATTCTCTTGTAACTCTGATAGTCAGTGTATAATGATTACATTTTAATGTCAAAATGAAATGGTTTTTGCCTGTGTATTGCTGCACTGATGGCCCTCTTCCAGTCATTTTATATGAGTAGCATTGAAACAGACCGGAGCTACATCGGTTATATACAAAATCACTTTTTTTTCCTTCAAGAATTGCTCATTTGGCATTACAGCCATAATAGACAATAGGTGCAGGAGTAGACCATTCGCCCCTTCGAGCCAGCACCACCATTCAATGTGATCATGGCTGATCATCCACAATCAGCACCCTGTTCCTGCCTTCTCCCCATATCCCTTGACTCTATCTTTAAGAGCTCTGTCTAGTTCGCTCTTGAAAGCATCCAGAGAACCAGCCTCCATCGCCCTCTGAGGCAGAGAATTCCACAGACTCGCATCTGTGTGAAAAAGTTTTTCCTCATCTCCTTCTGAATGGCTTGCCCCTTAGTCTTAAACTGTGGTCCCTGGTACTGGATTCCCACCCCCCCCCACCCCCCAACACCGGGTACGTTTCCTGCAAAATTTCCTGCAAAAAGATAGCATATTGCAATAAAATACTAAAGATTGCACATTGTCTAAGAGAATCTTATTGCATGTGTCAATGAAAGCCATGGCTTGTCTATTTCAATGGCCATCAGTGATGAAACTAAGAGTGTTTTAAAGAGACAATGGTATCTGATTACTTAGTTTAAAGATACAGTGCAGATCTCTTTTGGCCCACCGAGTGTGCGCCGACCAGCAATCACCCCATACATGAGCGCTATCCCACGCACTAGGAACAATTTATTATTTACTGAAGCCAATTAACTTACAGACTCGCATGTCTTTGTGGGAGGAAACTGGGCACCCGGGAAAAATCTACACGATCACAGAGAGAATGCAAACTCTGCACAGACAGCACCCGTAGTCATGAATGACCCAGGTCTCTGGCGCTGTAAGGCAGCAGTTCTACCACTGTGCCACCATGCTACAGGGAGGCTACATGGGAATACCCTTGACTTTCCCCAAGCTAGCTTTTTTTCTGCATTCCACTTTTTAAAGCATCTGTTAAGTGATTCTCTAGTTCTCAATTGAAATTGCATTATTATTAATTTGGCCAGAGTAATTAAAAAAATGTTCCCTAATTCATCAGTCGCATTTAATCAAATTTGAGAAATGGAAACATGGATTTTAACAGAACTACCTGTATCTTGGAAATGTATTCCTGTCTGACCATTACAAAACAAACTATCTTTTGTTTGTATATTTTCATCTCATTTTAGTAGCTTTCTTGACGTTTCTTCCCCCTCGATTTGTTCCGTACCAGGAATCCAACAGGGTAACTAGTGACTGTTCAAGATCGCCCTCTTGTGTCTCAGTGAAAAACAGTTCTGTGCAATGTAAGAATATGTCCAGAAGGCCGACTCCACCAGGTAATGTCTGATAAACTTGAATGGTATTTACTGTTAACTTGTGTTACACTTGCCTTCCTTGTTTCCTTGTTTTCATTGTCTTCAAGGTAGGATTAGGGTATAGTACAACAGAAGTCGGAAAATGAAGTTGAGAGTTGCTTGTTGTTATCATGCATGATATCAATATGGCATTACAATTGATTATTTTGGGAAAATCATCCTTAACCTACTTGTGAACACACAGCCATTTGGAGATAATTCACGTTCATTTATTTCTATCGGAAGGATGTGCAGAAGATTTCAATGTTTTCATTGACAATGCATGCTTGTGGATGGTATAGGTGCATGTTAACTTTGGCAGCAATGAATTTGTGAAGTCTTCTTATTTCTACTTCAATAGAAAAGCCTTTGAAATATGCACAATTCAACTCTCCCATGTCTGCCTCGTTATCTTGTATATTAAACTACAACTTGGACTGAAATATTGAAGGATCAAAATCAGACATTGAATTAAAGTATGTTTACAATTGATTGTTATGAAATAACAAAGAGCTTGTTACACATTCTTGTTAAACATAAAGTATGTTTACAATTGATTGTTATGAAATAACAAAGAGCATGTTACACATTCTGTAAATGGGCTGGATGGTTTGGAGTTTGTAAAATGTGTGCAGGATAGTTTTTTGCATCAATACATAGAGGTACCTACTAGAGGAGGGGCAATGCTGGACCTCCTGTTAGGAAATGAGATGGGACAGGTGGCGGAGGTATGCGTTGGG
Organism: Leucoraja erinaceus; assembly: GCF_028641065.1. Lineage (NCBI taxonomy): Eukaryota > Metazoa > Chordata > Chondrichthyes > Rajiformes > Rajidae > Leucoraja > Leucoraja erinaceus. The sequence goes on from NC_073387.1 coordinate 26,085,544, forward strand.
GAGCACTTCGGGTCCAGTGATCACAATACCATTAGTTTCAATATAATTATGGAGAGGGTCAGAAATGGACCTAGGGTTGAGATTTTTGATTGGAGAAAGGCTAACTTTGATGAGATACGAAATGATTTAAAAGGAGTGAACTGGGACATTTTGTTTTATGGGAAGGATGTAGAGGAGAAATGGAGGACATTTAAAGGGGAAATTTTAAGAGTACAGAATCTTTATGTTCCTGTTCGGTTGAAAGGAAACGGTAAAAATTGGAAAGAGCCCTGGTTTTCAAGGAAATTGGACATCTTGTTCGGAAAAAGAGGGAGATCTACAATAATTATAGGCAGCATGAAGTAAATGAGGTGCTTGAGGAGTATAAGGAATGTAAAAAGAATCTTAAGAAAGAAATTAGAAAAGCTAAAAGAAGATATGAGGTTGCTTTGGCAAGTAAGGTGAAAGTAAATCCAAAGGGTTTCGACAGCTATATTAATAGCAAAAGGATAACGAGGGATAAAATTGGTCCATTGGAGAGACAGTGGACAGCTATCTGCAGAGCCAAAAGAGATGGGGGAGATATTGAACAATTTATTTTCTTCGGTATTCACCAAGGAGAAGGATATTGAATTATGTGAGGTAAGGGAAACTAGTATGGTAGCTATGGATACTATGAATTTCAAAGTAAAAGAAGTACTGACACTTTTGAAAAATATAAAAGTGGATAAGTCTCCAGGTCCTGACAGGATATTCCCTAGGACATTGAGGGAAGTTAGTGTAGAAATAGCCGGGGCTATGACAGAAATATTTCAAATGTCATTAGAAACGGGAATATCCCCGAGGATTGGCGTACTGTGCATGTTGTTCCATTGTTTAAAAAGGGTTCTAAGAGTAAACCTAGCAATTATAGACCTGTTAGTTTGACTTCAGTGGTGGCCAAATTAATGGAAAAGATACTTAGAGATAATATACATAAGCATCTGGATAAACAGGTTCTGATTAGGAACAGTCAACATGGATTTGTGCCCGGAAGGTCATGTTTGACTAATCTTCTTGAATTTTTTGAAGAGGTTACTAGGGTAATTGACGAGGGTAAAGCAGTGGATGTTGTCTATATGGACTTTAGTAATGCCCTTGACAAGGCTCCTCATGGAAGGTTGGTTAAGAAGGTTCAACTGTTATGTTATAAATGCAGGAGTAGCAAGATGGATTCAACAGTGGCTGAATGGGAGACGCCAGAGGGTAATGGTGGATGGCTGTTTGTCGGGTTAGAGGCAGGTGACTAGTGGGGTGCCTCAGGGATCTGTGTTGGGTCCTTTGTTGTTTGTCATGTACATCAATGATCTGGGTGAAGGTGTGGTAAATTGGATTAGTAAGTATGCAGATGATACCAAGATAGGGGGTGTTGTGGATAATGAAGAGGATTTCCAAAGTCTACAGAGTGATTTAGGCCATTAGCACGTTCAAATCAGCAACCCTCAAACGAACGCTTTCTTGAGTTCAAAAAGTTCCTAGGCAGTGTTTTAAAATGGCTCACCCCATCCTAATGATGAACTCAACATATTGTGGAGTCCTTTGAAGAATGGGCTGAAAGATGGCAGATGGAGTTTAATGCTGATAAATGTGAGGTGCTACACCTTGGCAGGACAAATCAAAATAGGACATACATGGTAAATGGTAGGGAATTGAAGAATGCAGTTGAACAGAGGGATCTGGGAATAACTGCATAGTTCCTTGAAGGTGGAATCTCATATAGATAGGGTGGTAAAGACAGCTTTTGGTATGCTAGCCTTTATAAATCAGAGCATTGGGTATAGAAGCTGGGATGTAATGTTAAAATTGTACAAGGCATTGGTGAGACCAAATCTGGAGTATGGTGTACAATTTTGGTCGCCCAATTATAGGAAGGATGTCAACAAAATAGAGAGAGTACAGACGAGATTTACTAGAATGTTGCCTGGGTTTCAACAACTAAGTTACAGAGAAAGGTTGAATAAGTTAGGTCTTTATTCTCTGGAGCGCAGAATGTTAAGGGGGGACTTGATAGAGGTCTTTAAAATGATGAGAGGGAAAGACAGTTGATGTGGACAAGCTTTTCCCTTTGAGAATAGGGAAGATTCAAACAAGAGGACATGACTTCAGAATTAAGGGACAGAAGTTTAGGGGTAATATGAGGGGGAACTTCTTTACTCAGAGAGTGGTAACGGTGTGGAATGAGCTTCCAGTGGAAGTGGTTAAGGCAGGTTCGTTGGTATCATTTAAAAATAAATTGGATAGGCATATGGATGAGTTATGGTATGAGTGCAGGCAGGTGGGACTAAGGGAAAAAAGTTGTTCGGCACGGACTTGTAGGGCCGAGATGGCCTGTTTCCGTGCTGTAATTGTTATATGGTTGTCAGAGATTGCGAAACAAAAGTGCATGAACGTTTGAACAAAGTTTTCAACCTATGAACAAAGTGCATAGGTGAAGAAAGGGAAATGGCTTTAATATAAATAGGGTCCTGAAAGTCTGAAGAAGGGTCTTGAGTTGAAACGTCACCTGTCCATGTTCTCCAAAGATGCTGCCTGACCTGCTGAGTTACAGCAGCACTTGGTGCCCTTTTGTTCTTTGTTTCTGAAAGAATTAATTAATGAAATATTACTCCGTTATTCTACTTGGTCCTATCATTGCAATAACATGATACAAACATGAAGCTGATGACTAATTATCTCAATTAAATCAAGAACAAATGGATGGATGGTTATGGAGAAGCAAAGCTAAAATTATAGATGTACCTGGATACAAGAACAATTCAGACAAAATAGACGGACATAGCATTCATAGAGTAAAATGGGTTTCACTGTTAACTTTCATTGAATACAGGTGCACAACCTTTTATCCGAAAGCCTTGGGACCAGACACTTTTCGTAATTCAGAATTTTTCAGCTTTAGGAATGGAAGATTTTTAGCGTAGATTTTAACGGCTGGCTCAGTGGTAGAGTGCTCGGCTCCTATCCGCAAGATCGCGAGTTTGCGCCTCGATCCTGGCAGTTACTCGATCGCGAGTTTGAGTCTTCAATGTAGTTTTTTCTTCCAGAATAGGAGAGAATAGGGAGGGTTAGGCTGGGATCATTCTCTACGAGATGATCTTAGTGCGGGAGACAAGTATAGGAGAGGTGTACTGACTGTGGGCAGAACTTTGGAAGTGATTGCCCACCTTTCTCAAAAGCCGCTGTGTCTCCCTGTCCCTCCAACTCCAGAGGAATCCGCTCCCCGATGGGCCGCTACGGCGACACGTGGCAGTTCGCCCACAGCCCGAGCTGCGCCACCCCAAGAACAAGACGTACCTTGCACACCATCAGCTTCTGCCCCTATGGGGAGCGTGTTCCTCTGGAGTTGGAGCGGGGCTGGGCTGGAGTTGCTGATCTGGGATCTCCGTGCTTGCAATGGGCCTGGGGGTCGGTGTCCCGATGAGGGGGAGCAGCTCGGGCTGTGGGCGAACTGCCACTTGTCGCTGTAGCGGCCCATCGGGGAGCGGTTTCTGGTAGTCCTGACGTCTCTCAGCTCCTGTCCAGGGGGGTGGCCGGAGACGTCAGGACCAACAGGAACCCGCTCCCCGATGCGCCGCTACAGCGACAAGTGGCAGTTCGCCCACAGCCTGAGCTGCGCCCCCTCAACCGCAACCCGGGTTCCTCTGGAGTTGGAGCGGGGCTGGGCTAGAGTTGCTGCTGGCTGTGAGTCTCTGGGATCTCCGTGCTTGCAGTCGGTGTCCCGTTGGTCCTGACGTCTCCGGCCACTCCCCTGGACTGGAGCTGAGACTGGGAACTGTACCGCCCTTGCCCCCTCCCTCTGCAACTGCAAATAACCCCACAGTTCCCAGTCTCAGCTCCTGTACAGGGGGGTGGCCGGAGACGTCACAGCCCGAGCTGCGCTGCCTCATCTGCAAGACCAAGACGTACCTTGCACACCATCAGCTTCTGTCCCTACGGGGAGCGTGTTCCTCTGGAGTTGGAACGGGGTTGGGCTGCTGCTGGCTGTGGGTCTCTGGGATCTCCGTGCTTGCAGTGGGCCTGGGGGTCGGTGTCCCGTTGGTCCTGACGTCTCCGGTGACTGGCATTGACCCGCTGGCATCCCCGACGTGAAGACAGTGCAAAGCCCCCTCGCAGGTGCAATGGGCGGGGAGCTGGAGAGGGGAGGGAAGGGGTCACACATATGGCCGGGAAGCAGAGGGGTGTAGGTGGGGTGAAACTGAAGGGAGCGACAATTTGCTTCTGCCTGCCCGCTGACTTTAAAAAGTTCCCACGCAAGAATCACGATACACTGTGTATCGTGAGTCTACCGTGGGAACTTTTTAACTCAGCTGGCAGGCAGCAGCAGATTGTCAATTATTAACCCTCCCGCGCAATATACCCTCACCTTCTCTTTTATGAATGGGGATTTAGTTCCCCTTTCTTCGAGGACCGACCGGAGGTTCCGCTGTCACCTCTGCGGGCCGCCCTCGGTGAACGTCTTCAAGGACCTTTCTTCAAGGACCGAACAAATGTCCGCTATTCGGAGCTTTTCGTTATTTGGAACTTCGGATAAAAGGTTGTGCACCTGTACTGACTTTTTAGTTTGAGATTAAAATGTCAGTATACTTTAGAAAGACTGAATATAAAATTAGGCATGTGGGTAGACTGTATCAGTGTTAATTTTTGACTTGAGGTGATGAATGATGTTGACCAAGAAGAAACTAGCCGAACTAGATTCGGTATAGGTTGAGATAACAGATAGTAAAGGACAAAATCAATGCAGTATTGATAGCATCATAAAAAGCAGCATAATATTTGGACAAGAAAAATGAATAAGTAAACCTGCAGCAAAAGCAATACATTAACAAGGCATGACTTAAATTAATTTTATCTGGGGAAATCGGTTAACTCATCTCAGGGATAAAGATGATGTACAAATGAAAACAAATATGAATATTCTCTTTGGAGATTTTGTATGTTTGGAATTCTCTAACTCAACTGTGGATGCTGAGTTAAGAAGTAGAATAGACAATATTTTGGACTTGAAGTTACAGGCAGATCAGCCATGAGCCATGATCAGCCATTTTACACAGAGAGTGGTGAATCTGTGGAATTCTCTGCCACAGAAGGTAGTTGAGGCCAGTTCATTGACTATATTTAAGAGGAGGTTAGATGTGGCCCTTGTGGCTAAAGGGATCGGGGGGTATGGAGAGAAGGCAGGGATGGGATACCGAGTTGGATGATCAGCCATGATCATATTGAATGGCGGTGCAGGGCCGAATGGCGTACTGCACCTATTTTCTATGTTTCTATGATTGTCTTGTATGATGGGGCTCGAGAAAATAAGTGATCATGGTGTATTTTCTATGCACGAGTAAAATGATGTCAAAATGTTTCTTGAGTATAAACCCAATTATGTTGCCACGAGGAATACATTGGACTAGGAAGATGGGCTAATTAGATGAAAAGATTTGTCTAGATGAATATGGACTGAAAAGATTTTTGGAAATATTTTAAAGATTTCAACCAACCGACATTCGATTAAGAAATTAAAAGCTCCTCAAGCAAGGTGATTCACCTATTGCAAAGGAGCTCGAAGATTGTGTTAGACTAAAGAAGCTTATGCTGCTTCAAGGTAATGTGGTATGCTTGAAGATAGATTTTTATCAAGCAGTAAAGCAGTGAAGATTACAAATTTGAAAATTGGAGTTGCTCATTAAAGGCATAAGTACTCATGGGGGGACATGAATATCAGAAAATCAAATTAGCAATGATGATGGTGATTGTCTGGAGTATATGACAGATGTTTTTTACTGACAAATGTCTTGATGAACCATCGAGGAAAACAGTTTTAGATTTAATGTTATGTAATGAGAAGGGGTTAATTTATAATTAGGTAGCTAAGGAGCTTGAGGAACAGTGATCACCATACAATCAGAGTTTATATTAAAATAAAGGTAGTGTTTTGATGAAAAGAGAAGGCTTATTATGAGGTAGACACAAAATGCTGGAATAACTTAGCGTGTCAGGCAGCATCTCTGGAGAGAAGGAATGAGTGATGTTTCGGGTCGAGACGCTTCTTCAGACTGATGTCAGGGGAGGGGGCGGGACAAAGAGAGAATGTAGTCGGAGACTGTGACTTGAGGGGGAACTGGGAAGGGGGAGGGGATGGAGAGAGAAAGCAAGGGCTATTTGCAGTTCAAGAAGTCAATGTCCATACCGCTAGGGTGTACACTACCCAAGCGAAATATGAGGTGCTCTTCCTCCAATTTGCGCTGGGCCTCACTCTGACAATGGAGGATGCCCAGGACAGAAAGGTCAGATTTGGAATGTGAGGGGGAATTGATGTGCTGAGCCACCAGGAGATAGGTAGGTTAAGACGGACTAAACGGAGGCTTAACGTACCTGATCTTAACTTAACTGATCTCCCGGTGGCTCAGTCCTGTCTACAGATGGGTCTCTACCCGAAACGTCACCCATTCCTTCTCTTCAGAGATGCTGCCTGACCCGCTGAGTTACTCCAGCATTTTGTGTCTACCCAGAATTTGGAGAATACCAGGTCAGCAAATGAAGATCAAGGAATTGATCGGGAATAGGAATATGGGAATCATCAGGCAAAAAAAATTAAAGTAGATTCTTTAGCTGGTGTAAGTCTCATAGCATACTGAGGCCAAATAAATTATGTTGGAAAATTATGAAATGGCAGAGAAATTTGAAATATTTTGTCTGCTTTCACAGAAGATGACACAAACTAACTGGAAATATTAAAGTAAATAAGAAGCTCAAGATGTTAGCTTGAGGTTTTACTGGAGAAATGAATACATTTTCAGGATCTGGTGAACTGCATCCTCTGGTTTTGAACAAGATTCCTATGGCATCAATGGACGCACAAGTAGTCAATTTTGAAAATTCTTTAGTTTCCAAAAGGATCCTATTGGTTAGAAAGTAGCAAGGTACTGATTGGGGATGATCAGCCATGATCACATTGAATGCCGGTGCTGGCTCGAAGGGCCGAATTGCCTACTCCTGCACCCATTGTCCATTGTCCAAATGTAACCCTACAATTTAAGAAAGTGGGAAAGGAGAAAGCTCAGAACTGCAGACAATTAGAAAATGCTGGACAGTCAAGAAATTGCAGATGCTAGAATCTTGAGTAAAACACAGTGGCGGAGGAACTCAGCAGTTCTGGCAGCATCTGTGGAGAGAGTGGACAGATGATGTTTCTGGTTATCCTTCTGACTGATAGAGTAGCAGGAAGAAAGTTGGAAAGGAGATGTGGGAGAGAAAGCTAGAAAGGCAATGTTGGGGTAGAAGTAAGTGATAAGTTGATACAGCTTGGTAAGTGAAAGGTGGGTAGAGGTGAGGAGAAATAATGATTGCCAGACATGTGGAGTAAATGACAAAGACGAAGTGAAAAGGAAGCTAAAGGTTGTCAGATGCAGAAAGAAGAGGAGTGAAATGTAAAGATTACACCAAAATTGGTGGGATTGAGATTGGCACGGTAGGCTGTCGAAATATAGAGTGAGATATAGTTGATATCAGCTATAGCGAGATATCAGCTACATAAATGGGTGGAGAAATAGCAGTTGGAGTTTAATACGAGCACGTGAGGGTTGTTGCACTTTGGAACAACAAATGCAAGTGAAAGGTATACAGCTAATATCAAGACCTTTAACAGCATAGATGTACAATGGAATCTGGGGGTCCATGTCTGTACCTCGTCCCTGAAGCAGAAGAAGATAGAGTGGGAAAGAAGGCATATGGTATGCTTGCATTCAATGTTCGAGGCATTGATATCGGCAGGGTTTGGTGTGGTAATTTCTTGTCCTTCAGAGGACATGATCCTTCAATCTAAGCGCTGCAGTGTAGAAACATAGAAAAATAGGTGCAGGAGTAGGCCATTCGGCCCTTCGAGCCTGCACCGCCATTCGATATGATCATGGCTGATATATAGATTCAACTTCTCTGTACTCTAAATCTGACAATATTGTAGGTCACTATAGCAGCTAAAATGGGAAATTAGATTTTGAGCTCATGTTCTTTGTTTTCCCATTTTAGTAACTATTGCATTTGACTTATTTGCCAGTGTTTTTTTAATCTGGCCTGTTTTTCAAATACTTGTCTTTTATCATTTGCGAACAGATTTGAAACATCTCTTTTTTTAAATCATTATCAACATGTGGTGATGAAAAATGTAATGGATTATCCCATTGTGTTGCTATTTTTGTTTAACCTACAGGATTTTGTCTTGTAGGTGGCGAGTTTCACTGCACAGAAGATCACAGGTATTCTGTCCTTGCAGCACCTCCTAACAGTCCCACTGGCTTGTCCTCCCATCAACACCCTCTTACAGCGCCAAAGTCTCCTGAAGTTGCAAACGAGTCAGCAGTTACTATTCAACAGCATGGACACCCAACTTCTACAACCCCATGTACTGTGCCACATAGCACTGTAACCTCCACAAATTCAAATAGGAAACAACCTGTGGCATCTGGTATTCTACAAGTTCTGCCTTATGTACACAAGACCTCTGCAGTTGCCCTGACTAATAATCTATCTCCAGATGTGTCCTTGATTTCAAAAAACTCTGTTGCTGCTTCTACAGGTGTGCTTGTGACCCCAGTGCCTCCAAGTGCTAACACTCATATTGCAAACAATGGGTTATTCCCAAAGACTACAGCTGGAGCCCCTATTTGCACCAGTCATTACAATGGAGCTTGTCCAGTAACAACAACACCAAATCCAGCTACATCGGGCAGTGGAATCTGCAGGTTAGTATTTCTTTTCCAAATTGTTTCATAAAATGATAAGCTGGCTGGAGATTGCAGTGAACATCCGTTTGGAACAGTTATCGACAACACCAGAACTGTGCATGTTTGAAACTCCAAAAAGAACCGTAGATGCTGGAAATCTAAAATATAGCCACAAAATGATGGAAACACTCAGTGGATCAGGCAGCACCCGTGGGCAGAGAAATGTTAATTTTTAGGCACGAGACATTTGGCGGACCTGAAGCTTAAACTCTATTTCTTTTTCCACAGGAGCTTCATGACCAGTCGAATTTTCTGTTCATTTCAGTGTGAATGTCTTGCCCATTCCTCTGAAAATAGAACTCAATGGGGATAGTTTTATTTTTAGTCTTGTTGAAATCCCTGTCTCAATTTTAAATCTTTGCAGTGCATATCTCCTGATAACTATGGATTGTCCAGTTTGTAGAGAGTGTTTTGATCTCTGCACATCCATAAATCACGAGTGAGTAGACTGCCCATGATTAAAGCATCTTGGTTCGAGGCCCAATTAAGCACCATACTCATCACAATCCTTAGTTATGCCATCTTCCTGTTTATTTGGGATTTTTTGTTACAATGCCAGCATTGACCTTTTTTGTAATTTCAGATCTGTGATTCAGATTTGATTTGTGCTAAAGTTCAGAAGAGGGACAATCATGTAAAGAACAAGATATTGAATTTCCCTTGTATTTTCAAGATTTACATTAAATATTCCTCATAAAATTGAAACTCTCTGCACATATGACATAGAAAAGTGCAGCACAGGCTTAAGCCCTTCTGCCCACAATGTTTGTGCTGAACATGATGCCAAAATGAACTAATCTTGGATTCGATACTTTCCATTCCCTGCATATCCATGTGCCTATCTAAAAGCCTCTTAAATGCCACTGTCATATCTGCCTCCATCACCACCCCTGGCAGCACGTTCCCATTCACTCATCACTCTCTGTGTAATAAAAAAAATATTGCTCTGCACATCTTTAAACATTGCACCACTCACCTTAAATCTGTCCCCTCTAGTCTTTGATATCTCCACCCTGGTAAAAAGGTTCTGACTGTCTATCCCATCTATGCAGCTCACAATTTTACATACTTCTATCAGGTCTCCCCTCAACCTCTGGCATTCCAGAGAAACCAATCTACGTAAATCCAGGCAGCATTGTGGTAAACCTCTGCACCTTCTTCGAAGCCTCTGCATCCTTCTTGTAATGGGGCAACCAAAATTGCATGTCATGCTCCAAATGGGGCCTAATAAAACAATTATAAAGCTGCACCATAACTTCCTGACACTGGGGCTCAATGCCCCAACCAATGAAGGCAAACATACCATATGCCACCTTGACCACTCTTTCTACTTGTTGGTACTTTCAGGGACTTAGATCTCAAGTTTCCTCTGAACATTCATGCTTTTAAGGGTCTCGCTATTAACTGTATATATTTACAATATTGATATTGTCTGCAAACTTACTAACAAATCCACCTACATTTATGTCCAAGTCATTTTTTTTAAGTTTTACACGCACACACACATAAATTACAATTGCATGAACATTAAAACATGTTTGCCGTGCTGCTGATCACTTCGCAATTTGGTTTTGGTTATAGTTTTCTATGGCCTGTATTGGTCTGGTCCTCTAGTTAAACCTCTCTACTGTGTGCTACCACCTGATCTTATTGATCCATTTTCGCAAAACATATTGCAACTCATTGGTTCCTTCCTGTGTGGGGCTAGTGATGCCAGCTAGTTTTAAGAACAATTATTCCTTGGGTAATAAACTGCTTCATTGTGGCTTAAGTGTAAATTAGGTTAGGAAAAAAAATCACTTGGTATGGATAAACATTTTTATTTTATTTATTTTGCTGCATTAGTTCTCCAAATATTTCTTCAATTAATTGACAAATCAAAGTGGTTTACTAACTGACTTTGTGGGGCCGGGTAATAAATTATCTGGGAATGTAGCTTTATTTAGTAATTGAATGACAATAACACTTTTGGCATTTTTTTCCATTTGATTAATTTAATTCATTCATTTATATTTGCTAACAATCTTCTTATTACCTAAACCGCTAATGAATCTTAATCTAATCCAGTACCACAATTTGATGTGAAAGTCAAACAAATTTGAAATTTGAATGGTAAATTTAAAGAAAGTTGATAAGACTGAATAGGTGAAACAGAATCTATGGAAGAAGAAAGAGTTGATGTTTCAGGTCTTAGACCTTTCATTCGAATTGGGAATTGAAAAGGTAAGAATGGTAGTTTGTAGTTGGTGGTGGAGAGGATTGATATGAATAAAGGAGATATATTTCACAGGTTGACTTCAGGGTTGCCACAAGTTTTCTGTTGTATTGATTAGCTATGGTGCTTTGTTTGACTGTTATTTGCTGCTCAATCCGGGGTTGTGGGTTCTGCTTAAAAGGTCAAGCTTAACTAATGGAAAATGGAAAACTGATCCAATATCAGAGATAGATAACATAAAGCAGAAATGGCTAGTTCTGCTACAGAGAAAGCAAGTTATCCAAATATAGGGAATTTGATATTGAATGTGGATAGTTGTAATGTCTCCAGTTAGATGATGAGGTGTTGTTCCTCAAGCACGTGTTGGCTCTTATCATAACACGGCTCACTGGGAACCTGTAGTCTTGTAATAGATGTTTGCAGCTCTCATTTTTCCTTCGATGGAGGTGAAGGATCCAGAAAGAGGAGGGCATCTAAGATGGACTATGTGATACTGAGAGCAGGGTGCAAATTGCAGGCAGAAGTAATGACATTTTCAAGTGTTTTATGTCATGAAGCTGTATCAATGCAGTAATTTATTGATGTTACAGGAGAAGAGTTGAAGCGGCCAAAGAGATTTAAACAGAGATTGCACCACATATCCCACAAAAAAAACAAGCAAAGCTTGGGCCCGTGTGAACTGGAGAAAGTGAAAGGAGTTAGAAGAGCACTCTCAATGCAGGGATAAGTTCAATAGCTGAATGGGTATGTTGGTAGAGGGAAATTGGTTGAGTTTCTGTTCAAGGAAGAATGGGGGGGGGGGGGGGGGGGTCCCTCCATCTATCCTCATGGGATGATGCAGAGAGGTGTAGAGCACCCAATAGAAATCAAAATGAGTCACTTTTATTGAGTATGCTTGGCGAGCTCAGTTGTATTTTTTTAATCTTGAAACTTAGTTTGTTGCCTCTCTAGGGACCAGTCATGCAAGAGTCGTTTGTGCACAAATGAAACTGCCTATAGTCCTACACGGAATCACAATGCAGATGAAAGTCTGGAAGAAGACGACAGCTGCTCAGAGCACAGCTCATGCACATCTCACTCTGCCAATCAAAAAGAAGGAAAATACTGTGATTGTTGCTATTGTGAATTCTTTGGTCATGGACCGGTGAGTGCAATCCAGTTAGGAAGTTAACATAGAACATTACAGCACAAGAACAGGCCCATCGGCCCACAATGTGCTGAACATGATGCCAAGATCATCACTTCTCTACCTGCACATTACCCATATCCCTTGATTCCCTGCATATCCATAAGCCCCATAAAATCTTTTAACTGCCCCTAACATATTTGCTTCAATCACCACGCCCAGCAATGTGTTTCAGGCACTCACCACCCACTGTGTGGAAAATATTTGCCCCGCTCATCTCCTTTTAACTTTGCCCCTCTCAACTTAAAGCTCTGCCCTCGATCTTTTTAATTTTTTTTCATCCTGGGAAAAAGATTCTGACAATCTACCATATCTCTGCCTCTCATAATATTAAATACTTCTATCAGGTCTACCTGTAACCTCCAGCGTTCTTGCAAAAACAATCCAAGTCTGTTCAATTTCTCCCTGAAGCTAATACTCCCCCAATCCAGGCATAATTCTGGTAAACCTCCTCTGTACCCTTTCCAAAGCTTCCACTTCCTTCGTGTAATGGGGCGACCAGAATTGCACACAATACTCCAAATGTGGCCTAACCAAAGTCCTATAAAGTTGCATCATGACTTTATAAAATTGTTCAGACAAAACTAGACAGATCATTTTCTTATAGGGATTGGCTGTTAGGAAAATTTCATCGAGAACACTATGGCAATTTATGGAGTGTGAAGCATTATAGAGATATGTGAAGGACAATTATAATTTTTACATCTACCTTTTCATTTGGATGAGTTGGTTCACAAGATTGCAGTAACTGGCTAGATATTGAATATTGAATGAATTTAAAGCAAAATATTTTTTTGTTCACTCCACAAGTCTCGGGATTGATGTAATGACTTCATTTAATTGTTAAAACTAGGTTTTTCATCAACCCATTCTTCCAAATCTGTTTGTAATGAGGATCCACTGAGTCCCAAACTACTGAATTACTCCTCAGAAAAGAATATTTTGGAACCTTGAATCCAATTCCCTTTTGCGTGCTCTGCGACAAAGATCATTCATACATGCTTAAAGTTAAGGTTGATAACATCAAAATTATTTACTGAAAGAGGAAAGATAATACATAATGTTAATATTGAAGATTGCTAAGGTTCAGTAAATTGATGCTCTTAGTCTCAACAATGCATGTCAAAATAACATCACAGTTAGCATTGTTCAAAGTGTTAGCAGACTTGATGGGCCAAATGCCCTAATTCTACTCCAATGTCTTATGTTATTAATTTCTTGAGACATATGCAAATAATTAATTTTACAATTCTATTCAAGCCTCCTGCAGCTCCAACAAGTAGGAACTACACTGAAATCCGGGAGAAGCTGCGGACACGGCTAACAAAACGCAAAGAGGAGCTCCCACAAAAATCAAGCAATGGGTCAATCCGGGAACCACCTGTGGATGAAAGGAATGTTGAAGACCTGTTAAACTACATCAACAGCTCAGAGCAGAAACCAGCCAACAGTAGCAAAGCAGCCAAAAGAGCACGGCACAAGCAGAAAAAAGTACGTTTTGTGACTAAATAAGAGGAGCTTGGGAAAGGGAGATTTGTTTGTCAGATGCCTAGAATAATCCGGTTTGTTTGTTCTCTGGAATGCTTTAATTGTTAAGAACACTTGGGCGACAAGGTTGCATCAGCTACATCACTAATTTGTAACATGAACTGATTTGTGTTGTTTGAAGTACATTCCATATGTACTTGAGAGTTATCAGCACTGATAACTGCTGATAAACTGCTGTCTTTGAGTTATTCCCCCATCTGCAACTTGTATTTGATTTAGGGGATCCCTTGGATAGGAAACAATAGAGAACTTTGCTGTCTTTCAGTCAACTTGATTACATGACTGAGTTGTAGTCAGGACTGCAGAAACAAGGAACTGCAGATGCTGGTTTACAAAAAAGACATGGTGCTGGTGTAACTCAGCAGGACAGGCAGAATCTGAAGAGGGTCTGAACCTGAAACGTCACTTATCCATGTTCCCCAGAAATACTGCCCAACCTGCTGAGTTACACCAGCACTTTGTCCTTTTTTTTAGTAGTCAGGCCTTAGTTATTTGAGCCAGCATTACTATTGCTGAATTTTAGCTATTAACCTTGTCTTCAGATTCAGATTATTTAATGACCACACAGTCAAGCTGGTGAAATTCAGGTTCAGTACAGGATGTTACCAAATAGGCTGATTCCCGTCAAACATAACATAAAACACAACAACATACAGTATACAGTACATGCACGAGGCTATGTGATGTTGTCATAGAGTGTTCAGAATTCGAATTGCATGTGGATAGAAACTGTTTTTAAATCATGATGTTTTGGCGGGCAGTGAGCTGTAGCACCATCCTGACGGCAGCAGGTGGAAGATGTGAGCTGGGTGGGAGGGATCAGAAATGATTTTCTTCACCCTTGACACGGACCGTTTGAGATTGAGTGATTCTATTGATGGGAGGGGAGTGCTGATGTTTTTGGATGCTTTGTTGACAATGCGCTGTAGTTTATTACGGGAGTGAGTGTCTAAACTGCTGTACCAGACTGTTATTGATGAAGTGAGCATGCTTTGGATGATGGCTGTGTAAAATCGGATTAGGAGATGTTTCCTCACTCTGAACTTCTTGAGCTGGCGGAGAAAGAAAAGAATTAAGAATTAAGAATGCTTAATTAAAATCGTGTTTTTCAAACATCAAATTATTTCATTTTAATATGCAATTGACATCAGAGGTATGAGAAAAATATAAAGGTAGTATTGTTAGCTATAAAAGTATTTTCTTTATTGCATGGTTGATGTTTCAGTGAGCTAAGTTTTTTAATTGTAAATTGATACTCATGTCACTTATATATAGTAAGTGTTGATATTTTAATTTTGTCAGAAGGTAGCTTCATTATTGGAATCATTTCCATGTTTAAATATTTTCCAAACCAATTAATATGTTTTTGCAAACAAAATAAAATGTATTTTTCTCTTTCTCAGCCCTCAATGCAATGCAATCTCTGCCTCAAATCTAACCCTATCCTATGGACAGTGCCCTCCATTATGTTTGAGACAAAGACCCACCATTTATTTATTTGCATCTGTATTCCACAATTTGAGATTTGTATTAGAACAAAATCACATGTGGTTAAAGTGCACATTGTTTGATTTTATTAAAGGATAGTTGTATACATTTTGGTTTCACCATGTAGAAATTACAGCTGTGTTTATACATAGCCCCCCCTTCCCCCTCCTTTCATGGCACCATAATGTTTGGCACACATGGCTCTACAGGTGTTTGTAATTGCTCAGGTGTGTTTAATTGCCTCCTTAATGCAGGTATAAGAGAGCTCTCAGCACCTAGTCTTTCCTCCAGTCTTTCCATCACTTTGGAAATTTTTATTGCTGTTTATCAACATGAGGACCAAAATTGTGCCAATGAAAGTCAAAGAAACCATTATGAGACTGAGGAACACGAATAAAACTGTTAGAGACATCAGTCAAACCTTAGGCTTACCAAAATCAACTGTTTGGAACATCATTCAGAAGAAAGAGAGCGCTGGTGAGCTTACCAATTGCAAAGGGACTGGCAGGCCAAGGAAGACCTCCACAGCTGATGACAGAAGAATTCTCTCTATAATAAAGGAAAATCCCCAAACATCTGTCTGACAGATCAGAAACACTCTTCAGGAGTCAGGTGTGGATTTGTCAATGACCACTGTCCGCAGTAGACTTCATGAACAGAAATACAGAGGCTACACTGCAAGATGCAAACCACTGGTTCGCTGCAAAAATAGGATGGCCAGGTTAGTTTGCCAAGAAGTACTTAAACGAGCAACCACAGTTCTGGAAAAAGGTCTTGTGGATAGATGAGACTAAGATTAACATAGCAGAGTGATGGCAAGAGCAAAGTATGGAGGAGAGAAGGAACTGCCCAAGATCCAAAGCATACCATCTCATCTGTGAAACACGGTGGTGGAGGTGAAATGGCATGGGCATGTATGGCTGCTGAAGGCACCGGCTCGCTTATCTTCATTGATGATACAACTGCTGATGGTAGTAGCATAATGAATTCTGAAGTGTATAGACACATCCTATCTGTTCAAGTTCAAACAAATGCCTCAAAACCCATTGGCCGGCGGTTCATTCTACAGCAAGACAATGATCCCAAACATACTGCTAAAGTAACAAAGGAGTTTTACAAAGCTAAAAAATGGTCAATTCGTGAGTGGCCAAGTCAATCACCCGATCTGAACCCAATTGAGCATGCATTTTATATGCTGAAGAGAAAGCTGAAGGGGACTAGCCCCCAAAACAAGCACCCATAAGCTAAAGATGGCTGCAATACAGGCCTGGCAGAGCATCACCAGAGAAGACACCCAGCAACTGGTGATGTCCATGAATCGCAGACTTCAAGCAGTCATTGCATGCAAAGGATATACATCAAAATACTAAACATGACTACTTTGATTTACATGACATTGCTATGTACCAAACATTACGGAGCCCTGAAATGGGGGGGACTATGTATAAACACTGCTGTAATTTATACATGGTGAAACCAAAATATATGAAAATGGCCTTTATTAAAATCTGACTATGTGCACTTTAACCACATGTGTTTTTTTAATATTACAAATCTCAAATTGCTTGTACAGAGTTTGCCCGTTACCTGCGTGGGTTTTCTCCGAGACCGTTGGTTTCCACCCACTTTCAAGACGTACAGGTTTGTAGGTTAACTGGCTTGGTAGAAATGTGAAATTGTCCCGAGTGTGTGTAGGATAGTGTTAGAGTGCGGAGATCATTGGCCAGTGCGCACTCTGTGGGCCAAAGGGCCTGTTTCCGTGCTGTATCGCTACACTAAACTAAACTAGAACTAATGTCCTTTTGTGCTGCTGATATAGTACACATTTAACTTCACTGCTCCATATTTTTGTGCTGCAGCAGGAGAAAGCCCGTTCTGAAGTTTACGATCAAAGGCCAGAGAAGACGTGCTCATCTTCAATGCGTATTCAAGACCTGGAGAAGGTTTCTGTGATAAATCAACATATACACGAGGATATAGAAGAGAAAGTCCTGATATTCAATCAACATGTTCAGGATGATATAGATGAGAAAGTTTCAAAACTGAACCAGCATTTTCAGGATGATATAGAAGAAAAACTTAATCAGCAAGAGCTATGGCACCAAGTGGAGTTGCAGCGAGTAAGTAGCATCTTGACTAGCAGGTTGGAGCAGCTTAAAGACAGAATTAGAGATTCCATCAAAGCAAACTTCAATGTAAGTGATTTGCCCAGAGATGATTTTGCAGAGTTGCCACCTATAGGAAAAGGCTTTCTAATAGACAGTAATGGCACCATGGACAAAGAAGAATCAAAAATAATAGACCACCAGAAACTTAATTTGAACTTATCATTAACAACAACACCAGGGATTTTGCAGAACCATTTGCTGGCTGGAAATAAGCACACAGTTGTCACAAATCAAGAGCATATTAGTCCTAATATGTTTGTACTAGAAAATTCATTAGGGAAGAAATCACGAGGCAATACTGCATTATCTTCAAAGGCGGAAAATACTGCAACATCTCGACTGGAGGATGTCGGTTCAGCGGTGCTGAATAAATCATCTTCAGAGTTGAAAGTGATAGAACAAGTCTCAAAAAGTGGGAAGCAGCCAAGGCAACCCAAGCAACATATTTCAGAGGTGACCAAAGGCAAATCGGTGCTTTCAAGGAAAGAGCAGGAGCACCCTCCAGTTTCAAAACTGCAGGGTTCCAAGCAGGCTACGGCTAAACATAAGACAAACCAGAACCATGATGGCAAGTCAGCAGATTCTGTGAAGGCGATTGCCAAATGTGAAGAGCCCCGGCAAGGCAAATGGAAGGGAGTCTGTGTTCTTGGCAACTCTGAAACTGCTGAGGTCAGGAAATACAATTCTAAAAACTCAAACTCCGAAAAGATGGAAGGCCCTGAAATTAAGGGAGTTAAAGAGGAGCAGCATATGTTATCTGAAATGTCTCAGTCAAAGGGCAAGAATAGGAAAGTCAAAAAGAAGAAACATGACAAGACCAACAACACTGTTGGTAAGTTTTGTTGATATACATTTTGGTTCATGTTCAGCCCTGAAAGAGCTTTGTGACTGACAGAGAAAATAGGTATTTAGAAAACTTCTGAAAGCGGTGGGGCTTGGGATGCCGCGTAATGACACTTCCCTGTTATCATTTAGATTAGGTAAAAAAAGAACTTTTTAGTGGAAGTAGTGAACATTAATAACTGACCAAAAGTTGGCATGTGTCAGGCACAGGAGTATATCTTCAAAATGGGCCAAATTACGACACATCCCCTGCATTTTACCAAGATCAGTGGGAGTACAGATGCTTAGAAACTGGTGTACTAATTGTCAGGTGTCAGCCAAAGGTTAGAATGGAAAGCATTAAAGATTGTTATCCTGATTTGGAGCTGAAAATCTAGAACTCTTCACAAAAGGAGGAATCACTAGGTCTCCTATTCTTGAACTTTTAGAATTGTCCTCTGTTAGTTGGCACCTACTCCTGCGCTAGTGGAAACAAGATTTACGTTTTTTTAAGTAACTCCTTGCTGAAGTGTAATGTATTTGGAAATTATTTTTTTTGTTAACCTGAATTTCTTAGAATTTCAAGTTGCCTTGGCAGATGTAATGAAAAGGCTTTTATTCACTTATGGGACATAGGTAGCCATCACACCAGAGACTGTTTGTTGATTTAACAAAATAGCATAATTTTATACTTTAATGTAAACTGCTGCAGCTTCTGATCACTTGAATGAGTAATGGCACAGGGATCATGATTGAGAAAATTGAGGTTCCATTGTTAGTAACAAAGATTCACGCCAGTTCTATGGGCAGGTGGAATAGGTGTTTAATTAAATTCCTTTGTGCTCAAACAATATGATGCTGAGCTTATGTGCCATGAAATATTAGCTTGCTTATTCCTCAACCACTGACAACTACCCATTTAAGCTGATCCAACATTAATTCCATTATTTAATTCTCCCAATGTTTTCATCAACCACTACACCCCCCCCCCCCCCCCTCCAATTTTTACCATGCACCTACAAACCAAGCACAATTTAAAGTAGCCAACAAACTTACCTACACCTTGAGATGTGGGAAAGCCACAGCAATAGGAGAAACCCACACATTTACAGAGAAAATGTGCTACCTCTACAGACAGCACCTGTGCTCAGACCTGAACTCTTTGACACTGAGGCAGCCACCTCGACTTGGACCATCTCCGACATCTCCCTACCGTTTTTATCTCACCGTCTCCATCACAGGAGATAGTCTATCGACTGACATCTATTATAAACCTACTGACTCACACAGCTATCTAGACTACACTTCTTCGCACCTTGCCTCCTGCAAAGACTATCCGCTACTCCCAATTCCTCCGTCTACGTGGCATCTGCCCCGAAGATGAGGTGTTCCATACCAGGACATCTGAAATGTCCTCATTCTTTAGGGAAGGTGGTTTCCCTCTTCCATCATAGATGAGGCTCTCACTAGAATCTCCTCAATATCCCGCAGATCCGCTCATGCTCCCCCTCCCACCAGTCGCACACAGTGCCCCTGGTCCTCGCCTTTCACCCTATCAGCCGTCGCGTATAGCACATAATTCTCCCAACATTTTTACCACCTCCAACCACACCCACCACTAGCCACATCTTCCCATCTCCACCCCTTTCCACAGAGACTGCTCCCTCCACAATTCCCTGGTTAACTCGTCCCTTCCCACCCAAACTAGCACCTCCCCAGGTACTTTCCCCTGCAGCCGCAGGAGATACAACACCTGTCCCTACACCTCCTTCCTCGACTCTGTCCAAGGACCCCGAACGTCTTTTCAGGTGAAGCAGAGGTTCACTTGCACCTCCTCCAACCTCATCTATTGTATCTGCTGTTCCAGATGTGGACTCCTATATATCGGCGAGACCAAGCACGAGCTCGGCAGACGTTTAGCTGAACATCTCTGCTCAGTCTGCCTAAACCTATCTGATCTCCCGGTAGCCAAACACTTTAACTCCCCTTCCTCCCACATTGACCATTCTGTCCTGGGCCTCTTCCATTGCCAGAGTGAGGCCCAGCGCAAATTAGAGGAACAGCACCTCATATTTCGCTATTGAATTCTTGCTTTCAATCTCTCTCCATACCTCCCCTTCCCAGTTCTCCCACCAATCTAACTGTCCCGATTACATTTTATCTCTGTTTGCTTTGTTGTCACCTCCCCCTAGCTAACAATAATTTATTCTACATTTTTCATGATCTACATCCCCTTTTAATGTCTTGTTCTCACACCTTACACTTCTTTATCTCTGTGTCTCCCTCTTTCCTGACTTTCAGTCTGAAGAACCGTCTCGACCCGAGACGTCACCCATTCCTTCTATCCAGAGATACTGCCTGTCCCACTGAGTTACTCCTGCATTTTGAGTCTAACCTTGACCACTGCTGCCAAAGATATTTGCATAACTAACTGTACTAATTGGCAAGTAGAATCTTGCAGACTATATAATCGTGAATTTGTGTTGGAATGGGTCAAGCTCCAGCCTGCTTCTGAAGGTGAAAAGTACCAGGAAATAATCAACGAAGCATGTTGGTAGAGCATATTGTTGTAATTTTTCTGTGAAATAATGTAATATTTTTTTTCTGCTCTTCTAATAACAACCCCAGTGCAGAGAGCTGATGAATGTGCCGAAAAGCAAGAAGGTGTTCGGACAAGACCTAAACAAAATGGTAAGGAAGCACCAGTAAAATGAAATGCTTAATATTTTGGCTCCTTTTGGTTTTATATTTTAAAGCTCAAACCAGTACTTTGATGACTAAGTTGGTGTTCTTTTTTTTAAACATAACTTGGATTGCCAAATTTTCATAACAGATTTTCATACCGGATGCACTTTCATAACTATAAATGAAAATTATTAAAACAGTGCAAATGCTGGAAATCTGAAATAAAAATAAAAATGTTGGTGCATGCAGCAGGTCAGAGCAAGTGAGGGGGAGCCGAGTAGAATAAAGGGAACATCTCTGATTAGGTAAGACCAAATGTGGCAGTTGGAAGCACATACTCTTTGTCTATGTTAGATGTTGTCATTTGTGGGTCAGGCTGTACTAACGAGAGGAAAACTGAGCCCAAATCATAAATGGATGACTGGCAAAAATGGCCAGTTCTGAAATGAATGGAAAAAAGCACGTTACCTAAAGCTGGAAAACATGTTTAGAGTTCAGAAAACTGCAGCACCTCTGCATAGAGGTTACATTGGGGCTTGTTGTAACCATGCAGAGGTCACAAACATATAGCTCAGACATGGGGGAGGAGAATAAAAGTGGCAAAAACCGGAAGCTCGGGGTCGTTGCAGTGGACCACAATGCAGAGGAGACCAAATATTGAATATCACTTAACGTTCATATTGTGAACATTTACAACTGTGTCAGAGCTATGCAAGAAGTCTATTTGTAACCACTAACGATTGCCTGTGGTGTTTGTATTCTATTCTAAACTGATCTTCAAATTCAAATGACTGAATTGCTTTAATTTTAAATATTGTGTGTTAAATTGAAGATAGTCGATTCTATGTTATTATGCAGAAATTCGTCATTTGAGCTTTGCATCCTTACTGAGCAGCTCTTTTCATTTCTCAGATGATGTATTTCTTCCCAAAGACATTGATTTAGAAAATGTGGAGATGGATGAAACGGACCGTGAGGTGGAACATTTTAAGAGGCAAGTAAAAAGAGAACCTAATTGGCATGAGTTTCAACAGCGATTCGGATAGGCAGTCTTCTTCAACGTGTGAAAAGGAGACAATTCATATTAGCAGAAGTTTTCAGTTATACTGACATTTCTTTATTTTCTGTCAACAATGACACAAATAACTAACAATAAAATGACTTTGGAGTGCATTCCCATGTTTATCTCTTTTCATACTCCTGCTTTTTCAATGCGAAAGCTATTGCATCTCTTGTTTATGCTTTGAGTGCTCCCTCTTGTGCTCAAGCCTTGCATTACTCATTTCTCGATTGTCACTTGCTATCTTGAATTTTTTAATCCATTTTTAGTTTACTTTTAATTTTCTGGTGTTTTCTTCCCTCGATAGATCTCATCAATTTTACCCACTCATTGCTGCTATTTCTTACCGGTATATTCTCTCCCTTATTAGTTTTGCTCTTCCTTGACCTTGCCTTTCAGTTCTTGTATGCCCTGGTCCCAGGTTCACTCACTTGCATTGTTCATCAATCCTAGCAGGCAGGATTGAGCTGATGGCTGGCCAGCAGTTGTACATAGAACTGTTGGATAACTGGGTATTAGCATCAACATGATCTTCCTGCCATTATGTCACATCAAAGCCAGCTATCAGTGCATTGCACCCAAAACCCGCCACCAAGTCCAAGGGCTTCTCCAGATGGCCTCAAGCTGAGTGGTCAGTTGTGCAGTATCAGGCCCCTTTACTTCATGTCGCTTGTCTAATGTGATTCTATTAATTTGAATAGAGTTGCTGACCTGGAAGAAAATAGTAAGTGGTTTACTTAGATTGTTTTAAATTGTATGAGGTAAGTGTATTTTTAAATAAATGTGTGTAACATGTTAGTTTTTTTTAATTAAGCAGAGACATATTGGATACAATTATAAAGACCATCAAGGGTGATCTGAGATCAGGGTGATAGGATAGCAATTTGATGCCTGGTTGTTCCTGGCTGAATGCACTGCTCTGGTCTGGCTGGAGCCACGTGACCTTTCGGATGGTTTGGATAAGAGAATAGTATTTGTGCTGACCTGAATCATTTGCCAGATCAAACATTATTATCAAACATCTTTATTAACATTTCTAAGTAGATAAAAGCATAAACATTTCAAACATAAATAGAAATGAAGAATGATCACCATTGTATTCATCCTAAATACCATGTTAGCATTTTGTTACTCATCTTCATAATTGACATTTTCTTTTGTAGTTATTTTTGCTGAAAACAACAAAACTCTACTTTTTATTTCATTTGCAACGAATAGCATTTTGTTTTGTAGAATACAGCAGGTGAGTTATTTTTTTGTGTGGATATTTAATTCGTATAGCAAAGCAGGAATAACAATGTCGTTGGTATGTTTTTTCGTTCGATTTTGCTCTGACACATTTATTTTATTTTCACTTGTAGGTTTTGCCTTGACTCTGCAAAACAGACAAGGCCAAAGGTGTCTGTAAACTGGTCTAACTTTAGTCTGAAAAAGGGTCCAAATACAGCTAATTGAAGAGGGCACCCAGCTCTTGCCTAACAGAAACTGGAAATGCCCTGCGGTTATCATTCCTTGCTGCGATGGATATCAGCCTGCTCTCACAGCTTAAGCCAATTTGCTGTGATGTATGAACAACTTGCTGTGATGTCATCCACAACCAGTGCCTTAGCCAGAAGAAGTGCACGTCTCTAAGTGGGTGGCTTAATTGTTTCTTGGGTTTGTTTCTTGTGCTTTATGGTCATTGTGAGAAATGTTGTCGATAAGTGTTGACACCAGTGAAGCAAATGGGAGTTCCAGTAGAAATCAATATGGGAATTGTAAAGTTCCAAAGTTTGCAAAATGTTTTTTGGGCAGTCAAGTCAGATAAAATGTGGAATAGGATAGTTGTTTGGTCGTTAAAGTGACAGTAAGGCAGGGCAGTCACATTTCATGCTACTTGAGGATTGTCTCTTGTGCAATGATCTGTAAATGGAACTGATTTTTAGGAAAACGTCTTGGTCTTAAATCTAAATAAAATCTGTCAGCATAAAAATCAAATAATATTTAACATCTTGGATTTTGCACCAATTGGGTGTAGCTTTAATTAGCCCCTTTGGCAAGATGTGTATAGTAATTGCTGTCCTAAGAATGTCTCATGAGAACTGGAGTAAAGGTGAATATTATCAATAGTCATCTCTGGGAACACAATTCAGTGATAAGAGCAAAGACTACATTTGAAATGTAACAATGCTATAGTGTGTTTTGTCAACTGGGAAGGTAGATCATGTGCCTTTTGATTGTCCATTTCTCTTCCCAGTTCTAATTCTGAGACCTTTGAACGTACATTTATAGAATCAGAAAAATAAATTGAGGCGATTACTTTCAAAACTGACACCCAGGTTAGTGCAGCCCGTTTTCCTTAATAGGTATGTAAATAAGCTGTGTATTTGGAAGCTGTTGAAACAGTGTAGAGGGAATGGTGAAATTGCCAATACCATTTAAAATCGGCTTTGAAAAATGCTCTGATTTTTGTAGCTCTTAAATTAGCTAGCTAAATTTTTTGACAGCATTAGACCCAAGCAATGCTATATAGAAACAATGACGAGGCTAATAGCACAGCAATTAATTGTGTGCAGGCAACTGCATTGGTGCTTATTTTACACACTACCAGGTAGTGACAATCTGCCCATTACAGGAGGTGCTGCGCTGTAATGGAAGTCTTACATCAGCATTTTTGATCGTGCTTTCTCTCTTCTCAATTACATCATCAATCTCAGAAGTGCACAGTTCCCTATCTTAACAATAGCTTTTTTAAAGCTGTTTTGACACCAAACCAATATTCTAAGTGTTGTTGAAGCACAAATTTTGGACAAATACTATCTATAACATAGAATTCCAATGCCGATGTACCAGGGTAATGATCTGAAAATCTGGTGTTGCTTATAATTTGGTTGGAAATGAAGAGTAAATATGGAACTGCAAACTCTTTAAAATCAAAAATCAGAGTTTATGTTTTGGTTATAATGTGAGTGGCAGAGCTTGATCAACCAATTGTGTTCCTTTGCTGACCTCGTACAGCAAATTATCTACACAGTGATCAGACTCTGATCATAAGCCCAATAATATTTGTATTCAGCCCAAGTACAATCAACAATTGAGCATACTAAATCTGATCTCCTTGGTTATTTCTGGTAAATAAAATGCTGCAAGTACATTGCTTCTTTCTCCTTTTCTTTTTATAATTAATTTCTATTCCTTAAATTGCTGCCACATCCCAGCCAAGAATAAGATCATAATTGCCAGAAAGAAAAAAAATGATTTGGCCATGTGGTATCTTCATGGCGAGTAAGTATTAACTGCTGAACTGACGGTGATAACCAGCTGGTTGGTATCTTCTATAGTCATGGAGTAAACCGCATTTTGCAGTATATTGTACTGTAAGTTAAAGACTTCCTACTGCGCCACCATATTGGAGTGTGTAGTGGTGACAATATATAAACCTGTAGTGGCCGACCCACTTTCATATCATGGTCAATTTCAAGCATGGATGCTAATTGATCATTTATGATAAACTTTATATGTGTTTAGAACCACATTGTAAATATCCTGTGTATAGTGGTGTCGGTGCAGATAGTGCTAATGCACATCTGTACATTACAGAATGACAAACAAATCTTTATATTCAAGTGTTTTTATCAATAACTCTTAGTAAAGTAAATTGGCTATAATCGTTGTAAAGTTCATTTTATGTGAAGATTAAATAAAGTCCTCACCAATGTGATGGAAACTGAATGAAAACTTTCCTGTTGTGTATTAGTGACTGTAGCTGGATTTGCATTGTAGTATATGATTCTTGTTTCATCCTTTACTTTTCATTGTTGTAAACAGATCATTCTTGTTGCAACTTGAAGACATGTGAGTCACAGAGCAGCAGTCCATTCCCATGAAGTGGCATTTTATATTATAGTATTTGCTTTACTTGTTTTTGTTTTGTTTATAAAACCAGCTTCTTGGCATGTGTCCTGTTTTTTTTTTTTGTTTTTTTTTGTCCTGTTTATGCTGTCTTTAATTTGGTTTCCTTTTGGAAGAAGGAAGTATATGTTCTGTTTGTAATGGATGCTACAATTAATATGATTTTTGTCTGAATCTCATAACCATCTCCACAGCGCTCAAATTCTCAGCAAGATTTAGATTGGGATATATTCACATTATATGTTGGACTGAGCCCTCTGGAAGAAATGTTTTTAATTTGAAATAAGAATATTGTTTCTGAACAGTTGTAGGGAAAGGTATCTTATGGTATAAATTCATTTTGTGTTGTATGCTCCATTTCATGCCTGCAGCAGATCCCAGAAATGTTTGGGGAAGTAATTCCCATCCACTGAAACAGTTTCATGTATGCTTCACTTTGTTTAAAATACGTGTTTGAAGTAACCCCGTGTAGTTTTCAAAATGTGAAATCTTATCAATTTATAATCCTGCAATTGGTTGTTTAAATAGATTTTGTTCCATTATATGTATCTTTATTTTGTATTGTAACAAGAGCATTTTTATCTATTTCAAACCAAAAATTGTTAGTTTTATACGACTTTCTGGCACCAGCCAGTCTGAACTAAAACGCAGTGGTATAAGCCAATGTTCTGACTGTTAATTCTGAAAAGAATGTAGGTTTCTATTATGCTGGCCGAGACATTTTTGATATCCTTTTTTAAATTATGTACTGTGAATTGTCTTTCTTTTGAAAGATAAATACAATGTCTTGATGAAGATATGTGTGCTTATTTTCTTAGAGATTTGTTCTGCATCCATTTGTAGGTCCAGAAAGACTTGAGAAGGATTGGTGGGATTTGACAAGAAGTGACATTCATCAAGCGTCATCTGTCTATGAAATCCAACACAGAAATTGTTTGCCATTAATTACAGCATTTAGCCATGACGATAGTTATCCCAGCAGCGCAGAAATGCCTACTGCTTAGTCTGTTCAGAGTCAGAAAAAGAAATCACGTAAAAGCATTATATTTGACCTGGATCCATTTTTTTAAAAGTGTTAATGTGAGAACTCAAAACAGTTCTCTGCACTACATGCCCTTATATTGTTTATGTTCCCGAGAAACCGGTTAGACACAATTTTGTGCCAGTCCGGTATCTATTTTCTACTTTGCTAAATGAAACCCTTCAGCTGACAACAAATGTAGTTGATAACAGCTGTTAACAAAAGTGCACTTTCTCCTATACAATTAGTGATATTGGTTAGAAGAGCTCATAATCCTGTGCTTTTCACAATCAAGGATTTAACTTTCTGGAATGGAGAGGAAAGTAATTACAGCTGGATTTTTTTTCTAATTAGACGGTGAAATTAGAAATTAATTTATTTATATTTCCGAGAATCTTTTCCAAAAGAAAGTAAATCAGCATCTTTAGAAAATGACGTCTTCCATTGAAGTTTTAATCAAGTTTGATGTTTTTCTTCAAGTTATACAAAGTTGTGCGTTCAAAGATCCTAATCACTGCAAGACTTAATCTGAAAACCTACAAGAAATTATCACCCTGTTATTGAAAACACAAGTTTCCGTTTTTAATGAGTTTGGTAATGGGTGAAGCTGAAGTCCTTTTGAGTTTTTTTTATATGGCATTTCTCACGAGTTTGCGAAGGTTGCGTTGACCATTGGATACACCTTTTCCTGAGCACTTCAGCCTTAAAATAGATCCAGGGTTTAAGATTTCAATATCTCACCTACATTAAAATGTTTTAATATACTAATCTGACTTTTGAAACTTCAACTCTTTTTATGTAGATATGTAAATGCTATAATATTTTGCGGTTCTAATATCTCAGTTCATCAAGAATGAAGTCCAATCAAGGCCAAATCTGCAACCAAGTACAACATAATGTACAATTTTAGAAATGGTCCTCACATGATTTGCCATCAAGGTGATACTTTATGTATGTAGAGATTACAGCTGTAGAGTGAGCAATGTTACACCTAGAACGCACGCAGCTTTGTATTTTCACCATATCTTCAAATCGCAATTATTTCATCAATTAAAATATATTTGGCACAATATTTAAATTTTAAGATAAGAAATGTGACCAACAAAACAAGATGCAGGAGGAATTCAGTGGATCTGGCACCATTTGTGGAGGGAAATAGACAGACAATGTTTTCAGGTCTGAAGAATGGTCCTGACCCCATATCTTATCTGTTCATTTCCCTTTACAGATACTGCTTGACCCACTGAATTGCTCCAAATTTTTTTTTTTTTTATAATGTTCAGTATTGAATAATAAGACAGATTCAGTTCACAGCCTGATGACGCACTCACGTTTATTAAAAAAAAATGAAAACATCATGTTCAATATTGTGTTAACCTTTGAGAAATGCAAAATTGGAGCCAAGATATGAGTAAAGGTGACCTCTTCAATATTAATATCTTCAATATGTAATTCCCACGATGTGTGATTCAATCTTATTTTGGTTTAGTTTTTCCTGGTAAATTGATGGTATGTGGGAAAAGCCAGCCTTAATGATCAACATGGAACAACTTTTTAAATGGTGGAACAAACTATGAACTGTTATTATTATTGTATTGCCATTCCCAATGTGTGATCACACAATGTAGTTGAGCAAAGTGAAATTTTATCCAAGTACTATGATTGGAGACTTCGTTAGCTTGGACAATTAAGTGTAGAGAGCAAAGGAGGTGATATTTTGTACCTGCAGTACTTGTGATGGTTTAATGAGTAAGTCTGTGAATTTTGTCATGTTTCATGCAGAGTAGAATATTTTCATAGTTTACAAAAGACAAAAAGATAAAGATAAAAAAATAGAATAATAAAAAAAATTTAAAAATTGAATAATTTTCTTCCAAGTTAGATTGGTGTGCAACTTTGATAGGCTGTGGGCCGAGCATCAAAAATGTGTCTAGAAATCGGTTTTCGTGACCCAAGTCACCAAACTACATGAAACTTTCCACAGATTTAGATGAAATATAATTGAGAAGGATGTCATAACTCGTCATAGCCAAAAGTTGCACATTAATTAATTAAACTAATTAGAAAATGGAATCGGGAAAGTAAGCACCATTTAGTGGCCAATGCCTAGGTATGTTACAAAACCTACCTGAATCGTGGCTGAGCATCTGCCCCACCCCTTGTGCGCGATTTTGGCGCTGTTTAGAGGGGGGGGTTTAAAACGCGATTTTTACTAGGCTGTTCCAATCGAAAATGTTCAGCCTAGTAAATCATTAACGGAAAATCGCTGAAAGACCCCGTCGCAAAAGGTATTATTAGTTTTTATGGCCTTGTATAATATTTATAGTAGTTTAAAAATCACTCTCTCACTCCGCAACCTCTCGCAGCCCCAGGGTTTTATAAAGCAAACAATTAAAGGTATGTACCTTATTTTTACATTAAATGGGGCTTGTATATAACCCTGTATATAAAGTTTTCTATAGCGAGTAGTTCATTTTGGGCTCTTTATATCCCGCAGTATTTTTCTGGGCACTTGAGGGGCACAAATCCAGCGCAATGTGAACGTTCTAAACCAGCGCGTTCACAGGAACCCACTAGAAAGCCGATTTAAATTGACTTTAATTTACAGCAAATGAACACTAAATTCCTTCCATTTGGCCTATAAATTGATGTAAATGAGATTTAAAAATCATGTTTTATCGTGAATTATTTGTGAATATCATTTGGACACTTGGGCTATTTAAAAATGTTAATCATTTATTAAGAAATGGATAGATGTTTAGATCTAGTGATTGAAGTTTGAAATTAGCTACAATTGGGTAACTAACTAATTATATGCTTTAATTTCAGGTCATCCAAGCAAGATTATTTTATATTTGTTTCAGAATGCTTCAATCTATGATAACTGAAAATTTCATTCAGTTCTCTTAATTTTTAAGAAGGTTATGGGCTTTTGACTGTCCACGATCACAGCTTTTTTGTTATGTCCATAGAAAATCAATAGGGAACAAGATGCTAATTTCCGAGTATGAAAATGGCCATAACCTTTTTATTACTTGAGATATGAAAATGAATTAGGTGTCAAATTAAACTTATTGTTATGCTTTATCTGATGGGATAAATTGCAGACTTGATTTTTTAAATCTCAAAATTTTGTAACATTGCTACAATGCCCATATTACACCATGGGCAGCCTATTTCCGTGTTGCAGTCCATTTAAACTATATATTATTATTACACTAAATTAACATCCACCACAGTGAGTTCACCAGGCACCTCCTCACTGTGATGGAAGGCAAAAGTCTTAAGTCTTTGTCTCATCCTTTCTTATTCTCCCTCTGCGCCGAGACGATCCAGGCTTCAGATGTTGTGACCCGGCCGGGCGATGGTAAGTAATGTCAGTTCCGCGGCTGAATCCGAGCTCCGCCGACGGGCTGGTTCAACTCTGCGGCCCAGAGTGGTCGAAGCTGCCGAAGCTGCGGCCCTCCAGTCCAGCGGACGCAGCTGTTGTTGCGGAGGCTCCGGAGAGCAGGTCATAAACCTGTGACTGTGAGCTCCTGACGATGTCGTCCACTGGGCCCGCGGTCGGGTCGGGTGGCCGCTGCCGCCGGTACGCTGCCGCCGGAACACTGCCCCAGCTCCGAGGCCGGGTAGCCGCTGCCTCTGCCGCTGCTCCAGCTCCGAGGCCGGGTCGCCGCTGCCTCTGCCGCTGCCCCAGCTCCGTGGCCGCTGCCCCAGCTCCGAGGTCGGGTCGCCTCTGCCGCTGCCCCAGCTCCGAGGTCGGGTCGCCTCTGCTGCTGCTGCCCCAGCTCCGAGGCCGGGTCGCAGCTGCTGCTGCCCCAGCTCCGAGGCCGGGTCGCTGCTGCCTCTGCCGCTGCCCCAGCTCCGTGGCCGTTGCCCCAGCTCCGTGGCCGGTGCCCCAGCTCCGTGGCCGTTGCCCCAGCTCCGTGGCTGCTGCCCCAGCTCCGAGGTCGGGTCGCCTCTGCCGCTGCCCCAGCTCCGAGGCCGGGTCGCTGCTGCCTCTGCCGCTGCCCCAGCTCCGTGGCCGTTGCCCCAGCTCCGAGGCCGGGTTGTGTGCTAGCCTGAATGAATGAGTGGATGTACAGCTTCCAAATCTCATTTTTTCACATTATAAAAGGGTGCAATTAAATTAATTAAAGTCCATACAGATAGATTTTCATAGATTCAGACTTTTGATCTTACCTTTCAGTTCCAGTTGATTCACAAAGTTTGACTGCAGCACCTCAGCAGCGACTTTGCTTTCAAGACTTTCTTCTTCTTCTATCCACTTAGCAGCACATTCTTCAGCCTTCTTAATGCTTTTCTCACTAAATTCAATTACCCTGCTGCAAGTTTCCACGACATGTATTCCACAGAACTACAAAGAGCCTTCATCGGAATCTTCAGTAAAACAGCCATCAGTGAAGTCCTCTCAGCTATGTTGTGTGCTAGCCTGAAGCAAAACGCGTGATTGGCCAACTAGCATACAACTCGATGTTAAACGTGCTTTTATTGGACTAAAAATACCCCAAAATTTTCTGTTTTTCTCTAATAAAAAAATGTGCAAGTCTTGTTGATGACGAGTTTCAGGGGTGATTTATATAATATTTTAACACAATATGTGAAAATTTCATGTAGTTCTGTGACTTGGGTCACAAAACACTGGAATAAAGCTCCTTGGCCCACAGCCTATGAGGGGAACATACTGAAGATCTCACGATTTTAAAGCTCTTGTTCTCTTTGATGGCAGAAGTAATAGGTTCAGGAAGTATTATTGGAGGTGCAGTTTTGTAAATTTACCACAGCATGCTAGTGGTGGAGAGAATAAAAACTGTAGGTTACTAATCAAACAGACTACTTTATTCTAGATGTTACTGAACTGTCGAAGTGTTTCGTGTAGCTGCACTCATCCAGGTAAGTGGAATATTCCGGTTGATGGCAGCTGGTGAGTTTTGAATAGCATCATGAATCCAGCTCCCATATTACTTTTGCATCACCAGCTGCTGCCTTTCCAACTTGGCTGCCTTCTGAGCTCATTCACAATGTACAAGCAGAAATCAATTTCTGTATCTTTTATTGTTTACTAGACCATGTGGGACCCGTTGGGTCCCTGTCAGCTGGGAGGCCTGGTCCCCCAACGCAATATTCCACCACTCACCCATTACCCCCACGGGAGGCCTGGTCCCCCAACGCAACCCATTCCCCAACATAAGATTCCACCACTCCCCTGCCTCCCCCAGCACTGGACTTAACAAAAAATCCAATTGCACTTCCTCTGCCTAACCCATCACTTCCAATTCCACTTCCACTGGCCCCTCCCCCTCCTGTGCTGGCAGGAGCTGGAGTAAGTGTTCGATGATGGCAACATTGTTGCAAATGTCGGGGGACTGTGAGATTCTATTCAGGTGGAAACTTGGTGGAAGCACAGGGTGTTCCTGGATTGCAACTTTGTATGGAAGTTTGTTGTAAGCTGGGGCTGCAAGGATTTAACAGTAAAAATATTTTTAAAGTTGGCTTTTATTAACCGTTAAATATCAATAACGAGAAATATAGCATCAAATCTGAAGGAAACCAGACAAGGGCGACGACGGGAAAAAGCCGAGTATGGTTCCGCAAAAATTTTAGCGCTACTGTGTACATTTTGAGGAAGATATGATCGCATGCACACGCGCGCGCGCATACACACACAGACGCACACACACACAAACACACACAGACGACACACAGAGAAACAGACACACACAGAGAAACACACGCACACAGAAACGCGCGCACACACACAGAAACGCGCACACACACACACACACAAACACACACACACACAAACAAACGCGCGCGCACACACACACAGGAACGCGCGCGCGCACACACAAATGCGCACACACACACACACACACAGAAACGCATGCGTACGCACACAGAAACGCAAACGTGCACACAGAAACACACACAGAGAAACACAGGTGCCGGCAGACACGCACAGGCTGGCAGGCACACACGCACAGGGAGGCAGGCACACATGCACAGACACAGAGACACATAGGCACAGGGACACACGACACAGACACACACAGACATGCCGACACACACATGCCGACACACACACATGGACGACACAGACACAATGACACAGGCGCACACACACAGAAACACACATAGACAGATACAGACACACACACACAGCCACACGCACACACAGACGTGCACAGAGAGATAGACGGATACGCACGCAGACACGCACAGAGAGAGACAAATAGACATGCATGCAGACACGCACAGAGAGTGACTGACACACGCACGCAGAGAAACGCACAGGCATGGAAACACGCACAGACACACACGCACAGGACGAGACTTAATAGTATATATAGATTTTGCTGCTTACGGTACATCCTGCGGAGGATTTGGAGAATGCGGGGTTTTCTTTAAAAATAAATCCAGGAACTCATTCCATCACTTGGATTCCATCTCTTGCTTTGAGACCCTCCCTAAAATCTAGGCCTTTGGTCACCTAACATCTGCTTTATCATGGTGTCTAATTTCACCAATGTAGGGTTTTATCTGATGACTCAAGATCTTTTTGTATCTGAAAGGGATAATATTAATGCATGTTACTACTCCACTCATCACATTGACAAAATTTGTTTCGTTTTCTTAATGGGGACTGCTTGGTCCTTTAGTTTATTTTTTGCTCCTGCTTTGCAGACTATAATGCAGATAACTTTGATCCTTATCAATTGGTAGGAATGAATTGGATGCACAGATGTAATTTGAAACAGTGGTTGCTTCAGTGCATCAATGACATTCTTATGAATTGTTGGATGTGCGTCAGTCATCCTGCTGTTTGGAAGTTTTGATTGCAGAATCTAAATCTCGATTTTTCAAGGTTTATTATGAGAATTGCCCCTTGTGAGATCATAGAATATCTTAAAGCTAAGACATCTAGACAATTGTTTAGTAAGGTAGTGTAATTTGGCAGCATTATGGAGTGAGCTAGAATCAGTACATCAATGTAATTTATAACTCTCTATTCGCGTCCTCTGCTGGTATCACTAATTTTGTGCTTCAATAATGTTACTTGGGAAGTCTTTATATTTAGTATCGTTGGCTGACTCGGGTGGTGTTTTCTATTCTATCATGTAGGTTATTAGTAAAAACTTGAATAGGTTGAGGCCCCAAAATGCACCATTGCAGATTTTTTGTTCCAATCTCTCAGTTTGAGTGACATTCCTCCTTTATACTGCTCAGCAAATTTCATATGCAGGGGAAATAATTTAATTGCCATTCTATGTCCTTCTAATTTAGCTACCTATGTTTTATCAAATGCCTTTGGTAGCAAAAACAGGAAGGCAGATTACTATCTAAATGGTGTCAAGTTGGGAAAAGAGGAAGTACAACAGGATCTGGGGATCCTTATTCATCAGTCAATGAAAGTAAGCATGCAGGTACAGCAGGCAGTAAAGAAAGTGAATGGCATGTTGACCTTTATAACAAGAGGAGTTGAGTATAGGAGTGAAGAGGTCCTTCTGCAGTTGTATAGGGCACTAGTGAGACCACACCTGGAGTATTGTGTGCAGTTTTGGTCCCCTATTTTGAGGAAGGACATTCTTGCTATTGAGGGAGTGCAGCGCAGGTTTACAAGGTTAATTCCCAGGATGGCAGGACTGTCATATGCTGAGTGAATGGAGCGGCTGGGCTTGTATACTCTGGAGTTTAGAAGGATGAGTGGGCATCTTATTTGAAACATATAAGATTATTAAAGGTTTGGGCATGCTAGAGGCAGGAAACATGTTCCCGATGTTGGTGGAGTCCAGAACCAGGGGCCACAGTTTAAGAATAAGGGATAAGCCATTTAGAATGGAGACGAGGAAACACTTTTTCTCACAGAGAGTGTTGAGTTTGTGGAATTCTCTGTTTCAGAGGGCGGTGGAGACCGGTTCTCGGTATACTTTCCAGAGAGAGCTAGATAGGGCTCTTAAAGATAGCGAAGTCGGGGGATATGGGGAGAAGGCAGGAACGGGGTACTGATTTGGGATGATCACATTGAATGGCAGTGCTGGCACGAAGGGCAGAATCTCCTACTCTTGCACCTATAGTCTATTTTGTCCATTGCCTTGTGCAAATCCATGTAAATGGAAGTTGATAATTATGTTTATTGGGTATGAGCAGCCTTTCTGGCTGTCTGATCATTTGCAAAATCTCCATGCCTTTATTATCCTTTGTTAAAGACAAGTAATTTCCTGGCAGCAGATATTAAATTAATTGGTCTATAACTCTCACTTTTTTGATCCCTCATCATCCTTTCTTCTAATGATGATCATTGATTGTATATCAACGCCACTCCTACCAATTTCCACACAGAAAGCATCTATTTTATATGCATGATTCAGACTGAAAGCATGTTTTGGGGCACATTGCAAATAGTATCCAAATACTTTTATTCCAATATACATTTCATATACATTTATTCTTGAGCTGTCTTTTTTATGTATATCTCATTCATGGGTCCAATATTACTTCATTATTAATAAATATTGAAATATTATTTAATTCTTTGCATAAAGAGATATCAGGTTGTGGGATGGACATTCACAGCAACTAATGTTTTGAAACTGTTGCTCCACGCATTAAGCTACTAATTAATAATTGATGAAATCAACGTGCAAGTGTGCCTAAGTAATATTTCAAACATTAATCTATTCAATTTAAAGAAAAAACAAATTGGTCCATGACTAGTAATTTCAACATCAATATTTCAACATCAATAAGGACAATTATGATGACATGAAAGCAGAAAGAAGTATGCTGGCAAATTAGTTTAAGGGATCAGTTAATTAAAATGAACTGGCAAGCATTAAATTGGATATTTGGATAGCCTCCAGTAGATAACTCAGAAGGTGAAGTTTTCACCGAATTTAGGGAAAAAACAAATAATTGCTTTAATATAGACAGCAGATGAGAAGATTAGACAAATTGCAAATAGTAAAAAAATACTGGAAGTTCAACAAGGAACAGTAATTACAGTATGAGAGATTTATTCAGAATTGTAAAAAAGTTTCTATATTTAAAAAAGGGTAACAAAGTATGTGTTCCAGAAAATGAAAGGATTAATAATGAAACTGGAGCTGCAGTTGGATGACATTGGCTAATCTAGGAGAGTGAGCAAGTCATAATAAGGAGTTATAGTGAGGTAGTCACACCTAAGGTGCAGGCAGAGAATTGATGGGTGACCACCAGGATAGGGAGTAGGTAGAGAGTTCAGGCATCTTCCGTGGCCATTCCCCTGGAAAAACAGGTATACCTTTTTGGACACTGGACGCTCAGGGGACAGCAGCAGTTAGGTGTGTGACACTGGCCCTGCTCTGAGGCATAGTGGGGTAGGGTGAAGTTGGGCAAGGTTACAGTGATAGGAGATTTGATAGTTCGGGGACAGATGGGGGATTCTGTAGCAGCAAACTAGAGTCCAGTATGGTCTGTTGCCTCCATGGTGCCAGGGCCAAGGATGCCTCTGAGCAGCTGCAGAACATTTTCAAGGGGGAGGGTGAGTAACCAGAAGTTGTTATGCATGTTGACACAAATAACATGTGTAGGAAAGATGAAGTCCTGCAGAGTGAATATAGGTAGTTGGGCAAAAGGTTAAAATGCAGGACCTTGAGGGTGGTCATTTCTGGATTACTATCAGTGCCACGTGTTAGTGAGGGTAGCAATAGGAGGTTAGGACGGATGAATGCATGGCTGAGTTGTTGTGGGTATATGAACTTATTGGATGTGGTGTATCTGGACTTTCAAAAAGCCTTTGACAAGATCCCACACAAGAGATTAGTGTGCAAAATTAGAGCACATGGTATTGGGGGTAGGGTATTGACATGGATAGAGAACTGGTTGGCAGACAGAAAGCAAAGAGTAGGTATTAACGGGTCCATTTCAGAATGGCAGGCAGTGACTAGTGGGTGCTGCAATGCTC
This sequence comes from Leucoraja erinaceus, assembly GCF_028641065.1. Taxonomy (NCBI): domain Eukaryota; kingdom Metazoa; phylum Chordata; class Chondrichthyes; order Rajiformes; family Rajidae; genus Leucoraja; species Leucoraja erinaceus. Next base: position 26,122,357 of record NC_073387.1, read on the forward strand.
GGTGCTGGGACCCCAGTTATTTGCAATATATATTAACGATTGAAACAGGGAAATTAAATGTGACATCTCCACGTTTGGGGATGATACAAAGCTAGATGGCAGTGTGAGCTGCGATGAGGATGGTATGAGGCTGCAGGGTGACGTGGATAGGTCGGGTGAGTGGGCAGATGCAGTATAATGTGGATAAATGTGAGGTTATCCACTTTGGTAGCAAGAACAGGAAGGCAGATTATTATCTGAATGGTGTCAGAATAGGAAAAGCGGAGGTGCAAAGAAACTGGGTATGCTTGTACATCAACCACTGAAAATAAGCATGCAGGTACAGTAGGTAGTGAAGAAAGCTTATGACATGTTGGGCTTCATTGCAAGAGGATGTGAGTTTAGGAGCAAGGAGGGCCTACTGCAGTTGTACAGAGCCCTGGTGAGACTGCACCTGGAGTATTGTGTGCAATTTTAGTCTCCTAATTTGAGGAAGAACATTATTGGTATTGAGGGAGTACAGCAAAGGTTCACCAGGTTAATTCCAGGGATGGTGGGATGACTAATCTTCTGGATTTTTTTAGTTTGTAACCAGGAAAATGGACATGGGAGACCCAGTGGGTGTGGGACTTTCAGAAAGCCTTTGATAAGGTCCCACATAGGTGATTAGTAGGCAAAATTAGAACACATGGTTTGGGGGTAGGGTACTACCATGGATAGAAAATTGGTTGGCAGACAGGAAAAAAAGAGCAGGGATTAACAGGTCCCTTTCAGAATGGCAAGCAGTGGGATACCGCAAGGTTCGGTGCTGGGACTGCAGCTATTTACAATATACATTAATGATTTGTATGAAGGGATTAAAAGTGACATTAGCAAATTTGCAGATGATACAATTTGCAGATGGGTGGCAGTGTGAACTGTGAGGAGGATGCTATGAGGATGCAGGGTGACTTGGACAGGTTGGGTGAGTGGACAGGTGCAGTTTAATGAGGATAAATGTGAGGTTATCCACTTTGGTGGCAAGAACAGGAAGGCAGATTATTATCTGAATGGTGCAAAGTTAGGAAAAGGGGAAGTACAACGAGATCTGGGTGTCCTTGTACACCATTCTCTGAAGGTAAGCAGGCAAGCCTCCATAACAAGAGGAGTATAGGAGCAAAGAGGTCCTTCTGCAGTTGTAGGATGAGAGGGAATCTTATTGAAACATATAAGATTATTAAGGGATTGGACACGCGGACACGTACGAGGCAGGAAACATGCTCCCGATATAGGGGGTGTGCACGTAAGGTCACTGGGTTATAGGGCTCGACGCACGGAGCCGCACAATCCATCTGGAGGACATCCATAACTTCCTGTATATGTTATTAATGCAAGAAACGCGTACTTTCCTACCTGTTAAAAACTGCCAAAATATTAAATTTTTGCGCTGTAAAAAATTGTGGAAGTCGAGGTAAGTGAGAGACATGTACCCAACTTCAGAATTCCAAAAGTGAAGCGAAATTAAGGTAAAGGGAAGCGAGAGCTGAAGGGACAACAGCAGCTAAAGTGCTTGGTGAACTTTGGCTGTGCAGATATCAGAATTGAAAATATTGGGAATTATCGCGTTTGCTCACTGTATTTTCATCAACAGTAAGGCATTATTTGTGGTTTTTCTTGATTCCTTTGGGATCTAAGAAGTTTCATAAGTGATAAATCTGGATGTAATTTTTGCTTCAGAGGCGTTTTCTTTTTGTATGTTAAAAACCCACTTGAGAACCATGGGCGATTTTAAATGTTACAGCCAGATTTATCACCTCTGAAACTTTTTAGGCCGAATGGCCTACTCCTGCACCTATTTCTCCATGATGTACAGATCTAAGGAGGATACAATGTCAGCGATGACCAGCTTAGTATTTTGTCTGTTATAACTGCAAACCGCGACACCATGCAATGAAAGGAAACTATGTCTTAGTGCAGGAGCTCAGTTTTGCGAGCATTTGGCCACATTTGCCCGGCGTATGGCTATTGGACACAATAGCTGGTTTCCTGTGAAGGGCATTCTTTCGTCAACTCGGCTCGGAGAGCGGCGGTCAGTGTGGGACACAATGGTCGTGATTAGTCGTGTGGATCATTTGGCCGTCATATCTCTTATTTTAGGTACGTTACTGAGTTAATAATTTGTTTATTATATTTGATCGTGTTATTAAAATTCCTTGGACGGCAGTAAATTAGAGGGGTCCGTGGGATACAGACGAGTTACCGTGTGATGCCGGGTCCCGTTGCAAAACTTGCTCTTTCCATGTCCTGGGCATGTAAGTTATCACTCGCTTTTGAGTATAAAGCTAAATGGAGATGAACAATAACGCACGCATCACATTCATGCACACAAACCATGATTTGATAATATCCCAAATTTGCCGCCCAGTCAGTAAGGGGGTCACTTTCTTGGTGCTGGGATAGGGTTTCACTTCTGTGGACACTCCCTCTCTCTTCACTCCAGTCAGAGTCAGTTGTCAGTTTCTTTCCCCGATTGTTTCAGGTCGAGTGTCCCTTGCCACCGGATCACAAGTGCGAGGATACCCGGGACAGGCGATCACTCTGCCGTGCCACTACTCTGTCCGACAGTATGGTAAAACTGCGATGTGCTGGGGTCGGGGACAATGCCCTACCTTTGACTGTGGAGCTGTGCTGATTAAAACAAACGGAGAAACAGTAACTTCAGCAGGATCCGAGATATATCAGCTTGGTGGTAAAATTAAGGAAGGGGACGTGTCGCTCACGTTAAAGCAGCTTCGGAAAGAAGACGGTGGGTGGTATTGCTGCCGTGTGGAGATCCCTGGACTGTTTAATGATGTGAAAGTGAATTTGAATCTTCTGGTTTTGGACGGTAAGCAGGCAGCTCAATATTACACATTTCTGTCTCATAAATGCTGTTTCTTGATTACTCGTTGCTACCTTCTAACATCAAGCTCCATGATCAATGTACACGATGCAAAAGACAGCGTAGTCCTGTATTTTATGTAAAGGTAGTACATTGCCTCAGATATTGTGGGAAAGAACATGCTGTATTTTTCGCCAGAGGAAACCCCCAGCTGGGGCAACCAGTTTATGTTCCACTTGAGGCTTTCCCAGTCTTTTATCGATCTATTGTTAGTGTAAATCTCTATTCCCGTTCACCTCAAATGTTTGCGTGTTTCCCCCATAAATACATCTTTATTTATTTCAACCACTCACCGCAGTAGCAAGTGCTACATTTTTTGCTGAATTTGCTGCTGGAAATTTTTTGTTTGTTGGCTGTCTAAATTGATGGCTTCTAATTATGCATTCTCTCTGTGTCATCCTAACAAAACATCTCATATTAACAACTTCGCTTAGCTTAGCCTTCAGCCTTATTCCAAAGCCAAAGAGTTTGGTCTCACCATCTTTTTCTTTATTTTATGTTCTTGCATATCTAACATAGCAACATAGAAAATAGGTGCAGGAGTAGACCATTTGGCCCTTCGAGCCAGCACCTCATTCAATATGATCATGGCTGATCATCCAACATCATTACCCCGTTTCGGCTTTTTCCCCATATCCCTTGATTTCCTTAGCCCCAGGAGCTAAATCTAACATTTGAAAACATCCAGTGAATTGGCCTCCACTGCCTTCTGTGGCAGAGAACTCCACAGATTCAGAACTGGGTGAAAAAGTTTTTCCTCATCTCAGTCCTAAATGACCTCCCCTTATTCTTAAATTGTGACCCCTGGTTCTGGACTCCCCAAAATCAGGAACATTTTTCCTGCATCTACCCTGTCTAATCCTCTAAAAATTGTATATTTTTCTATAAGATACCCTCTCATCCTTCTAAATTCCAGCGAATACAAGCTGGATCCATTCTTTCATCATATGTCAGTCCCGCCATCCCGGGAATTAACCTGGTGAACCTACGTTGCACCCCCTCAATAGCAATAATGTCCATCCTCAAATTAGGGGACCAAAATTCCACACAATACTCCAGATACGGTCTCACAAGGGCCCTGTACAACTGTAGGAGGACCTCCTTGCTCCTAAACTCAAATCTTCTTGCAATGAAGGCCCACATGCCATTGGCTTTCTTCGCTGCCTGCTGTACCTGCATGCTTAGTTTCAGTGACTGATGTACAAGCACACCCAGGTCTCATTGCACCACCCCTTCTCCTAATCTGACACCATTCATATAATAATCTGCATTCCTGTTCTTGCCACCAAAGTGGATAACATCACATTTATCCACATTATACTGCATCTACCATGCTTCTGCCCACTCACCCAACCTATCCAAGTCACCCTGCAGCCTCATAGCATCCTCGCAGCTCACACTGCCGCCCAGCTTTGTGTCATCCGCAAACATAGAGATGTTCCATTTAATTCCCTTGTCTAAATTGTTAATATATATTGTAACCAACTGGGGTTCCAGCACCAAGCCTTGCGGCACCCAACTATTCGCTGCCTGCCATTCTGAAAAGGACCCGTTAATTCCCACTCTGCTTCCTGTCTGCCAACCAATTCTCTATCCATGTCAATACCCTATCCCCAATACCATGCGCTCTAATTTTGCACACTAATCTCTCGTGTGGGACCTTGTCAAAGGCTTTTTGAATGCCCAGATACACCACATCTACTGGCTCTCCCTTATCCATTATACTTGTTACATATAACCATATAACCATATAACAATTACAGCACGGAAACAGGCCATCTCGACCCTTCTAGTCCGTGCCGAACACATAATCTCCCCTTGTCCAATATACCTGCGCTCAGACCATAACCCTCCATTCCCTTCCCATCGATATAACTATCCAATTTATTTTTAAATGATAAAAACGAACCTGCCTCCACCACCTTCACTGGAAGCTCATTCCACACAGCTACCACTCTCTGAGTAAAGAAGTTCCCCCTCATGTTACCCCTAAACTTCAGTCCCTTAATTCTCATGTCATGTCCCCTTGTTTGAATCTTCCCTACTCTCAGTGGGAAAAGCTTTTCCACGTCAACTCTGTCTATCCCTCTCATCATTTTAAAAACCTCTATCAAGTCCCCCCTTAACCTTCTGCGCTCCAAAGAATAAAGCCCTAACTTGTTCAACCTTTCTCTGTAACTTAGTTGCTGAAACCCAGGCAACATTCTAGTAAATCTCCTCTGTACTCTCTCTATTTTGTTGACATCCTTCCTATAATTAGGTGACCAAAATTGTACACCATACTCCAGAATTGGCCTCACCAATGCCTTGTACAATTTTAACATTACATCCCAACTTCTATACTCAATGCTCTGATTTATAAAGGCCAGCACACCAAAAGCTTTCTTTACCACCCTATCTACATGAGATTCCACTTTCAGGGAACCGTGCACAGTTATTCCCAGATCACTCTGTTCACCTACATTCTTCAATTCCCTACCATTTGCCATGTACGTCCTATTTTGATTTGTCCTGCCAAGATGTAGCACCTCACACTTATCAGCATTAAACTCCATCTGCCATCTTTCAGCCCACTCTTCCAACTGGCATAAATCTCTCTGTAGACTTTGAAACTCTACTTCATTACCCGCAACCCCACCTATCTTAGTATCATCTGCATCCTCAAAAAATTTCAAAAGATTAGTCGTATGATTTCCCCTTCATAAATCCATGCTTTTGTTGACTGATCCCATCACTGCTTTACAAATGCACTGCTATAACATCTTTAATAATCGACTCCAGCATCTTCCCCACTACCGATGCAAGGCTAACTGGTCTATAATTCCCCATTTTCTCTCTCCCTCCTTTCTTAAAAAGTTGAGTTACATTGGCCACCCTCCAGTTCACAGGAACTGATCCAGAGTCAAGAGAACATTGGAAAATGATCACAAATGCAGCTACAATTTCTGGGGCTGCCTCCTTGAGTACTCTGGGATGCAGACCAGCAGGCCCTGGGAATTTATCTGCCTTCAGTCCCAACAATTTACCTTACACCATTTTGCGACTAATGTGGATTCCCTTCAGTTCCTTCCCACCACTAGATCCTTGGTCACCTAGATTGTTTGTGTCTTCCTTAGTGAAGACAGAACCAAAGTACTTATTTAGCCTGTTCTGCCATTTCCTAGTTTCCCAATATAAATTCACCTGTCTCTGACTTTAAGGGACCTACATTCGGCATCACTAGTCTTTTCCTATTTACATAGCTGTAGAAACTTTTACAGTCAGTTTTTATATTCCCCGCAAGCTGTCTTTCATGCTCTTCCCCCCCCCCCCCCCCCCCCCCCCCCCCCCCCCCCCCCCCCCCCCCCCCCTTAATGAAACCCTCTGGCCAATTTTTGCCTCTTCCTTGGCTTTAACACTATCCTTGATGTCCTTTGTCAGCCGGGTTGAAGAATTTCATCCAGGCGGTCTTTAAATCTTTGCCATTGCATCTCCACTGTCAACCCTTCAAGTATGATTTGCCAGTCTATCCTAGCCAATTCCCGTCTCATACCTTCAAAGTCTTCTTTATTCAAATTCAGTAGCCCAGTCTCTGAATTAACTCTGTCACTCCCCATCCTAATGCAGAATTCCACTATATTATGGTCACTGTTGCCCAAGGGGCCTTGCACAACAAGATTGCTTAATAATCCTTCCTCATTACACAATACCCAGTCTAGGATGGTCTGCCCTCTATTCGGTTCCTCTACATATTGGTACAAAAACCATCATGTATACATTCCAGGAAATCCTCCTCCTCGGCACTGCTACCAATTTGGTTGGCCCAATCTATATGTAGATTAAAATCACCCATGATAACTGCTGTACCTTTGCTACACCTACTCTAATTTCCTGTTTGATGCTCTGAATACCACTCCAACAAGCATTTTCTGCCCTTGGCTAGTTTGCAGTTCTACCCATACCGATTTTACAGCATCCAAACTAATGTCTCTCCTTGCTATTGCATTAATCTCCTCTTTAACCAGCAATGTCACCCCACCTCCTCTTCCTTTCTGTTTATCCTTCCAGAATATCGCATACCCCTGCATGTTTAGCTCCCAGCCTTGGTCACCGGGAGCCATGTCTTTGTAATTCCATGTAAATCCTCACAACATATCTATGTGCACCTTCTACATCCTTTTTATAATGTGCAGTCCAGAACTGGGCAAACTAATCACTAATATCTTCTCACCAAAGCTCAAAGCAGATTTTGCATAACTTCCCCACTGTTTGATACTCCCCCTTCATAAATGAACCCTTGGGTTTAACTTGCATTTTCTATTACCTTTGTAAACTGTAGCAAAATCAGCAGTGATCGGTTATTTATACTCCAAGTACTTTTTTTTTACAGCTTAGATTCATATCTGTCAAGTGATAAGTGACCTTCCTATTCTTTCCAATTTGTATGATCTGTTTTGCATTGTTGGCAAATAATTAACAAATAAAGTCCATTATTACTCATGTGATTTTTTGGAATACTCTTCAGTATTAATGACTATTAATTATAATAAATTACATTCCCAAGTCTAAATTATAAGTGATAGGAGTAGAATTAGGCCATTCGGCCCATCAATATTCAATCATAGCTGCCCTGTATCTCCCTCACAATCCTATTCTCCTGCTGCACTTGTCACTTGACCTCCCCCCTCGACTCCATTCAAGGACCCAAGCAGTCGTTCCAGGTGCGACAGAGGTTCACCTGCACCTCCTCTAACCTCATCTATTGCATCCGCTGTTCTTGATGTCAGCTGATCTACATCAGTGAGACCAAGCATAGGCTTGGCGATCATTTCGCCGAACACCTCCGCTCGGTCCGCACTAACCAACCTGATCTCCCTGTGACTCAGCACTTCAACTCCCCCTCCCATTCTGAATCCGATCTTTCCGTCCTGGGCCTTCTCCATGGCCAGAGTGAGCACCACCGTAAATTGAAGGAGCAGCACCTCATATTCCGCTTGGGCAGTTTGCACCCTAGTGGCATGAACATTGATTTTTCCAATTTCCGGTAGCCCTTGCTGTCTCCTCCCCTTCTCAGCTCTCCCTCAGCCCTCTGGCTCCTCCTCTTCCTTTCTCCTTTCTTCTCCCCCCCCCCCCCTACATCAGTCTGAAGAAGGGTTTTGGCCTGAAACGTTGCCTATTTCCTTCGCTCCATAGATGCTGCTGCTGCACCCGCTGAGTTTCTCCAGCATTTTTGTCTACCTCCTATTCTCCTGCCTTCCCCTCAAAACTTCTGACACCTGTACTAATCAAGAATCTATCTATCTATGCTGTAAAAATATCCACTAACTTGCCCTCCACAGCCTTCTGTGGCAAAGAATTCCACAGATCACCACCCACTGACTAAAGAAATTTCTCCTCATCTCCTTCCTTAAAGAACGTCCTTTAATTCTGAAGCTCTGACCTCTGGTCCTAGACTCTCCCACTAGTGGAAACATCCTCTCCACATCCACTCTATCCAAGCATTTCACTATTCCGTTTCAATAATGTCCCCCCTCATTCTTCTAAACCCCAGCAAGTACAGGCCCAGTGCCAACAAACGCTCATCATAGATTTACCTCCTCATTCCGGGGATAATTCTTGTAAACTTCTCTGGACCCTCTCCAGAGCCAGCACATCCTTCTTCAGATATGGTGCCTAAAATTGCTCACAATATTCCAAATGTGGCCTTGCCAGCTCCTTATAGAGCCTGAGCATTACATCTCTTTTTGTATACAAGCCCTCTTGAAATAAATGCTAGCATTAAGTTCACTTTCTTTACTACCGATTCGACTTCCAGATTTACTTTTTGGGGATCCTGCACCAGCACTCCCAAGTCCCCTTGCACCTCCGATTTCTGGATTCTTTCCCCATTTAGAAAATAAATTATGAATATAAATTATAAATTGCAGTATTCGTGCCACTGATCGTGTGGAACCAGCACTCCTTTCTCTGCTTGAAGTTAGTTGTCTTTTACTAAGCTCATTTTCCAACACAAGTATGTTTCCTTCTTGGGTTGGACTATCCACATACTGTTTCAGGAAACAGTCTTTGATACACTTAATAAATTCTGCCCAGTCTAAACCTTTAGCACTGAGCAAGTCCTAGTCAATATAGGTGAAGTTAAGCTCACCCACGTAGACAACCCTGAATTTTTCAGTAGTCTATCTACAAATGGTTGCTTTATCTCCTGCTGACTATTGGGGGGGGGGGGGCTGATAGTACAATCCCATTAGATTGCTTGCACCTTTCTTAATGTTGATCTTGACCCTTATCACCTCAGTGGGACTAGCACCTCACCTACACTGCGTTCTCTCAAAGTGCCACTTTGACATTCTCCCTGAACCGTAGAGCAACTCCGCCACATCTTCCCTCCCACCTTATCGTGTCTGAAACTTTGAAAGTCTGGAACATTGAGCTTCCAGTTATGTCCCTCTTGCAACCAAGTTTCAGTAATGGCCACAGCATCATAGACCCAGCACCGAACCAGGCTCTAGGTTTATGTGCTTTTTCCATCACACTCTTTGTACCAAAATAAACACATGTTAACCTATCAGGTTCACTATATTCCTTAACGTCTGCTTTCCTGTAAGACCTAATCCTAATGTCAACCTTCCATCAGTCTTTCCAAATGCTGAACTGCTACTATAGGTACTGTTTTTTTTCCACCTGCTAATCAGATTTTTTTAGGGGGATGAAAATGTCATTTCTTTGCTGTGAAAATGTACTGCAGTGAAGTACAGGCTCAGCCCAGTTCCTAGTCCATAAGGCACAGCTGTCCAGCAGTCAGAGCAAAATTTGAATGAATTGACCAATGTTAATTCATCAGATTGCTGGGAGAAGCAGAACCAAAAATTCACATGAGCTCATCAAAGTGAATCGAATAAGATCTAATGCTAAGAAAATAAGAAAACTCGGTGCAACAGGATGTTCCCCTGGTTTTTGGTTTTATTTCCTTTCTGTTCTTGAGCGGATTGTCAAAATAATGTTAGTTCTGAGGACAGGCATCCACCACAATACAAAAGGAAGTGGGTGATTCATCTCCTCTCCCTTAGTTCTTGGAAGATACATTTCAAAACTACCATCCATTCCAACTAGCAAAAGAACATAAACTCAAAAATAATGGAAGTGGAGTTCATAAAACAGAGTGAGTCCCACCGCAAATTGGAGGAGTAGCACCTCATATTTCGCTTGGGTAGTTTACACCCCAGCGGTATGAACATTGACCTCCAATTTCAGGTAGTCCTTGCTTTCTCCCTCTTTCCCCTCCCCTTCCCAGCTCTCCCACAGCCTACTGTCTCCGCCTCTTCCTTGCTTCCTCTCGCCCCCCCCCCCCCCCCCCCCCCCAGCCCCAGCCCCATCAGTCTGAAGAAGGGTCACAACCCGAAACGTCACCTATTCCTTCGCTCCACAGATGCTGCTTCACCAGCTAAATTTCTCCAGCACTTATGTCTAAACATTGAATTGACCACCTGTACAGGGACAGAGATGTCAGGAGTTGCAATTAGTGTTAAAGCTGTGCCAGGTACAGAGTGCAGAGGTCTCATTAGAGCACGGCAATCCGTAGTATTTAAAATTCTTCTTGAAGTTTTAAGTATAATCTAGTGTCATATTATTTATTGTGTTGTACTTAACATAGAAACATAGAAAATAGGTGCAGGAGGAGGCCATTCGGCCCTTCGAGCCAGCACCACCATTCATTGTGATCATATCAATAACCCGTGCCTGCCTTCTCCCCATATCCCTTGACTCCACTAGCCCCAAGAGCTCTATCTAACTCTCTCTTAAATCCATCCAGTGACTTGGCCTCCACTGCCCTCTGTGGCAGGGAATTCCATAAATTCACGACTCTCTGGGTGAAAACGTTTTTTCTCACCTCAGTCTTAAATGAAATCCCCTTTATTCTTTTTTTTTTTTTTTTTTTTTTTTTTTTTTTTTTTATTTTTATTAGAAGTACGGTAAATTACAATCCTACACAACACATATATCTTAATACATTTTTTGTACCGCTTCATTTTTTTTGAGCTTTAAGAAAAAGGTAGAAGTAAGGAAAGTAAAGAAAGTGCAAGAGAGTCGTGAAGTGTAAGAGTGTTGGGAAAAGAAAGCCCCTTAGGAAAGAAGTTAGAGAAGGAAGTAAAGTGAGAAAATAGACCCTAGAAAAAAAGAAAGAAAGAGAAAATAGAAACAATCGCTCTATTATAACAGACCTCCCCTTTATTCTAAGACGTACATATTCTTTGTGGCATTTGGTTGGATTTTAACAACATTTCCAGAGTTCTGTGTTGTGCTGCTCCACATGCCTGAATGAGTTTTCCAACCCAGATGGATTCTGGCTGAACTCTGAGGATGGGTGTAGGGAACCTACTTCTCCATCAGGTCGATGATGCCAACATGATACGACAGCTGGTGTAACGTTGCTTTCATGTTGACACTGTGACAGCTCTGTTACAGAATTGTCAGTGTGATCTTGTTACTCTTTAATTGTTGCTTTGACTTTGCTACAGGGACCATGGTCTTGTCGCATGGTCACCCTACCAGTGTTACATCACATGTGTAGGAAGGTGCTGCAGATGCTGGTTTAAACCGAAGATAGACACAAAAAGCTGGAGTAACTTGTCTGAAGAAGGGTCTTGACTCGAAACGTCACCCATTCCTTCTCTCCAGAGATGTTCTCTGTCCTGCTGAGTTATTCCAGCTTTTTGTGTCTATCTACCACTGTTACATTGCTGCTCTCACTGTGTGAGGAGTTAGCTGTTGCTATTCCTATGTCACCTTCCAGATCACCACCCAGTGCAGTGTGCAAATGAAAACCCAGCATCACTCTGCTGCTGATTTAGAAGTTTTATTTTTGTTGACATGATGTGGAGAAAGTGTTGCCAACTGTGAATGAATCCTGGTGATATTTCCTGAAACTCCTCCTCATCTCCCTTTGCTTCTCTGTATTGAGATCCCCGTGATCATCCCCACATCACATTTCCCAGCTTGACAAGTTGTTTTGCATCAAAGGAAACTGAATGGCTCTCAAAACCAAATCCATTGCTTTCTTCTGCAGTCTCTTTGGACTCCTTCAACTTATTGTCGTGGATCATTTTCTTCTCCCAATCCTCACACTTTTGATTACTTCCCCAATTTCTCACTCACCTCACACCACTTTTTCCTCACACCTATCTGCCGTTCATCTCCCAATCTCTTGACACATACTCAATGCCCCAACCTATGAAAACAAGCATATCATATGCCTTCTTTACCACTCTACCCACATGTATTACCATTTCTAGTGTCATGGTTATAACAGCAGCCTGGGGTAAACCAGTTTTGGAGCTCGCATTATTCCAGTTTAGAGACTCATGTGTTGTGCAGGGTGTGCAGAATGAAACCGTTAGTGCAGCCTGGAGTGATAATAGAAACTGACGGGGATGTGGACTTACCATTGGAGCCAATCCCTTGCCTCGATCGTTGCTCCAACTGCGGTTTTCACTATCGAGGAGCTCGCAGTCTCGGGTAGAGAACGATGTCAGGAGCTCCAAACGACGTAGAAGGTTTCGACCAGCCCCAACCCAGGGTCAGATTGCCCAGCGCGGGGGAGCTGAGATTCTCCCCTGATGCAGGAGCTTGTTCACCCCGACGCGGAGGGCCGGCTATGGGAGCCAAGATTGTCCCCGAAGGGTCGAGGCCCCCAACCGTGGGAGAACAAAGAAGGAAAAGAGATTTAACTTTTTTCCTCCTTCCAACACAGTGAGGAATGTGGAGGAGTCACAGTGGTGGATGTTTATGTTAAATTTATGTTAAAATGTATTTTGTGTGTTCTGTTGCTTTTTATTGGTATGACTGTATGGCAAATGAAATTCCTCATATGTTGCAAAACATACTTGGCTAATAAAGTATGATTATGAAAATGCTAGAAATATTATCTCAGTCTCCCGGTGACAGACATAAAATGCCCGGAAACTCTCGCTTTCTCCCCATTTCATCGCCTACTCTTCACAAATAAATCATTGAAAAGTGGCACTAAATCCCAGGACTCAGGTGGAACAGCGACCCAGCCAGTCCGGCACTTGGCAACATTTCCACTCTTCCTGCTGCTACTGCACAGGACAGACACGAGATCTGCTCGGTGCATTTTGTCACCAGTGATCTGAAGATCTAAACTGACAGCAACGGTGAAGGAGGTTGTAATTTATGCGCGTTGGATATTGATGTAACGCCAAAGCAGGAGCCAAGTGGCTGATATGATTTGCCTCAATTCATAATACTGTGAAACATAGAAACATAGAAACATAGAAATTAGGTGCAGGAGTAGGCCATTCGGCCCTTCGAGCCAGCACCGCCATTCAATATGATCATGGCTGATCATCCAACTCAGTATCCCGTACCTGCTTTCTCTCCATACCCCCTGATCCCCTTAGCCACAAGGGCCACATCTAACTCCCTCTTAAATATAGCCAATGAACTGGCCTCAACTACCCTCTGTGGCAGAGAGTTCCAGAGATTCACCACTCTCTGCGTGAAAAAAAAGTTCTTCTCATCTCGGTTTTAAAGGATTTCCCCTTTATCCTTAAGCTGTGACCCCTTGTCCTGGACTTCCCTAACATCGGGAACAATCTTCCTGCATCTAGCCTGTCCAACCCCTTAAGAATTTTGTAAGTTTCTATAAGATCCCCTCTCAATCTTCTAAATTCTAGAGAGTATAAACCAAGTCTATCCAGTCTTTCTTCATAAGACAGTCCTGACATCCCAGGAATCAGTCTGGTGAACCGTCTCTGCACTCCCTCTATGGCAATAATGTCCTTCCTCAGATTTGGAGACCAAAACTGTACGCAATACTCCAGGTGTGGTCTCACCAAGACCCTGTACAACTGCAGTAGAACCTCTCTGCTCCTATACTCAAATCCTTTTGCAATGAAAGCTAACATACCATTCGCTTTCTTTACTGCCTGCTGCACCTGCATGCCTACCTTCAATGACTGGTGTACCATGACACCCAGGTCTCGCTGCATCTCCCCCTTTCCCAATCGGCCACCATTTAGATAATAGTCTGCCCTCCTGTTTTTGCCACCAAAATGGATAACCTCACATTTATCCACATTATACTGCATCTGCCAAACATTTGCCCACTCACCCAGGCTATCCAAGTCACCCTGCAGTCTCCTAGCATCCTCCTCACAGCTAACACTGCCCCCCAGCTTAGTGTCATCCGCAAACTTGGAGATATTGCCTTCAATTCCCTCATCCAGATCATTAATATATATTGTAAATAGCTGGGGTCCCAGTACTGAGCCTTGGGGTACCCCACTAGTCACTGCCTGCCATTGTGAAAAGGACCCGTTTACTCCTACTCTTTGCTCCCTGTTTGCCAGCCAGTTCTCTATCCACATCAATACTGAACCCCCAATGCCTTGTGCTTTAAGTTTGTATACTAATTTCTTATGTGGGACCTTGTCGAAAGCCTTCTGGAAGTCCAGATACACCACATCCACTGGTTCTCCCCTATCCACGCTACTAGTTACATCCTCGAAAAATTCTATAAGATTCGTCAGACATGATTTACCTTTCGTAAATCCATGCTGACTTTGTCCAATGATTTCACCACTTTCCAAATGTGCTGCTATCCCATCTTTAATAACTGACTCTAGCAGTTTCCCCACTACCGATGTTAGACTAACTGGTCTGTAATTCCCCATTTTCTCTCTCCCTCCCTTCTTAAAAAGTGGGGTTACGTTTGCTACCCGCCAATCTTCAGGAACTACTCCAGAATCTAAAGAGTTTTGAAAGATTATTACTAATGCATCCATTATTTCTGGAGCTACTTCCTTAAGTACTCTGGGATGCAGCCTATCTGGCCCTGGGGATTTATCGGCCTTTAATCCATTCAATTTACCCAACACCACTTCCCGGCTAACCTGGATTTCACTCAATTCCTCCAACTCCTTTGACCCGCGGTCCCCTGCTATTTCCGGCAAATTATTTATGTCTTCCTTAGTGAAGACGGAACCAAAGTAGTTATTCAATTGGTCCGCCATATCCTTGTTCCCCATGATCAACTCCCCTGTTTCTGACTGCAAGGGACCTACATTTGTTTTAACTAATCTCTTTCTTTTCACATATCTATAAAAACTTTTGCAGTCAGTTTTTATGTTCCCTGCCAGTTTTCTTTCATAATCTATTTTTCCTTTCCTAATTAAGCCCTTTGTCCTCCTCTGCTGGTCTTTGAATTTCTCCCAGTCCTCCGGTATGCTGCTTTTTCTGGCTAATTTGTACGCATCATCCTTCGCTTTGATACTATCCCTGATTTCCCTTGTTATCCATGGATGTACTACCTTCCCTGATTTATTCTTTTGCCAAACTGGGATGAACAATTTTTGTAGTTCATCCATGCAGTCTTTAAATGTCTTCCATTGCATATCCACCGTCAACCCTTTTAGAATTAATTGCCAGTCAATCTTGGCCAATTCACGTCTCATACCCTCAAAGTTACCTTTCTTTAAGTTCAGAACCATTGTTTCTGAATTAACAATGTCACTCTCCATCCTAATGAAGAACTCAACCATATTATGGTCACTCTTGCCCAAGGGGGCACGTACAACAAGATTGCTAACTAACCCTTCCTCATTACTCAATACCCAGTCTAAAATAGCCTGCTCTCTCGTTGGTTCCTCGACATGTTGATTTAGATAACTATCCCGCATACATTCCAAGAAATCCTCTTCCTCAGCACCCCTGCCAATTTGATTCACCCAATCTATATGTAGATTGAAGTCACCCATTATAACCGTTTTGCCCTTTGTCGCACGCATTTCTAATTTCCTGTTTGATACCATCTCCAACTTCACTACTACTGTTAGGTGGCCTGTACACAACACCCACCAGCGTTTTCTGCCCCTTAGTGTTTTGCAGCTCTACCCATACCGATTCCACATCCTCCAAACTAATGTCCTTCCTTTCCATTGCATTAATCCCCTCTCTAATCAGTAACGCTACCCCACCTCCTTTTCCTTTCTGTCTATCCCTCCTGAATATTGAATATCCCTGGATGTTCAGCTCCCAGCCTTGGTCACCCTGGAGCCATGTCTCCGTGATCCCAACTATATCATAGTCATTAATAGCTATCTGCACATTCAACTCATCCACCTTATTACGAATGCTCCTTGCATTGAGACACAAAGCCTTCAGGCTTGTTTTTACAACACTCTTACCCCTTACACAATTATGTTGAAAAGTGGCCCTTTTTGATTTTTGCCCTGGTTTTGTCTGCCTGCCACTTTTACTTTTCACCTTGCTACCTATTTCTTCTACCCTCATTTTACACCCTTCGTGTCCACGTCAAGTAGGAAACAACTCGTAGCCACAGGACAGGATGTGCCCCAGCGACAGCTCAGAGAGCGGCCGTGACAGTGCCTTCGAGTCTGAAGAAGGGGCCCGTCCCGGAACGTCACCTATTCCTTCTCTCCAGAGATGCTGCCTGGCCCGCTGTGTTACTCCAGCACCACAGTGTCCAGCGCGATGGTTGTTACTGGCGGTGTGGCTCATTTGATCGTAGTATCTTTTTTTTTAGGTACGTTTCCGGTTCAGGAATTGAATTAGTTTGTCAAATCGTGTTATTCAAACTCCCTGGAATGCAGTAGGTGAGATGTGTCTGTGTGTGTGTGTAACTGAGGAGGTGCAGCCGAGTCACCGAGTGATGCCGGGTCTGATCGTGAGGACGGGCTGGAGTTGAGAAGGTCGAGGGGTGAACTAACGGGATCATTGGGGTTGAAGTCCAGGTGGGCGCTGATCTGACGGCATAGAGGATATTCGACTACGAATCTGTTCCACTGGTTTTGGCAGTTCAATGGGTTTGTTAACGGACAAATAGACCAAAGGCTGGAGCTGTGGTCCGAATTGTTTGTCCCGGTTCTACCCGTATCCGGGGAGTTTGGAATCTAATGAAATAAAATGTGAACAAAATGTCAAGAGAGGAAAATATTTGTCTCCCAGGAGTCATTCAGGGATTACAATGTGTGTCGATCCCTGTCCCATATGTCCCCGTGTCTGTCTCTGAAATTGCTTCACAAGCCGACAAGCTGAGTCAAAGCTGCTACAGAAATGCAGCGATTGGAGACGGCCGCTCGCCACCAGTTACCCTGGGATAAAGGGGTGGAGGTGGGGGGTAAATACTGGATCTGCCTGCAATACACACATCCCGATAAATATAAACCCTTTCACAATACTCCCAATTGCCGCTAACGGTAACGGGCTCATTTTCTCAGCGCTGGGACCGGGTTGTCACAATGTGGCCACTCCCTTCCTCATCACTCAGCGCCGGCTATAACTGTCTTTTCCCGGACTGTTTCAGGTCGAGTGTCCCTTGCCACCGGATCAGAAGTGCGAGGATACCCGGGACAGGCGATCACTCTGCCGTGCCACTACTCTGTCCAAATGCATGGTAAAACTGCGATGTGCTGGAGTCGGGGAAAATGCCCTGCCTCGGGCTGTGGATCTGAACTGATTAAAACAAACGGAGAAACTGTAACTTCAGCAGTATCCGAGAAATATCAGCTTGATGGTAACATTGAGCAAGGAGACGTGTCGCTCACGATAAAGCAGCTCCGGAAAGAAGACGGCGGCTGGTATTGCTGCCGTGTGAGGAGGCCTGGACCGTTTAATGATGTGAAAGTGAATTTGAATGTGCTGGTTTTGGATGGTAAGCAGCTCAATATTACACGTTTCTGTCTCATTCCTGGCGTCGCAACGATGTTGCTGTTAACAGAGTTTCCTCACAGCTGTAGTGACCCAGGTTCGATCCTAACCTTCAGTGCCACCTGCGTGGAGTTCGCAGGTTCTCCACCAGTTTCCCCTCGTGTTCTGGTTTTCTCCCAGGTTCGAAGATGCGAGTGGGTTAAACTGCCTCTTGTGTAGAATAGTGGGGCGCAGATCGACAGGTTCCTGGGATATACGTACTGGATGGATTGCTGCGAATGTTTGAACAGGTGGCATGGTCTTGTTGGGCTGAATGGCCCTCTTCTGCCCCCTTAGGGAAATATCAAAACACCATATTATTGTTTCTAGATTAATTGTTAACTCTAATTAACATAGTTAAGCAAAGGGTGAAGTCGCCGCTGTAAAATGTCCCTAATGTGCAGGGCGGGGATGAGAAAATAGCATAACGTAGATTTGATATGAATTAGTGCTAGATGGTCGGCGTGGACTCTGTGGGACTAAGGGCCTGATTCCATGCTGTAACTTTCAATCAATCAATCAATTAAAAAATCAGTTGAATATCTAGCACTATGAATGAAGTGCAGGTGAAAATAGCAGGCGGGTAGAATGTAATATGGACAACGAGTCCATTGACAGAGATATTGTGAGGAGGAACGTTTAATGTTTTACATCAGCTATATAATACAGAAACATTGGGTGTTTCCCATTCTGGCGTTTATAGCCATGTCTTTAAACTACAAGAAACATGAGCAGAGTAGGAAGGAACTGTAGATGCTGGTTTACACCGAAGATAGACACAAAATGCTGGAGTAACTCAGCGGGACAGGCAGCATCTCTGGATGACGTTTCGGTTCGAGACCCTTCTTTAGACCGAGGGACAGGGGAGAGGTCAGAGAAGGAATAGTAAGTGAAATAGGAGCAGACTTGGTGGAGTCTGTCATCTCCCCGTAACATTAAACACCTTAATTACTAATTAGAGTTAACAATGAATCTAGAAACAATAATATGTTATTGCATGTCAATCTCCACTTTAAAAATACCCAAAGACTTGGCTAGTTTTGTTGCCATGTGGAGATCTTTGGACTGTTTCAAGACGTGAAAGTGAATTTGGACCGTAGGCAGCTCAATGTCCTTCTACTTGCTGAATACAGATGCAAAGTTAGCATTTAGTGCCTCGCAAATACATCCTCTGACTCTTTGGACAACTTCTAGTCCCGTCATCACACACAGTTCCACTTCCAGTGCTTCCCCGAGATCAACCAGCTGCACTGTCCCGGCAGACCCATTGCACCCACCACCTTCAGGCTTCCAATCCAAAATAAAATGCTTACTCCAACCCTGTTTTGCCTTTATTAACGAGTGCACATCAGTAACTCCAATCCAATGGATTATTATGCTTTTTAAATGTGGAAACATCAAAGGCCCTATGAATGTCCAGAAACACCACATCCACTGGTTCTATATTCTACTCAGTGGGTTAGCTGTGTGTGAGCTGAATGATGCAGTATGTGGCAAAGCAGTGCGTGAGAAAGAATATGTCTTCACTCGCACACGAGCACAATAAATTATTATTTCTTCTGTTCTAGAGATCACCACACCGAATCCTTCAACCACAAATGAGTCTGTCCATGCACAGGATGCAAACTCTGTCAGAGCTTCTACATTTGAAGGTCAGACTAAAAGTTCAAACTATGATGTCTTCTAATGTCTGTTGCAATGTATTTTTATATCCATATTTCCATGATTTGACTGCTTAAAGTTGACAAGGATACCTTGAAATTGCTACTAATACAAAACGTTTAATGTTTAAAACAACTTGAAATATCATGGATTTAAATTGAGTATTGCAAATATTGCAAAATGTAGTCGGGAAATATTTGTGATTAAAGTGAATGGGACATACATTTTATCAAGTACCTTCAACACTGTCAGGAGATTCCAAGGTATTGAACAACAAATGGAAGGCCAGCTTCTACAGCAGTGCCTCCACACCTCAATTTTTTTTTTCCTTGAATAGAATCCCAAAATTCCTGGAATTTGATGTTATTTCCTGAAATTTTCAAAAATGTTTCCTGCATGCTATTTGTTGGGTTTTTTTCACACGTTAACAACAAGGCAAATCATATCTATGTAACTACATTGTATTTGCCTGCTTCTGTTACTCACTTGTACAAGACAGCTTTCATTGCCTCCAACAGCTTTCGTTGTCTTTGTTTTTTCAACCAGCCCTCCTGTGTCTTAGTCTCTGCTCTCTCCCTCCCTCCCTCCCTCCCTTCTTCCCTCTCCCCTCCCTTTCTTTCTCCCTCCCTCCCTCCCTCTCTCTCTCTCTCTCTCCCCCTCTCTCTCCCCCTTCTCTCTCTCTCTCTCTCTCTCTCTCTCTCTCTCTCTCTCTCTCTCTCCCTCCCTCTCTCCCCCTCTCTCTCTCTCTCTCTCTCTCTCCCTCTCTCTCTCCCTCTCTCTCTCCCTCTCCCCCTCTCCCTCTCTCCCCCTCTCCCTCCCCCCCCCCCCCCCCCCCTCCTCTCTCCCTCTCTCCACCCCTCTCTCCCTCTCTCCACTCCTCCCTCTCTCTCTCTGTCTGTCCTACTCTCCCTCTCAGCCCCTTGAGCCCACCCACCATTCTGTAAAATTAAGGCCAATCCCAATGTAACTGCAATCCCACTGTCCACTGGTAACTTTTCACCACTCGGCTTATCCAGAATTTTACCGCTGCCTGAAAAATAATCAAATGCTCAACTTCCACTGAGAAAGAGAATTACCAAAGACTCATTGTTATACGAGTATTTTCCAGAACAGTCTGTGACCCATACTGCTGTGGCCATAGCGCTATGTTTAAAGCTCAAAGCGCTGCAGGCGGTAGCGCTAACTTTAGAACCCACAGTGCTACAGCCGACAGCTCTTTGTTTAAATTCCCACGCATTAAACTGACAGCGCTCTGTTTAAACCTTTGAGCGCCAAACTGGCAATGTTGTGTGTATTACCTTTACACCCCTTTGTGGGCCGGATGCGGAAGTTTCCCGAAATTATTCAATTTCCCTAAAAGATATTTCCCCGAAGACAACCAGAATTCCTGAATTTCGGATAATTTCCTTCAAAGTGGAAACACTGTTCAACAGACAAGAATGTGGTGATGATGAGATATAGATTGCAATGTAGAATTTTTAATTGATTTTAATTAAGGACTAATTATTGGCCAAGAACTGAGGTTATTTCTTGTTCTTTGAAATAATACCTTGGGCTGTTTCATATTCACCTCAATTGCACGAGCTGCCACAGGAAGTAGCTGAGGTAGGTACAGGAACAATATATCAAAGACACCAAAGCTGGGTGGCAGTGTGAGCTGTGAAGAGGATGTTAGGAGGTTGCAGGCTGACCTGGACAGGTTGAGTGAGTGGGCAGACGCACGGCAGATGCAGTATAATATAGATAAATGTGAGATTATCCACTTTGGCGGCAAAAACAAGGGCGCAGATTTAAGGGGGAGGTACAGCGAGACCTGGGTGTCCTTGTACACCGGTCACTGAAAGTTGGCGTGCAGGTATAGCAGGCAGTAAAGAAAGTGAATGGATTGTTGGCCTTCATAACAAAAGGATTTCAGTATAGGAGTAAAGAGGTTCTTCTGCAGTTGTATAGGACTCTGGTGAGACCACATCTGGAGTATTGTGTACAGTTTCGGACTCCTAATTTGAGGAAGAACATCCTTGTGATTGCGGCTGTGCAGCGTAGGTTCACGAGATTGATTCCTGGGATGGCGGGACTGTCATATGAGTGAAGATTGAAAAGGCTAGGCTTGAATTCACTGGAGTTTAGAAGGATGAGGGGGATTTTATAGAAACATATAAAATTATAAAAGGACTGGGCAAGCTAGATGCAAGAAAAATGTTCCCAATGTTGGGCGAGTCCAGAACCAGGGGCCACAGTCTTAGAATAAAGGGGAGGTCATTTAAGACTGAGGTGAGAAAAAACATTTTCACTCCAGAGAGTTGTGAATTTATGGAATTCCCTGCCACAGTGGAGGCCAAATCACTGGATGGATTTAAGAGAGAATTAGATAGAGCTCTAGGGGCTAGTGGAGTCAAGGGATTATGGGGAGAAGGCAGGCACGGGTTATTGATGGGGGACGATCAGCCATGATCACAATGAATGGCGGTGCTGGCTTGAAGGGCCGATTGGCCTCTTCCTGCACCTATATTCTATGTTTCCATGCTTTTGAGAGGGTGCAGAGGATGTTTACCAGAATGCTGCCTGGATGAGAGGGTTTCAGATGCAGGGAATGATTGGATAGACTTGGATTGGTTTCTCTGGAATGTCAGAGGTTGAGGGGAGACTTGATAGAATTATATAAAATTATGTAAAACATAGATTGGTTAGTCAGTCAGAACATTTTTTCCCAGGGTGGAAATGTCCAAGAATAGAAGGCATAGCTATAAGATGAGAGGTGTAAAGTTTAATGGAGATGTACAGGGCAAGGTTTTTTAAACAGAGTGTGGTTGGGACCTGGATCGCATTGCCAGGGCATGCACTGGAGGCTGATATGATAATGGCATTTAAGAGGCTTTTAGATAGGCATACGTAAGTGCAGGGAACTGCGGGCTATGGATTATGTACAGGCAGATGAGATCAGTTTAACTGGGCATCATGTTTGGCACAAACATTGTGGGCCAAAGGGCCTGTTCCTGTGCTGTATCATTTTATAAAAATGGTTTGGAAGAATGTGGGCCAAACACAGACAAGTGGGGGCAAGTATAGGTTTGCCTTTGTTTACTTTCTGTAACTCCACCAATTGTTATGTTGTTTGCAAATTTGTTAACCAGCCTACCTACATTTTTATCCAAATCCAAATCATCTATATATTTTATATATATCACAAATAACAGAGCTCACAGCACCCCTCTGGAACATTGCAGGTCACACGCCTCCAGTCAGATTAACACTACTCCACCACTACATTCTGTCTTCTATGGATAAGCCAATTTTGAATCCAATCTACCGAGTCTCTGTGGATCCCATATGCCATTTTTTTTTGGATCAGCCTACCATGAGGGATCTTGCGGAATGTTTCATTAGGGCCCCTGTAGACAACATCCATTGCCTCATCAATCATATTTGTCAGCTCCTCAAAAAGCATGGTATAAAATTTGTGAGAAGGGACCTCACACAAAGAAACCCTTGCTGACTATCCTTAAGTTCATGTTTTCATATATCTGAGTAAATTCTAGATAAAGGAGAATCATAAAATATTCTACAAGTATATTAAAAGTTAGAGAGTAGCTAATGGGTCAATGTGGTCATCTATTTGTGGATTAGTTCAGTTTTATCAGTTCAGTTCAGTTTTATTTGTCATATGTAGGTTAACACAGGGTCAACGGTACAATGAAATATGTTTGATAAGACAACGAGTTACCTCAGCAATGGTATTGCAAGGATAATATTAAGGTAAAAAAGATAAGACAAAAGTGACATTGGTAGATAAAAGACAATGATAAATAAAATAATTAACATATATGATGCATTTATGAGTTCAGAATCCTGATGGCAAGATGATAAAAAACTGTTCTTAAGTCTAGTGGTACGTGTAGCCATGTTATGGGTAATATGTGAGGTTTTGAAATAATACTTTACTTTAAATTAATGTGTTTACTTTGGAGAAGGATGTGGAAGCTAGTGGGATCAGGAGAGGGAGCAGAAAAAGCACGGAGTATTTCAAGACATAGAGTGACACAGTGTGGAAACAGGTCCTTCGGCACAACTTGCCCACACCGGCCAACAATGGGGATCCCAGCTACACTAGTCCCACTTGCCTGCGCTTGGTCCATATCCCTCCAAACCTGTCCAATCCGTGTACCTGTCTAACTGTTTCTTAAATGATGGGATAGTCCCAACCTCAACTACCTCCTCTGGCAGCTTCTTCCATACACCCACCACCCTTTGTGTGAAAAAGTTACCCCTTGGATTCCTACTAAATCTTTTCCCCTTCACCTTGAACCTATGTCCTCTGGTCCTTGATTCCCCACCTCTGGGCTAAAGACTCTGTAAATCTACTCAATCTATTCTTCTCATGATTTTGTATACCTCTATAAGATCTCCCCTCATCCTCCTGCGCTCCATGGAATAGAGATCCAGCCTACTGAACCTCTCCCTATAACTCACACCCTCTAGTCCTGGCAACATCCTCGTAAATCTTTTCTAAACCTTTTCAAGCTTGACAATATCTTTCCAATAACATAGTGGCCAGAACTGTACACAATATTCTAAATGTGGTCTCACCAATGTCTTATACAACTGCAACATGACCTCCCAACTTCTATACTCAATACTCTGACTGATGAAGGCCAAAGTGCCAAAAGCCTTTTTGGCTACCTTATCTACCTGTGACTCGACCTTTATGGAACCAATCACCTGTACTCCAAGATCTCTATGCTCTACAACACTCCCCAGAGGCTTACCATTTACTGTGTAGGCCCTGCCTTTGTACGACGTCGTAAAATGCAACACCTCACACTTCTCTGTATTAAATTCCATCAACCATTCCCACACCCACCTGGCCAATCGATCCAGATCCTGCTGCAATTGTTCACAACCATCTTCACTATCTGCAAAACCATTAACTTTTGTATCATCAGCAAACTTGCTAATCTTGTCCTGTATGTTCTCATCCAAATCATTGATTTAGATGACAAACAGTAATGGGCCCAACACTGAACCCTGAGGAACACCACTAGTCGCAGGCATCCAGTCTGCGAAGCAACCTTCCACCATTACCCTCTGCTTCCTCCCATGGAGCCAATTTGCTATCCATTCAGCTATCTCTCCTTGTATCCCATGCGATCTAACCTTCCAGAGCAGCCTACCTTGTCGAATGCCTTACAGAAGTCCATGTACACATCTACAGCTCTGCCTTCATCAACCTTTTTGGTTAAATCTTCAATAAAATCAATCAGATTTGTGATACACGACCTCACAAGTATAAAACCATGCCGACTTTCCCTAATCAGACCTTGCCCATCCAAATGCCTGTATATCCTATCCCTCAGAATACATTTCAGTAACTTGCAACATAAGATTACAACCTGCTCTTACTTTTGCACACTGAAAGTGTGTGTTTGACTGCTGCACCACAGCAATGTTTATGTTTGCTAGCAGCTTAAACGCTGATCTATTTAAAGCATTTCCTTGCTAGTGGACTGATCATGTAAAGGCGAAGAAACAGCTGAAAGATGGCCGGTTGGTCTATAGTTTGAAATAGCCAGTTCATTGTAATTTGGGACTCATTTCCAGATACCCAAGGCTTTTCCACTTTGTCCCAAAGTAGAATTGCAGTAGAATTATCTCCACTTACCAGGATGGTTATAGCACTGTCAACTCTACAGATATGATGCCATTCAGTACAAGCCTCCTTCCTGTTAAATATATACCCTGATCAGAGTCATGTGAAGAGTAATCCAAAATATTATTATTTGGCACCAATACACAATTCTAGCTGTACTTTCTTGGCATGGGAAAGTCTTCTGCTAGTGGGTAAAGTGGTCAATCAGTACTAAACATTACCTTTTATTTTGAGACTAGGGTAAAGATCTTGTGAAATCTATCTGTATATATTTGTCAGCAGGCAAGACACACTCTCCCATTTGGCACATCAACTATCTAGTGCTGTCCATAATTTCCCTGCTTCAAAGAGTTGCAGTGTACTTCCCTGCTTCTAAGAGACGTCCGTAAAACTATTGACGCCCTCGGCGAGATGGATTCTGAGACTTCCACTGCCCTTGTCATACAGTTGAATACTTGATCACATCAATGCAGCCCAGCCACCACTCGACTTTGCATAATTGAATAGTATGCGACTGGCCTCATTCTGTCCCCGTGGTTCGTGTTATTACTGCCTTTATTACCCTCTCCCGTTATCACAGTACAAATAGAAGAGATTAGTCAGAGTGCTGGAGCGAGGTCAGGGTTTGATGGAGTTTTGCCATCCGGTGAATTGACCCTAATTCTGTAGTTGCCTCTGTCCCTCTACATGATTAGGTTACAACCCCCAATGTCTATTTCAACTTTACTGAACGTTTTTCCTTCCAATATTTAATATGTAAAAGAATATGTGTGTGTTTATGATTGTGTTTATAGTTTGTTTGGTTGTTTGTTTGTTTGTCTTTTTGCACAAAGTCCGCGAGCATTGCCACTTTTCATTTCACTGCACATCTTGTATGTGTATGTGACGAATAAACGTGACTTGACTAAGGAAGCAACTCAGCTATAATTATGTTGAGGAATCTAAATACAACGAGAGGTCAATTCAATGCCTCTCCTAACATCCTTAAGTTCCCTTCACTATATTGGTCTATTTTCCCATCATGCTTCCTCAGTATGTAAGCTCTTGGGTTAAACATATTACAATCTACTCATCTTTTTGATGATTTTTGGAATTTCCTACATCAGGCAGCAATAGTGACTTACCACATTTGTTACCGTATTCACTCTCACCAGCTTAGAGGCTGATACTTTGCCTAATGGAGAACATAAAGGTGGAATCTGGGTGATTGGCTTGGAGAGGGACAGGGGGAAGTACAGAAGGATGCCAATTCACTCAATGGCAAAGTATCTCAAGAAAGTTATGACTCATGATTTAGCTGAGAGCATTCATGGGGCCAACTCACACAGTGAAACTATTAGGGTGCATCTTCTTTGGCAGTCTCTCAGTTTCAGGTTAAGTGGATTCTGTGGTAACAGAATCCAATGTAGATGGGGGAAGAGGGTTGATCCATGATGTGGAGTTCTCCTTCTCTTGTGTGCTTCTCACACATGGACTCAAGATTCTCAGTGCCAAACCAAATGCTTCTCCACATCAAGAGGTCATGGCCCAGAGTTTCCCAGGAATCAGTGGAAATTTTGCAATATTTTCATGGAGGTTTTGAAAATGACTTTGGATTTATTTCTCAGTCCACCTTGTAAGTTATTCCTATGATAGAGCTCCGAATATTATGTCTGCTTCGGAAATCTGATGCTGGGTATGCAAAGATCATGGTCTTTCAAACCGATCCATTTGAGTATAATTAGATGTTCATTGCTGGACATGTGGGAGTGGGAGAGGACGTTAACCGTGGCAGTGGCAGTGGCAGCCAACATCGTCCACAGCACTACTCACAGTTTTCTTTTGTCCATGATCATGACTCCGTCTATAAGCGAAGTCCCAACCACTAAATGTCCGCAGGGCTGTGTTGTACCCTTGAGTACGAGCTAAACCAGCACAACCGATGTTACACTTTAATTTGTCAACTTCTTTCTTGGTTGAAACCTTATCAGCAATTAGACAATAAACAATAGGTACAGGAGTAGGCCATTCGGCCTTTTGAGCCACTGTGATCATGGCTGATCATCCACAATCAGTACCCCCGTTCCTGCCTCCTCCCCATATCCCTTGACTTCGCTATCTTTAAGAGCTCTATCTAACTCACTAATTAGTGATTTAGAGCAGGATACCTCTGCACTATGTTTACATAAGTTAACTAAGGACACTACAGAATCTTACTACAGAATGTTTACTTTGTTGTTCGTTAGCCATTGTCATCTTCTATGTCCCATCCTACATCTTTAATCCTTTCCTTCCAAGGAATCGCTACCCAATGTAATACAAGATACAAGATACATTTATTTGTCACATGTGCCAGTTGGCACGGTGAAACGTGATCACCATACAGCCATACAATAAAATAAAGAACACAACACACGATAGAGTTCAGCATAAAACATCCCCGCACAGCAGAATCAAAAGTTTCCCACTGTGAGGGAAGGCACCAAAGTCAGTCATTTTCCTCTGATGTTCACCCGTGGTCGGGGTCTACGGAGCCCTCCGCAGTCGCCTCTACGGGCAGCCCGCCGCTCAGGCACGCTCGCCGGGGTGTTGGCACTCCGACGTCGGAACAGGAGGCCAACCTCAGCGGCTTGGACCTCCATATCAGCCACTTCTCACCAGAGTCCGCAGCTCCCGACGTCCCCAGGCCGCGCCGGGCGGCGATTCAACGCTGGCGGCCCTCAGTAAAGGGCCCCAGGACTCCGCGATGTCGGTCAGCGCCGCCCACGCTGGGAGCTCCGCGAACCACAGCCCCGTGATGTTGGAACAGCGGCCCAACGCTCCGTAGCTTCAAACAGGATCCAGGTAGGTATTGCCGCTCTATGGTGAATCGAGCACCACACCACCACTGCCGAAGCTCTGGTCCAGCCCCCGGTCTCCAGCAGGAAAGGCCACTCCGATCCAGTGGTAGGCCACGAGGTGGGGGGCGAGGACGCTACTCGGAGAAATAGTCGCATCCTCGCCAGGAAGCGACTGGGAAGCGGTTTCCCCTTACCCCTCCCCCACATAGAAAAACAAAAGATTCCCCAAACAAATCTATTTAGACAAACTAAAATTTAAAAAAGATAAGAAAAAACGGACAGGCTGTAGGCCGAGGTACCTTCAATGCAGCACCCCTAGTGTAATAGACGTTAGTCTATTACAACCTGAACCTCTCCTAACAGGGCACGCTTGCTTTCATTGGGAAAAATATTGAGCACAAAAGATGGGGCCTCATGATGCAGCTGTAGAATTTGTTGGTGAGACCACACGGAGTATAGTATGTAGTTCTGGTCACCAAGCTATAGGGAGGATGTTGCCTTGGCTTGAGGCCTTGAGTTGTGGGACTGATTGGTTAGGCTGGGAATTCTTTCCTTGGAGCATTGGAGGCTGAGGTGTGACCTTATTAAGGTCTACAAGATAACGGGGTGCATGGATAAGGCGGACGCTCATAGTATATTTACCAGATACAGAATTAGAAAATTAGAAGATATAAGCTGATGTTAAGAAGGTAGGATTTATGAGGGACCTCAGGGACAACTTTTTAATTCAGGGGTTGGTCTGTATTTGGTTGAGGAAGCTGTACAGGTGGATACAAATACACCTTTAAAATGTTAATTGGAGAGATATATGGATATGAAGGTTTTGGAGACACGAAAATGGGACAGCAGAAAATGCCAACTTGGGCGGAGCGGACAAAGTTTCTGTGCTGTAGAGCTCTATGACTATGATTAAATCCTGTGCTTCCAGTGTGCAAATTAGGGTGAACTCCAGGCAGAGATTTGGAGGGTAAAACGAGGAGCGTAGAGAAAGAGAGAAGGCAGTCTGCATATCTCCTTTCAACTCTGTACACATACATTGACCACTTCATAATGTGGTTTCTCATGTTCCTATAGCAAATTCCATTGCAATTTGGTTTGGTTTTACATAGTTAAGATTGTCTCATCTCAGCACAGGAGGCAGATGCCGAGCAGAAGGGGCAGTGGTTCCATCAACTTAAACTTAATCTCTTTGAAGAATGTTGCATTAATTCTCCCACCAATGGCACTCTGCCAGTGACTATAATCAGTGAACCAGGCTCTTTCTGTGCAGAAAGATGATGTTTAGGTTACGCTTCCACCCATTCTGCAGCAGCAGAGTGGAGATTACTGGAGCAGGAGCCAGAATTGTGGACTATGCTTTAATGGTGTGGATTCAAACCCCACCATGATGGCAGGGAAACTTGCATTTGAGCAATTCAATAAAAATAGATTTTACTTTTAAAAGCTCATCTCACAAAGAGTAATCATGAAATTACCATATTAATCATAAAAGCCCATCTGGTTCACACAGAAATCTACTATCCATACCGGATCTAAGTGTATCTCTAAAGGTGGACATTATCTGCCTCCTAAGATCAGGGAGAATTACGAATTGGACATTAAATGGGGATAATTAGATTTTAAAATATTTTCTCCTCGTGCTCCTCAGAATGGTGAGGTTGTCACTGATTACATGCCATGACGCTAGTGAATGACTTCATAACATTGTATACACGCTGCTCACGTTTACAGTTGTATACTCGTCATCAGCCATTGTATTCCTGGAGTAGGGAAGGTGGCAAGAGTAACAGTTGGACCAGTCATATTATTATAGTTCACAAGTAGCTACACTTTGGTTTGTCATGATGGCTTAAATGTAGAAGGTACAGCAGGGATTGTGATACCAAGACATGGGGTTTTGTTGGTCTGCCACATTATTTGTTTGTTTTTTTAATTATTAAAAAAATATATATATTAGAAGCAAATGTACAAGAGTAGAACCAACGGCAAGTAAAATTATACAGTTATTGTACAGCTGCAATTTTAACTTTTTAGCTTTGAATTAGAAGAAAGGAAAGGAGAAAAAGCAAGAAAGAGAAAATGTGAGATGTGCAAAGATAGGACCCCTAGACTACCAAAGTAGTGTAGCCAAAGAGTGAATAAAAGAAAGAAAGAAGAGAGAAAGAGAAAAAAATAAAAGGACGAAAGAGAAAGAGAAAGAAAAGTGGTGATATACCTGCCTCTCACCCCTCCCCACCCACCTCCCCCAACCCATAATTAGATTTAAATCCAAAGTTGTGTTGCGCCATACTATCCTTGTAAGAAATCAATGAATGGTGTCCATGTCTTGGAAAAATGATCTGTTTTTTCTGCCAAGACAAGTCTAATATTTTCAAGATGTAGTGTCTCGGATATGTTTATAATCCACCTTAAGAGTAGGGACTGATGTATGTTTCCAAAATCTCAGAAATAATGTCTGTTTTGCCTTATGTGGAAAATTAATGTTAGAATGAATCTTGGAAAATAGTGATGTTTTGGATCCAAGACCTTCTATACCTTACCTTGTTTTTAGGCACCATAGCGGATTCCTTGCTAGTGATATCAGCCGGAATTGTATTCTTTTTCCTCAGGTACCCGAGAAATTCTGAGCTCTACAATAACTACGAATGAAATCAACAGTACTTCCGAACAAGTAAGCATATATAAAAGGTTCAAACTACATAAAATCTAAGGTACACAAAAATGCTGGAGAAACACAGCGGGTGCAGCAGCATTTATGGAGCGAAGGAAATAAGGCAACGTTTCGGCCCGAAACCTTTCTTCAGACTGAAGAAGGGTTTCGGCCCGAAACGTTGCCTATTTCCTTCGCTCCATAGATGCTGCTGCACCCGCTGAGTTTCTCCAGCATTTTTGTGTACCTTTGATTTTCCAGCATCTGCAGTTCCTTCTTAAATACATAAAATCTAAAGTATATCTAGAACATCGAACACTTTTATGCAGGTGTTTTAATGGATGCTGCAATAAATCAGTCTCTATGCAACGACCCAGTTATACCGACACCAAACGTCGTGAATAAACGGTTTCTTCATACAGGCATTATAGGCAGATATACATACACGTTGGTCCTCTAACATAAAAGTAATTGTTGCTGCTGCAAGGCTGTTGCCTCGTGGGCTTGAGTTGAACTCTTGCTGAGGTGGCAGGACACTCACCCGAAGAGGGAAGAGAGCTGGTCAGCTCGTAGTGAGAGAGAGGGTTGACCCGGGGTTCGTTATAAATACTAGGACACACCGCTATACCCCGTGACAACTACTCCCTGCCATTGCCCAGTCACGTGACCCTACCCCCGACTGCTGAGGGTTCGTGTAGCTCGTGGCCCAACCACCAGGTGTCGCCACACAGTATCAGTTTTCAATTTTTCTAATTATTCATTGGCTTACAGACTTAGTGGCAAAATTCCACAGAAGGGAATGTAGAGCTGCATTTTGAAATGTCTGAAAAAATTAATTATAAATCTGTATGGATATAAATACATTTTCATGTAATATGCATTTTATTTTTATGTAATAATCTAAATTGTGGCAATTTATTGAAAGCCTCCTAAAATTACAAGTATGTTTGATCACCTGGTTTGTTCTTGTCAATTTCTGTTATTAAACTATCCAGAATCCATGGAATTTTGGAGATGGAAAAACACTCCTAGAGTTTAGAAGAATGAGGGGTGACATTGAAACATAGAGAATAATAAATTCTTCAATAGAGTGGATGTGGAGACAATGTTTCCACGAGTGGGAGAGTCTAGGACTAGAGGTCATAGCCACAGAATTAAAGAACTTCTTTTGGGAAGGAGATGAGGAGACATTTATTTTGTCAAAGGCTGGTGAATCTGTGGAATTCTTTGCCACAGAAGGCTGGGGAGGCCGAGTTAGCGGATATTTTTAAGGCAGAGATAGAAACATTTTTGATTAGTACAGGTGTTAGAAGTTATGGGGAGTAGGCAGGAGAATAGGGTTTGGAGGGCGATCTATGATTCAATCATGATTGATTGGCGGAGTAGACTTGATGGGCCGAATGGCCTTATGACCTTTTGCCCTTATAATGGTCAATGGTTGCAGTACGTGCATTTTAGATTTAAAATAGTGAAGAAAATCTTGTTCTCTGATTTTGTGTATCTATTTCAGGTTCCCGATGACCTGGTAAACATCCTGGTTTCTTATCTTGCCTGGGCAGCCCGTGTCTTAGTTTTCATCTGCTTTCTTGCAATCACTCTGCTCCTTTTTCAATGGAAATGTAAGTGTCACTGTCTGGGAACCTGCTTTTTACTCAAAACAATTTGTTGCGATATTTGTGCAAGTTCTTGTTAACATGGAACATACAGTATGACCCTGAGTTTGAGTTGATGCAGGGGAGAAGAATGAATGGTAGGTAAACCAGAAAATACATTTTAAGAATTAAAATGTACTTTAATACACATGTGAAGAAATAGGAAAGATGTAACCAAATAGATGGGGATTTCAAGGCATCCATACGGCCAGAGCTATATTGGCCAAGTCCCCTGCCTTTGATGGTGGAGATGAGGAATGGCAGCACATGAGTGGGAGAGTTAAAAGAATGGGAGACTAATGCTAGGAGGCAGACTCGAGAATGATGCAGGGTTACAATAGGGAGAGGTCATGGATGGGGTGCAGAAATGATTTTAAAGACATGGAGAACAGATATCTAATATCTAATAGAGGATATCTAATAGAGGTTGGCAATTTAACGAAGCAAGATAAATTGGGGAGAAGGATGTGATATTGGATTAAATGTGGGAAGGAACTATTTCTAAGTGAAAGTTTATGTAATCTTAGCAATTGTAAGACCCCGCACGAATGTTTTCAAGGTGTTAAAGTAAATTAATGGATATTGAAATTGATATTTTCTAATGAATTGGGAGAATAGGGTTATATGGCATTGCTAAAACTGAAACTGGATCTTTCAGAATAGAATATAGGAATTACTTCCACACGGAAAGTCTGATAGCAGTTCAGAATTTTCAGGTATTAATATTGAATTTATGAAGTTTCTGTTACTCAAAAATCCAAATCAATATTGGGAACATTTTATGCTTCAGGTTAATATATAATTTTGGTGAAGCATACTTGAAAGATCATTAATATTTTGAAACAATCGAAGATCGTTAAAATTTTTGTTTCTGATTCATAGGTAAACAAACAGAAAATGAACATCTTTCATCGTAGAAGTGTTTCATTCATTCTGTAATAGTTCTATGCTTTCTCATCACCACACCATGCACAGCAACCTCTATAGTTCAAGCAGAACATCGAAGGTCCATTCACCAATGTTCTGCAATCTTTGCTCAGGCTCAAACTTCACTTTTGTGAACAAGAACAGCATGGATTGCAAGAGAGACTCCATATACTGGCTGCTGCCCCACTCAAAAGGCATTGCGTTAGTGAACTGAAGATTGGTCATATATTTGTATTATTATTTTTATTTAATTCTTTATTTCGAACAGAATAAAAGAATAAAAAGCCAGTGTGAAACAGCATACAAAAAACAAAACAAGAGTATTTATAAAGTGTCATAAACATATCTATAAATAAATGAAATTGTATGTGTCCGAAAAGGAGCAGGAAGAAGCCAAAGCTTATCAATTCCCACTCCTTATTCAACTGCTTATAATTGTAAATAAGTTTGTTTGTATGAACTTTTCTTCTGGGGTTCTGCTCTGTGACAGTGTACCCAAAGTAGCAGGTCATTGCTTAACTAATATGCTTCGATGTAATTGAGGCTGGCTTCAGCAGACATTTGCAAGTGTAAATATAAGAGAGTGTATAGAAGTACTCATTAACTACGCGTACTTTTAGTGTACTGATAACTTTTCTCAATCAAAGCATCTTTGTTGTGCTAATGTTTGCAGAACAAACATGCCTATATTAGGCGAGAAGGACAATTGATAAAGAAATTGGCAATCAAAATGTCATGGTTATTATTTTTAATTTATAGGTAAAGTGGGCTTAGGCACATGGAGCAACTTGTGAAGAGCATATACAGTGCATTCAGAATGTATTCCGACCACTTCACTTTTTCCAGATTTTGTTGCGTTACCCCCATTATTTTAAAATGGATGAAATACTTTTTTTTCATCATCAATCTACACACAATACCCCAGAATGAAGAAGCAAAAACAGGTGTTTAGAAAATTTTGCAAAGTAATTAAAAATAAATAACTGAAATATCACATTTACATAAGTATTCAGACACTTTAAACTCAGTGCTTTGTTGAGGCACCTTTGATATACACCAGTTAATGTATATTGGTATAAATGTATATCATGTATTACATGTATAAATGGTTCTTACTTTCGGAAACATGGTTAATTAACTGGTGGCATTATTCCCTGTCCTAATGGCCTTTGTTTTAGCTGGTGATTACATCTAATCCATCCCTCCCTTCCAAAGATGTGGGATTTCAATTTGAGCGCACTTGTTTGAATAGATGCAAGCGGCATGTCCAGCCTCTCTCCTGGGCGCGCAATACACGAGGCCGATGAAATGACACAACTGTCACACCAAAGATAGATACAAAATGCTGGAGTAACTTAGCTGAAGAGGCAGCATCTCTGGAGAGAAGGAATGGGTGGCGTTTCGGGTCGAGATCCTTCAGATGCACGCTGAAGAATGGTCTCGGCACGAAACGTCATCCAAACCAGCAAAGTATTAAAAAAAAACAAGTAAATTGGCAAAATATACAAACTGGGATAATAGAGCTTGTACATAAAGGATGGAGAGAAGAAACTCAAGTAAATGTCAGGGGACGACCTGTAGATTTGCTCCGACATTGTACACATTGGAAGCACCAAACTGGGTTTCACCAAGTTGATTTCTGTGATAAATGGGTTTGCTTGAAGGAAAGATTGAAGTTTAGATGAATGAGAGATGATATGAATGAATCACACGATTGAAGTGGCTTGGCAAAGAAAATGTTTACCCTCACAGAAGAGCCTCAAATAAGATGAGCATGACGAGGAATGTTTTTCTTTCAGTGGACTTTGAAATTCTTTATCCCAAAGTACTGTGGAAGTTATAACAAGGAATATTATGAAAACATAGATGGATAGATTTTTGTTTGGGAGGAGAGCAAAGGGATATAGAAAAAAGACAGGATGGTGATGTCCAAAATCAATTTAGCCTTGATGCCATCTAATGCTGAAACAAGATTGAGACACCGCAGCCTACTCTTGCTTCTATTTCTTGATCTTAATCACAAAAAGAAGGGTATGCCACTTGTCTCTAAATACATGCAGATGTTTAGTACATAATGAAATTCTGTTAAACATTTGTAACTAAATTAAATTCGCATTAACCTCAAAATTGCACTCAGTAAAAGGAATGAGTATGAACTTGAAAATTACCTTACGGAAGTTACCTCCTGTACAGAATTCCATCGCAAGTAGAGGGACATCATTAAAGGCAATACCCTGCATTTCTTCGGGAACTTCACGAGTTTTAACAACATTTGCATTATTTAACCTTTTTTGGGACAAGACAACAGAAATGATCTTCAGATACCCCTTACACAAGTCAAATGCATCTAAATGGTAGGAGATAGAAAAACTGTGAAAACACAATTAACGTTATTAAATGTAATTCTACTATAGTCCTTGTATGCAAACTGAAACAAAAAATAATCCCAACTGCAAAGCAATTCTTATCTCTCGAAAATTAAATTGTCTGAATTTTACACTTGAGATTTAACAATACAAAGAAAATTGCCTATTATTGACAAAGAAGAGAGGAACAATTTGTTAGCAGGTTCAGTAGAAATAAGCAAAAATACATGGTTTAATTTAGTATAGTTTAGAGATATAGCACGGAAACAGGCACATCGGCCCACCGAGTCCTCGCTGACCAGTGATCCCCGTACACAAGCACTATCCTACACACTAAGGACAATTTACAATTGTTACCAAAACCAAATTAGTCTACAAACCGGTACGTCTTTGGAGTGTGATGCATCCGGGGAAAACCCAGAGGATCACAGGGAGAACGTACAAACTCCATACACATAGCACCCGTAGTCAGGATTGAACCCGGGTCAATCGGGTTTATCATTGGAAAACCTCACTTCTTGATCTTGAGAAATATAGTGCCCTCCATAATGTTTGGGACAAAGACCCATCATTTATTTATTTGCCTCTGTATTCCACAATTTGAGATTTGTAATCGAAAAAAAATCACATGTGGTTAAAGTGCACACAGTCAGATTTTAATAAAGGCCATTTGTATACATTTTGGTTTCAGCATGTAGAATTTACAGCAGTGTTTATACATAGTCTCCCCATTTCAGGGCACCACAATGTTTGGGACACAACAAAGTCATGTAAATGAAAGTAGTCATGTTTAGTATTTTGTTGCATATCCTTTACATGCAACAACTGCTTGAAGTCTGTGATTCATGGACATCACCAGTTGCATGATGTCTTCTGATGTCTTCTCTGCTGATGCTCTGCCACGCCTGTATTGCAGCCATCTTTCGCAAGAATGATCCCAAACATACTGCTGAAGCAACAAGGGCATTTTTCAAAGCTAAGATAATGTCAATTCTTGAGTGGCCAAGTCAATTACCTGATCTGAAGCCAATTGAGCATGCCTTTTATATGCTGAAGAGAAAACTGAAGGGGACTATTACAAATCTCAAATTGTGGAGTACAGAGGCAAATAAATAGATGGTGGTTCTTTTAAAAAAAATATATATATATATTTATTAGAAGTACAGTAAATTACAGTACCCCTGTAGTACAAGCCAAATATATCTTATTATATTTAATGTACCCCTTCATTTTTTAAGCTTTAAGGAAAGATAGAAATAAAGAAAGTAGAGAAAGTGAGAGAAAGTTGTGTTAGTGTAAAAGAGTGATCAATAAAAAAAACCCCATTAGTTAGGGAAAAGAGATAAGAAATAGACCCCAGAAAAGAAAGAAAGGAAAAAAAATAAAAAAGCAAAAGCTCTATTATGAAAAGCGCACAAAAGGGAAATACCAACTTCGTATTTTTCCTCCCCCCTTACCAGATCCTGACACCATTTCTTTTTTGAAGTACTGATGCACCTTATTCTTGTAGTAAGTTGACAAATGCAGACCAACGTCTTTTGGAAGTGGTCTGATTTGCCTGCAAGGAGGAGTCTCATATCTACCAGGTGTAATGTTTCAAACATGTTTGAAATCCACATATTTATTGTTGGTATAGGAGCGTTCTTCCAGAATTTAAGTATAAGCTTTTTTCCCCATTATTAGCCCATAATTAAATAGATTCTTTTGAAACACATTTAGTTCACGGCTACCTTCCATTGTTCCAAAGATAATCCATTCAGGTTTTGGTATCAGTTTTATTTTTAATAATTTTGTGAAGATTTCAGAAATTTCAGACCAGAATATTTGAATTTTTATACAAAAAGCAAATAAGTGCGCTATAGTAGCTTCTTGAGATCGGCATTCATCACAAATAGGTGAGATGTTAGGAAAAAGTTTACTTATTTTGGTTTTTGAATAGTATAATCTGTGTAAGATTTTGAATTGAATTAGAGTGTATTTTACGTTAATCGAGCATTTATGCACATTTTGTAAATGTTTATCCCACCTCTCTTTTGAAATTTTTATAGCTAGAACTTGTTCCCAGTCTCATCTAATGATGGTATTTCTATATTTAAAATGATGTTATACAAGTATGATATTAAGTTTGCTGATTCAGCCTTTGTCTTCATTGCTTCATCCAGTAAATCTGGTGGCATATTATAATAATCTTGTGTATATTTTTTCAGATAGTCAGATATTTGAAAATATTTAAAGTAGTGGTTATTTCTCAAATTATATTTTAATTGTAATTGTTGGAATGATAATAATTTTCCATTTTCATACGTCTCCGAGCATTTTAATTCCTATTCTGTCCCATTGTGTAAATGATTTATCTATAATAGAGGGTTTAAACGACGGGTTATTAACTATTGGAGATAACAGAGATAGATTTCTTAATTTTAGGTCATGTTTTATTTGTTTCCAGGTTCTAATTGTACTGTGTATAATTGGATTTTTATTATAATTTGTGTTATTCAAGTTATTCAAGAGGAGGATCGCTCAAATGGTGGTTCTTTGTCCCAAACATTATGGAAGGGCACTGTAGCTGGGCGCACACTGTACAAAAGACACAAGGAACTACAGATGCTGGTTTACAAAAAATATAAGGCACTGGAGCAACTCAGCAGGACAGGCGACATTGCTGAAAGACATGGACAGGTGACGTTTCAGGTTGGGACCCTTCAAAAAGCTACAACAACATCCTTGCTTTAAAGGATAGATGTGATTAAAATATATCTACATCCCCTAAGCTAAAAAGGATACAATTTCTCCCAGAAATGTGGAAAATTCCCCCTCCTAAGCTAATTAACACTCCATTCAACTCTCAATAACATTAATTGCTTTCAAATGTAATCAATAACCAAAACCTGAATTTCACAACCATGAGGAGAGTGACTTCCCTTGACATTACTCCATCAATTGTATTATCAAGGAGCTCTGGTAAAATTGGAAGTCATGGAAATCAAGCAAAAACCTGGTGGAGAATGGCTGCAGAAGAGCAATCACTTCCCATCGAGAAAAAACTCTCGGGGCTTACGTGTCAACCGTCTTTCTGTCAGTTCCATACATTGGGAACTTTATTTTTCTCTCTGAGAAATAATTTCAATTTAAAATGATCAGACTGAAGGGTTTCGGCCCGAAACGTTGCCTATTTCCTTCGTTCCATAGATGCTGCTGCACCCACTGAGTTTCTCCAGCATTTTTGTGTACCGATAGCTTGCTGGTAGCTGCCCAATCAGCTTAAGTACATAGATATATTGAAAGAATCATCGCTTCGCAAGTTTGATCACAACATTACTGATCTAAATTACAAAGGTTTCTGTCACACAGATACTGGGAAGAAGGGGAAGAAAAGCAACACAAACCGGAATGTAAAAACAGGAGATTTCAAATTTTGTCATGACGAACATCTATCGATGGATTAAAATCTACAACAATAAAGGCCTAGGAGAAATTAGTCCCCTGAAATAGCATATTAACAGTTGGTCAAAGAAACTGAAAGAAGGAGGTTTTTGTATCTGTCTCATGCTTGTTTTATTAAAGTATACCAGAAAGGTTAGACTAACTGTATATATAGAATGTACCTTATGTTCGTACATATAGACATGTCCAAAGCCCCCTGCTCCAAAGTGTTCCTTTAGATCCCAAGGCCCACTTGTCTGAACCTGCCTAAAGGGGGGCTTCTCCATTCTCGGTCAGAATCTTCAACACTGAAATTACAAAAATACTAACTTATCATTGAAGCCTTATAAGAAATTTAAATCACAAATAAAACAAACAAAATTAATTGAAACACTGCCCAATACAGTTTCTACTTCAACCTTTCTTTCTCAACTGCATTTCTAACAGTAAATGGCAAAGATTAAGGCTGCAAGTGAGAATAGCAGTGGAACCTTAACTCAAGTCAGGGGAAAATAAAATGATGATCCACAGAATTGTGGTCTTCAAACAGCCCACATGTATTGTTGATTTTCCCCTATGCAGTGAATATTCATTTCCCATGAAAAGTAAGAGTAAGATCTTGAGTTCACTTATGGAAAAATGTTTGGCTACAGGTCAAGACCCTTTTTCCGACTGAGAGTCAGGGAAGAGGGAAACTAGAGATATGGAAGGGATGGTTCATTATTGGCTGAAGGGAAGGTATCAACGAAGCATGCGAACAGTAAAATTAATCAGGAGGACAGTGCTGGGATTGAAACAGGCATAGGTGGAGATTAGGTATTCTGCCCTGAATAATTAACATATTTTTCCAGAGATGCTCTCTGACCTGTTGAGGTACTCCAGCTTTTTGTGTCTATCTTCTGCCTTTTAAAAATATCTGCTGTTTTGCACACCATTTATTTACCACTACAAAGTACAATAACAGAGTTAAGAGCTGGTGGAAGCAGCACCAGGAAGGGGGCGTGAAAGAGGTGATTGGTTCAGGAAGACAGACACTAAATGCTGGAGAAACTCAGCAGGACAGGCAGCATCTCTGGAGAGAAGGAATGGATGACACTTCGGGTCAAGACCCTTCTTCTGACTGGGAGTCAGGGGAGAGGGAAACTAGAGATATGGAAGGGATGGTTCATTATTGGCTGAAGGGAAGGTATCAACGACGCATACGAACAGTAAATTTAATCAGGAGGACAGTGCTGGGATTGAAGCTGGAATACTGACGGATAAGCCTGAAGGAGGACATGCAAACTCCACACACACAGATCAAAACAGATGATGATCAAGCAAATGTAGAATCGTTCATTGTTTGCTGTGGGGAAGGTGACAACTATACATACAATCAGTAAAGACGTTGAAGATCGAGATCTTGACTCGAAACGTCACCCAATCCTTCTCTCCAGAGATGCTGCCTGTCCCGCTGAGTTACTCAAGCTTTTTGTGTCTATCTTCGGTTTAAACCAGCATCTGCATTTCCTTCTGAAACAATCAGTTAAAGTAACCAGGGGGACAGTTAAACTAGTTAGAGAATTAGGATGGGAGAGGGACAGAATGGGAAAGCCAGAGTTACTCAGGGATCGGCCTGAAGGAGGACATGCATCCTCCACACAGACAGCATTCCCAGGCTGGGATTGAACCCGCAACCCTGCGGCCTGAAGGTAGGTATGTTACAAAACTTACCTTCAGTGGCGCTGCAGTTCTGCCACTGACCGTGTGTGTGATTTTGGCGCCTTTGAGGGGAAGGGGGGGAGGTGGGGTTAAAATGCAGTTTTCTCCTACCTGTCCTGGATTATATTTTCTCGGATTTCAAGCTTTGGCTGAACAATTGTTCCGACGGCCGTTCTGTGAATTTTTTTTTTAAATCGCCCGACAAGTTCAGCGCTGGAGTAATTTAAAAATCAGTTTCTAAAGCCGTCAACACCGACCACGGGGACGGATTTCACGTACGGGACAGGTAAAGGAAAGCCGTTTATTTTATGTATAAAAGTGCTCCTTAAGATGCCTTTATTTCACATTTTACATTGCGAAACGGTGATTTTTTCCCCATACGAACTGGCAGTATTTTTCCTGCCGATATGGTGTTTAAATTCACCGCAACCGCAACGTTCCAAATGATCGTGTTCCAGAAAATCCCACTCGCAAGATTTAAATGGCCATTAATTTACAGGTATTAAACATTAAATTCCTTCTATTTGGCCTATAAATCCATGACAATGAGATTTAAAAATCATGTTATATTGTGAATTCTTGTGTGTATGTTATTTGGACACTTTGGCTATTTAAAAATGTTAATATTTTCTTAAGAAATGGATAGATGTTTAGATCTAGTAATTGAATTATATAATTAGCTCTATTTGGGTAACTAACTAATTATATGCTTTAATTTCAGGTCATCCAAGTAAGATTGTTTCATATTTGTTTCAGAATGCTTCAATCCATAATAACTGAAAATATCAGAAAGTTATGGGCTTTTGACTGTCCTTGATCACAGCTTTTGTGTTAGGTCAGTGGAAAAGCAATAGGGAACAATATGCTAATTTCCGAGTATGAAAATGGCCATAACGTTTTTAATACTGAAGAAAAGAAAGTGAGTTAGGTGTCAAATTAAACTTCTTTTTATGCCTTATCTGATGGGATAAATTGCAGACTTGATTTTTAAAATCTCAAAATGTTCTAACATTGCTACTGAAGGAGGACATGCAAACTTCACACAGACAGTGCCCCCAGGCTGGGATTGAACCCGAGACTCCGGCAGATCGGCCTGGAGCCGTGGGTGGTGTCCGCGGCAGGAAGGTGAGCGTCAGGTGGGGCCTTGGGGCAGAGGGGCGGGGGGGGGGGGGAGAGCCGCGCTCGCCGGACCTACCTACCTCCAGTGGGGGGGGGGGGGGGGGGGGGGGGGGGCTACCGCCGCTGCCGTCACCGTTACCGTCACCGCATCCCGTCCACAACCATCTCCCGCGCCTGCGTCATCGCCCGTCCCAG
This sequence comes from Leucoraja erinaceus, assembly GCF_028641065.1. Lineage (NCBI taxonomy): Eukaryota > Metazoa > Chordata > Chondrichthyes > Rajiformes > Rajidae > Leucoraja > Leucoraja erinaceus. The sequence goes on from NC_073387.1 coordinate 26,164,123, forward strand.
GCATGCTAGGAGTTGGAGTCCAAATCACTGCGCCTGCGCGTTCACCCTTCAGTGAAACAACGAGTTTCGACCTGTGCATTGTCCTCACTTTGTATCTTTTGTTTTTAATCGCAAGCCAGTATCTGCAGTTCCTATTGTGTAGGAAGGAACTGCAGATGCTGGTTTAAACCGAAGACATACACACAACAAGCTGGAGTTAGATAGAGCTCTAAGGGCTTTGGGGAGTCAAGGGATATGGTGAGAAGGCAGGCACGGGTTATTGATTGGGACGATCAGCCATGATCACAATGAATGGCGGTGCTGGCTCGAAGGGCTGAATGTTCTCTTCCTCCACCCATTTTCTATGTTTCTATGTAACTCAGCAGGTCAGGCAGCATCTCTGGAGAGAAGGAATGGGTATTTTTTCTGGTCGAGACCCCATGAGTCTGAAAGCAAAGATACTAGATCTTTGGTCTGAAGAAGGGTCTCGGTCTCGACCCGAAACATCATCCATTCCGTCTCTCCAGAGATGCTGTCTGGCCTGCTGAGTTACTCCAGCGTTTTGTGTCTACCATCTGTAGTTCCTATTGATATGTCTTCGTCATTTTGTTCATGTTTTGACCAGAGGAAGAGACTGAAGATGTTGGTTTACGATTAAAAAAAAGACACAAAGTTCAGACAATGCACACATGCGTACATTGAAACTCATTGTTTCAATTAGTTGGTTCAACCAGCACCTGCATTTCATATTGATGTTTATTTATCATTTCGTTCATGTTTTGACCAAATGAAAGAACTGCAGATGCTGGTTTACACCTGACCACGTCTCGACCCGAAACGTCATCCATTCCTTCCATCCAGAGATCCTGCCAGTCCCGCTGAGTTACTCCAGCATTGTGTGTCTTATAGCGGGAACTCACAATGAGTTTCAGTGTTTGTTTGTGTGCATTTGTATTTTTTTTGTTAATCGTAAACCAACATCTGCGATTCCTACTGATTTTTCTTCATTATTTCGTTCATGTTTTAAGCAAAGGAAGGAACTGCAGATGTTGGAACTGCACAAAATGCTGGAGCAACTCAACGGGACACGCAGCATCTCTGGAGAGAAGGAATGGGTGACGTTTCGGGTCGAGACCCGTTGCTGTCTGTTCCGATGAGCTACTCCAGCTTTTCGTGTCTATCTTCGGTGTAAACCAGTATCTACAGTTCCTATTGGTGTTTCTTCGTCATTTCGTTCATGTTTTGAACAAAGGAAGGAACTGCAGATGCTGATTTACTCAATGATGCAGGGGTTTACTTTTTTTAAAATAGAACAATTGCAAAATCTGAAGCAGAAGGGTGAGCATGCACAAAAACACTGTTCAGCAGCCCATTAGGAGAAATACAAATCGACTTTTCTTACTATTATTGCCCTTCAGGATTAGAAAAAAACCAAGACTTTCAAATAAGATTTTCATCATATGTACCTATCCGTATTTGTACAGGTGGCAATAGGCTTGACGACGTATAATTTGCCTAATATTGTTTCGTTCGACGATAAAAAAAAAAAACAAAGCTTGGAAATAAGAAAAGGACGACAGGCAAAAAGGATACCTGCGAGACTGAAATACTGAGAGGATAATTTAAAGACTGCAGATGCTGGAAACTGGAGCAACGCAAAAGTTGTTCCAGGAACGTCAGCGGGCAGCATCTGTGGAGGCAAAAGGATAGTCGATGTTTTGGGCTAAGATTCTGCATCAGGAGATCGTTCAGTTAGATTGCTCATAGAATCCATTACAGGCTTCTGTCAGCTGAACTAGCACAAACCAACTCTGCACAAAGTGCTGGTGGAACAATACGTCAGCAGCATTTGTGGAGGGAATGGACCAGCGATATTTTGAGTTAGGACCCTTCACACCATGTGAATCTCTCAGTCTGATGTATTTTCGAACACATAATGGCGACACTATTGTAACATCGATAACGTGCCCTTCAGACTAACTGTAGTTATAATGTTATGTCTTGCTTACCTTTCAATATCTAGGCGAGTGGAAACAATGTTGTATAGTAGCAATACTCCACGAATGTTTCATCTTTAAGTATCAATAGAGTATCTCTCATATCTATGTAGGAAAGAACTGCAGATGCTGGTTTAAATCGAAGTTAGACACAAAATGCTGGAGTGACTCGGCGGGACAGGTAGCAGCTCTGGAGAGAAGGAATGGGTGACGTTTCTGGTCGAGACCCTTCTTCAGACTGACCAGAAACGTCACCCTTCTCTTCTCTCCAGAGATGCTGCCTGTCCCGCTGAGTTCACATGCTGTTGCATAGGATCCGTCCCTCAGTAGCCTGTGGTAGTACGATTCTGGGTTGCAGTCCTCTCCCTCAGAGTGCGGTGCCGTGACAACAACAACCAACCCCCTCGCTGGACCTTCTTGGTAAACAGTTACAGAGTCAGACATAGATAGGAAAGTCTCCTTAACGACCAAGAAGCCTTTTCTCAGTGAGTTTCACTTGTCCCAGACCCTTCAAAGCTTTTCTATCTATCCGCCTGTCCAAATGTATTTTAAATGTTGTTGTTAAAAGAAGGGAAGACAACTGTCTCATCCGCACCTCAGCCAACTCAAGTGTAAGCTGCGATTGGCGAAGGGGCAGAAGCTGTGCATCTGATCGGGCGGGCTTTTTTCAAGGGCAAGAAAGGACTGGTTGAGGTAAAAGAGGAAAGAATTAAAGGGATCTGGGGAACAATATGTTTTCCTCATCGGAGGCGGTGGGTACATGGAATGAAATGCTAGAGGAAGTGATAGAGGTGGGTACAATTACAACTTTCAAAAGGTTTTTGGGTGTGTTCTCAGATTGGAAAGGTTTAGATGGATGTGGGCAAAATACAGTTTAACACAAGAGACTAGGTTGGATCGGCACCTTGGTCAACAGGCGTGAATTAGACTGAGGGAGGGGGGGGGGGGCGTCTGTGCTGTGGAAATCTGTAAGATATGTGTATTAAATTAAAAAAAAAGATGTTATGCATAAAACACATAATACAGGTAATATGTTACATGAATACATAACTGTGTCATCAAATCAATATGTTAGCACTGAGATATGTTGACAACATATAAGGCTCCTGACAACGAACATTAAAGGCGCACATTTTATTTTCTGAATAACAATGACAAGATTTAATGTAGAAATTATATTTTACTCAACGTTTTTTAAAAATTCAAATATTTATCAATCGAAGTATTTGATTACTCGACGTGTCTTTTTTACTCGAGATAGCTTTATAGATTGTGAGTTTTTTTTACTTGGGGAGTTTTTACTCGAGGTGTGTTTTTTAGTCGAGGCGGGCTTTTTATTCGTTTTTTTTACTCGACGTATATTTTGTAACGGTGAGTTTTTTTTACTCGAGGTGTGATTTTTACTTGGGGCGGGCTTTTTACTCGTTTTTATATACTCCAGATATATTTTGTAATTCGGTGGGATATTTACTCGAGGTGTGTTTTTTAACTCAAGCCAGAGTCGAGGTTAGTTTTTTACCCGTGGGATATTTTATTCGAGTTGCTTTTTTTTTTACACGAGTCGAGATGGGGTTTTTTTTACTTGAGGCGGGCTTTTAAACTCGTTTCTTTTGATCGATGTTTTTCTGCTTTTTTACTCGGTGTGATTTTTAGTTGAGGTGTGTTTTTAATCGAGGCGGGCTTTTTACTCCTGTTATTTTTTATTAGAAGTATAATTTTAGTCGAGGCGGGCTTTTTACTCTTTTTCTTCCCGAGGTGTGTTTTTTATTTGAACTTTTTTTTAGTCGAGGTGGGCTTTTTACTCGTGGTTTCCTTTTGCTCGAGGTATTTTAACTCGGTATGCTTTTAACGTGTGTTTTGTACTCGAGATGTATTTTTTTTAGTCAAGGCGGGCATTTTATTGATGGTTTCTTTTAACTTGAGATAGGGGTTGAACCCGAGCTGTGCTTTTTGCTCGTTTTTTTCACTCGTTAGTTGTTTTACTCAAGGTGTTTTTGTAACTGGGCGGTAGTTGTTTAGTCGGGGTGGGTGTTTAGGCGGGCTGGTTGTTTACTGGAGCAGGTTGTTTACATGGGGGGTTGTCCACTCGAGCTGTACTTGCGACGCGCGCCGGCTTCGGACACTTTCTCCGCCACGGTTTCCCGCTCAAAAAACCGTCTTGCTAATTGGACGAAGTCCGAAGTCCGATCAGCGCTGGGGGCGGGTGCAGCGAGTGTTTAAAAGGCGGACGGGTCCGGCTCCCGCCTCCAGTCACGGAGCCGCTCGAGTGACGAAACATCGTGGTCGCCAGCTCCCATTGCCAGCACATGTACCTCGTTAGTTGTTTTTTCGTGGTATGGTTTATTTTTAACTCGATGTGCTTTTTATTCCAGTTACATTTTTTACTTTAGGCGGGCTTTTTACGAGATATGTTTTTTTTTTAACACGGTAGGAATTTTATTCGAGGTGTGATTTTTAGTCGAGGCGGCTTTTTTACGTTATTTTTTCCCCCCCTCAAATGTGTTTTTTTTTGTCGAAGCCAGCTTTGTACTGGAGATGGGCGTTTGCTTCGTCGAGGCGGGCTTTTTACTCGTGCTTTTTTTAACCCACGGTTTAAAAAATATTTTGCTATGTGTTTTGTAACTCGATGTACTTTTTATTCGAGGCTTGTTTCTCAGTAAGGTGGGAATTTGACTCGTTCTTTGTGACTCGGAGCGTCCGTTTTTTAACTCGAGGTGTGGTTTTTTTTACTAGAGGTGGGGTTTTTAATCTGTTTATTTTATCTCCTAGTATATTTTATCTCCTAATTATTTTACTCGGTATGTTGTTTACCTCAAGGTGGGTTTTTTTAGTCGTGTTCGTGTTTTTTAGTCGAGGCGAGCTTTTTACTCGTGATTTCTATTTACTCGACATGCGTTTTTAACTCGTATGTTTTTACTTGACCTGTACTTTCTCCTCAAGTTGGCTGTTTTACTCGAGGAGTTTTTGTAACTTGAGTCGGGTGGTTGTTTAGGCGGGGCAGGTTGCTTACTGGGAGCAGATTGTTTACTGGAGCAGATTGTTTACATGAGGGGTTGTCCACTGGTGCTGTACTTGTGGCGGGCGCGGGTTTCGCCGACAGCGGAAAGTTTCTCCGCTTCGATTTGTCGCTCAAAATCCCCCTCGTGTTCATTGGACGAAGCCCGAGGACCCTTCAGCGTTGGTCACTCTTGTTTTTACTCGAGGTATATATTGTTTTAAACTCTATGTTCTTTTTACTCGAGCTCAGTCTTACTTTAGGCGGGCTTTTTACTCGTTTTTTTAAATCCAAGACATGTTTTTTTAACTCGGGTGTGATTTTTAGTCGAGGCTGACTTATAATTTTTAGTTGCAATCAGCATTTTATTGGAGATGGATGTTTATTTCGTCGAGGCGGGATTTTTATAAGTGTTTTTTTAACTATCGGTATTTTATTTTATGTTTTTAGTCGAGGCGGACTTTTTTTTACTGGTGAGGACTTGAATCTGCGCTCCGTCAAAGCCGCGAGTCACCGTTTTACCCGAAGACGTTGGCGCGTCTACAAGCTTACCCCGCCTGGTCCAACCATTGCTCTTGAAAGTGCAGCTGAATGTAAGGTGCAGGAATACACCTTTGATCCCGCAGGCAGGAGATAGTAATCATCTGAGACCGACTACCTAGGTGAGTCTGATAACACTTGGAGAATCGTGTTGTGTTGACGGGTGTTACGATGAATTCCTACACGATTAGGCGATGGATCGAATGTCTGATCAGTAGCTAAAAACTGTTTCTTTGCAATGGCTATGATGGTAATTTTGACAGAAGGACAAGGAGCGTCACATAAAGCCAGCGAATATCCGATAATGAAGCCTCCTTGCCAGAGATGGGAACCCCCACCAGCGACTCAATATTGGCTAAAATAAAGTGAAAGGACTCAAATGGAAAGAAAAGACCCACCCAGGAAAAAAGCAAGAACAGTAAAACTGATGCAGCTTATCTCTGGGAAAAGTCGAGACATATGGAGACAACATCAATGGGGAACCAGGTTGGACATCTTTCTTATTCATTGGTCTACTCGTTGGTGACTTGCTTTTACTCGATTTATGTTTTTAACTCTATGTGCATTTTACACGATATTTTTTTTAACTTGGGGCTGGCTTTTAACGGGTTTTTTTTACTCGTATTGTGATTTTTAGTCGGAGCCAGCTTTTTACTCGATATGGGTTTTTTGGTCAAGGCGAGCTTTTTACTCTTTTTAACTCGAGTTTGTTTTATTTAATTTTTACTCGGTGTAATTTTTACTCGGGGTGTTTTGTAACTCGATGTGTTTTTTGAAGTGTTTTATAACGAGGTGATTATTTACTCGAGGCAGGCTTTTTACTCGTAGTTTATTTTAGTCGGGGTGCTTTCTTTATAATTCGAGGTGGGGTTTTGAGTCGAGGCGAGCTTTTTACTCGACATGCGTTTTTAACTCGAGATGTGTTTTTACTCTTGCGGGTTTTTTTTACTTTTTTTGACGCGTTGGATGTTTTACTCGTGGTGTGTGTAACTTTGGTCAGGGTGGTTGTTTTGTTCAGTCGGGGTGGTTTACTGGAGCAGTTTATTTACACGAGGGGGGCTTTTAAAATGTGATTTTTAGTCTAAGCCAACTTTTTATTGCTCGAGTTGGTTTTTATTCGAGGTGATTTTGTAACTGTTTAGTCGCTATGGTTTAGCCTGGTGGAGGGGGGGGGGGGGTGTTTACATGAGGGGTCGATTCTCCACGTGCTGTTCATGTAGCGCAGCGGAAACTTTCTCCACTTCGGTTTCCCGCGCAAATCCTTTCTGATTATTGAACGAAACCGGAGGACCGATCAGAGGTTTGGGGGGGGGGGGGGGGGGGGGGGGGGGGGGGGGGGTGGTGGTGGTGGTGGTGGTGGTGGGCGGGGCGGGGGGGGGGGGGGGGGGGGGGGGGTGGGGGTCACCCATGTTACACATTGGTTACTCTGGTTTTTAATCACAGTATGCTTTTTTTAAAAACGATGTGCTTTTTACTCCAGCAATTTTTTTATTATTTAACTTTAACTCTTAACTTTTTAACTCTGGCTTTTTACTCGTTTTATTTACTTGAGGTATATGTTTTTTTTTTATCTCGGTGGGATTTATTTCCTCGGATTGTATTTTTAAGTTAGGGCGGGCTTTTTACTTGTGAATTTTTCCAGCTTTTTATTGGTGATGGATGTTTGCTTAGTTGAGGTGGGCTTTTTACTCCTGCTCTTGTGTTTTTTAATTTGGTGTGATTTTTTTTTTTTTTCCTTCAAGGTGTTTTTTAGTCTGGGTGGACTTTTTACTGGTGAGGATGTGAATTTGTGCACAGTCCATGCTGTGAGCCACCGTTTTACCCGAAGGCATTGGCGCGTCTATATACTTAACCCACCTGGTCCAACCATAGCTCTTGAAAGAGCCAGCGAAGGTAAGGTGCAGGAATAAGCCTATGAGCGCATTGGCAGGGGACAGTCCTTGCCTGAGGCTGACAAACAGGGTGAGTATGATAACACTTGGAGAATTGTGTTTGTGTTGATGGGTGTGTTACAAGGGAACAGTTTAAAGGATCTGACTACTAGAATAGGAAAAAGGCTCACTCACAAATCAGATTTATTGGCAAGAGAGAATAAAAATATTTGTCTTGGTATGCGTGGGTCTGTTTTACAGCAGCACACCTCTCTGCCTCCATCTGTGGCCCTGATCGCGACTCAGCCCATTGGTGAACACTTCATACATGAACTAACTTATGGCTTCCTGGCACCATCCTTTATACAGGTAAGAAATCAGCTGTTGAAAAAACCGCCAGTAAGTCCTGGCCAATAGAGCTTCTCCCACATTCAAACTATAACCAATGGCAGGGGACTGCATCCCAGCAAGCCCCGCCGCACCCTTCTTTGGGAACAAAGCGCTATCAGCTGCAGAATTGCATGTAAAGCAATACACACAGCGCTAAAGACTTGGTGCGCAAATCAATACACGCAGAGCTACAGACTTGGCATACAAATCAATACATGCAGAGCTACAGACTTGGTGCGCAAATCAATTCACATAGCGCAAAAGACTTGGCATGCAAATCAATGCACAGAGCTACAGACTTGGTGCGCAAATCAATGCACAGAGCTACAGACTTGGTGCGCAAATCAATACACGCAGAGCTACAAACTTGGCGTACAAATCAATACATGCAGAGCTACAGACTTGGTGCGCAAATCAATTCTCATAGCGCAAAAGACTTGGCGCGCAGATCAATGCACAGAGCTACAGACTTGATGCGCAAATCAATGTACATAGAGCTACAGACTTGGTGCGTAAATCAATGCACAGAGCTACAGACTTGGTATACAAATCCATACACACAGCGCTAAAGACGGCACTCAAATCTATTCACCAGCGATGCAGACTTAGTGCGTAAAGGTAATACACGGTACTGCCAATTTGGTGTGCAAAAGTTTAAACAATGCTGTCGGCTTAATGCGCAGAAATTTAAACAAAGAGCTATCAGCTGCAGAACTTTGGTTCTAAATATAGTGTTACTGGCCACAGCACATTGGACTTTAAACACAACGCTATGGGTCAGTGACTGTTCAGGCAAAATTCTTGTATAATGGTGTTATGGTGAATTCCTGAGCTAATAGGCGATGGATCAAATGTCTTCAGTAGCTAAAAGCTGCTTCTTTGCAATGGTTGATGGTAATTTTTTTAACGTGTGAATTTTAGTCAAAGCCAGCTATTTATTGAAGATTGTTGTTTGCTTAGTTGAGGCATGCATTTTATTTGTGCTTTTTTAAACTTTTTTTACTCTTTGTCTCGAGGTGTTTTTTAGGCGAGGCGGACTTTTTACTGGTGAGGACACAAATCTGCGCACTATTCAGTCTGCGAGTCACCATCATACCCAAAGACATTGGCGCGTCTACAAGCTTATCCCACCTGGTCCAACCGTAGGTCTTGAAAGAACCACCAAAGGTAAGGTGCAGGAATAAGCCTTTGAGCCCGTTGGCAGGAGATAGTGATCACCTGCGGCCGACTACCAGGGTGAGTATGATAACACTTAAAGAATCATGCTTGTGTTGATGAGTGTAATGATGAATTCCTGTGCTAATAAGCGATGAATCAAATGTCTGATCAGTTGCCAAAAACTGCCTTTTTGCAATGGCCCTGATGATAATTTTGACAGGAGGACGAGTGTCATATAAAACCAGAGAATATCTGATAATGAAGTTTCTCCTTGCAGGGATAGGAACCCCCACCAGTGACTCAATACTGGCTAAAAGAAAGTGAAAGAGATACAAAATGGAAAGAAAAGATCCATCCAGGAAAAACAAAGAGCAAGAACATCAAAACTGATTATCTCCGGGAAAAGCCAAGAGATCACAGACCTCTGGAGATGGAGACAACATCAATGGGGAAATCTGGTTGGTCGCTCTTGATATTCTTTGGTTTACTTGTTTCTACTCATTGGTTACTTTTGTTTTTACTTGTTTTTTTTAACTTGTAGATTTTTAACTTGGGATGGGTTTTTTAATTAAAGCTAGCTTTGTACTTATGGTTTATATTACTCTGTGCGTTTGTAATTGTTTAGTCGGGGTGGGTGGCTGGTTGTTTACTGGAGCAGGTTGTTTACATGAGGGGTTGTCCACTCGTGCTGTACTTGCTGCGGGATTCGCCGACAGCAGAATCGTTCTCGGATTCGGTTTCCCGCTCAAAAATCCGTTCATACTAATTGGACGCAGCCCGAGGTCCGATCAGCGTAGGGTCCAGGTGCTGCTAGATTGACGGGCCGGGCTCCCGCCTCCAGTCATGGAGCTACATGTCCACAGGGAGCTCCGCAGTTCCAAGATCGCTCTGACAGGAGTGCAGCGTTAGGTCGCATCGCTTCCCCACCTGGTGCTGTGACATCCAGTGCTTCCAGCAATCCAACAAATTGCTCCTTCCACTCCCACAAACAGGTGATCACTCTGGACAGAAGGATGGGCCAGAGCTTGGTTGTACTAGCACTTCCTGTAGGCCAATTCAATGGTGGTTTGGGCAGTATTTGTGACAGATCGGTCAGTGCATTAGTGAAGGCAGCAATTAGCTCCTTTGTCTTACAAAGGCAGAGAGTGAGATACTTGTTCTGACAAAACTCAATTGTATTGTAGGTAATACCGTGGATTTGAATGGAAAAGCCGCGCTGCCTGGAATCCCACGAGGTGCTCCTGAGGGAGGTCATCCAAGATCTATTTGAAGAATGAGCTTGGATGTCGTAGACTCACTGAAGGCCAGTGAGCTTAACTTGGCCGGGTTGTGGACGTGATCCTGCATGTGATCGTGCACGTGATCCGTCCACGGAGAGAATTTGTCCCCTGTCCGAGAAGATGAAGTACATCTATGACCTTCCGTCGTCCAGTACAACTAAAGGTCTGGTAAGAGCTGCTGAATATTTTACTCCCTTAGTCTGCTGTTTGCATTTATTGTGTCTGGATCAGTGGTTCCCAACCTTTTTTTGGCCATGCCCCACCTAATCACCTCTAAAATCCTGATGCCCCCGCCATGTGGTGATATATAATTCTTTTCATTTAAAAAGTGAACTCCGTTTCAGCTGAAGAAGCTTAAAACGCCAATACCTTGGTTTAAACAAGCTTCAAAAGAACATGGCATCCATGAAAAACAAAAATGAAATAAACATAAGACAGTTAAAGTTCTGAGCAAGAAATTACTAAAAAATTGTAAAAAAAAAGAAAAAAATGTTAGGTGGTATTAATATAATAATAATGATAAATATGATAATAAGAGTATTCACAGGTAATAAAGAGAGAGAAAATTCTGCGACGTGCATGAAGAGCGATGGCACGGTGATTATGTAATAACTACACAATAAACACCTTTTTTACCCAAAAATATTTACTCAAAATAACATCTGAAACATAAACTACATATGTTTACCTGATGGAAAATCCTAAAAAATAAAAATCGAAAATTTGGACCCAGACCTCCTCAGTCGCGCTCAATTGCCCCCGTTACAAATCAAATTGCCCCCCTGTGGGGTGTACGCCCCACGTTGGGAACCACTGGTCTGGATGTTCTATTGCTCTATTTGTAATGCTTAATTAAGAAACATGCAAGTGTAGTTCGGATGAAGATTTGATGTTCAGACTTGGTAGCATGTGTCATAATTTATTAGTAATGGAATTGTGACAACGTAAAGTGCAGTAACAGAAATATTCAAGTTTATATTCTACTGAACACTACATCCGTCCAACTTATGGATTCAGGTGTGATTAGCATGTTTAATTTTTATTATTTCAACAAAACATTTGATACTGTCATGAAGGCTAGTGGTGATGATAAAATGACTTAAATATTTCTGGAAATCATTTAACATTAGAGACTTCATAATGCTTGCTCGCAATACATGGGACACAGTTGGTGTGTGAATGGTGTTTGATTAGAACAGTGTCTGCATCTGGTGACTGACCTGAGAGGTTTTAGGGTTGGTAATGGTCAGTAAAACCAGAGGAAAAGGTTGAGTTAGGCTTAAAGTAGGTTGTGAAGAGTTGAGTTGGAAGACATGCAGGAGTTATTAGACTCATTAAAGAGAACTGTCGCCCTAAGATTTGCTTGACCTTAAAAGCGCGGGAACATGAAGCAGAAAAGATAGGAGGTTGAAGTTCTTTGAAATCTAACAGCCAAGTGGTTGACATGCATTCTGTTTAATTGAGAGTGCTTCGGCTATTTTGATGAAGACGATTCAAATAATGAACATATGCAGAAGTGAGTAGAAATGTGCTTTTGGTTCTGAAATGTGTTGCTGGTGCAATGTGGTTCAAGAAATTGATGGTTGATGGGAAGATGTTGTCTTGAACCTGGGGAGAACAATTGTCGGCTGCTGAGTGTCTTTAAAGAGGCACCAGTGAGAGTTGCAATTTGCATTTTATTTTGTCTGGATGCCTTATTTCTCTATTTGCTTACTTACAAACCCCACAAGTGTAATTCAGACCAGTATTTGATCTTCAGGCTGTGTAGAAAGAGTCATAATTATTCTATCTAGCTGCAATGCAAAGTGAGAAATATACCTTTCTTTTGTTTACTTGTTTCTACTCATTGGTTACTTTTGTTTTTACATGAGGTGTGTGTTTTTTTAACTTGTAGGTTTTTAACTTGGGATGGGTTTTTTAATTGAAGCAAGCTTTTTACTTATGGTTTGTTTTACTCTGTTTTTGTAACTGTTTAGTCGGGGGTGGGGGGGGGGGCTAGTTGTTTACTGGAGCAGGTTGTTTACATGAGGGTTTGACCACTCGTGCTGTACTTCTCATCACTCCCCACCTAGTGCTGTGACATCCAATGCTTCCAGTGACATCCAGTGCAGCAATCCAACAAATTGCCCCTTCCACTTCCACAAACGGGTGATCACTCTGGATAGAAGGATGGGCCTGAGCTTGTTTGTACTAGCACTTCCTGTAGGTCAATTCAATGGTGGGTTGGACAGTATTTGTCATGGATCGGTCAGTGCGTAAGTGAAGGCAACAATTAGCTCTTTTGTCTTACAAAGGCAGAGAGTGAGATCATTGTTCTGATACCACTCGGGAAACAAAGAGTAGGGATTAACGGGTCCCTTTCAGAATGGCAGGCAGTGACTAATGGGGTACCGCAAGGCTCGGTGCAGGGACCGCAACTATTTACAATATACATCAATGATTTCGATGAAGGGATTCAAAGTAACATTAGCAAATTTGCAGATGACACAAAGCTGGGTGGCAGTGAGAACTGTGAGGAGGATGCTATGAGAATGCAGGGTGATGGGCAGGTTGGGGAAGCGGGCAGATGCATGGCAGATGAAATCTAATGTGGATAAATGTGAGGTTATCCACTTTGGTAGCAAAAACAGGAAGGCAGATTTCTATCTAAGTGGCGTCAAGTTAGGAAAAGGGGAAGTACATCAGTCTATGAAAGTAAGCATGCAGGTACAGCAGGCAGTGAAGAAAGCGAATGGCATGTTGGCCTCTATAACAAGAGGATTTGAATATAGGAGCAAAGAGGTCCTTCTGCAGTTGTACAAAGCCCTAGTGAGACCACACCTGGAGCATTGTGTGCAATTTTGGTCCCCTAATTTGAGGAAGGACATTCTTGCTATTGAGGGAGTGCAGCGTATGTTTACAATTCCCTGGATGACGGGACTGTCATATGCTGAGAGAATGGAGCAGCTGGGCTTGTACACTCTGGAGTTTAGATGGATGAGAAGGGATCTCATTGAAACATTTAAGATTGTTAAGGGCTTGGCACACTAGAGACAGGAAACATGTTAGATAGAAAATAGGTGCAGGAGGAGGCCATTCAGCCCTTCGAGCCAGCACCGCCATTCACTGTGATCATGGCTGATTGTCCCCTATCAATAACCCGTGCTTGCCTTCACCCCATATCCCTTGACTTCACTAGCCCCGAGAGCTCTATCTAACTCTCTCTTAAATCCATCCAGTGATTTGGCCTCCACTGCCCTCTTTGGCAGGGAATTCCATAAATTCACAACTCTGGGTGAAAATATTTTTTCTCATCTCAGTCTTAAATGACCTCCCCTTTATTCTAAGACTGCAGCCCCTGGTTCTGGACTCGCCCAACATTGGGAACATTTTACCTGCACCTAGCTTGTCCAGTCCTTTTATAATTGTATATGTTTCTATAAGATACCCCCTCATCCTTCTAAACTCCAGTGAATACAAGCCTAGTCTTTTCAATCTTTCCTCATATGACAGTCCTGCCATCCCAGGGACCAATCTCGTGAACCTACGCTGCACTGCCTCAATCATAAGGATGTCCTTCCTCAAATTAGGAGACCAAAACTGTACACAATACTCCAGATGTGGTCTCATCAGAGGCCTATACAACCGCAGAAGAAACTCTTTACTCCTATACTGAAATCCTCTTGTTATGAAGGCCAACATTCCATTAGCTTTCTTTACTGCCTGCTTTACCTGCACGCCAACTTTCAGTGACCGGTGTTCAAGGATGCCCAGGTCTCGCTGTGCCTCCCCCTTACCTAACTTAACCCCATTGAGATAATAATCTGCTCCCTTGTTTTTGCCGCCAGGTTTAAGGGGGTTTAAGGGTTTGGACAGGCTAGATGCAGGAAGATTGTTCCCAATGTTGGGGAAGTCCAGAACAAGGGGTCATAGTTTAAGGATAAGGGGGAAATCTTTTAGGACCGAGAGGAGAAAAACATTTTTCACACAGAGAGTGATGAATCTCTGGAATTCTCTGCACAGAATGTAGTTGCGGCTAGTTCATTGGCTATATTTAAGAGGGAGTTAGATGTGGCCCATGTGGCTAAAGGGATCAGGGGGGTATGGAGAGAAGGCAGGTACAGGATACTGAGTTGGAAGATCAGCCATGATCATACTGAATAGCGGTGCAGGCTCGAAGGGCCGAATGGCCTTCTCCTGCACCTATTTTCTATGTTTCTATAACCTCACATTTATCTATATTATACTGCACCTGTCCACTCACTCAACCTGTCCAGGTCACCCTGCTACCTCCTAACATTATCTTCACAGCTCACACTGCCACCCAGCTTTGTGTCATCCGCAAACCTGCTAGTGTTGCTCCTAATTCCCTCTTCCAAATCATTAATATATATGGTAAACAGTTGCGGCCCCAACACCGAGCCTTGCGGTACTCCACTCGCCCCTGCCTGCCATTCTGAAAAGGACCCGTTCACTCCTACTCTTTGCTTCCGGTTTGTCAACCAATTTTCTATCCATGTCAACACCCTACCCCCAATACCATGTGCTCTAATTTTGGTCACCAGCCTCCCGTGCGGAACCTTATCAAAGGCTTTCTGAAAGTCTAGATACACTACATCCACTGGCACCCCTTCATCCATTTTACTTTTCACATCCTCAAAAGATTCCAGAAAATTAGTCAAGCATGATTTCCCTTTCATAAATCCATGTTGACTTGGACTAATCCTTTTATTGCTATCCAAATGCCCCATTATTACTTCTTTAATAATTGACTTCAGCATCTTTCCCACCACCGGTCGGGCTAACTGGTCTGTAATTCCCTGTTTTCTCTCTTGCTCCTTTCTTGAAAAGTGGGATAACATTAGCTATCCTTCAATCCACAGGAACTGATCCTGAATATGTTGAACATTGGAAAATGATCACCAATGCGTCCACTATATCTAGAGCCACCTCCCTGAGGACCCTGGGATGCAGACCATCAGGACCCCCTTAGATCCTCTGTCCTCCAGTACATCTGGGAGATTGTTTGTGTCATCCTTAGTGAAGGAAGTGGGGGTTTTGTATTGATGTGGATAGAGAACTGGCTGGCAGACAGGAAGCAAAGAGTAGGAGTAAACAGGTCCTTTTCAGAATGGCAGGCAGTGACTAGTGGGGTACCGCAAGGCTCAGTGCTGGGACCCCTGCTATTTACAATATATGTTAATGATCTGGATGAGGGAATTGAATGCAACATCTCCAAGTTTGCGGATGACACTAAGCTGGGGGGCAGTGTTAGCTGTGAGGAGGATGCTAGGAGGCTGCAAGGTGACTTGGATAGGTTGGGTGAGTGGGCAAATGCTTGGCAGATGCAGTATAATGTGGATAAATGTGAGGTTATCCACTTTGGTGGCAAAAACAGGAAAGTAGACTATTATCTAAATGGTGGCCGATTAGGAAAAGGGGAGATGCAACAAGAACTGGATGTCATGGTACACCAGTCATTGAAAGTAGGAATGCAGGTGCAGCAGGCAGTGAAGAAAGCAAATGGTATGTTAGCATTCATAGCAAAAGGATTTGAGTATAAGATCAGGGAGGTTCTACTGCAGTTGTACAGGGGCTTGGTGAGACCACACCTAGAGTATTGCGTACAGTTTTGGTCTCCTAATCTGAGGAAAGACATTCTTGCCATAGAGGGAGTACAGAGAAGGTTCACCAGCCTGATTCCTGGGATGGCAGGACTTTCATATGAAGAAAGACTGGATAGACTCGGCTTGTACACGCTAGAATTCAGAAGATTGAGGGGGGATCGTATAGAAACTTACAAAATTCTTAAGGGGTTGGACAGGCTAGATGCAGGAAGATTATTCCCGATGTTGGGGAAGTCCAGATCTAGGGGTCACAGTTTAAGGATAAGAGGCAAGTCTTTTAGGACCGAGATGAGAAAATCATTTTTTATACAGTGGTGAATCTGTGGAATTCTCTGCCAGAGAAGGTAGTTGAGGCCAGTTCATTGGCTATATTTAAGAGGGTGTTAGATGTGGCCCTTGGGGGTATGGAGAGAAGGCAGGTACAGGATACTGAGTTGAATGATCAGCCATGATCATATTTAATGGTGGTGCAGGCTCAAAGGGCTGACTGGCCTACTCCTATGTTTCTAAGACGTATCCAAAGTACCTATTCAACTCTTCTGCCATTTCCTTGTTGCCCATAATAATTTCACCCATGTCTGCCTTCAAGGGACCCTCATTTGACTTTGCTACTCTTTTTCCCTTAACATATCTAAATAAGTTTTTACTGTCCTTTATATTCCTGGCCAGTTTCCCCTCATACTTCCAGCTGGAATTGCCCGTTTTGTTTCTTTCTGTTGTCCTATGAAAGTTTCCCAATCCTCTGGCTTCTGGCTACTCTTTGCTGCATTATACATCTTTTCTTTTAGTTTTATTCCATCCATAACTTCTCTTGTCAGCAACGGTTGCCTCCTACCCTTAGAATCTTTCTTCCTTTTTGGGATGAAATGATCCTGCATGTCCCAGATTATGCCCAGAAATTCCTGACATTACTGTTCAACCGTCATTCCTGCTAGGATCCCTTTCCAGTCTACTTTGGCCAGCTCCCCTCTCATGCCTTCACAGTCCCCTTTGTTCATCTGCATCACTGCCACTTCCGATTTAACGTTCTCCTTCTCAAATTGCGAATTAAAACTAATCATATTATGATCACTACCTCCAAGTTCCTTGGTTACTTTACCTCGAGTTCTCTTATCATATCTGGTTCATTGGACAACAGTAAATCCAGAATTGCCTATTCTCTGGTCAGCTCCATTCCAAGCTGCTCTAAGAATATCTCGGAGGCATTCTACAAACTCTCTTGGGGTCCTGAACCAACCTGATTTTCCCAGTCTACTTGCATATTGAAATCCCCCATCACCACAGTGGCATTACCTTTGTTACATGCCAGTTTTAACTCCTGCTGCAACTTACACCCTACATCCGGACTACTATTTGGGGGCCTGTAAATAACACCAATTAGTGTCTTCTTGCCTGTACAATTCATCAATTCAATCCACAGTGACTCTACCTCATCAGTCCCTATGTCTTCCCTCGCAAGGGACTGAATTCCATCCAACACCAGCAGAGCTACCCCCCCTCCTCTGCCCACCTGCCTGTCCTTTCTATAGGATGTAAGACCCTGAATATTAAGTTCCCAGGCCCGATCCTCCTGCAGCCATGTCTCAGTAATCCCCACAATGTCATATTTACCAACCTCTAACTGAGATCATCTACTTTACTTCTAATACTTTGCGCATTCATATACAATACTTTTAATTCCTTACGCATCTCACCTTTCGCATCGATACCTATTACACTTGGCCATACTCTCCTATCCCTTTCTGAGCTTCCTTTCTTGTTAATTCTGCGGTCATTAACCATCCTTTTCCCTTTAACTCCATCCTCGACTATCCCATTTGACACCCCACCCCCCCTTATTCAGTTTAAAACCACCTGTGTAGCAGTGGCAAACCTGCCTGCCAGAATGCTGGTCCCCTACCTGTTAAGATGCAATCCGTCCCTTTTGTACAGTTCCCCCTCCCTCCAAAACGGATCCCAGTGATCTAAGAATCAAAATCCCTGCCCCCTGCACCAGTTCCTCAGCCACACATTCATGTCCCGTATCACCCTGTTCCTGCTCTCGCCAGCACGAGGAACTGGAAGTAAACCGGAGATAAAAACCCTGGAGGTCCTGCTTTCAGCATTTTTCCGAGCTGTCTAAAGTCACGCTGCAGAATATTCATCCCCTTCTTTCTGACATTGTTTGTGCCGACATGCACTACCACTTCCAGCAGTTCATCTTCACCCTTGAGGATTTTCTGCACTCTGTTCGTGACATCCTGGATCCTGGCAACAGGAAGGCAGCACATCATCCTCGAATCCCATCTGTTGCCACAGAAACCCCTGTCCGTACCTCTCACAATGGAGTCTCCAACTACAACGGCGTTGCCTGACGTTGGCCTCTTTGGTTTTGGCTCAACAGCCCTTTTTGCTTCGCAAGCCAGTCCGCCGCTCAGTGTGATGACGTCTTCTGTCCCGACAGCTTCTAAGTTGGTGGAGTCCAGAACCAGGGGCTAAAGTTTAAGAATAAGGAGTAAGCCATTTAGAACGGAGATGAGGAAACACTTTTTCTCACAGAGAGTGGTGAGTCCGTGGAATTCTCTGCCTCAGAGGGCAGTGGACACAGGCTCTCTGGATACTTTCAAGGGAGAGCTAGATAGGGCTCTTAAAAATAGCAGAGTCAGGGGATATGGGGAGAAGGCAGGAACCGGGGTACTGATTGGGGATGATCAGCCATGATCACATTGAATGGCGGTGCTGGCTCGAAGGGCCGAATGGCCTACTCCTGCACCTATTGTCTATTGTCAATTGTATTGTAGGTCATACCATGGATCTGAATGGAAATCCCACAGCACTGCCTGGAACCCCACGAGGTGCTCCTTAGGGAGATAATCCGAGATCTATCTGAAGGATGAAATCAGTGCAACCGGAGCTCAGAAGTCATCGACTCACTGAAGGCCAGTGGGCTTAACCTGGCCAGGTTGTGGACGTGATCCTGCACGCGATCCTGCACGTGATCAGTCCACGGAGAGAATTTGTCCCTTGTCCGAGAAGATGAAGTACATCTACAACCTTCCTTCGTCCAGTACAACTAAAGGTCTGGTAAGAGCTGCTGAATATTTTACTCCCTTAGTCTGCTGTTTGCATTTATTGGGTCTGGATGTTCTATTTCTTTATTTGTAATGCTTAATTAAGAAACGTGCAAGTGTAGTTCAGATGAAGAATTGATGTTCAGACTTGGTATCATGTGTCATAATTTATTAGTAAATCATAGTGACAACTTAAAGTGCAGTAACAGAAATATTCAAGTTTATCTTCTACTGAGCACCACATCCCTCCTCCAACATATGGATGCTGGTGTGATTAGCATGTTTAATTTTATTATCTCAATAAAAATCATTACATACTATATAATACACATATATTGCCATATCTGAGTTACTGTGTGGAGATATGGGGTAACACCTACAAAACCAACCTACAGCCATTATGCACATTACAAAAAAGAGCAATAAGAATTATCAATAACGTTGGAGATATTGAACATACCAATTTATTATTCTTAAAGTCACATACACTGAAGTTCACTGATCTGGTTAAATTTAAGACTCCACAAATCATGTACAAAGCAAGAAATAATTTACTTCCAGGAAATATACAAAAACTGTTCATGGAAAGACAGGGTGGGTATAATTTGAGAGGGGAACATAATTAAAAAAAACTAAATGTCAGAACAACTTAAAGGTATGTGCATAGCAATCTGTAGGGTGAATTTGTGGAATCGTCTGGAACAGGAGATAAAACTTAGCACAAAAATGATTCAGTTTAAAAAGATGTACTAAAACACTTTTTTAAAAGGATATTGGGATGAGGATAGGTGATTGTGAGTGGGATATTTGTTATACTGATTGTATTGGGAAGGGTGATTATAGGTTGGTGGGTTGTATATATGACTAAGATACTGTATAGTATAAGGATTTTTTCTTTCTTTTTCTTTTTTTCTCTCTTTTTTTGTAATGGCTATGTAAATATTTGGTTAGTCTATAAAATGTAAATAATTTGGTGTACATATTAACTGCTGGTGTACATATGATGTACATATAGCTGCTAAATTTGTATAAGATAATTATAAGCAGTTGAATAAGGGGTGTGAATTAATAAGCTTTAGCTTCTTCCTGCTCCTTTTCGGCCACATACAAATTCATTTATTTATAGATATTATTTATGACACTATAAATATCCTTGTTTTGTTTTTTGTATGCAGTTTCACACTTGCTTTTTATTCTTTTATTCTGTTATAAATAATTTAAAAAATAAAAATAAAAATGAAATATTTGATGCTGTCATGAAGGCTGGTGGTGATGGTAAAATGACTGTTAAAGATTTCTGGAAATTACTAATGGAAATTTATTAGTAATGGAATTGTGACAACGTAAAGTGCAGTAACAGAAATATTCAAGTTTATATTCTACTGAACACTACATCCGTCCAACTTATGGATTCAGGTGTGATTAGCATGTTTAATTTTTATTATTTCAACAAAACATTTGATTCTGTCATGAAGGCTAGTGGTGATGATAAAATGACTTAAATATTTCTGGAAATCATTTAACATTAGAGACTTCATAACGCTTGCTCGCGTTGCATGGGACACAGTTGGTGTGTGAATGGTGTTTGATAAAAACTGTGCCTGCATCTAGTGCCTGACCTGAGAGGTTTTAGGGTTAGTAATAGTCTATGTAAAACCAGAGGAGAAGGTTGTTTGGCTTAGAAATTAGGTTGTGAAGAGGTGTTGGAAGATATGCAGGAGTTATTAGACTCATTAAAGAGAACTGTCGCCCTAAGATTTGCTTGACCTTAAAAGTGCGGGAACATGAAGCAGAGAATGTAGAGGAGGTTGAAGTTATTTGAAATCTAACAGCCAAGTGGTTGACAGATACATTCCGTTCAATTGAGAGTGCTTCGGCTATTTTGGTGAAGACGATCCAAATAATGAACATAATGCAAAAGTCAGTAGAAATGTGCTTTCGGTTCTGAAATCTGTTGCTGGTGCAATGTGGTTCAGGAAACTTGGTTGATGGGAAGATGTTGTTCTTGAACCTGGGAAGAACGATTGTCGGAGTGGTGAGTGTCTTTAAAGAGGCACCAGCGAGAGCTGCAATTAGCATTTTATTTTGTCTGGATGCCATTTTTCCATTTCCTTACATACGAACCCCGCAAGTGCAATTCAGACCAGTATTTAATCTTCAGGCTGGGTAGAAAGAGTCATAATTTATCTAGCTGCATTGCAAAGTGAGGTATAGGCCTTTGATTGAATTGTTAAAGGGAGCGAGGTTGGCTGTCGAGGGGTGAGAAATGCTGACAATGCCATCCAATAGAGGACTTGGCGGCTGAGGACAGGCACACGGTGGGTACCGGAGAGTAGATAAAGAAGAGGAGCATGTGGCAATGGCAAGTACAACAAATGCTGAAAGTGACACCTGAAAACCAAGGAATCTCTGGTAATGAAGCCGATCCTAGTCAGAGGACAAACACCCCATCCAAGTCAACACTAGACAACAGGAGGAGGAAATGAATGAGCAGGAAATACATGGGTGGAACAGCAGCATCAAAAACTACTACGGATTGTCCCTGAGAAAACCAAGACATCACAACTGACCACAGAAGTAGCTGGAGCTAACGATGATTGAGAACCGGTCTCCTCTTTGCAGTGTCATTGGATTCACCATCAGGGCAAAGCCAGGGGAAAAATGTCAAATAGCTTGACCAGCTCTGGAAGGACTCTGCTAGCAAGGCAGAATCTCCAGGAATGATGCATCTTTGGCTGAAGACGAAGCCATCACCAATTTAACACTGAGCAAAAGAAAGAACCAGTGATGACGAGGAGGAAAGGATCCAGCCAGGACTAACCAGGAGATCATGAGCATCATAACTGACACTGCTTGTTGGTGGGAAACACAAGAGAAGAAGGAAACACAAGAGAAGTGAGCAACGTGTGGCGTCCAAGAGTGGACCTGGCAGGTGAAGATGGGCCCGCGGTGGCTTCCGGAGGTTGGATGAAGACGGGCCCTCAGTGGGTGCTGGAAGATGGAGAGAAGACTAAGAGGAGAAAGTGCCAATGGTAGTTACGACAAATGCAGAACGCAACACTTGAAAACCAAGGGATCTCTGGTAATGAAGCCTATCCTTGTCAGCGGACAGAACCCACACCCAAATAAACACTGGACAAAATGAGGAAGGAACATACAGGAGCATCATAACCCTACTATGAATTGTCTCTAGGAAAACCAAGGCATCACAACTGACGTGAAGTAGCTGGAGCTAACGACGATTGAGAACTATGCAGGTATCTTTGCAGTGTCATTGGATACACCATCAGAGCAAAGCCAGAAGAAATATGTCAAATAGCCTGACCAGCTCTGGAAGGGCTCTGCTAGCAAGGCAGAGTCTCCAGGAATGATGCATCTTTGCCTGAAGATGGAGCCATCACCAATTCAACACTGAATAACATAAAGCACCAATTCAAGAAGGAAAAGAACCAGCCAGGACCAAACAGGAGTTCATGAGCATCATATCTGACACTGCTTGTTGGTGGGGTAACACAAGCGAGGATGTTAAAGGGAGCAAGGTGTGCCGTCCAAGAGAGGATCGGCAGCTGAAGACGGGCCCGCGGTGGGTTCCGGAGGTTGGACGAAGACGGGTTTCGGTGGGTGCCAGAGGTCGGGGAGAAGACGAAGAGGAGCCTATCCTTGTCACAGAACCCATACTCGTCAACGTTGGATAAAATGAGGAAGGAACATATAAGGGACGAACAGGAGCTTCAGAACCCGACTTCAGATTGTCACTGGGAAAACCAAGGCATCACAATTCACCAGAAGTAGCTGGAGCTAACGACGATTGAGAACCAAGCAGGTATCTTTGCAGTGTCATTGGATTCACCATCAGAAGATGGAGCCATCACTAATTCAACACTGAATAAAGGAAAGCACCAGTGATGACGAGAAGGAAAACACCCAGCCAGGACCAAACAGGAGTTCATGAGCATCATAACTGACACTGCTTGTTGGTGGGAAACACAAGCCAGGATGTTGAAGAGAGCAAGGTGTGCCATCCAAGGGAAGATTCAGCAGTTGAAGACGGGCCTGCGTTGGGTGCCGGAGAGAAGATGAAGTGGAACAAAAGGCAAAGAGTTACGCCAAATGACCTACTTTCGTCACCTAAGCAAGACGGTTAAAGAGAGAGTTGGGCCCTCAAGGAGCGAGGAAGATGGACGGAGCTGGGCCCTCTTTGGACGAAGATGGGCCCTCGCTGGAGGTTGGAGAGAAGATGAAGAGGAGCATGTGCCAATGGTAGTTACGACAAATGCAGCACGTGACACCTGAAAGCCAAGGGATCTCTGGTAATGAAGTTTACCTTTGTCACAGTACAGAACCCACATTGGATAAAATGAGGAGGGAACATACATGGGAGGAACAAGAGCATCGGAACCCTACTACGGATTGTCATTAGGAAAGCCAAGACATTGCAATTCACCAGAAGTACCTGGAGATAATGACGATTGAGAACCGGTCTCCTCTTTGCAGCGTCATTGGATTCATCATCAGGGCAAAGCCAGAAGAAAGATGTCAAATCGTCTGACCAGCTCTGGGAGGACTCTGCTAGCAAGGCAGATTGTCCAGAAATGATGCATCTTTTCCCTTAAGATGGAGCCATCGCCAATTCAACACTGAAAAAGTGAAAGCACCAGCGATGACAAGGAGGAAAAGATCAAGCCAGGACCAAACAGGAGATCATGAGCATCATAACTGACACTGCTCGTATGTGGGAAAAACAAGCGAGGATGTTAAAGAGAGCAAGGTCTGCCGTCCAAGAGAAGATTCGGCAGCTGAAGACGGGCCCGTGGTGGGTTCCGGAGGATTGACGTAAACAGGCCCGAGGTCAGAGAAAAGACGAAGAGGAGCAAGTGCCAATGGTAGTTACGACAAATGCAGAACGCGACACCTGAAAGTCAAGGGATCTCTGGTAATGAAGCCTATCCTTGCCACAGGGCAGAACCCACACCCAAATCAACACTGGACAAAATGAGAAAGGAACCTACAGGAGCATCAGAACCCTACTATGGATTGCCTCTGAAAAAAACCAAGGCGTCACAACTGACCAGAAGTAGCTGGAGCTAACGACAATTGAGAACGGTCTCTTTGCAGTGTCATTGGATTCACCATCAGAGCAAAGCCAGAAGAAAGATGTCAAATAGTCTGACCAGCTGTGGAAGGACACTGCTAGCAAGGCAGAATCTCCAAGAATGATGCATCTTTGCCTGAAGATGGAGCCATCACCAATTCAATACTGAACAAAAGAAAGCACCAGTGATGACGAGAAGGAAAACACCCAGCCAGGACCAAACAGGAGTTCATGAGCATCATAACTGACACTGCTTGTTGGTTGGAAACACAAGCGAGGATGTTGAAGAGAGCAGGGTGGAGCCGTCCAAAAGAGGATTCGGCAGCTGAAGACGAGCCCGTGGTGGGTGCCGGACTTTGGATGAAGACTGGCCCCATGGTGGGCACCAGAGGAGTGACGGGCACACGGTGGGTGCTGGAGGTTGGACAAAGATGGGCCCTCGGTGGGTGCTGGAGAGAAGAGAAGAAGAGGAGCAAGAGGCAAAGTGTTATGACAAGTAACCTACTACACCCAAGCAATACGGTTAAGGAGCGAGGAAGAGAGACGGTGCAGTCCAAGTGAGGACTTGGCAGTTGAAGATGGGCCCACGATGGGTTCCGGAGGTTGGATGAAGATGGGCCCTTGGTGGGTGCCGGAGGTCAGGGAAAAGACGAAGAGGAGCAAGTGCCAATGGTAGTTACGACAAATGCAAAACGCGACACCTTAAAGCCATTGGATCGCCGGTAAGGAAGCCTATCCTTGTCATAGGACAGAACCAACACCCAAGTCAACACTGGAGGAAGGAACATGCAATGGAGGAACAGGAGCATCAGAACCCTACCACGGATTGTCACTGGGAAAACCAAGGCATCACAACTGACCAAAGGTCTGATGGGCCCCGTGGTGGGTGCCGGAGGGAAGAAGAAGAGCAAGTGGCGAAGATAATTATGACAAAAAGACCCCACCTTCGTCACCCAAGCTAGACGGTTAAAGAGAGGGAGCTGGGCCCTCGAGGAGCAAGGAAGAAGGAAGGAGCTGTCCAAGAGAGGACTCGGCTTCAGGAGGTTGGATGAAGACAGGCCCTCGGTGGGTGTTGGAGAGAAGACGAAGAGGAGCTACTGTCAATTGGGAACCAAGCTGGACTCCTCTTTGCAATGTCATTGGATTCACCATCAGGTCAAAGCCTGAAGAAAGATGGTCAGAGCCTGACCAGCTCTGGGAGGACTCTGCTAACAAGGCAGAATCTCCAGGAATGAGGCATCTTTTTCCCTGAAGTTGGAGCCATTACCAATTCAACACCGAAGAAGTGAAAGCACCAGTGATGACAAGGAGGAAAAGATCCAGCAGAAACAAACTGGAGATCATGAGCATCATAACTGCAACTGGTTGTTGGTGGGAAACACAATGTTTTTGGTATTTTGCCACAATACAAAGTGAAGAATAGGCTGAGCCTGCTTGATCATTCATCAATAGATAATTGTAGATTATGACCATGATAACTTGCAGGCTTGTTCTTGTGTGGTGTGAACATAACATGTTGTATTGGTTAATCCATATTATGATTGTGGATGGATACAATATCTCTCCAATAGCAATAATCTGTTTCTTTACCATAGCTCTAATGATAAATCTGGCAGAAGGTTTTTAGAAGTTTATAATAGTTTGTCTGAGGAACCAGTGATGTGGAACCTAACGGATCCCCTGAAGAAAGTTTTTCTAAACTGCCCCTGCTTTCAACCCAATAACCTCTCCTCGATGCAGCATTTGCAAGAAAACAGACACTTGAGTGTAAACTACAACATTACAGGATGTCCAAATTACCAGGTGATGGAATTGAAGCCCCAGCTAACACCCCTTGCAACGCCAACTCAAGCCACCTCGGGTTGCCAGAAGAAATGTGCAGAAAGCCACACCTGAAAGCCCAGGATTCTGGGAATTAAGCCTCTACTTGCCAGAGGACACCAAGTCAACACGGATCAAAAGTAGGAGGAAAAGGCCCAGTCATAAACATACAGGAGGGCAGGAGCAATAGAACCCTGACACTTCTCTTCTACAAGGCGGCCACGCTGAGAGTCACTGTCTTGTCTGAGGCGATCCAGTGCATCTGTTGCCCTTCTCGCCCAGTTCAACATAAGTTATGTACAAAGCTACCGAAAAGAACTTAATATTTTATTCCTGACAAACAGGGTATTTTAAGAGCCTCTGAAAAGAGATGTAATATTTCACTCTCATTGTCTGTCATGTGGATGTCCTGTTTCTCTATTTGTAGTGCTTAGTTGAGAATCATGCACGTCGTTCAGACCAGTATTTGAATTGTGGATCATGCCATAATTTAGTAGTAATGGTATTGTGACAATGTATGGTGCTGGAATAGGCATTTGAACCTTCATCAACAGGTGGCAAAAAATGGTAATGATAAAAGGATGATGACCGTAAGACCACAATAATCTTGGAGTTTGGGTCTTGTTTGATACGAACATAACTTGGCTGTTGTCGTGACTGATCATGATCCAGGTAGGTGATGGATACAGATTGGCAGTGTCTTTCCAATTGCTGTAATCTGCTTCTGTGTAGTGTCATTGGATTCATCATCAGGGCAAAGCCAGAAGAAAGATGTCAACTCGACTGACCAGCTCTGGGAGGACTCTGCTAGCAAGGCAGAATCTCCAGAAATGGTGCATCTATTTCCCTAAAGATGGAGCCATCACCAATTCAACACTGAAGAAAAGAAAGCACCAGTGATGACGAGAAGGAAATGATCCAGCCAGGACCAAACAGGAGTTCATGAGCAACATAACTGACATGCTTGTTGGTGGGAAACACAATCGAGGATGTTGAAGAGAGCAAGGTGTGCCATCCAAGAGAAGATTCAGCAGCTGAAGACGTGCCTGCGGTGGGTGCAGGAGAGAAGATGAAGAGGAATAAGAGGCAAAGAGTTACGACAAATGACCTACTTTTGGCACCCAAGCAAGACAGTTAAAGAGAGAGTTGGGCCCTTAAGGAGCGAGGAATATGGACGGAGCTGTCCAAGTGAGGTCTCGGCAGCTGAAGATGGGCCCACGGTGGCTTCCGGAGGTTGGACGAAGACTGACCCTCGGTGGGTGCCGGAAGATGGAGAGAAGACTAAGAGGAGCAAGTGCCAATGGTAGTTACGACAAATGCAGAATGCAACACTTGAAAACCAAGGGATCTCTGGTAATGAAGCCTATCCTTGTCAGCGGACAGAACCCACACCCAAATCAACACTGGACAAAATGAGGAAGGAACATACCTGAGAGGAACAGGAGCATCATGACCGTACTATGAAATGTCTCTGGGAAAACCAAGGCATCACAACTGACCTGAAGTAGCTGGAGCTAACGGCGATTGAGAACCATGCAGGTATCTTGGCAGTGTCATTGGATTCACCATCAGAGCAAAGCCAGAAGAAATATGTCAAATAGCCTGACCAGCTCTGGAAGGACTCTGCTAGCAAGGCAGAATCTCCAGGAATGATGCATCTTTGGCTGAAGATGGAGCCATCACCAATTCAACACTGAATAACATAAAGCACCAAGACGAGAAGGAAAAGAACCAGCCAGGACCAAACAGGAGTTCATGAGCATCATATCTGACACTGCTTGTTGGTGGGGAAACACAAGCGAGGATGTTAAAGGGAGCAAGGTGTGCCGTCCAAGAGAGGATCGGCAGCTGAAGACAGGCCTGCGGTGGGTTCCGGAGGTTGGACGAAGACTGGTTTCGGTGGGTGCCGGAGGTTGGGGAGAAGACGAAGAGGAACAAGTGCCAATGGTAGTAACGTCAAATGCAGAAAGCAACACCTGAAAGCCAAGGGATCTCTGGTAATGAAGCCTATCCTTGTCACAGAACCCATACTCAAGTCAACGTTGGATAAAGTGAGGAAGGAACATATAGGGGAGGAACAGGAGCTTCAGAACCCGACTACAGATTGTCACTGGGAAAACCAAGGCATCACAATTCACCAGAAGTAGCTGGAGCTAACGACGATTGAGAACCAAGCAGGTATCTTTGCAGTTTCATTGGATTCACCATCAGAAGATGGAGCCATCACCAATTCAACACTGAATAAAGGAAAGCACCAGTGATGACGAGAAGGAAAACACCCAGCCAGGACCAAACAGGAGTTCATGAGCATCATAACTGACACTGCTTGTTGGTTGGAAACACAAGCCAGGATGTTGAAGAGAGCAAGGTGTGCCATCCAAGGGAAGATTCAGCAGTTGAAGACGGGCCTGCGTTGGGTGTCAGAGAGAAGATGAAGTGGAACAAAAGGCAAAGAGTTACGCCAAATGACCTACTTTCGTCACCTAAGCAAGACGGTTAAAGAGTTGGGCCCTCAAGGAGCGAGGAAGATGGACGGAGCTGGGCCCTCTTTGGACGAAGATGGACCCTCGGTGGGTGCTGGAGGTCAGAGAGAAGATGAAGAGGAGCAAGTGCCAATGGTAGTAACGACAAATGCAGCACGTGACACCTGAAAGCCAAGGGATCTCTGGTAATGAAGTTTACCTTTGTCACAGTACAGAACCCACATTGGATAAAATGAGGAAGGAACATACATGGGAGGAACAAGAGCATCAGAACCCTACTACGGATTGTCACTAGGAAAACCAAGACATTGCAATTCACCAGAAGTACCTGGAGATAACGATGATTGAGAACCGGTCTCCTCTTTGCAGCGTCATTGGATTCATCATCAGGGCAAAGCTGGAAGAAAGATGTGAACTCGACTGACCAGCTCTGGGAGGACTCTGCTAGCAAGGCAGAATGTCCAGGAATGGTGCATCTATTTCCCTAAAGATGGAGCCATCACCAATTCAACACTGAAGAAAAGAAAACACCAGTGATGACGAGAAGGAAAGGATCCAGCCAGGACCAAACAGGAGTTCATGAGCAACATAACTGACACTGCTTGTTGGTGGGAAACACAATCGAGGATGTTGAAGAGAGCAAGGTGTGCCATCCAAAGAGAAGATTCAGCAGCTGAAGACGTGCCTGCAGTGGGTGCCGGAGAGACGATGAAGAGGAACAATAGGCAAAGAGTTACGACAAATGACCTACTTTTGGCACCCAAGCAAGACAGTTAAAGAGCGAGTTGGGCCCTCAAGGAGCGAGGAATATGGACGGAGCCGTCCTAGTGAGGTGTCGGCAGCTGAAGATGGGCCCACGGTGGCTTCCTGAGGTTGGACAAAGATGGGCCCTTGGTGGGTGCTGGAGGTCGGAGAGAAGATGAAGAGGAACAAGTGCCAATGGCAGTTACGACAAATACAGAATGCGACACCTGAAAGCCAAGGGATCTCTGGTAATGAAGCCTATACTTGTCAGCGGACAGAACCCACACCCAAATCAACACTGGACAAAATGAGGAAGGAACATACAGGAGAGGAACAGGAGCATCATAACCCTACTATAAATTGTCTCTGGGAAAACCAAGGCATCACAACTGACCTGAAGTAGCTGGAGCTAACGACGATTGAGAACCATGCAGGTATCTTTGCAGTGTCATTGGATTCACCATCAGAGCAAAGCCACAAGAAATATGTCAAATAACCTGACCAGCTCTGGAAGGACTCTGCTAGCAAGGCAGAGTCTCCAGGAATGATGCATCATTGCCTGAAGATGGAGCCATCACCAATTCAACACTGAAGAAGTGAAAGCACCAGTGATGACAAGGAGGAAAAGATCAAGCCAGGACCAAACAGATCATGAGCATCATAACTGACACTGCTCGTATGTGGGAAACACAAGCGAGGATGTTAAAGAGAGCAAGGTGTGCTGTCGAAGAGAAGACTCGGCAACTGAAGATGGGCCCTCGGGTGCCGGACGTTGGACGAAGACGGGCCCACGATGGGTATCCGGAGAGAAGAAGAAGAAGACGAGGAGCAAGTGGTAAAGTGTTATGGCAAATGACCTACTTTCGTCACCCAAGCAAGATGGTTAAGGAGCCAGTAAGATGGATGGTGCCGTCCAAGTGAGGACTTGGCAGCTGAATACGGGCCCGCGATGGGTTCTGGAATTTGGATGAAGATGAGCCCTTGGTGGGTGCCGGAGGTCATGGAGAAGATGAAGAGCAGCAAGTGCCAATGGTAGTTACGCCAAATGCAGAAAGCAACACCTGAAAGGCAAGGAATCTCTGGAAATGAAGCCTATCACAGAACCCACACTCGTCAACACTGGATAAAACGAGGAAGGATCATATAGGGGAGGAACATGAACTTCAGAACACTACTACGGATTGTCACTGGGAAAACCAAGGCATCACAATTCACCAGAAGTAGCTGGAGCTAAAGACAATTGAGAACTGGTTTTCTCTTTGCAGCGTCATTGGATTCATCATCAGGGTAAAGCCAGAAGAATGATGTCAAATCGACTGACCAGCTCTGGGAGGACTCTGCTAGCAAGGCAGATTCTCCAGAAATGGTGCATCTATTTCCCTAAAGACGGAGCCATCAGCAATTCAACACATCACTGGAGGGAAAGCGCCAGTGATGACGAGAAGGAAAAGATCCAGCCAGGACCAAACAGGAGTTCATGGGCATCATAACTGACACTGCTTGTTGGTTGGATACACAAGTGAGGATGTTAAAGAGAGCAAGGTGTGCCGTCCAAGAGAGGATTCGGCAGCTGAAGATGGGCCCGCGGTGTGAGCCAGAGGTTGGTCGAAGACGGGCCCTCGGTGGGTGCCGGAGGTCGGAGAGAAGACGAAGAGCAGCAAGTGCCAATGGTAGTTATGACAAATGCAGAACGTGACACCTGAAAATCAAGAGATCTCTGGTGATGAAGCCAAACCTTGTCACAGGACAGAACCCACACCCAAATCAACACTGACCAAAATGAGGAAGGAACCTGCAGGAGAGGAAGAGGAGCATCAGAACCCTACTATGGATTGTCTCTGGGGAAAACCCAAGTCATCACAACTGACCAGAAGTAGCTGGAGATAACGACGATTGAGAACCGATCTCTTTGCAGTGTCTTTGGATTCACCATCAGGGCAAAGCCAGAAGAAATATGTCAAATAGCCTGTCAAGCTATGGGAGAACTCTGCTAGCAAGGCAGAATCTCCAGGAATTATGCATCTTTGCCTGAAGATGGAGCCATCACCAATTCAACACTGAACAAAAGAAGCACCAGTGATGGCGAGAAGGAAAGGATCCAGCCAGGACCAAACAGTAGTTCATGAGCATCATAACTGACTCTGCTTGTTGGTGGGAAACACAAGCGAGGATGTTGAAGAGAGCAAAGTGAGCCATCCAAGATAAGATTCAGCAGCTGAAGACGAGCCTGCAGTGGGTTCCGGAGAGAAGATGAAGAGGAACAAGAGGCAAAGAGTTACGACAAGTGACCTACTTTCGGTACCCAAGCAAGACGGTTAAAGAGAGAGTTGGGCCCTCAAGGAGCGAGGAATATGGACGGAGCCGTCCAAGTGAGATCTCGGCAGTTGAAGATGGGCCCACGGTGGGTTCCAGAGGTTGGACAAAGACGGGCCCTCAGTTTGTGCCGGAGGTCGGAGAGAAGACGAAGAGGAGCAAGTGCCAATGGTAGTTACGACAAATGCAAAACGCGACACATAAAAGCCAATGGATCGCTGGCAAGGAAGCCTATCCTTGTCAGCGGACAGAACCAACACCCAAGTCAACACTGGAGGAAGGAACATGCAATGGAGGAACAGGAGCATCAGAACCCTACCACGGATTGTCACTGGGAAAACCAAGGCATCACAACTGACCAAAGGTCTGATGGGCCCCGTGGTGGGTGCCGGAGGGAAGAAGAAGAGCAAGTGGCGAAGATAATTATGACAAATGACCCCACCTTCGTCACCCAAGCTAGACGGTTAAAGAGGGGGAGCTGGGCCCTCGAGGAGCAAGGAAGAAGGACGGAGCTGTCCAAGAGAGGACTCGGCAGCTTCGGGAGGTTGGACGAAGACAGGCCCTCGGTGGGTGTTGGAGAGAAGATGAAGAGGAGCTACCGTCAATTGGGAACCAAACTGGACTCCTCTTTGCAGTTTCATTGGATTCACCATCAGGTCAAAGCCAGAAGAAAGATGGTCAGAGCCTGACCAGCTCTGGGAGGACTCGGCTAGCAAGGCAGAATCTCCAGGAATGAGGCATCTTTTTCCCTGAAGATGGAGCCATTACCAATTCAACCCGGAAGAAGTCAAAGCACCAGTGATGACAAGGAGGAAAAGATCCAGCCACGACCAAACGGGAGATCATGAGCATCATAACTGCCGCTGGTTGTTGGTGGGAAGCACATGTGAGGATGTTAAAGAGTGTGTGTCGTCCAAGAGGATATGGCAACTGAAGACAGGCCCGCGGTGGGCGCCGGAGGTTGGATGAAGACGGACCCTCGGTGGCTGCCAGAGAGAAGACGAAGAGGAGCAAGTGCCAATGGTAGTTACAACAAATGCAGAACGCGATACGTGAAAGCCAAGGGATCTCTGGTAATGAAGCCTATCTTTGTGACAGGACAGAACCAACACCCAAGTCAACACTGGACAAAATGAAGAAGGAACATGCAGGGGAGGATCAGGAGCATCAGAACCCTACCACAAATTGTCTCTGGGTAAACCACGGCATCACAACTGACCCAAAGTAGCTGGAGCTACCGATTATTGAGAACTAAGCTGGTCTCTTTGCAGTGTCATTGGCAAAGCCAGAAGAAAGATGTCAAATAGCCTGACCAGCTCTGGAACGACTCTGCTAGCAAGGCAGAATCTCCAGGAATGTTGCATGTTTTTGACTGAAGATGGAGTCTTCACCAATTCAACACTGATCAAAAGAAAACACATGGTAAGCAATAACAAATAAAGAAAAATAATTTAGTTAGTATCTTGGCATATATTGGAGTTAATATTCATTACAGCAATCTGATGGATATCTTGTCTCAAACATTATGTTGCTACTAGTTATAGGGAAGTAGACCATGATAATACAAATAAACAATCTTTGTGTGGCAGTCTGTTGTGGTTTAGAAATAATGTTTTGCTGGTGCAATGTGGTTCAAGAACTTAATGGGAAGATGCTGTTCTTGAACCTTGAAAGACCAGTTCTTGGGCTGCTGAGATTCTTTTGAGGCACCAAAAGTGCTGCAATTTGCATTTATTTAGTCTGGATGTCTTATTACTTTATTTGCTTACATATGTAGCCTTCAAGTGGAGTTCAGACCAGCATTTCACCTTCAGGCTGGTTAGAATGTTTTTGGTATTTTGCCACAATACAAAGTGAGGAATAGGCTGAGCCTGCTTGATCATTCATCAATAGATAATCGTAGATTATGACCATGATAACTTGCAGGCTTGTTCTTGTGTGATGTGAACATAACATGTTGTATTGGTTAATCCATATTATGATTGTGGATGGATACAATATCTCTCCAATAGCTATAATCTGTTTCTTTACCATAGCTCTAATGATAAATCTGGCAGAAGGTTTTTAGAAGTTTATAATAGTTTGTCTGAGGAACCAGTGACGTGGAACGTAACAGATCCCCTGAAGAAACTTTTTCTAAACAGCCCCTGTTTTCAACCCAATAACCTCTCCTCGATGCAGCACTTGCAAGAAAACAGTCGCTCGAGTGTTATTATTACAGGATGTCCAAATTACCAGGTGATGGAAGTGAAGCCCTACTTCACACACCTTGCAATACCAAATCAAGCCACCTCGGGTTGCCAGAAGGAATGTGCAGAAAGCCACACCTGAAAGCCCAGGAGTCTGGGAATGAAGCCTCTACTTGCCAGAGGACACCAAGTCAACACGGATCAAAATTAGGAGGAAAAGGCCCAGCCATGAACATACAGGAGGGCAGGAGCAATAGAACCCTGACACTTCTCTTCTACAAGGTGTCCATGCTGAGAGTCACTGTCTTGTCTGAGGAGATCCGGTGCATCTGTAACCCTCTCTCGCCCAGTCCAACGTAAGGTGTGTACAAAGCTACCGAAAAGAGCTTAATATTTTATTCCTGACAAACAGGGTATTTTAAGAGCCTCTGAGAAGAGATGTAATATTTCACTCCCATAGTCTGTCATGTGGATGTCCTGTTTCTCTATTTGTAGTGCTTAGTTGAGAATCATGCACGGCGTTCAGACCAGTATTTGAATTGTGGATCATGCCATTATTTATTAGTAATGGTATTGTGACAATGTACGGTGCTGGAATAGGCATTTGAACCTTTGTCAATAGGTGGCAAAAAATGTTAATGATAAAAGGATGATGACCT
The DNA here is from genome assembly GCF_028641065.1 of Leucoraja erinaceus. Classification (NCBI taxonomy): domain Eukaryota; kingdom Metazoa; phylum Chordata; class Chondrichthyes; order Rajiformes; family Rajidae; genus Leucoraja; species Leucoraja erinaceus. The sequence goes on from NC_073387.1 coordinate 26,198,290, forward strand.
TAAGACTACAATAATCTTGGAGTTTGGTTCTTGTTTGATACGAACATAACTTGGCTGTTGTCGTGACTGATCATGCTACAGGTAAGGGATGGATGCAGATTGGCAGTGTCTTTCCAATTGCTGTAATCCGCTTCTTTGTAGTGTCATTGGATTCATCATCAGGGAAAGCCAGAAGAAAGATGTCAACTCGACTGACCAGCTCTGGGAGGACTCTGCTAGCAAGGCAGAATCTCCAGGAATGGTGCATCTATTTCCCTAAAGATGGAGCCATCACCAATTCAACACTGAACAAAAAAAGCACCAGTGATGACGAGAAGGAAAGGATCCAGCCAGGACCAAACAGGAGTTCATGAGCAACATAACTGATACTGCTTGTTGGTGGGAAGCACAATCGAGGATGTTGAAGAGAGCAAGGTGTGCCGTCCAAGAGAAGATTCAGCAACTGAAGACGTGCCTGCGGTGGGTTCCGGAGAGAAGATGAAGAGGAGCAAGAGGCAAAGTGTTATGACAAATAACCTACTTTCGTGACCCAAGCAAGGGTTAAGGAGCGAGGAAGACGGATGGTGCCGTCCAAGTGAGGACTTGGCAGCTGAAGATGGGCCTGCGATGGGTGCCGGAGGTCAGGGAGAAGATGAAGAGGAGCAAGTGCCAATGGTAGTTACGTCCAATGTAGAAAGTAACACCTGAACGCCAAGGGATCTCTGGTAATGAAGCCTATCCTTGTCACAGAACCCACACCCAAATCAACACTGCACAAAATGAGGAAGGAACATGCAGGAGAGGAACTGGAGCATCAGAACCCTACCATGCAATGTCTCTGGGAAAACCAAGGCATCACAATTGACCAGAAGTAGCTGGAGTTAACGACGATTGAGAACCAAGCTTGTCCTCTTTGCAGTGTCATTAGATTCACCATTAGGGCAAAGCCAGAAGAAAGATGTCAAATAGCCTGACCAGCTATGTAAGAACTCTGCTAGCAAGGCAGAATCTCCAGGAATGATGCATCTTTGCCTGAAGATGGAGCCATCACCAATTCAACACTGAACAAATGAAAGCACCAGTGATGACGAGAAGTAAAACACCCAGCCAGGACCAAACAGGAGTTCATGAGCATCATAACCGACAATGGCTGGGCTAGTAAATCTGGCAGAACAATAGGTTTGTAATAGTTTGAAAAACTAGAGTGATTGGGACCCATTTAGAAAGTCCTCTAAATTGCCACTGACTTGAAGCCTCTAACGTTTACCAGTTCCAGCACTTGCAAGATAACACATCCTTATGTTAATTTCAATTTATCACATGGAAATGCCTTGAAGCAAGATGTCAAATGGACAGACATGCTGTGCTGGGAGAACTCTGCTAGCAAGACAGAAAATCTTTGGTAATGAAGCTTCTACTTGCCAGAGGCTGGATCTCCCACCAAGTCAACACTGGTCAAGGGAAAGGAAAAGGGATGACAAGGAGGACGGCAGGGCCCAGCCACGAACGTGGACGGGAGCAAAAGAAGCATCACCCTGACACCGCTTGTCGTCGGGAAAGCCAAGGCGTCAGAACAGGCCATAAAGTTGCTGGAAATAATGTCAGTGGAGAACCAGCCCGATCTCTGCTGTGCAATACCATTGGATGCACCACAAGGGAATGGCCAGAGAGAGGCAAGATGTCAGGTGTCCTGATGGACTCCAGCAGGACTCTGCAAGCAAGACGGAGAAATGCTGAGGTTCACAGAAAGAAAAGAAGCATGATGAAGAACAGCAATCATTTATTGATAAAACAATGTGTGTGGGCCACTCATTTGTATGAACTGAATGACCCTGCGTGGGAGAACCGCTGAGAACTTGGGGGGACCACAAATGGAATGTGTTAAATGGTTTGTGTAAAATGGAATACATGTAACTTTGGCGGCACCATTTATGTGGTGACTCTTTGCATACCTTGGGTCTGAAGAATATCAGTGACTTGTCACATGTGACAAAGTATCATTCATTCAAGTATCTGGAAATATTGGCAATAGAGAGCTAGGGTGGTCTCTGTGCAATAGCATTGGATGCTTTACTCTGCTAGTAAGACAGAATTGCTTGGTATCTGATTTTTCTATTTGTAGTACTTAGTTACAAAGCACGGGAGTGTTATATAGATGTGGAGTTGTTCCTCAGACTGGGGAGGACATTAGTAATGCGTTTGTGACAATGTACGGTGCAGCAGCAATATGCCTTTGAGACTGCTTGATCAAGCATTTAAAGGTGGTAGAAGTTGGTGATGATCATAACTCTTGAAGGTAGACATAAAAAGGTGGAGTAACTCAGCGGGTCAGACAGCATCTCTGAAGAAAAGGTCCAATGTTTCAGGTCTAACCCTTCTTCAGACTGGAGAGTCGGGAAAGGGAAACAAGAGATATAGATGGTGATGTAGAAAATCCCATTAACTCATTCTCACCTAACAAACTGCTTTCTTTATAATTATAACTTTTTTGCATGCCTTTCATTAATTTGTTCTGTATCTCCACATCACCGTCTATATCTCATTTCACATTCCGCTGACTCCAGTCTGAAGAACAGTCTCGACCCTAAACGCCATCTATTCCTTTTCTCCAGAGATGCAGTCTGACACAAAGTTGCTCCAGCTTTTTGTGCCTATCTTCTATTTAAACCAGCATCTGTAGTTCCTACATGTAAAGGCTTGTTCTTGTGTGATGCTGTTGTAGCGATGGATCCATACATTGTTTTGGGATGGATGGATGCCTCTTCAGTAGCTATAACCTGCATCTTTTAAATGGCTCGGGTGTTAAATTTATCAGGAGTATGAGATGTTTGTAATGGTTTGACTGAAGAACTGGAGTGATGGAGAAACTGATGGATCCCTTGAAGAAAGTTCAACAAACCTACCCATGGTTTGAAGCCAATAATGTCTCCTAGCTGTAGCATATGCAGTATAACTGATCCATGTATGTTAACTTAAACATAATATATGTCCGTGGTTTGTCACCTTGTCGTGGTGGAGAAGATTGTGTGATCCTGAGAACGATGTCGTATGGAGCTATGCTCCTGGTAGGGCCACCCATGGCGGTAAGGTCGTGGAGGAGGTCCCTGAGCACCCAGAGTAATCCAACCAAGTCCTTAAAAGTGGAACGGGCGGAGGATGATGGCTGACTTTAGTGGAGCGTCACAGCGGCTGGGAAGGCGGATGAAGGCTGCAGCAGAAAAGGGTCCCCAGTCGTCTCGGACTCCATGCTCCTGAATCCTGACTCAGATCTGTCAAGGACCGATGCATAAGTCTCCCTACGTCCCTCTGCAGTGTTGCAAAGAAATCCTGCAAAAAAAAAGTAAACCAAATGACATTGTCGTCATATTTCTCAAACATCGCGAGGTAATCTGACATTTGGTAGCAACAAACCTGCTGTCGACATCTGCTATCTCCAGATCTCAGCCAACTGCTGCCTGAACCAAGTGCGGAACGGTAGAGTTGCTGCCTTACAGCACAAGAGACCCGGGTGCGATCCTGACTACGGGTGCTCTCTATGGAATTTTTTTGTTCTCCCCTTGACCTGCGTCGGTTTTCTCTGAGATCTTCGGTTAACTCCCACACTCAAGGTGTACAGGTTTGTATGTTAATTGGGAATGGTCAAAATTATAAATTGCTCCTACTGTACGTGATAGTGTTAATGTGCGGGGATCGCTGTACGGTATAGACGCGGTGAGCCAAAGGGCCGGTTTTTGCACTGTATCTCTAAACTAAACTAATTCACTGACTTTCTTGTGCCCTTGCCCCTGTCTCTGGCTCCGATTACACCAACGGATATGGAGGACATCCACTCTCAGCAACCTTCCCCCCTCATCCCCCCTCCTATGCTGTCTTGGGCAAGCAGAGGCCACCAGTTGTCTATGTAAGTGTTAACATTTACATTCAAAAATAGATTTTCGATTAAAAAATATGTTTAATTTAGATGCCTTTACTGTTGATTTTGTTTTTTCTGTATGAAAGATTGATGGGCCCATGCTCTCAGATCTTGTCCATCGTGGACCTTCTGTGGACCAATGAGCCTAACCTGGCCAATCTGCGCACTGACAGTTGCCTTCTTGCCCGAAGAGATCCAGAGCATTTCCAATGTTCCCTCGCCATTCCAACAAAGCCTCTGGTAAGAGCTACCAAAAAGAGTATTTTATTCCTCACTGACAGTCTTTTTAAAAATTACCAGAAAAAAACATACTCCCCAAGTCTGCCATTTACATGTATTTTGTCTTGATATCCTATTTCTCTATTTGTAGTGCTTCGTAACAAAAGATGCAAAGTTTGGGCTGAAAATTGAGCCTCAGGCTGGGTAGAAAGTTTCACACAACTTAACACAACATGGTTTATGTGAAACAATT